>NC_064641.1:524599297-525224297 GCF_023864345.2 Schistocerca serialis cubense
TTCTTATTTCAGACTTCCACACAATATCTCCTCCTCTCTGCTTGTAGTCTCTTTTTTCACTTTCTTATTTTCTAATGTTTCCCAGATCTTTCTTCTACAGGCACTATCAAACTGCTTATCTCTATTGAGAAAGGCCACCATAAGGTCTTCCCCAAATTAATAGTGGTGCTCCTGGAGCTGCCTCACTGCAAATTGCAAGTATAAGGTCAACAGTTGACCTCCAAGGTCTGAAGCCATGCTGTTCATCTGTCAATTTGTTCTCAACCTTTGTTCAGATTCTGCTCTCCGGGAACTTTTCATGTACCTTGGTACAGTGTGACACCCCTGTAGTTTCTACAATCATTCCTAATCCCTTTTCAACTATAGGGAAAATTAGTGCCACTTAACAATCTTCTGGAGTCTTCTACTCATTCCACACCATCTTCATCACATGATACAGCCACTGTTTACAAAACTCACCTGCTGCCTTTACCATTTCATCAATACCTGATGCTTTTCCTCCTTTCATCTTGTCCAGTGCCATTTCCATTTCTTTCCATGTCAGGTCCTTACCCCTCCCCACACACCAAAAAGAAAGGTTACTTCTACCTCCTGTAATCTATTATCCTCATCTCCAAGTCTCTAGGAATTTAGTAAATTCTCAAAGTATGCTTTCCATGCTGTCATCAGTGTCTCATCATCATTAAAACCATTCCCATTTTTATCTATCACTGTTGTATCCTCTCTCAAACCTTTCCTCCTTATTTTGACTGTCTGGCATAATACTTTCTTATATCCTCTGCTATTTTACTCCATCATCTTTATCCATTCTTCGATTGAGTTTCTTATCTTCTCAGCTACTGTCTTATTTGGCACTTTCTTCTTTTTCTTATACTCCTCTCTTGATAACTCAGTCCTTTCTTGGAACCACAATATGAAGGCCTTGTTCTTCCTTCCCACTACCTCCTTGACTCTTTCATTCCAACACTGCATTTCCTTCCACTATTTTCTACCACTTGCCCTTCCATGTACAGCTCCTACAGTGTCTACCATATCACTTTTAAATTGTCCCCATTCCCCTTCTCCTGCTTTTTATTAATTCTTTGGTAAATTTTCCCTTATAATCTTCTGTTATTCTTCCTAGACTTCCTTTTCCTTCAGTTTCCATGTTCTAATTCTCCTTTTGTGGTTCTTAGTCTTCTTTCATTCATTCATAATTCTTGAGGTCATCACCAGCAGCTGGTGGTCACTGTTCAATGCATCGGATGTTAATACCTTTATATCCACTACAATCCCCTTCATTTTCCAATCATACAACATGTAATCCGCCAAAGATTTCTGCACTAGATTCCTCATGTACAACATTACCATACCTAATAATGGATTCAAAGTAGCTTGTATATAATACTTGATGTATTTCCACGTCAGCTGCAGTTGGTAATACTTGCACTGCAAATGCAAAGCTGTTCAATTCATCTGATAGGTACTCAAGGTGTGCCTGCCAGCTTAAAGTTTTATCCAGATTTAATACTAAGAATATGTCTGAGCAAAATTCTTCTACGTCTTGGTTGTCAAGAATTATCTTAATCTGCTCACATTTTGATGGTTTGATTTTGAACTGCATCATGTGAATCTTACATATGTTTAGATTCACCCTGTCTGAATGAAACCCAGTTTCAAAGGTACTGAGAGTACTGACTAAAGATTTGGGATTTTTTTCTGAATACTGATTTTCAACTAACATAGAAACATCATCTGCAAACAGACCTGACAGGGAGCTGACACTTAATGCAAAGTCATTAACATAGAAGAGAAACAAGACTGGGCCAAGTATGGAGTCTTGTGGAACATCCTGAGATATTGTTTTCCAGTTAGAACAATAATTGTCCCCATTTACAGAATTAGACATTGCTTCTGTGGTCACTGGACCTCTCTATGTTACTTTATGTGCAGTGGCATTTACTGTGCTTGTGTCAATATTTAAATGATCATTTCTGAATATTACATTACATTACCAAAATACTCTACATTGGAAACATACTACCAAAATGATTCTGTGAGTAAAGTCATCAACAGCTTGATAAAATGCTTCATTTCTCATTAAAAGAATTTCAAGTGCTGGTTAATTCTATTTTTTCCCACACAAACAAAAACATTATGTCTAAGATTATTTCAGATTACTAAGTATTGTAACTGTAACTGTTATTGTTATTAAAAGAATCATTCTATTATTAAAGGGACTTCTAATAGTTCGCACACACATAGTAAGAGCGAGAGAGATAGAAAGAGATAGAGAGAGAGAGAGAGAGATAGAGAGAGAGAGAGAGAGACTCTCATGAATCAACATGAATAAATTTATCACTTCAGTTCTGTAGGTTAATTACCATCTTATGCAACTGTAATGGAAGTCTTATTACGGCCAGATGCATTTTGCTTTATTCTAAAGTATCTTCATTGATCTGGTTTCTTGGTGTTTACTTCATTCTTGTTGTTCTTCCATGTGTATTTTTTTTCTTTTTAATGGTGAGATGACATTAGTTCCTCTCAACACAGAAACATGAATATTTAGTGCACTGAGAGTGCTTTGTGCTGAACATCCAAAACATACAGTGGAAGAATGACAAGAATGAAGTAAACAAAAAAGAAATCTGGCATACTGAAAATGCTTTATATTAAAGCAAAACATGTCTGGTCTTAATAAGATTTTCATTGCAGTTGCAAAAGACAGTAATCAATCTATACAACTTGTATGTCAACAACTGTGGAAAAAAGACATCAAAAAACAAAAAAGGCAACATGTATAATTTCTCACCAGTTGTAGCATTCCAATGTGCAAAAACTTTGCTAAAGCTAAACACTCCTCTATAATTAAAAAAGTAATAATACACTGGAGCAGAATCTTTGCTGAGTCTTACTGCTTCATCAGTATTCCATACAAATAATCCATCTGTAAATACCTGCAAAAATATTCCAAGTGAACTTGTAAGCCATGTATCAGTAACCATCAAAACAACAACAACGACAAATTAGAATAAATTAAAGTGCATGAATTCATTATAATAACTAAACAAGAAATTATTTAGCAGTGTATGGAATAATTTTAGATATATTGATGAAAATTTAGTCATCCAAATAGCAGCTGAGTATTAAGCAGTTCAGATCCTATTAACAACTTTTCAGGGACACCTTCAAGGTCAAATTATTTCTGCAAACTAAATGGTATTTGACACTCTTACTCATAAGCATACACTTACAGGGTGACAATTATTGAACTATATGAAAAAAAATCGTAAATTAGTTACAAACTATGACATGCACACAGTTTACTCAACATGTAAATGCCACTACAGGTATCCAAATGTATGTTATGACACATTTAATATGCCTGCCATCATTGGCAATGATGTGGCACAGACAAATAGCAAAATTCTGCATGACCTTCTGAATGACTGTTTTCAGCTCAGCAATGGTTTTGGGGTTATTGCTGTACACCTTGTCTTTAATATAGCCCCACAAAAAGGAGTTACATGTGTTCAGATTCAGAGAATATGGTCGCCAATTGAGGTCCATGCCAGTGGCGTCTAGGTACCCCAGAGCCAGAATGTTGTCCCCAGAGTGCTATTACAGGGCATCAAACACTCTCCTGCTTCAATAGGGTCGAACTCCATCTTGCATGAACCATATACTGTTGAAATCAGAGTCACTTTGGATAATGGAGATGAAATCATATTCCAAAACTTTCACCTGCCATTTGGTAGTCACCATGCCATCAAGGAATATCACACCAATTATTCAGTGACTGGACATATCACACCACATAGTCACCTGCTGAGGGTGAAGAAACTTCTCAATTGTGAAATGTAGATTCTGAGTCTCCTAAATGTGCCAGGTTTGCTTATTGATGAACCCATCCAAATGAAAGTGGGCTTTGTCACTAAACCAAACCATATTCACATCAAAGTCCTGTTCATCGGTTCTGTGGACAATAGTGTTGGTGAAATACAGCCACTGTTCCATGGCCCTGCGGCTTAATGGTTGATAGGTTTGAATTTTGAATGAGAAGAGTTGCAGATCTTCAACAACAAATTCTCGCAGTGTCTCCCAGTTGATTCCCATTTGTTGTGCAGCTCATCTGATCAGTTTCCTGGCTCTGGTTTGAAACACACCGCATACTAATTCCCATTATGCCCCACAGACAACCATGCAGTTTGAACATCCTAATACAAACCGTTCAGACGTTATGACAATTTTATTTCATATAGTTCAATACTTGTCACCCTGTATATTCTAGAATGACATAAAAATGCCACTACCTCATGAATTGTCCTTGGAATTTACAGCAGTGAAGAAGAGAACACACAACCAGTCCAAATAAAGACAACAAATTTTTGTACAAATGAAATTAAATGTCTTCTGAGCAACAAACACTACATCAGAAACCCACTCCATAGATGAGTTTAATGAGTGTTGGTACTCAACTTTGGTGTAGCCATTTCAAATCCTCATGGCAGTATTTTGTCAGCAAGTAAATGAGAGGTAATGATGCACGGTTCCTGATCATAAGATTTTGGGACAAGTCTTAAATTTCATTATAAACCTCTGCTCAGAATGTCATGAATTGAGAATGGGTGCATTAAGCTCAGCTGATCCCTTGGTGCACCTTGAGTGGAGAAGGCTATGTACCTGCATCGGTTCTCACCCATGTCTTATTTAATCATCATAGCACACGAACCTGATCCCGCAGCCACTATGATTACTTACACTCAACAGACACACTTATACCACAACAGTCATACAACTATGGAAAGGTGTGATTATCCATAGAGAAACAGAACAGAATCCTTTCCAATCAGGTAGATGAACCAATCCCTTGGGATTTCCCAGCCAACAAAGCTATACAACTCCCTCTTTATAATTAGATGAAAAATCAATACCACATTTAGACATCAAAATATCCACCCACAAATCGCAACATAATTTAAGTGGCAGTAACCCTCACCATATTTCCTGATGCACCTTGGTTCTTGACAAATCAGAAGCACCTCAGGGAACTTTGCCTAGGTCTGTTTGGCAGATCCATGGTTCTAGATCTGATAGTGCATGAGGACTGTCATCCTTGGTTATCATAAGTTCTGAAAATGCTTTAATGTCTGCCATTTGACATTATGAAACATAGCTAGGTGGAATAGTTCCACTTGCTATAATTTTACTCCTTAAATTTTTTGTTCTTTTTTTCCAGTATACAGGTAACGCATGTACTGAGTGGTCAAAACTGACAAATTCTTATCCATGCAGTATTTCAACAGTCTTCATAATTTATATTATGGGACACCAATCTCTGATGACAGTAGCACATTTAGTTCATGTGGATTATTTGAAAGCCCACATTTTCCTCATACAAGTAATTTCTTTAAAACTTTATATTTCAGCAGTTATTCATATTTAAGAAGTTTGTGTGCCCCAGTGTTTTAACCTTAAGATGTAATACTTTCCAAAATCCAATGTTATAATTTTGTAGCTACAGTCTCTTTCTGTTTTAAAAATGTATACATGTTAGTAATGGAAATTATGAACAATAATTTTTCAAATTATTCTTGCTTGGTGAGAATCTCCATGCATGTTAAAACTTCTCTCCTGTAAAGCAAGACCTACTATTTTTTCCATTTTCTAACTATACAGCTTGTGATTAAACAAATTTTTTTCACTGGATATTTTATCTTTATATCTTTCAATTTTTTACCTTTTATATTAATTCCAGTTACAGGAATAGGATGTCTATGTACTTTCATTTGTCTTTGGGCAACCATCTGTAGCACAGAAAGTTGTGAAGGTGAGATAAGAAGGTGGACACACTAGGATAAATTGCTATGAGGAAATTCACCACAATCTGGCAGAACAGAGTGATAACAAACAGTACAAGAATCTGGCTTGTCAAAACACTCATGTCTTTTTTTACAGTTGTGAAACATGGACCCTCAATGCCAGAGTGCTTTGAAGCATTTGAGATTTAGTGCTGTTGCAAAATGCTGCACTTAAAAGGGACTGAGGGAGAAAGTAATGAGCCCATTATTGAGCAACTTAATATCTCCAAGCACCTTCTCTCTCATGTTAGCCAAAATATTCTCCAGTTCTTTGGCCATCTTGTGAGAAGAGGAAAAAATAATCATGGAAGGAAGACTGAGGGCCCAAGACCAAAGGGGAGAGCAGCAACCAGGTGGATAGATTAAATCGAGATTTCCAGTCTACTTCTCCAGCAGAAGAATTTAGAAATCATATGTGATAGAGATGCTTGGTTGACGTGGTCATGGTGCTTAAAAGTGAGTACACTGACTTGTGATGATAATGTTAATTACTTTGTAAGTCTCTTGTATTTTGCCATTTTGTAATTACTGTAATATGTATGTCTATAACTAATTATTGTGCATGAAGTAGCATTCAGCAAACTCCCAGTAGTTAAAATGTGAATATCTATGTGGGCTGCTCAGTGCTTGGTAATGATCCTGAAAAAGTAACAGGCTCGTCATTCAGTGCTTGGAAATCAAAATGGATGGTGACTCTGTCTGCTTTCAGAAAGCATAATGTAATTTTCTAAGTCAATAACTGCCACTTGTGAACTTTGTGAAACTTCTGCTAATTTTATTTGATTCTTTTATTCAGTCCTGTTGATTATATATTGCACAAAGCATGTACTAGGAATATAGGACAAGTCAATTGAAATAATACAAAATTATGTAAGCATTTTATATATCGTACAAATACTTATTTTCTATGAATGACTGATTAAAACCTGCATTTTACTGATATAAGTTCTAGCCAATGCTTAAAATAGCAGAGTGAATGGAAGTACACATCTTTATCCCAATGTCACAAATAAATAACAAAATTTAAATTTTGTCATTATGATTTAAATTAAGGTACAAAATTTTTATTTGCATCCCATAAGTATGTTAAAGTGAAGATTTAATATTGTAGAATAAATGGTAGTACACATTTTAAACTATGGTATAAATAAATTTACATTTTATGGCTACAATTTATGTTAGAAGTACACAATTTTGCCTTCATGAAATAAGTAAAGATTTTCTTTCCTGTATTTTTACTCAAAGTATGACTCATAACTCTAGGAATTCATTCATTTCATAATAAGTTTGTACTCTGAGGAATATTTTACTTTCCCTCACATGTTATCAATACCTGCATGTTACCAAATTCCTTTTTATACTGATGGGAAGCTTGTTATAAACTTTTATTCCTGACTCGGTTATTCCCCAATGGACTTTTGTCAAAGTTGCAGAGCCTTGGTGGAAAATTTTCCCCTGTCTTCTGTAATGCTTGTGAATGTCACAGTCTTTTTGGGATAATTCCTTGCTGCTGGCTACAAAGATCATTAGTGAGTATATATATTGATTTGTAACAGCAAATATCCTGAGTGTCCTGAAGAGACCTCTGCAGACAACACATATCAAACTTGCAGCTTGTTTTTGTAATGTGTAGCCTTTCCTCAGAACATAATACCATAAGAGAGTACAGAATGGAAATATGCAAAACATGACAAAAGCAATATTTCTCTGTTAACAAAGTGGGAAGTAGCTCTCTGAGCAAAACACTCTGTGCTAAGTTTTTTTGACCAGCTGATCAATTTACTCTGCCCATCTTAGCTGGCTGTCTATATGGATGCCTAGAAATTTTGTATGTGTGGTTTCATAAATTTTTTGATGTTTGATCATTTCAGGAAAGTAAAGTTTTTTATTTAATGTTTAAAACTGTATAATGTTAGTTTTTGGAAAATTTAGGGTTAGGCTGTTTGCTGTGAACCATTTGTGTACTTGGTTAGTGACTGTCAGCACTGTATCTTCATTGGAGGGTTGGGATCCTTGATCAGAATACTCATATCATCCACAACATTAATTGGACTTCACATACAGAGAGGTCCAAAAAAATGTATCCACTGTTTAAAAGTCCCTAACTTCCAATCTAATTGATGAAGTTGTCTCATTTTTGGTGAAAGTGTAGCTTAAAGTTCAACTTAAAGACATCACTGTAGGAGTTCAAAATGATCGCCATTAACAACCATACACAAACGATGCCGCTGAACTGCAGCACAAACTACTAACTGCAACGTGTTCAGTTGGATATTTGCACATGAATGTACGATGGAGTCTGGAGGCTCATCCAATATGAATGTCTTTTGTCAATAAACGACTGCATATGTTTGAGAGATGTTCATCTGCAGTGCTGATCTCTTTGTCCACACATGACCAGTGCAGTATATCATATCAGTGCGGAATGTTGACATATATGACATTTGTGTGTCCCAGATAACTCAAACACTTCTATAGTTCTTGGCAGGCTACTAAAGTTTTATTTTGGAACATGTTGTTTGAGCCACCAAAGAGTACAACATGATCTTCTGATAATAACTTACTGATTTCCTTGAAATTAACATACAGTACTTCATTACTTGAAACAGTGCCCCAGACTTGACAAAACCTGTTGCTTTCAGAGTTTCTGCCACTTCATTTACTCAAGAAGCCATCCCCATCCATGACTATCAGCGAGAATCCCAAGCTTTGTCAGGCAATTACAATCTGAATCATGTTGGAAGTGTTTCCAAGAATGGGAACAGCACCATGTAGAATTTGTATATCTACATGTTGTAGTGTTCTTGAGAGCAGTTATTGCAACACTTGGTATTTTGATATGTTCAGTGTGCCCTACAAAAGCATCATTGTCACTATTGTCACTGAGCACTTCAAATCTGTTTGTTATAGGAATATCTGCTGGCCTATTTAGCATATCAGAACACATATTGAAGTTCCATGTTTTTGTAAAGTTCTCATTTCCTTTCAATGAGGAGTCTATATCTGCACACTGAAAATGAAATTTTGACTCACACTTCACACATTCAATACTGCTTTTAGTGATTTTCCTTCATTTTTTACATACACCACCACATTTCTTGCCCAAGTCTTAGCACCAGTATCTAATAACACTTCACTATTTCTTTTAGTGTCACATTCATTTCTTAGTTTCTTGAGATTGTCATGTTTATATTTTAAAGCATTAATCTCTTCTAACAGCATAGCAATGATTTCTTCCTTGCGGTCTTTCGTTATTGTTTTGCCAAGGCTGTAGACATTACACCTTTTGCAATACCATTGTTTTTGTCTTGGATTCACATTTACACATGTAAAATGATACATAGTTTTACAGATTATGCACATTATGACCTTTATAGCGTGTGTCCTGTGGTAGCAGAGTTCAGATGTCTGCTCTTGCAGTTCATACAATGATGTGCTTGCTCTGTGTGAGATTTCATTTTTGCAATTTTGTGCCAACCTCTTTCTTCTTTCAGAAACGTTTATGGTAATAAAACATCCATTACATACTTGATCATGATATACATCAAATTTGTTACACATAAAGTATTTTTTATTATTTCTCTTGCACTTATTCAGGGAACTAACATAGTTGTAATTTACACTTGGCGCCATTGTTTTGTAGCTTAGTGCTACATCAAATCAAATCTAATTACATTTCTTGTCTTGTGACATGGACAGTTACCCTGCTGGAGGATGCTACTGCTGTCAGGGAAGACATCAAGCATGAAAATAAGCTGTTTGTTCACATGGAAGACCAGGTGAATGTCCTCCATAGCGTGATACTGCTTTACCAGCCTACATTTGTGACTTGTTGCATGTTTTCTCCAGTTCCTTGCCTGGATGGGAGCATGTTCAGTCATGACCATGAAACTAGCGTAAAAAGAAATGTGATTAATTTGACCATGTGACCCATTTCCATTAATATACCACCCAATATTCATGATCCTGTGCCTACCGCAATCATAACTGGCAATGGTGTTGAGTCAACATGGAAACATGTAGGGGTCATCTGCTGTAGAGCCACATGTTCAACAATGTGGCCTGAATGGTGTGCTCTAAAACAGTTCTACCTGCACCAATACTGTAATATGTTGTCATACCTGCCACAGATCACTGCATATCCTTACCTTACACAGTGGGCAACCCTCTGACCTCTACGTTCTGGGATGTGGTGTTCATGTGTAACACCTACTCACAGTTTCTTTGTCCTTAAAACCACTTTCCCTACATATTCAAAACAGCAGCACTTGGATGGCTGACCAGTTTCATAATTTATGAGATTATCATTCACAGGTGCAGGGCAGTCTGCTCTATCACTTAAATCAGTAGATTTCCAGATTTTTTGTCTGTATCACCTCTAGAGTGATTCTCCCATAGCCTCTGCTCAGTTGTAATGCTTTCTGTGCCACATTACATGCCCAAAATACTATCAGATAGCCTTCAGTCTCACAGTGTGTGCTTCTTATAAAGCTCAAGTCCAAGAAATGTTATAAGTGATAAATTTGCAAACACACAATGAAGTTTATATAGACAATGATTAATATATACTGTCAGCTCCATAGCACATTATTTAACTGCAGAATTTAGATATTGACAGTTTAATGGATAACTGTTTAGTAACACAGGAAGGTAGGATGCTACGAGATGACATTTAAATTGAGGTCTGTGTCAACAGACGATTAGCTAAGTTTGAATGAAATAATCAGCTAAGGTATTATTGTAGCAGTTATCCTGTATAAAGAAGTATTGCCAGACAAGAGATCTCTCTCTTCCAAAATATGAGTTTAGTGCCTTCAGTGCTTCATGTTACTCCATCAACCTATAAAAACTATAATCATATGGATGGAGACTTTTGTGGACAGAGTCAGTTTCTGTAATATTATTTTTTGTTTATAACTGCATCATGTTACAAATTGGATCAATATATTGGACACTTAAAATAGTGTCCCAGATTTTGGTTCAATTTAAAGTGTGGTATACTCACATAAACAGAACACTTTAGTGGAAAATATGTATACCTGTTTACAACTCCTAGTCAATTTCAGATTATCCCATGTATAAGGCAAGTCCTATGTTTTCTTCAAAACTGTTTATGTTCTAAAATATTATTTTACCTTCTTAAATCTTATTAACATTAAGCAATGCTTACATTTGTCAGTGCATTAAAAGAAAATCCTCCAGAAGACATGTAAAATCTGTATATTTCATTTGTAATAAGATGTGCATTTGGTGCTTTTTCATATAGCAATGATATGGGCAGCAGTTTCTGGAAACTGTCTTGAATCTCTTGCCTCAGTGACTCATTTGAAAAGATAGCTGAAATTTGTTTACAAAAATGAGATCTATTAGTATTTATTTCAAAACTACATACCATACTCAGTACAAACTGTTATCTTAATTCAGTGTAACTTATGTCAGTACGCATGGAACAGTATGTCTACTTGTTCTATACGCACCAATAACAAACAAATGTTTTAACTGTAAAAGTATTTTACAGGAAATGAGAATTTCAGGTGTGCATAATCTTCTAGGAGCTACACCTAAATAGTAGTTTATGCTTCTTTGTATAACAGTGTGACGGCAGCACCGTCCAACGCACGAAGGGCTGAACTACAGCACTGCCGCCACAAGTAGGGGCAGCTGTACCGTTACGCAGAATTTTGGCAACGGTGCGTCGCACACCGGACCGCGCGGGAACAAAGCAGGCAGCCAGTGCGAGCTAGTCGACGCGACGCAAAACACGTCTCCCAGTTCTTCCGCCGCGGACCATGTGCGTCGAGTCAACGTGACTCCGCTGTAAATGCGTACGTGCGGTCATAAACGCAGTCGCCGTTAAAGTGTCTTTCACTTCTTTGCGGACGTTGCGGCGCCTCCGGTCGCGCCAGGAGCAGAACATTCTGTGACGAGGCCTTTTGCCTCACTCGGTCCACGCGGTCGTGCCACGACTCGTCATTGAAGTGTGTACCCTCCGGAATCGGTGATCGAGCCATGCCGCCAGTGCAACGCACCTGTATAGACGGACATTAGCGAAGAACGTTATTTGTCATTTATTGTAACGGTAGGAAAAATAAATGTGTCCTGTCCCGAAACCGCTTTAGTCGTTTTCGTCACCAAGCCTCTCCCTTGAGCATAGTGCGTGGGCGTGGCGATAAAGCTGGTTCACTGCACATAAGTGACTGTAAGCGGGGAAACCACGCGTTCCTGCATCACTGGTGACCCCGACGTGATCTGAGACTAAAAAAACACGTGGTGACGAACGTTCATCGGTACGAGAGACGTGGAACCGCGAGTAGGCTTGCGCGTATACGCCCGCGCCGGACAGTGCTCCGAAGTAAAATTTTTTTTAACTAACTTTTTTTGTATTGTTTTTGTGTGCGTATGGTTTGATCATGGACTGCTTAGTGTTATTTTTTTTTCGTGTCTTTCCCTTGTCGTGTTATTTTCGCTGTGTACTTTCCTCTTGTATGAGGATTCAACTCTGAACTAAGATGGGGACACTAGAGGAGTTGCAAAAGACCGTCGAAGAACTGCTCGCACGCAACACGAGGCTAGAGAGTGAGCTACAGGCATGGACTACACGCGCGAACGCCGTGCAGCCACAGACAGCTTAGAACAATGCTGGCGCGCAGATCCCCACCACACCGATGCCTCGTACGACCGCCGGAACGCCGGCAAGTGCTGGATGGGCATTGATCATGCTGCCTCCCTTTTGGCCGCGCGACCCTGTAATGTGGTTCAGCCAGGTTGAGGCGGTATTTATGAGCAACCACGTGACCTGCGACCTGGCGAAATTTGGGCACATAGTGAGCCAGCTGGACCAGAACTATGCAGCCGAAGTGCGGGATATAATCACCGCCCCGCCGATGCAGTCAAGCTACAAATGGCTCAAGGAAGAGCTGATCAGGCGGATTTCGTCGTCAGAGGAACAGCGAGTGCACCAACTGCTGCGGCAAGAGGAATGTGGCGATCGGAGGCCGTCGCAGTTCCTGCGCCACTTGCGGAGCCTCGTGCAGTCCGATATGGTGCCAGATTCGCTGTTACGCACTATCTGGGTGCGCACCCTCCCAGCTCAGGAGCAGGCAGTGATAGCCGCACAGACAGAGATGTAGCTGGACGCCGTAGCTAACTTGGCTGACAGGGTGCACGAAGCGCTGACAACGGTGCCTAGCACCGCGGTTGCGGCAGCTTACGACTCCGTCCCCCCACCTCCATGGCAGCAAGCACCTCCCGCACCCGCATCGGGTGCCGACCTGCACCAGCTAGTGCAAAACTTGACCGCACAGGTTGCAGCTCTCTCGATGCAAGTCGACCGGTTGGCACACTCGTAGCAAGAGGGCAGCACGCGCCGCAGCGGCAGCAGACCGGGCAACAGGTGGCGCGGCTCGTGCAGCCGGCAATGCAGCAACAGCCGCTCCAACGGTACCCCGCCGACGTCACAGGACGCACAAAGCGGCTACTGCTGGTACCACGCCTGCTTCGGCAATGAAGCAACCAGGTGCCGCGCTCCTTGCTTGCACCCAAACGCCAGCTGCGACCAGACCTAGGCGCACCCAGCTGCAATATGATATCGAAGTGTCTGTTTGTTGTGGAACGGGGGGCAGGCGTGAGGTACCGACCTCTCGGTATTCCCCCGTTCTATGTTACGAGATCGCAAGCGGGCCAAGCCACTCTGCCTTACAGCGGTGAACAATTCCGCTGTTAAAACTTACGGCACACACAGCCGCAATATAGATCTAGCCCTATGGCGCACGTTCTCGTGGACTTTTACCATGGCCGACGTCAATGAGCCAATCCTGGATGCAGACTTTCTCGGCCACTACGGGCTGCTAGCCGACATCGCAAACGGCCAGCTCATCGACGCCACAACGAATTTAAAGATAGTGGGACAGCGCCTGCAGGCTGCATACTACAGCGTTAAACCCGTGAAGTGCCCCAGACCGTACGCTGACATTCTTGAACAATTCCCCGACCTCACCCACCCAACCGGTGCACCGAGAGACATCAAACATTCGATGGTGCACCACATAATAACCACACCCGGACCCCCCACATCGTGTCGCCAACGTCGACTCGCGCCAGACAGACTCGCAGCAGCAAAGGCAGAGTTCGAGGCCATGCCACGGCAAGGCATCGTGCGACCATCGAGCAGCCCATGGTCATCGGCGTTGCATTTAGTGCCCAAAAAAGACAATTCGTGGCGCCCGTGTGGGGACTATCGCGCCCTTAATTCGCGAACGGTGCCAGACTGATACCCAGTCCCACACCTTCGAGACTTCAGCTACGCCTTGGCGGGCTGCGCGGTGTTCAGCAAGATTGACTTCGCAAAGGCGTACACCAAAATTCCGCTTGCGCCCGAAGACATCAAAAAAGCAGCCATCATAATGCCCTTTGGGCTTTTCGAAAGCCTGTTTATGACTTTCGGTCTTAGGAATGCTGCCCAGACTTGGCAGCTGTTCTTGGACGGCGTCTTGCGAGGCTTGCCATTTTGCTTCCCGTACCTTGACGACATCCTGGTGTATTCCAAGTCGCCCGAACTCCACCGCCGCCACTTAACGACCGTCTTTCAGCGCCTGAGTGAAGCCGACATAGTTATTAACCCCGCTAATGCGAGTTCGGTGTGACAGAAATCGAGTTCCTCGGCCATTTAATTACGCCCACCGGATCGACACCACTACCGGAGAAAGCGAAGGCAATACTGAACATGCCGCGTCCACAGACGCACAAAGAATTACGACATTACCTCGGCATGTTGAACTTTTATCGTCGACACCTGCCCAACGCCGCAGCCATGCAACAGCCGCTGACTAAGGCGTTACAAGGTCCTACCTCAAAAGGAAAGACCCTCGTGAATTGGACAGACGCAATGGAGCAGAGCTTCATGGACTCAAATAGGAATCTCGTGGAAGCGACGCTGCTCACGCACCCGGTACATGACGCGGACATAGCTGTAGTCGTGGACGCCAGCCAGGCCGCCATCAGCGCGGCGTTACAACAGCGCGTCGGTGGGAGTTGGCAGCCTCTCGGTTTTTTCTCTAAAAAGCCTTCCAATTCGCAAGTGCTTGGAGCGCTTATGACCAAGAGTTGCTTGCAGTGTACGTGGTGGTGAAATACTTCCGACCGTCCATAGAAGCCCGACAATTCGTCATTTTCACCGACCACAAACCCATTACACACGCGTTCGAGAACAACCACACTAAGTGTTCACCGCGCCAACTCCAGCAGTTAGAGTACGTGTCGCAATTCACGACTGACATTCGACACATTTTGGGGATAGACAAAATCGTCGCCGATTGTTTGTCCCGAGCGTGTGCCATTATTTCACCCCCTGTGAACTTTGAGGACGTGGTCCAAGTACAGGAGAGTGACGAAGAACTGCACCGCTTCCGTCATGACACTTCCAGCGGCCTGCAACTGGAGCTGGTGGCTGTCCCCGGCTCCGCACGGAAGATTTGGTGTGACACCTCAACCGGCACGCACCGGCCGTTCCTCCCGGAGAAATTCCGGCGCAGTGCCTTTGACCGTGTCCACAGACTGTCACACCCCGGCACCAACACCACTGCGACACTCGTGGCTGCGTGTTTCGTCTGGCCCGGGCTTCGGAAGGACTGTCGCGAATGGGCGCGCACTTGCATCACATGTCAGCGCGCCAAAGTCGGGAGGCACACCCACACACCCGTGGGCACCTTCCCGGACGCGACACGCCGATTTGTGCACGTTCACGTGGACCTCGTCAGCCCGCTTCCTCTCTCATAAGGCAAGCGGTACCTCCTAACTATGGTGGACCGCTTCACTCGCTGGCCGGAAGCAACGCCCGTCGCGGACGTCACAGCCGAGACCGTCGCCACCGCATTCGTCGACACCTGGGTGGCACGCTTCAGATGTCCCAGTCACGTGACAACTGATCGTGGCGGCCAGTTTGACTGCGCGTTGTTCACGCACGTCGCCAGACTGTGTGGCACCCAGTTACACAGGACAACCAGCTACCATCCGGCGTCAAATGGCATGGTCGAACAGTTCCACAGGACTCTCAAAGCCGCTCTAACCTGCCACGACACCTCATGGCCAGATGCGCTTCCACTGGTGCTGCTCGGCCTGTGAGACACGCCGAAGGGGGAGATCGGCTCGTCACCTGCCGACCTTGTTTACGGGCAATCTCTGACAATCCCGGGCGATTTTGTCGAAGATGTAAGACTCCCACGCGACGCCGTGGCACCCACTCTGGCGGAACGTCTGCGCAGTCACATGGCCGGCCTCCGAGCGCACGCACCGACGTGGCATGGCACCAGGAAGATATTCGTCCACGCCGACCTGCAGCGCTGCACGCATGTCATGTTGCGTACCGACGCAGTACGGCCACCTCTCCGACCGCCCTACAGTGGACCGCACCGAGTGATCGCCCGAGGAGACAAAACGCTGGTCCTCGAGTGCAACAGAAAGCCGTCGACAGTGTCAGTCGACCGCGTCAAACCAGCCTACGTCTTGCCCGCTCCATCAGCCACGCATTTCTTAGACCCGGCAGAAGATTTGATCACGGACGACACTCCCTCTGCCAGTGGTCAGACGGAACCCGCACCCAGAGCCGCCGGTGACGCACAGCTGCAGCCTGCCGTCATCACGCCGCCACGTGCGCCTCCCACCACCACGCCCAGGCAGCTGGTACGGCCGCCCGGACCACGCCCACCACAGGCACACCGGTCGCCCCCACCACAGCCGCCAGCAGACTACGTCACGCGCGCCAGCCGCCACGCCCGATTCAAATGGCCATGCTGCATCGCCAGCGCGCCACAACACCCAAACCGGCAATCACGCGCCCGAGCCGCCGAACGCCGTCAGAATTCGGCGCCCACGAGCCGCCATCCGCTGTAGAGACCCGACCTCCAGCTGCAAGTGCCTTCGGCCGGTAACTCCAATCGAGCCCCGGACACTGTCTCCTGCATTCGTCACAGCTCCTGGACCCACGTTCGCGCCGTTTGACTCCGCCGCGTTGGGCGTTGAGGCCGGATCGGCATCTGCGCCAGCTTACCACATTCGCTTCACCGCCGAGCTCCGGACATCGCGCTCCACACCACCCGGCTTGTCCATAGCAGCTCCGAAACCCACGTTCGAGTTCCGACGGTACTGCACTCGCGCAAGCGCCTTCGAGACATCACCACCAATGACCTGCAACGTGCGCCTACACGCGCATCGCTACGGACAGTCGCAGCCAGTACCTGCTGCCACTGTCACTAGCCGTCAGCGCGAGGACATGCCCACCGCACGCTCGCCGGTCCGGCGCGCTGACGTCACGGGCCGCCGCCCTTCCAACGCCGACCAACCCCCACCAAAGCTGCCGCACTGCCATCACGCAGCGCGGGAACTTTAAACACACGCGCGCCACCGAACGATCGCCGCGTTTTCGCAGCTACGGAGCTCCGCTCTCCAAGGGGGGATCTGTGTGGCGGCAGCACCGTCCAACGCACGAAGGGCTGAACTACGGCACTGCCGACACAAGTAGGGGTAGCTGTACCATTACACAGAATTTCGACAACGGTGCGTCGCACACCGGACCGCACGGGAACAAAGCAGGCAGCCAGTGCGAGCTAGTCGACGCGATGCGAAACACGTCTCCCAGTTCGTCCACCGCAGACCACTTGCGTCGAGTCAACATGACTTCGCCGTAAATGCGTACCTGCAGTCGTAAACGCAGTAGCCGTTAAAGTGTCTTTCGCTTCTTTGCGGACGTTACGGCGCCTCCGATCATGCCAGGAGCAGAACATTCTGTGACGCGGCCTTTTGTCTTGCTCGGTCCACGCGGTCGCGCCACGACTCGTCACTGGAGTGTGTACCCTCCGGGATCGGTGAACGAGCCATGCAGCCAGTGCAACGCACCTGTATAGATGGACATTAGCAAAGAACGTTATTTGTCATTTATTGTAACGGTAGGAAAAATAAATGTGTCCTGTCCCGAAACCGCTTTAGTCGTTTTCATCACCAAGCCTCTCCCTTGAGCATAGTGCGCGGGCGCGGCGATAAAGCCGGTTCACTGCACGTAAGTGACTGTAAGCGGGGAAACCACACATTCCCGCTTCAACAGTCTGCCCCTGGTAGCTGACTGAATCATTAATTTGGGTCTGGGAAATGATGATGAGGAACCTCAGGCTGCAAAAGAAGAAAATGTGCATGCTCAACTGCCACCAGTTGAAGGTTACAGTGAAGGTGCTAAATTGTGTTACTGCTAAAGACTCATTCTTTGAATGCTGTAATTTATGACTGCAATTATCTGTCACTTATTTATGTCATTTCATTGTAGCCATTTTTGTTACTGTTTTTGTGGGAAAAAAAAGTGGTCAGTGTGACTGAATGTCATACCCAAGGGCCCAGCTCCAATTCCTGGCTAGGTTGGAGATTTTATCAATTCAGGGACTGGGTATTGTGTTGTCCTAATTATCATCATTTCATCCCCATGGACAAGCAAGTCGCTGAAGTGGCGTCAAATCGAAAGACATGCACCTGGCAAATGGTCTACCCAATGGGAGACCCTAGTCACTTGACTTTTTTTTTGTATGAGAAATTTTGAAATCAAATATCCACTGTTATGGCTGATGAATAATAAGGATTGTATCACAATACAGTTCACTTTGTAATAAAAATGTTAGGACTAAATATAAACAGAAATTATGGTTAAGCTCATCAAATCAGTTAAGTGGTTCTGGAAGGGCTACAAGCCTTACAAAATTTTTCATTCACACTTTGCATTCTGTAAATTCCAGCACAAAAAGATATGTGGAATGAACTGATTTATACATTTACTGTTAGGCTACTGCTGTAAAGTACATGAACAACAATTCAAAACTAGTGCTAATTTACTCAAATAAGTACTTAATTATTAATTCTAGGTTATATTTATTATGTGGCTTCAGTCAATATACTACATAGCTATTAGAGAAGCAGCTTCTTTGAAGAAAAGCCACAGTTCTTTTCCTTCCATTATTCAATTGCAGTTTTTTCTATTACTTCACACAAAGCATTTATTTAACTTTACTGTTTTATCAGAGAATGCTGTCAGCTATCTGTATGCTGGAAATATTAAAACCCATTTAACGTGAACGTGCTGGTGTTCATGTCCAAGATTTGGTGGAGGCTCTGTTGCTGGCTATTGAACATACCAGTTACAAATTTTGGTTCATATTGGCATGAATGATGCTTGCCACGTGGGTCCATAGACAATCTTTATTACTATAAGTGGCCAGATACAATGGTGAAGACTGCTAGAGTTGCATATGGGGCAGAAGTTGAACTAACACTTTGCAGTATCGGTCCCATAATGAAACACAATTCTCTGGGTTGTTGTCAGTTGAAGGCTGAACCCAGAGACTCAGACAATTCTGTGGTGAGCTTCAAAATAGTTTTCTTGAACTCTACCATCAGATGGAGAACTGTGGAGGAACCTTCTTAGTAGGTCAGGTACGCACTACACACAGGGAGTGACTACTAGGGTAGCAGAATACATGTGGCATAAATGCGTGGACTTTTTATGAAAGAGAAATACCACTACAGGTCCAATTAATTATGTTCCAGTTTCTGAGTTGAATTAATATCAGCTGCAGAGCCTCCTACAACTCCTGGATTATAGAGAGTAGCATTCACAATGACACATTTGAGAAACAAAATGTTAGTACAGTATTAGGTAAGTGTAGGAACATACATAAAAATATCCCCATGGAAATGTCCCTGAACTAGTCTTGCTTACAAATAATAATAATACCCAGAAAGTGCTAAGAACAGAAACCTAACTAAAACCAGAATTTTATAGCAATGAAATACTAAATCCCTTCTGGAAAGTTTGACATATACAGGCTGACCACCGCATTATGTGTAGTTCTATATGAAATGTAAACTAACAGATTGTAATGTGGTTTGTGCTGCCACAGTGACAAAGACCTGTAAAAAGTGTTGCATTTCATCATTTTACCTATTCATATGTGTTGTGTGCCTGTAACCTTCACATTCATATCTAAGTTTTATTAGAGGCACCATACAATTTTTCACTGTGATGGAGGTAACTTCAAAATCTCCACTGTCATCAATTTAGCATTAAATAATACAATAACATCTGCTGAGGTTACTACAGATTCCAAGGGTGAAATAATTTGGGGGGAGATAAGTCTTATGGGAGGATCACACAGGACAAATGGATGCTTGTATAGAACACTTGCCTCCAGAGCAGCAGTGATGCAACATTTCAGGGAAAATTTGCAAAATGTTGTTTGTAAATTTTCAAGCCATTTGATAGTATTAGGGGGAGATTTCAACTTCCCAGCTTTTGACTAAGAGATGAAAGTGATTAGAGCAAGTAGTAGGTAGAAGACCATCTTGTGAGGATAACATTTTTTAGCTTCTGGTTCTAAACAAACCCTAACATTGTCCACTCAGTTAACATAGGTCAGGGAATCATTGATCATTCAGGTACTATAACATCACTGACTACAAACATAAACAGGAATATAAAGCAAGGTAGGAGGAACGGAGTGGAAGGAGGATTAGGGTTTGTCTCACTGACAACAAGGTCACTACAGAGGGGGCACAAACTCAGATTATGCAAGGATAGGGAAGGAAATTGACTCTGCCCTTTCAGATGAATCATCCAAGCATTTGACTGGAGCAATGTAGGGAAATCACAGAACACTTAAATCTGGATTGTCAGACTTGCATTTAACCCATCATCAAGGGCGTCGCCAGCCCGACAACAGGGCGAAGGGGTGGGGGGTGGGGAGGGGGGGGGGGGAGCAGGTGAGTGGGTCGGTAGTGTAATGTAGAGTTATGAAGATCAAGTAAAAGTGAACAAACCGTATTAATACACAGTCCAACAGTGCATCTTGCTGGTAGCACCCTTTTTCAAATATCTCTACTTTCTTGCCTTGCAGTGGGTTTTGACTTTGAGATACAGAACTATTTAATTTCAATTTTCAACTACTCTTCAAATGAAGGCAGCATGACCAGGAGGTCTGAATTTTCCTGTTGCCAACTGGGTGACCAGTACGAATCAAAAAAAAAAAGTATGCCACATCTCTTGGCACAAGGTAGGAAGATTGCACTGCTTAGCAAGTGTGATAAAGAGCAGATTTCTGATTACCTGAGCAGTCAACATAAAAAGAATTGAAACAAAATAATTGTATGGCATTGACGGCCAAGAGTCCCCACCTATGGAAGTTTGGCTGCCAAACTGCAAGTCTTTTCAGGTGATGTCACAAAGAGTGACTTGCATGTAAATTATGGTGAAATGATGATGAGGACAACTCAGCACCCAGTTCCCAAGTGGAGAAAATCTCCAGACAAATCAGGAATCGAACCCAGCCCCACAGCACTGCAGTCAAATGTGCTGACCCCTCAGCTAAAAATATGGACAAATTCAAATATTCATATCTTAAACTTAAAATGATGAGAATAAAAGGAAAAATATGAGGAGCATAGTAAAAAATTCAAAAGTGAACAATGCCAAAATTAGCATAAGGAGATCCATGCATGAAGTGTCTCATGAACTCAAAAGTGAAATTCTATATGCCTATTTGACAAAAAATCCTAAGGAATCTTGGTCTTGAAGTTAAATCAGCAAATGGATCAAAGTCATCTGTCCTGTCCCAAAATGGCATAGAAATGAAAGATTTAGAGACAAAAACAAAATACTAAATTCATTTTTCCAAAATTGTTTCACTGAAGAAGACTGAATAATGATTCTTCCTTTCAATTGTCACATAAACATCAAACTGACAGATAGCAAAATATGTGAACGCAAGAAAAAAAAAAAAAACTAAAATCAGTCAACAGGGGGACCAATGGACCTGATGGGCTAATAACTGAACATAGAGTTAGCATAATAACTTGCTCCTCTCCCAACAGCAGTTTACTATTGGTCACTGGAGGAGTTGTGTTCCAAATGATTGGAAAAATATACAAGTCACTCCCATTTTCAGAATAGTTAGTCAACAGTTGCACACAGGCACAGCCCTGAGCTGTCAATGGTCTGTTGTACAGTTTGGGAACAGGTTTTATGGTTACACATTATGACTTTTTGGAGACTGAAATTCTTCTCTATAGGAATCAGTGCAGATTCCACAAACAATGAGCATATGAAACTGATCTCATTTCGTTCATACATGAAACTCAGAAAGCAGTAAATACCAGCTCCTAGGTTGATATCACATCCCTTGGTTTCCAGAAGGTGTCAAATACAATTCCACATTGTCACTTAATGTACAAACTACAAGTGTATTTGGGTCAAAGAAGTCCAGTCAGACGGAACAGAGCCTATCATTCTTAATGCAGATGTAAAATAACTCTTTGGGCATACTCCAGTGGAGTGTCATAGAAACATAAATATATAAATGACCTAGTAGCAAAGTGTGGGAAGATTTTTAGAGGATTAACATATGGTGTAGGAATTGACAGTTGACCCTCACTGTAAACAGCTGTAATATATTCCACATAAATAGCTAGACAGAACCATGTTTGCGTGATTACATGACTGTTAAACACTCAGTCACACCCATTAAATACATGAGAGTATGCATATGGAATGTTGTAAAGTGGAACTATCACATAAAACTAATTGAAGGAAAAGATGCTGTCAGACAGAGATTCACTGAAAGAATCTTCATGAAGTATAATCCAGCCACAAAAACAGCAGCTAAAAAGCCCTCATGTGACAATAACTTGAGAATTGCTTAGTGGTCTGGATCTATACCAGTTTAGGCCTGGTGGGGAAAATAAGAAAGACCCAAGAAAGAGCAGAAAAGACTACCAACAAATTACTTCCTGATCTCACAAGCAGGCCATGAAGCTATAATTAAAGAGATGTGGGTTCACACAAAGCTTACCAACTATTGCTCTTACCACACGACTGGAAGAGGAAAGGAGGAAGTGAAAATGGTTAGTAAAATAACCTCTGTGATGCAAATTGCTTGCAATTAAAGATGTTGATGTAGGATGCACACACAAAAATAAAATAGAGCATATTAACTATTACCTCACAAAACCAATAGACAAGTTTTTGTATTGAAGACAGTAGAAAACTACAACTTAGTGAACAGTAAAGGAAATAAAAGAAGAGTAAAAATTGGTTGGAGTTATTTGGGTAAACTACATTCTCACTGTGGTTGGGCTCAAAGTATGTTGGTAGCTTTCACTTACACCACTGAAACATGAACTCTAAATGCAAAGACCGTGCAAAAAGAGAAGATGGCTCAGTGATCAATGTAGAAATACAAGTTGTGAATAACCCAAAATGGCATAACAAAAAACACAGAGATCAGGGAACAGACTGGAGAGGAAAACATAACTGTGGCAATGAAATGGAAATTAGCGTAATATATGCCCATCTGTTAAAACACTTTGCCTTTTTCTTGGTCTTTCAGTTGGCAGTCCTAGAAGAGAGAGAGAGAAGAAAACAGATTTCCTGTTGCTTGAAGCAAATATGAAACTGCAAGATAAGCCTATTTGTACATATGACATACAAAGAGAGAGAGAGAGAGACAGAGAGAGAGAGAGGGATGGAGGGAGGGTTTTCTTACAATGTAAGAGAGCAAGACCCGTGTCAGAAAAAACTACATTTCAGGATTTCAGGACAAATACAAGTTTATAAATATGGTACATGTTTTACCTGCTGTTCTGAGTAGTCCCTCATGCTCATTCACACCTATTAACCACGGCATTTTAACTGCTGTTTTATACTTGAGAGGATGCACTGTAAGGAAAGCCTGATTTCCTTCAGCCTCTACCACAGGTCCAAAAGGTAACCATGGGTCAATGTCCCATTCCTGTAACACCAACAATCAACAGACATTCTGCCAATATAATGTTAAACTCTTCAAACTGCTAATCTGACAAATAAGTTTGTGCCCAACCCAGCTAGCACTCAAACTTATTTCAAGGTGGATATTGAGTTTAGGTTCAGTTGAAAATTCAAGATTGAAAAATCAGCCTGTTACACAGCTTATTTCAAGGTGGATATTGAGTTTAGGTTCAGTTGAAAATTCCAAGATTGAAAAATCAACCTGTTACACAGTTTACATCAAGCCGTAAAAATTTAGCTTGAATTAAAATAATTTTCCCAAGCTTGAAATAAACTGTAATTTCCCTGGAAGGCTGTACAGCAGATGCGCGTGCAGCATAGCTTCCATAGACGTCCACGGGAAGTGCCACAAGCATTTATAAGCCTTGCACTGACTCTGCTAGGTTTACAGCCATTTTACCTTTGTGACGCGCGTTAATGATTGTTGACTGTTGGGAAGTTTGTTTTATACTGTAAAATAGTTCGGTAAGTGTGTGGCGTCTCCTGCCTTACTGCTACACCGGGTCTGAAGAGGATATGTAGTGTATTACAGGTACGTTGGTGCATTTTTCTCTAGTGGTACGTTAATATTACAAATGTTAAATATTATTACGTAACGTAAAGAAATATCATATTCTTTTACGTAGAAAAATTGAGCCTGGATGAAAGTGAAATGGATTACCAGCTAAGAATACAAATTACAAGTTGTTCAGCAAAAAGACGTCATTTTAAACCAGTTCTCTAGTACGTGGCACCAATAAATTAAAACTTAATGTTATTTTACCTTTTTAAAATCTCACCTTTTTATATATATCGCCCTATTACATTTGTTTGCTTGTAAGTACTCACGTGTGTCACACCATGAATGAATAATCGTGAAGTGTGAAAAGTTTCTTTGTGAATACAAATAGTAATGACATGGTGAATGGGAAAAAGTACATCAAGAACCAGTCACTACATAGATGTCAGTCTTTTTTATTTACGTAGCTTTGACTGCTCTTTATTGCAGTAATATGAAATTTCTTCCTGTTAGTATGACACACCTGCACAAAGTAAATATACTCAAGAAATTCAAGTCAAAGAAGTCTTAAAGTTGGGGAAAC
This sequence comes from Schistocerca serialis cubense, assembly GCF_023864345.2. Taxonomy (NCBI): domain Eukaryota; kingdom Metazoa; phylum Arthropoda; class Insecta; order Orthoptera; family Acrididae; genus Schistocerca; species Schistocerca serialis. The sequence continues at coordinate 524,624,068 of NC_064641.1, forward strand.
AGTAATATCAGAGTTGCGGTCTGTTATTATGCCATCAGTCTTGAGAGAATTTGTTGAAGCTGCTAATTTTTTCTGTGATGATGGACACAAAATTTCTTGTGACTCATGCTTGGCAAAAGTTAAGCTTATTCATAATAAGTGTAACATTACTTTTCATGGAAAGTAGTGGCAAATTTTGGATCTGTACTGTACTGTGATGGATAAATCTATTGAGAATGATTGTAGTACTGTTGAGAAAGCTTACCATATTCCAACATTTATGAACAACAGGGGACACTTCTCATTTGACTAGAACTTTTAAAAAAATCTGAGTTTATTGTGAATGTTTGTACCTTTTTAATGTTGTATTTAGCTGAAATAGTGTGTGTTTAGTTGCACTACATATTGCAATTTAATATTCTATGCAAATCATACAACAGACAATTTGTCCCACCCATAACTATACAGTTATATATAGTGTCATGCATTGGTGCCACTTAATTCTTTTTCTAATAGCAACAAGTTTCTTTAATAGAAGAATGTAAGCTTCATTTGTATGTGGCTTGGCTGAATTATGGACAATATCAAAGCAGAAATATTGTTCAGATGTCAAAATTGTTCAGTTCTGTGTCAGTTTCGTCCCACCCATAACACTGTTATTGTGTATTGCATTATAGACAGTTCAGTATGTATATTCGAACACTGTATTTTTTTGGAATGAAGAGTATCAATTTGTTGCTTAAAACAGTAATTTTGTTGTTCCCTGGGTGAAATAATACTGCAAGGCCTACTGGTGCTTCTTACTTTTATTGTTATTTGTAATGTGACTGAAATTTAATAAAAGGCAATATTAAAATATGACATGGATAACATTTTTTTTTTCTTTTACATTTCAGTTCCACTGAACTGGTAATTTCTTAAATTCATTTCGATTTCATCTTTTATTTCACTTTGATTTGGTTTTACTCACCAAAAAATAATTGTGGATAGAATAAAACGTCTACATTTTTCCAAACAGTAGTTTCCTTATAAACTTACAGTTTGAGGTGTATATGATTTCAAGTAATTGTTTCTTTACAATTCAGATTAAATGGCCCTGAAACTGTTAGAAATAGTGAAGTGTGGCTTCCTCATGAAGTCATCGCAAAATTACCCAAATGTCATCTTTACTCTAAAAATTTCAAACAAAAAGTTATTTCAAATTACTTTAAAAACTCTTTAGAATGAAGTCAGCAGAAGCAGCTGCTTACTCAGTGACGATTATACTAGTGAATGATTCTTACTACACCAGTGAGTTTGAAGTTATTTTGCTAATCTGGGGCATAAATTATATTTAGGTTGATCAGTTTCAACTTTTTACATTTTTTATGTTTAGGTATGCCTAACATTTTCTTTTACCTGTTACAGGATCATTATACTGGCAGAAGTCAGCGATATTTGATCCTGCTCTGGTCTGTGTGCTGGGGCTGGAGGGGCTTCAGAATAATTAAATTTTAAAATAAAACAATTTTAAACACTTTGAAAATAAAAATTTTTAAACATACATGTCTTGATAATTTTTTTCACACCATTTCCATTCTGATATTTATTTAGTTAATTAGGTTCAATAAATTCAGATTAATAATTATATAGCTTAAAACAAGTGTAAACACCAGGCTGTATTCCATGTGTGTAGATACAGCTGGAGCCAAACTTGATAAGTAAAGCTTGAAATATAGCTTGAACTCTGCCAACTTTGATGTTTGTTTCAAGCTTGAATCCAACTAACAGGCCTGAATATTCCAACTCTGATCAAGCTTATATACTTGAACTTTTCATCTGGAAACAAGTTTGAAACCGGCTTACTGTGCTATCTGGGAATCATCTCAATAAAATTTTTCAATCAGTTTCACAAGATTGATCATGTTTCAAGTCACTCAAGTCATTGAGGAAGTTAAGTTTGGCACTAATATCAAAGGATATTAAAATATTTCTTTTCCCATTAGCTTTCAAGCCCATTTATATTGGTTTCACTTCACATACTTTAAGTCCTGCAAAAATGTTAATGTGGGACTGCTACACCAATGTAAATAAAGGAAAAATATCTGAGAAAAAAAATTGGAGTTGAGAACTTGGCTAGCCTGGAGGGGTATATGTTGAAAGGCCAGACAAATGTGTGGTTCCTGAAGAGGGACACAAGCCTTTTCAGTAGTTTCAGGGGCAACAGTCTGGATGATTGACTGGTCTGGCCTTGTAACATTAACAAAAACAGCCTTGTTGTGCTGGTACTGTCAAAGGCTGAAAGTAAGGGAAACTACAGCCGTAATTTTCCCCAAAGGCATGCAGTTTTACTGTATCATTAAATGATGATGGTGTCCTATTGGGCAAAATATTCCAGAGGTAAAATCATCCTCTATTCAGATCTCCGGGCAGGGAGAACTCAGGAGGATGTCGTTATCAGGAAAGAGAAAACTGGTGTTCTATGGATCGGAGCATGGAATGTCAGATCCCTTAATCGGACGGGTAAGTTCAAAAATTTAATGCATGCTGTTACAGCATGATTACCTGTAAATACAACATTAATGAAATAAATGCTCAAAATGATGTCCATCGACCTCAATCCATTTGGCAATAAGTGTAACGACATTCCTCTCAACAGCGAGTAGTTCACCTTCCGTAATGCTCGCACATGCATTGACAATGCACTGATGCATGTTGTCAGGCATTGTCGGTGGGTCACAGTAGTAAATATCCTTCAACTTTCCCCACAGAAAGAAATCTGGGGATGTCAGATCTGGTGAACGTGTGGGCCATGGTATGGTGCTTCGACGACCAGTCCACCTATCATGAAATATGCTGTTCAATACTGCTTCAAACGCACATGAGCTATGTGCCAGATATCCATCATGTTGGAAGTACATCACCATTCAGTCATGCAGTGAAACATCTTGTAGTAACATTGGTAGAACAATATGTAGGAAATCAGCATACATTGCCCCATTTAGATTGCCATTGACAAAATGGAGGCCAATTATCCTTCCTCCCATAATGCCACACCATACATTAACCTGCCAAGGTCGCTGATGTTCCACTTGTCACAGCCATCGTGGATTTTCCGTTGCCCAATAGTGCAAATTATGCTGGTTTACGTTACCGCTGTTGGTGAATGACACTTCACTGCTAAATAGAACACGTGCAAAAAATCTGTCATCGTCCTGCAATTTCTCTTGTGCCCAGTGGCAGAACTGTACACGACATTCAAAGTTGTCACCATGCAATTCCTGGTGCATAGAAATATGGTATGGGTGCAATCAATATTGATGTCGCATTCTCAACACCGACATTTTTGAGATTCCCGATTCTCATGCAATTTGTCTGCTACTGATGTGCGGATTAGCCGCAATAGCAGCTGAAACACCTATTTGGGCATCATAATTTGTTGCAGGTCATGGCTGATGTTTCACATGTGGCTGAACACTTCCTGTTTCCTTAAATAACTTAACTATCTGGTGAATGGTCCGGACACTTGGATGATGTCGTCCAGGATACCGATCAGCATACATAGCACATGTCCGTTGGGCCTTTTGATCACAATAGTCATACATCAACATGATATCGACCTTTTCTGCGATTGGTAAATGGTCCATTTTAACATGGGTAATGTATCACAAAGCAAATACCATCCACACTGGCGGAATGTTATGTGATACCACGTACTTATATGTTTGTGACTATTACAGCGCCATCTATCACAAAGCGAAAAAAGTGGTCCAACTAAAACTTTCATATTTCTTTATGTACTACATGAATATGTAATAAAAAATGGGGGTTCCTATTTTTAAAAAAATGCAGTTGATATCCATTTGACCTATGGTAGCGCCATCTAGCAGGCCAATCATAGCGCCATCTGGTTTCTCCCTTCAAGCTAGGCAAGTTTTGTTCTTGGTAGTTTTTTCGTTTGATGCTTATTTCGTGAAATATTTGGCCTGGTCACTGTCAATGGACCACCCTGTATAGAGGGTCTATACGAGGACATGTACATGAGGGAAATATTATGGAAATGGAAGAGGAGGTAGCTGAAGATGAAATGGGAGATATTGTACCGCGTGGAGAATTTGACAGAGCACTGAAACACCTAAGTCGAAACAGGGCCCTGGGAGCAGGCAACATTCCATTAGAACAACTGATAGTCTTGGGAGAGCCAGCCCTGACAAAATTCTACCATCTGTTGAGTAAGATGTATGAGACAGGCGAAATACCTCCAGACTTCAAGAAGACTATAATAATTCCAATTGCAAAGAAAGCACATGTTGATAGTGGTGAAAATTACCCAACTATCACTTTAATAAGTCATGGCTGCAAAATGATGACAAATTCTTTACAGACAAATGGAAGAACTGGTGGAAGCTGATCTTGGGGAAGATCAGTTTTGATTCCATGGAAATTTTGGAACACTTGTGGCAATACTGACCCTACCACTTACCTTAGAAGATAGATTAAGGAAAGACAAACCTACATTTCTAGCATTTGAAGACTTACAGAAAGCTTTTGACAATGTTGATTGTAATACTCTATTTCAAATTCTGAAGGCGGCAGGGGTCAAATTCAGGGAGAAAAATGCTATTTACCATTTGTACAGAAACCAAATGGCAGTTATAAGAGTCGAGGCACATGAAAGGGAAGCAGTGATTAGGAAGGGAGTGAGACAAGCTTGTAGCACATCCCCAATGTTATTCAATCTATATATAGAACAAGCAGTAAAGGAAACAGAAGAAAAATTTGGAGTAGGAATTAAAATCCATAGAGAAGGAATAAAAGCTTTTGACATTTTCTGATGACATTGTAATTTTGGCAGAGACAGCAAAGGATCTAGAACAGCAGTTGAATGGAATGGGCAGTGTCTTGAAAGCAGGATATAAGGTGAACATCAACAAAAGAAAAATGAATATAATGGAATGTATTCTAATTAAATCAGATGATGCTGAGAGAATTAGATTAGGAAATGAGACACTTAAAGTAATAAATGAATTTTGGTATTTGGGGAGCAAAATAACTGAAGACGGTCGAAGTAGAGAGGATGTAAAATGTTGACTGGCAATCACACGAAAAGTGTTTCTGAAGAAGAGAAATTTGTTAACATAGAGTATAGATTTAAGTGTCAGGGAGTCTTTTCTGAAAGTATTTGAACAGAGTGTAGCCATGTATAGATGTGAATCATGGATGATAAATAGTTTAGACAAGAAGAGAATAGCAGCTTTCTAAATGTAATGCTACAGAATAATGCTGAAGATTAGATGCGTAGAGCACGTAACTAATGAGGAGGTATTGAACAGAATTGAGGAGAAGAGAAATTTGTGGCACAACTTGACTAGAAGAAGGGATCAGTTGGTAGGACAAGTTCTGAGACATCGAGGGATCACCAATTTAGTATTGGAGGGCAGTGCGGAGGGTAAAAATCATGGAGGGAGACCAAGAGATGAATACACTAAGCAGATTCAGAAGGATGTAGGTTGCAGTATTTACTTGGAGATGAAGAAGCTTGCACAGCATAGAGTAGCAGCCAGCCGGAGTGGCTGTGCGGTTTTAGGCGCTACAGTCTGGAGCCGAGTGACTGCTATGGTCACAGTTTTGAATTGTGCCTCGGGCATGGATGTGTGTGATGTCCTTAGGTTAGTTAGGTTTAATTAGTTCTAAGTTCTCTACTTTGTGACTGATGACCTTAGAAGTTAAGTCGCATAGTGCTTAGAGCCATTTGAACCATAGAGTAGCATGGAGAGGTGCATCAAATCAGTCTCTGGACTGAAGACTGCAACAACAACAAATTGTGGAACTAATCTTTCCTGTGTGTGAAACAACCCACAGCCACAGTACAATGTCACTTGCAAAGGAGAGGTTATTTCCATAGATAACTGGAAAAGATGAAGATTATTCAACTGGTGGAAGCAGTTGTTGTCTGTCTGGTTAATACTCATCCAAAAATGATATGCTAAGTCGAAAATATTAAATTTTTTAAACAATAAAAACATGGAGGCTTATGTTTGTATCAAACTACAGTGTTCAAAATGGTTCAAATGGCTCTGAGCACTATGGGACTTAACTTCTGAGGTCATCAGTCTCCTAGAACTTAGAACTACTTAAACCAAACTAACCTAAGGACATCACACACATCCATGCCCAAGGCAGGATTCGAACCTGCAACCATAGCAGTCACGCGGTTCCAGACTGAAGTGCCTAGAACCGCTCGGCCATCCCAGCTGGCAAACTACAGTGTACTGCATAATTATAACTATCATATACTTGCTAATTAAAATACTTATGTGTGAATTATAAATAAAGTATGCTCCTCCTAATAACTACTGTGTTATTGGTAACAATTTTAATATTATACGGCTATTTGTATATCAATATATGTCATATACGTTAAAGTGGCTTTTGTCTTTCCCAATCTGAAAACTTTGTTTGACTTAGGATGTTGACAAATGTAAAAGGTCTCCAGGGGTATCACCTGCTAAAGTACCTTGTGGCAGAACTGCCAGAAAATATTAATATCTTTGCTTTTTTGTACTTCGTTTTGCTTACTTTGGTTGTTGACTAGTTGGTGTGAGACATTCGTCATGACTGTTACCATGATTGTCAAAAACTATTTCTTTGTGTTTTGATTTATCTTGTGCCAATAAAAATATTACATAGTGAAAGTAAATGGTGTTTTCTGTGTTATAAGTATAACACACGCCATACTGGTGACCAATGATGCGCAACACATGTCCGATTCGACAATGTGGCTGTTTTCTTAGACATCTCCACATTGCTCACCTTCCGCTCCTTTTGGACTACAACATGATACTAATGGTGCCTCTACACTCCCATTCCACAGTTTCCTATGCACAATGCCACCAACAACTGGGATAAAATTGGAAGATAAGTACAACGCCGTCGAGTTTTCTCCGTCATCAACAATGCCGTTGTGGACTCTTTCAACATTCTACGTTCATCTATAACAAACCAATCATGAGTGCTGTGCCTAAATTTGTGCCTCATAGTGCGTCATATGTACAACCTCCTGTGACATGTAGTGTGCAACAGTGCCCCAACACTATGAACCTCACAGACTTTTTGGGCCCACAGATCACTTGGAGCTCCCCAAATATTGCTGATAAATCGGTTTTGGACACATTCTCTCCCCACCCACTACAAGAATCACTACAAAAACAGATGGGTACCAATTTCAGTGACAACAATTACTGGTTGGACAGTCGTCCCGCCCCAATTGTTTCCGCAGCCCCGGCTGCACCTGCCGCAGCTCCCGTGCCAGCCCTTTTTAAACCAGGCACTGCGAACGCCGCGAGTGACAGCTTCATAAACACTCCACCGCTCCTGTCCACTGTTCTATCAAATCTGTTACATCCACAACACAAGAGTGAGAAAATTCCTGAATTACCAAGGTTCACGATGGACAATCCGCATATGTGGTTTATTTTGGCAGAGACTATATTCACCGCCCTAAACATTGATTCAGACAGTGCTAAATTTATTGCACTTATTAATGCCCTAGAGGACCATGCTGAGTGGGTACAGGACTTAGTGCTGTCAGCGGTCCCCACAAATCGTTACGCACTGGCAAAACAACAGATCTGTGAACGTATAGCTAAGACTATGCAAGAGTCTGTTTTATACATACTGAAAGATGTACATCTCAAAGACTCGACTCCTTCACAACTGTGGTGATGTATCAGAGCAGTCTTCGATAGCAAAACTATGCCAGATGAAGCTTTACTTTCTTTCTGGGTTGCAAAGCTGCCTCAAGCTATCCAACTGCAGCTCCTATCACACAATCAGGAACCTCTACAAGCGAAATTACTGCTGGCCAACGCCGCATATATCAACAGAAGAAAGTTATCTACATGTGCCCCCCCTCGATATTATGCCTCCCCCGTGTGGCAGAGGCTGATCTTTCCAAAACAACAGACAGGCTACACTGGCTGAGCACTAGATTCCACACCGTCTTTCACCATCCCATACTACAGCTTCAAGTGACATCCTTCACCCAGTAACAACACAGGATCAGCAAGTTTATCCTCTCTGCTGGTATCACTCCGTTTACGGTAATACAGCCAGGAATTGCCGCTCACCCTGTGCAATGTGCCCAAACACACACGGCAGGCCGCTATAGGTGCACCAGTCCACACTGTGACATCAAGTCGCCTAACAGATCACAGGCTAGTACTTCCGAATTATTCTCTCGGACATTTGTATTTACAGGATATAGCTTCTCAGAGCAGCCAACAATTCCTCATTAAAGGTTTATGGTGTAACACAACTTCGCATTTGCTTCGATGATACACATAATTATGAATGGACATTTTCGGTATAGAAATTGATGAGCCTGTATTAGGATTGGACTTCTTAACTGCTCATAACTTCTCTTTGGACTTAATAACACCTGCCCTCTGCTCAGTGGATTTTAAACAAAAATTTCCGGCGAGATTTTCCCCATCCATGCTGACAGAATGTAGCTCGAATACGTCCTGTCAACAAGACAAAGAGACAGTTTCTATTCTATCTGAGGAGGTCAAAGCTGCCGTAGTGAACTTAGTTATGCAACACCTTGAAATTGACCAACTGTCCGAAGACAATGCAAAGCTACTTCAACGTTGTGATGTCCTGACTGATGAATTGCGCGGGTTTAGAGAGGAGATCAAGTTTAAAAGTAATAACACGCACAAAACTACATGGGACCTGCATACCGCACCACTGTTTATACGCAGCCACAGCAGTGCCTGCCACAACCCAGACAGCGAAGACGGCAACCCGCCCAGCAACCCCCACCCTGCGCTTCACCGTACGCCATTCATCAAAACACAGGGGTGACAGCTGTTACAGGCGGCGCCACGCATGCACGCGCAATGATTCCTTCGTGCAGTAACACCATAGTCAATGGAACCCCACCGGCTGTCGCACAGCACAGCTCCATGGGCAACACTGCAGCTTTCACTGAACTACCGTTCAATGATAACGTATTTCAGGTTAGTTCCCTTTCATACTTACTGCACACCAACAATAACGTCGCTCCTTCCTGCATACCTCCATTTATTTTGGCCACACCTATTCACAAAATCAAGGCCATTACTATGGGCGTCTGTCACAGGCTTAACACAACTGAGGGACTGCCTGTCCATTCTCGCCCCCGACGCCTCAATGCAAAAAACCTTACCGCTACCAAAGAATGTATTAATGAACTTTTACACTTGGGTACAACCCGCCCCTCGGACAGAGCGTGGTCTTCCCCAATACATGTCATTCCCAAAAAGGACAATTCCTTTTGACTCTGTGGAGACTATAGGCGCTTGAACGCCAGGACAATACTGGATAACTACTCCATCCCACACCTCCACGACTTTTCACAATCCATGTTCGGTGCCCTTTCTCTGTGTCAGACTGCAAAAAGGCATACCATCAGATTCTGATGCACCAAGAAGATATCCCCAAAACTGCTATCATCACCCCATTTGCATATTATGAATATTTGTTTATGCCTTATGGATTGAAGAATGCCACCCAGACCTGGCAAAGATTCATTGACACCATTCTACGTGGCCTTAATGTTTGCTGTGCCTACCTAGGCAACATTATTATTTTCTCCACAACTGCCGAGGAACACAAACAACATCTCCAACAGGTTTTTGATAGATTGGCATGACACAGAGTTGAGATTAATCATGACAAATCCCAACTGGAGAAGCCAGAGGTTATTTTCCAGGGACATTTGGTCAATAATGAGGGCATTCGTCCCACCTCAGATAGAGTACAACAAATACTTGACCTTCACCTCCCTCAAACCTATAAAGAGTTACGTAGATACCTCAGAATGGTTAATTTTTTTAGACTCCACATTCCACATGCGGCATCTCTTCAAGTCCCTCTCACTGAGGCCTTAAAGGGAAAGAATACCACAGGTGACAGACACATAGAATGGGATCAGACTATGCAGTGAGCCTTCGACTCCCTTAAGTATGCCTTGGTGATTGCTATTATCCCGTCTCAACCTCACCCTGACGCCTCCCTGACAATAACCACAGACGCTAGCGATAATGCCATTGCCGCAGTTTTGCAACAGACCCTACCAACAGGTACTACACCCCTGTGTTTCTTTTCAAAAAGTCTCACCGAAACACAAAGGAAGTGGTCTGCATTTGATTATGAACTTTACGCCATTTATGTGGCAGTAAAGTACTTTCGTACAGATAATGAAGCCCGACTTATGACAGTTTACACAGATCACAAGTCCGTTGTCGAGGCTCTCTACAAACCATCATTAGATGTACTACCCAGAAGGTTTCGCCATATGGATTTGGTATTACAATATGTTTCAGACTTTCAATATATCAGGGGTAATGACAATGTTGCAGCAGACTACCTGTCACGCCTGTCCTCCCTGAAGACAGCTATTGATCCTCATCGCTTACATGAGCTCCAGCTATCCGACCCAGAGATACAGCACCTTCTCTCGGACTCTGATACTTCCTTACAAATTGCTGTACTTCCCTTCCCTAATGATGATTGCTCTTTGTGTTGTGACATTAAAACAGGTCATCCTCATCCTACAGTACCTAAAGCTCTTAGGAAAGACATTTTCGACACAATCCACAATCTCGCTCACCCGAGCATTCGTGCGACTACGCGCCTCATTACAGAGAGATACATTTGGCCTAATGTAAAAAGAGATTGTAATCGGTGGGCGAGAGCATGCACACCTTGCCAGAGAGCCAAAATACACAAACATACTAAGCCCCCATTAGGCAAATTTACTGTGCCCTCAGGTAGATTCCGTCATGTCCATTTGGACATCGTCGGTCTATTACCGATATCTAACAACTTCTGTTACTTACTGACCATGATAGATCGTACCACACTTTAGGCCGAGGCTATCCCCATTGCAGACATTATGGCCGACACTGTAGCTAACACTTTTGTCCATCATTGGCTTTCTCGTTTTGGTTGCCCTACTTCACTTACCACAGACCAGGGGAGACCGTTTGAATCCAATCTGTTTAATCGCCTCTGTCAACTGTGTGATACCAACAAATTCAGAACTACAGCCTATCACCCACAATCTAAGGGCCTAATAGAACGATGACACCATAACCTGAAGGTCACTCTCATGTGTCATTCTTCCTCTTGGACTGAGGCACTTTCCTGGGACCTTTTAGGTTTGAGGACAGTTTTCAAAGAAGACCTTAAAGCGTCAGTTGCTGAGATGGTATACGGAGAAAACCTCGCACTTCCGGTGTATTTTCTTGATGATCCTCCTCTACTTCCCGAGGATCAACTTCCCGAGTTGGTACGACAGGTTTGATAGCATATCACCAAGTTACGTTTTCCGCAACCTCGATCGCATGCTACCTCTCCGGTTTTCATTCACCCACACCTCAGTTCTTGTAACTATGTGATGCTTAGAGAAGACGTTGTGCGTCCACCCCTTGCTCCACCCTACACTGGCCCATACCGGGTCCTGTCACGCTCCGAAAATACTTATACGATCCTCTTTAAGAACAAACCATCTGTCATGTCCATTGAGCACTTAAAACCAGCATGGATCCTTAACGACACCAACATACATGATAATGAATTTGTTTTGCAGGAAACTTCAGAGGCCTGTCCTCTCCCTTCTCCACAAGCTAATCAAACACTCTCTGCAAGTCAAGTCCCCCCCTCTTCTATACTTCACGCCTCCGAGTGCCAGCAGTAATGAACTAGTGTTTCAAGTGAACTTGAGTGACTATGATGTGGACTCTATAAAAATACAACTTGTGGACACTTTTCTTTTTTTATTTGAAATTCAAAGCAATTCTGTGCCATCTGACCAGAAAGACATTAAGCTATTACAGTGCTTCAATGTGGCTCCTTGTGGACACGCTTCTTTTTTTATTTGAAATTCAAAACAATTCTGTGCCATCTGAACAGAAAGACATTAAGCTATTACAGTGCTTCAATGTGGCTCCTTGTGGACACGTTTCTTTTTTATTTGAAATTCAAAACAATTCTGTGCCATCTGACCAGAAAGACATTAAGCTATTACAGTGCTTCAATGTGGCTCCTGGTACTTCACAAAATGACATTTCAGCCTATGTAGACTCCAACAATGTTTTATTTATAAGAGTAACCCCGCCTTCTCCTTAGTCTTCCCCGAATCCTCCTACCCCTATTGCTATCATCCGTGCTGGCCGCACGACACGGCCTCCTCTCAGACTTCAAGATTACGTCATGCCTTAAATATTTACCTTCCCTTTATCACTTACTCCTCATCACTCCTCCTATGCACTCCGCACTCCTCGGGGGGGAGGGGGGGGGGGGGCTCTGTGGCAGAACTGCCAGAAAATATTAATATCTTCGCTTTTTTGTACTTCGTTTTACTTACTTTTGTTGTTGGCTAGTTGGTGTGAGACATTCGTCATGACTGTTACCATGATGTTATGTTATGCCAGCCAGTATAAAATATTTTTTTTATCAGTAATGTATAAATTTTTCACAAAATAACTATGTGCACATGTATATTAAGACATTGGAGACATAAACTACTTGTTTTGGATACTCAGAAAAATTGATAAGTGATTTGTGGATTTATTCTAACTTTTAAAATGCTCTCCTGACAAATTTAAATTTTGTGGCTTTGGATAGTATTATTCTCAGCCCTTCAGTTCTTGTAATTTGTACTATATGATATTAACAGAATCTTCTGTCAGTTCTTGGTAGAACAACATTATAAACTGGTGCTTTTCATTTATTGTACTATATGATTTTGTGAGAGCTACATCTACATGACTACTCTGCAATTCAAACTTAAGTTCCTGACAGAGGGTTCTTTGAAAGCCATCTTTCATCTAAGGATTCTCATTTAAGATCCCAGAGTATTTTGTTACACTTAACTATGACCTGTATGGTCCTGTTATGCGTTTTGAAGCATATCTGTATTTGTTCAATGTGTGTTATTATGTATCCTACATAAGAACAACAAACATTGGAAAAATACTCTAGAACTGGTTACACTAGTGTCTTGCATGCAGTTTATTTAACAGATGCACTGCATTTCTGCTGAATACTTCCAAAAATTCTACATCTTTCATTCACCTTCCTAAAATTGATTTTACTTGATCATTCTATTTTATAGTGTTTCTTAGAATTACCCCTACATACCTATACAATGTGATCTACTTCCAGTGTTTAGTGAGTGGTCTCCTCTACTCCTAAATTATTTACTTATTAAAAACTTAAATATGTTGTAATGAAGGTTCATCTACTTGCTATATCTTGAAGAAAAAGAACAATTATTTATAGCTAGTTTGTACTGAAACTGAAGTTATAGCTCAGTATTCAGTAAATGATTAAGCAAATTATATTTATATTTATTTACACAGTACTTACGACAAAGTCTTTCCCTCTTGAAACAATCTCATAATCATCTATTTCTCTGAGACATTCAACCAGGTCTCTACTGCTGTTGCTACTAGGACAACCAAGCAGGGAGGCAAGTCTGTGAGCTTTACTCACAGCATTGTCTGTGGGGAGTGCCCATGGCATCAGAGCTGTGCCACTTTGTGAAATTGCATGATGAAATAAACCTGAAAGCACAAGACACAAATAATAAGATAGTGATAAGAACTCATTTTTATGAGGCTAAGAATGAACTGTTCTTGTGCAGGTTACAAAATGCAAAGAGCATTTTGCTATGATTATTTTTAGTAAATTGTAAGTTATGCACAGCAAAATATTATTTACCTTGACTGAGAGGAGACATCATGAGGTAGTGTACACTAGCTCCACCAGCACTTTCTCCAAATACAGTGACATTGTATGGGTTACCACCAAACATAGCTATGTTTTCTTTGACCCACTGTAGAGCTGCTACTTGATCCTTCAGCCCATAATTACCTGGAGAAGCTGAGTCCTGAGTACTGAGAAATCCTGCAACCATAACATTGTGAATTTCAGGTCCATATGTGTAATAAAAAAAAGCTCTATAAATACTTCAACCACATACTGTTTAGATTCCAAACTGTTTCCTTTCAAAAATTTATAAAGAGTGAGACAAGAAAATAACTTCTTGTTTCATATTTTTACAGCGAAAGCCATAAATATAATCAATTTTGACAAAACCAGAAATATGTGACACTTGCTCTATAGTAATCTCTCTTTTATTAGTCACTATATAAGAGATAGTATGCTTATACTGAGAAATTTGTAATGGTAATCTTGTATGGTTATATGATTGCACTGTTAGCAATGTTAGAAACGTCCTGCAGCTCATTTGTTTTGTGTACAGTAAACAGTTTCATATGAAGTCCTCTAAAATGTGGATAGTGTCACTCAGGCAGTGTTTTTGATATATAACCATGACATAGCTTATATTCCTGATCTTTTACTATGACAGTTCTATGAAAAGGATAGACTGCTGCTCATCATGTAATGGAGATGTTGAGTCACAGACAGGCACAACAAAAAAATTGCTAAATGAGTGAGCTTTCAGTGAAAAGCCCTCCTTCTGATTAGACAACATACACCCACACAAACATGACCACTGTTTCTGGCTGCCAATTGAAGCAACAATTTATGAATAAGTTGCACTCTATAAAAAATAAATAAAATTCAGATGTGCACATAAGTATGCTCTATCTCAAACAGTCAAAACAAAAAAAAAATCATTAAATAAAGCATATGAGATGTTTGATATCAGACAAGAAAGGGGACTGAGAAATCTCGGAATTTCTGCCTATAATGTACTTTAAAACTTTTTTACATCAGTATTTTAAAAATAACATTGTAATACTTAAACATGAAATATTAAATCTTAAACATAAAACAGATTCCCTTCTTATTTTTCATGATTGTACACATGAGATAGTTTCTTGTGTTATTTAGAAAGGCAAATCATAAATTTATAACAAAGAATTAAACAAAAGAAAAACAAAGTTTTATCTCTTACAACAGATATTTTCAACTTTCTCCTGTGAATGTGAAATTAGTGGTTACATCTTATTTTCCCTCTAAAGGTAAGTAATTTTTTTATTATTTTACTTGAAATCTTGATAGCAAGATAATTACTGGTAGTTGATATTATGGAATGCATTGATGATATTATCAACTTTTGGAAAAAAATTTATGCTTACCAAGAGGACCTAATCGATAGTTGATAGTAACAAGGATGACATCATGATCAAGAAGGAAATCAGGACCATACAATGAGCCACCTCCTGAGATCCAGCCACCTCCATGAATCCAAAACATAACTGGCAATGAACCTTTTAGCTGAAAGAAAAAAATCTGAAATAATTTAAAAATCAAAATACTACTATCCATTCCATTCCTCAATTAAACCAACAATCATACTCCATGTAGGAAACTTACAACTATTTCTGATACTCTAACTTAATATGAGAAGAGTGATGACTAAGCAAGTAGATATATTGTTTGTTTGATGTCTCCAGCATCTGCTGATTGTACACCATGGAACAACATGTGCAGCTACTACGCTATAGAGATACAACTAGACATTGTTAACCTATATTTAAAAACGCTTATATCCAATTTCATATTTGTTACTGCCCTTCAGTGTCTTCCACAATTTACTACTAACTGTGCTAAGCAAAGATGCGTTAGATGCTTAATCATTTCTGTCAGAAAGCTGCAACTGCCATTAGGAAATGTCACTATAAAAGTACTGCTGAAGCAAAATTATGAGATCTAATCTTAGAAGCATCACTACCTGCTGCTGGAGTATGCTTTATCTCTGTTTGAATATTTGTACATTCCAAAAACTTGTACATTTTACAGTCTGTCCAAGATGTGACTCTACAAAGAACATTTATTTCACCTACCATTATTGTCATTGACTGCTGTGAGTCATATAAATCACTTGCAACTCTATCAATCCATTGGTTCAAACAGTGGAAGATCCATGACTGACTTATTGTAAGGTATTATTTTTGTTTTTGGTTTTTATGGTACAATCATGTACTATCATAACTGCTTTCAGCCTTCAAAGGGCATCTTCAGATGCTATGGACAGCATTTGATGAAAAAGTGTTCATGCGTTGATAGCAGAACCCAATTATCAGCAACTGAAGAATTCAGTCTACTCACAGCCCAAGCATCAACACAACAATTGCCACAGTCAATCAACTATGGAAACATGCTGAGTTTGCAGAATGGCCATAAACAACTCCAACTCAAACTATGCTATGAAGGATGTTTGTGGTACACATAGGCAACCTCCTGAGAAGTGCTGAAGGAAGGTCATTTTGCCCTTTTTATTCCAAGCTACAGGCCAATGCAATATGTCCATTCAACACAAGGGAGCATCAACAGTGTGATTTGAACATGAGCCAACATTACCTTGCTGCATTGGTACTGTGCACAGCTGACAAAAGGGTGAGATTAGAACCAGTATATTTCCCAACTACACCAAGTTCTACTGTATTACTGAATTTATTTATTTATTTATTTATGTCCTGAATCTTTGAGGTATGTATACCATACATTAGATGTTGGACAAAATAACGTTACATTAATACACTGTTACACTGATTGTATACATTACATTTATAAATTGTTACATTGTTATATTGCTATATTGTTACTTTACATTTTTATATTGTTACAACCAAAATTAACTTATTTTTCAAGATACTGTGTTACTGAGTAAAAACAGTTTTCCAAGAGATATGAAGTAACAGATTTTTTAAAGCTATGGATTTTGTTTATGTTTAAGTTACTTGGAAGCTTATTAAACAAATGTGAACGTGAGTGATATACACCTTTCTTGCAGAGTGTGGTATAACAATGATGTCTGTGTATGTCACTATTTGCCCTTGTATGGTGCTCATGTACAGATTTATTTTGAATAAATACATTTCCATTTTTTAGCATGCTTTTTTTTAGGTACATGACAACTTCTAGTATACAGATACATGGTAGGGGTAGAATCCCCAATTCTTTAAAGAACGGTTTGCATGATTTTCAGCTGTTAGCATTTTTCATTATCCTCACAATCTTTTTTTGTTTCTGGAATGTTTTTATGCTATGAGGAGAATTTTCCCAGAATATGATGCCATATCTCAGTAGGGAGGTATGCAAGTGTAATACACCACTCTAACTGTTTCAGGACTTGTGTTGTTCCATATAATCCTCATCGCATAAGTCATTTTCGATAGTTTGGAATTTAATGATGTGATGTGGGAATTCCATTTAAGACTGTCTTGTAAGTAGATGCCAAGAAATTTTGTTTCAGTGACACTGTTAATTCGTGATGACATCCCCTTGGGTAAAATATTCTGGAGGTAAAATAGTCCAGATCTCTGGGCAGTGACTACTCAGGGAGACATAAACCGAAAAACTGAATCTGGTGCTCTAAAGGCTGGTGTGTAGAATTTTAGATCCCTTAATTAGGTAGTCAGGTTGGAGAAGTTAAGAAGACAAATGGATAGGTTGATATTAGATATAGTGGTAATTATTGAAGTGCAGAGCTGGGAAGAAATTTTGGTTAGGTGAGTGCAGGGTTTTCTCTGCAAAATCAAATAGAGGTAAAGCAGAAGCAGGTCTAATGATGGGTATCAAAACAGGAATGTGAGTGAGCTACTATGATCAGCACCGTGAACATATTATACCAGCCAAGACAGACACAATGCCCCCCCCCCCCCCCCCCCACACACACACACATGTAGTAGTAGTAGTAGTAGTAGTAGCTTTATTCATCCATAAATCTCTTTTTATTGGTCTTTAAATATGTCTGCTTGTGTCTGTATGTGTGGATGGATATGTGCGTGTGTGCGAGTGTATACCTGTCCTTTTTTCCCCCTAAGGTAAGTCTTTCCGCTCCCGGGATTGGAATGACTCCTTACCCTCTCCCTTAAAACCCACTTCCTTTCGTCTTCCCCTCTCCTTCCCTCTTTCCTGATGAGGCAACAGTTTGTTGCGAAAGCTTGAATTTTGTGTGTGTGTTTGTGTTTGTTTGTGTGTCTATCGACCTGCCAGCGCTTTTGTTCGGTAAGTCACCTCATCTTTGTTTTTATATATAATTTTTCCCACGTGGAATGTTTCCTTCCATTATATTGATATTATTTACAAATTTAGATCCATTTAAAATAAGCTAATTCATATACACAAATATTTACAGACTTCTAGTTAGAGACAATCATTAGATTTACTCCTGGTATACAATACTTTTTTTTCAAATAAATTATTAAATAATGTAATGCCACATTGTTCACTCATATCTCACAATTAGTCACTGCACACACTATACACGCATTGTTTCATAATACTTTACACACTACACACACACACACACACACACACACACACACACATACACACACAGATCTCTGGGCAATTTTCTGTACCGCAACTTCCTATCCGCTATCCTGAAAAGCAGAGTCAGCATCCCTCCATAATGAGTGAGATGAGATGTTGAGCTCAGAAAGAGGAAGAGGTGTTAGTATTGCGCCATGCATAGCTTGGGGGTAAGTATTCCTAGAAAGGAAAGAAAAAGAAGGAAAAAACATAAAGTGAAGGTGTTATGTGGAATGTTGGATATTTTATAGTCATTATTATTAGTATTTATTTGTATACCATTTTTTATCAAACCCCTACTCTGTTTTAGCTAAGTAATCCTTCAATATATAAAATGTATTGCATAACAGGTACTTTTTAGCTGATTTTTTAAAATAAGTGTGTATTTGCAATTTCTTTAATCTCTTTCGGTAATTTATTGTGCAGTTTTATTCCTTGGTAGAAAATGCTGTTTTGAGATTTATGTTTATTTTTTCTCCATAAATGTAAGTTGAGTCTATCTCTTGTTGCAGGGTCATGGACAGAGCTGTTTGTGCAGTAATTACCAATATTATTTTTTATGTGTACAACTGAGTGGTAAATGTATTCACATTGAGCAGTTAAAGTCCCCAGTGTTCTGAACATATCTTTACAATGACCTTGACTAATCATTTTGGTTATTATTCTTATGGCTATTTTCTGGAGTTTGAAAACTGTGTTCATATTTTGTGCATTTGTTCCTCAAAAAAGAATGCCATAGTTAAGAACTTAGTGTACATATGAGTAGTATGTAACTAAAAGACACTGCTTGCAAGTACCTTTGTGTGTTCAAACCACTTCAACTGAGAATCAATATTCATTCTTAGAAATTTTGCATTTTATTACACAGTCTATAGAGGTGCCATCTACATTTAATTTAACATTGTCATGTTTTCTCTTCAAATTGAAATTCATGGCATTAATTTTCTTTATGTTAAATGTCACTTTATTACTTATTGACCAATCATAAACTTCCTTCAGAGTTTCATTTGCTTTCTCGGCAAGGAGTTCTCTTGTTTTCTCAGTGACTATAATATTGCAGTCATCACCAAAGAGGATTTTTTCACCATGAGTAACACTACTGGGAAAGTCATTGATGTATATCAGGAACAATATTGGTCCTAATATGCTACCTTGCTGAACCCCTATATTAATGTATTTTGGTTCTGATTAGTGTTTTACTAAATGTTTAGGTCTATTTGAAGTATGTGTTATCTCTACTCTTTGTACCCCATCTGTTAGGTATGATCGAAACCAGTCATTAGCTACCCCTCTTATTCCTTATGCTTCTAATTTATTTCATAGACTCTTGTATTTGGCTGTATCAAATGCCTTAGAAAGATCAAAAAATATGCCTGTGATACAGTCATCTTTATCAAGAGCATCAAGTACAACTTTTGTGAATTCTACTATGGCTGACTCCATATTTTTGTCACTTCAGAATCCAAACTGTGAGTCGGTTAAGAGGTTGTATTTATTCAGGTAATTCATTAATCTGTCTTTCATAATTACTTCTATTATTTTTTAGAATACTGACAGCAGGGAAATGGGATGGTAATTTTCTATGTCTTTGGGATTACCTTTCTTAAGCAAAAGTACAACTCTTGCCTGTCTTAACTGCTCTGGAAGTGTCCCTGATGTGAGGGATTAATTTATTACATTTATTAAGGGGCCTTTTATAATCTCTATGCATCATTTCAGTACACATATTGGTACTTCATCGCTGCCTACTGACTTTTTATTTTTTAGTTTTTGAATTGTTTTATTGAGTTCATTCGCTTTGGTTGGAAGTAATATCATTGTATTTAGTGCAACATTATTTGCAGGTGTTTTTTTGTTTGGGGTAATTTTTGCTGTAACTTCTCTGCAATACCTGAAAAATGCTCATTTACACAGTTTGCTAAGTGCTGTGGATCATTTATTACTTTATCCCCCTCCCTTAGCAGTATGTTATTCTATGTTTGTTTGCCTCTCCCTGTTTCCTTTTTATTAACATCCCAGACTGCTTTGCTTTTATTCTCTGCATTACATATTATTTTGTCATTAAATGACTTTTTTGCAGCAATCAGTACCTTTCTATAGATCTTTTTGTATCTGTGATAGAAATTTAAGAATTCTGGATCATTGTAAAACTTTTTCATGGAACTGAGGTGTTTAAGTGTTTGGGAGGACTTCTCAGTACCTGCTGTTATCCATCTGTTTTTGTGAGATGTTGATACAGACATGCATACTTTTGGAAATGCCTTTTCGAAGTTCAATTTAAACAATGTGGAGAATTTAGAGAATTTCATATTCACATTGGTTCCCTTGTACACTTCATCCCAGCTTCATTTTTCTAGTTCTTTGGAAAAATCTTTTATTTGAATTTCTGATAGATGTCGTTTGTAGGCTTGTAGTTTAGGGAATGATTCGATGCTTGACTTTGCTGTTGTTATTTGACAGAGACGGTCTGATAGTCTGAGATCTTTAACACCTACATCACATTTTTCCCTTCCATATTTGTGGCCACATGGTCAATTACTGATGAAGTCGTCGTGGTAACCCTTGTTGCACTATTGGCCAATAGGGACATGCCAAAACTTTGAAGGCTGTTTATGAAAGTGCTGCTGGATTCATTTATGATGTTAGTGTTGATGTTAATGTCCCCACACACAACAAACAAGGTTATATGCCTGCTAGCCCCTCAAAACTGAAAGAATGTATAATGAGAAAGAATATATTAGCCACTTTTTTACCGAACACAAAAATTGGGGGGGGGGGGGGGGGGGGGGGGGGGGAAGAAGAAGAAACAAAACAGAAGTTAACTGTTAGAAATCTGTACATAGGATAATTTAAGCATTTTGAGCACTTGTACTTCATGAAAGAAGACTGTATATGTGGAAGAGACCTGGAGACATTTGTCGTAAGTTTCGGATAGATTATATAATGGAAAGACAAAAATTACAGAAGATTTTAAACTGCAAAACATTTCCAGGAGTGGATGCAGACTCTGACCATACTTTAGTGGATATGAACTGCAGATCACTAGCACAGAGATAGGAAAATAAGAAGATGACACTTAGATAGAATGATGGAACCAGAGATTTTTGAGAGTTTAAAAGTAACTAGTAGGCAATGATTGACTGAAATAAGGGGAAAGAATACTAGAGAAGCCCATGGGTATCTTTGAGAGATGAAATAATGGAGGTAACAAAATGACAAGGTTTAGTAGCACATGAGATATCTGAATTTAACTGATGAGAGGGAAAGTATAAAAATGAGGCAAATGAAGTAGACAAAACTGAATATAGGTGTCCATAAAATGAGGTCCTCTGAAAGTCCAAATTAGAAAACAGGAACACAAGAGCAGAAACAGAAAGCAGTGAAAACATGTTTGGCTGTGGGAAAGATACATGCTACTTACAGAGAAATTACATAAACTTTCAAAAGAAAGAAAACGAGACATCTTGTAATATCATTGGACATGTCAGTGATTCACTTGATATAATTATGTATAGGTCCAGTGGGTGAGATCATTATGCTAGGTGCAGAAAAATGCAACTGTCAGCACCAGGTAATGAGGCAAAACAATGTCTCACTTATCAGTCACCCGATGTTTACAGCAACCTCTCGGTGCATCTATTCACAACTAATTTGCTTTACATGGTTTTCTCCTGTAGTGTGATTTGGAATTTGATGTTTTCTACTGATTACATTTGGCAAGCACAGTGACCCAATGCAAGACTGATTTTGCAGTCTGGATTTTATATCCTGTCTACTTTGGCCATCATCTGTTAATTTTTGCGACCCATATACCAAAACTCAACTACATTTTTAGTTTCTTGTTTCCTAATCTAATCCCCGCAGCATCCCCTGATTTAATTTAACTTCCAAGACACTGTCCATTCTGTTTCAACTGCTCCTCCAAATTGTCTGCTGTCTCTGACAAAATTATGATGCCATCAGCAAACCTCAAAGCTTTTGTTTCTTCTCCCTGAATTTTAATTGCTACTCCAAATTTTTATTTGGTTTACTTTCATGTTTGCTCAATGTACAGATTGCATAACATCTGGGATAAGCTGCAATCTTTTCTCACTCCTTTCTCAACCACTCCTTCCCTTTCATGCCCCTCAACTCTTATAATCGCCTTCTAGTTTGCTATACAAGTTGTAAATCACCTTTTGCTCCCTCTATTTTATCCTTGCTACTTCCAGAATTTCAAAGAGTGTATTCCAGTCAACATTGTCAAAAGCATTCTTTAAGTTTACAAATTCTATAATCATAGGTTTGTGTTTCTTTAACCTATCTTCTTAGAGACTTCATTTTTCCTTTCTTTGTTTAGTACCAGTATTCCGCCTGAGCTCTTGATATTCATATTTTCCTGTAAGTGGTATCTATCTTTCCCCTAGTAATATATGCTTCTAAACCCTCACATTGGCCCTCTAGCCATTCCTGCTTATCATGTTTAGCACTGCCTGTCATTCTCATTTTTTGGACATTTGTATTCCTTTTCTTCTGCTCCATTTGCTCCATTTTTATATTTTCTCTTTACATCAATTAGATTCAATATCTCCTGTGTTTTCTAGAGATTTATCCTGGGCCTTTAGGCCTGTCTTCAAGATATTCATTTACTGAGTAGCAACATTTATCAATTAAAATTTTCCTGAGTTGTTATTTAAAATTCATATAATCCTTTAAGTCTTTAATGTACTGAGACAAAGCACTGTAGAGCATGTAGCATGTAGCATGAAATGGATATGGACAGAATCTATGTACATCACTGCATACTATTATAGGGGAAATTGGTTCTTAGTTATCCTATGCAGCAGCTGCTGCATTCTTCTGGAAAAGGCAACTTATCTCACCATAAGCACCATTCACGTTTCAGTTTCCAGATAGACTTTACCCCAGCATTTCCTGTCCATTTCTCTTATGTAAGTATAAAAACAATTTCACAGAGTGGAGTTAGTTTCAGTTTATTCAGTGAGTATTTATTTGCAGCTGTTAAATGAGTTTTATGTATAATAGGTACATTCCTACAAACAATAGCTGAGAAATATTTACTTTCTAAGTGTGTGTAGTGTTGGTGGGAAAGGGACAGAAATGGTAAATGTAACACCTTGCTGCTGTCCACCATTGGCAACTTACAGGAAAGTAGTATAATTGAACTGTAGTCAATTGGTGGTGAATTAATGAATAACCGGAACATTAACTGCTCTTCTCTCATCACTAATTCTGTTACTGATAGATTACATAAATCTTTCCCATACAGGAATTGCTGGCACTTGTAGATACGGCTGCACTGAGTGGAACTGCATACTCTACATCCACGTTCCATTGTGGGTGTGGGTATGTCTGTTGGAATGAGACTGATCATGTTCAAGTCAAGAACAACAATCGGCTGTAATGCATTGCTTGATTTTTGTTCTACATCTATATCTTCATGGATACTCTGCAAATCACCCTTACATTCCTGGCAGAGGGTTGATCGAACCCCTTTCACAATGATTCTCTATTATTCAACTCTCTAACAGTGCACAGAAAAAAACAAACACCTATATCTTTCCATGCCAGCTCTGATTTCCCTTATTTTATTATGATGATCATTTCACCCTATGTACATTGGCATCAACAAAAAATTTCGGCATTCATAGGAGAAAGCTGGTAATCGAAATTTTGTGAGAACATCCCACCGCAACAAGGCATGTCTTTGTTTTAATGATGTCCATTCCAAATTCTGTATTATATCTGTTACACTCTCTTAACACATTCCTTTCAACATTCGCATGGATGACTTTTCATTATTTATGGTCATTGTTGAAATATCTTATGTTTCATAACACCTAGAGGACCTATTTCTGCTGCAGAGGAAGACAATTCAAGCCTCTGGGCCTCTTTAGATTTTGGGATAGCTGAGACTTGGGTGATGTATTTGATACCCCTCATGCTGTGAAAAGCTCTCCAGCCAGTGAGAGTCGAAACAATGAAATCAACATTATAAAACACATCTTGATAACATATTACACTTGTGATAGGCTCTTCAATATGGTAGACAGTTGGCAATTGCAGCTCTTGAGTATTTCTACACAACAGCTCAATTAACAACTATGCATATGTACTCACTTAACAAACTGAAAATAACTGTGCTATTTAAACACAACCTCAGTAGAGTTATTTTGTCTACTGACCTATGAAAACTAGACAGGAATTGCTGTGTGGGAAAAAGAGAGCAATGTTCATGGAAGGGGAAGTTGCTTTTCCCAAAAGAGTGCTACAGTTTCCACACAGAATGACTAAAGATCAATTTCCCCTCATGTAGAACAGTGTTCAGCGATTTACATACATTCTGTCCATATGCATTTCTTGTGTTACTGTTAATGGTAACTCATATCTGTATTCCATGTATTGTTAACACATTTCATGAAAATTAAATGCTCCCCAGTCATGTCTGTGTGCTGTGTCACCAGCTATCCATATGCTAGGGATGGGCAAATAGCAGTCTGCAGGCCATATGCAGACACTAATGTTTTATGGCCTGCCTAGAGTAAGCAAAATCCCCACTGAACTGAGATTTCCCTTCCTGTGAATGACCAAGGATTGCCACTAGGATGGCTATATCAATACATGTTGCAGACACTAATTGTGCAAACAAAGTTGACACTTAGTGCAGTGGCTGATGGAAGTGACCATAATGGCAGTTTCCATTTACTAATTGGCATACAGTCAGATTACTATGTGAAATAAATGTTTGCTGCTGTGACATTAATTCAATGTTACAAATCTTTGTCTACTGAGAAATCTCTACGTATGAACAAGTTTACCAGGAAAATGTTCTCTATATTTGGGTCTACATATATTTCAGAGCAAGGATTTTCTTGCATGAAAATTAACAAGGGTAAATGTAGTCCCTTAGATGCTCTTTGATAGACATTAACAAGAAAGCCCACACTCACACCCCACTGGTGGGAACTTTTAGTATGTTGTTCATGACACTCCCTCCTAACTAGTTTTGAACTCTTAATTAAGGACCTTCAAGTTTTATTTTTAATTAGTAGTTTATGGACTATTGATAATTTACGAGAAGTAAATGAAATCTATTCTTTATTAAACATCATACTAAAAGAATGTGCAATATCTTCTGTGACAAATGAGAATACATTTTGTTTCACTTTCAGTTTCTTTTAGAATTACATGCTGCCAAGCTAAATTTAATTTGCTATGGGCAATATTTCATATCTATACAGTTCAATTAAGTATTATTTGATCAGTAAGGTTTCATTTAGAATATTACAAGTTATGATACAAAATTATAAAATCTTTGTAGAAAAAATTGCAGAAAATTAGTATTATAGTGGGAGGACCTCAGCCCACTTGGTATTCTCCTAAATTCTTGGAGCATTGCTGAGGCTCTCCCACTGTAGTGGAATAGCACCTCAGCATCAAACAAACATTTGATTAAACCTAAGTATAGCTGCTTTAATCAAATGAAATTATGTGGTTCCAGATACCTTTTCAAATCTCATACATCTATAATGCACATATACAGACTTATTAAAGCAACTATGTCTGTGTTTCCAACAGGATCCCCCATTTCTTTTGATGCTGAGGTGCTAGTCCAATATAGCTGAGAGCCTTAGAGTGCTGTTCGAGTTTAGGTGGAATACCAGGTGAGCTGAGGAGCGAATGGGAATTTGGAATGACATGGGAGACATGTTAGGGTAGTCAGTGCAGTTGCGCAAAGCCACTGTGCCAGGGTCACGCAGTGATTAGTGCCTCATCCCAGGCAGACGAATCCCCTCCTTCTTAAAAATTTTCATTCATCACTTCAGTCCACACGTAGACATCATAGATGTATGAGACTTGAAAAGGCTCTGGAACTGTATAGTCTCATTTGTGTAAATTGAAGGTGGAGAGGGCAGAAAGCTAAGGAAAGATAAGGGACGATTGATGTCAGCTGCATCAGGGCTTGATGTAGAATCAATGGCAACAAGTGAAAAATTTGTTTGCTGGACTGGGATTCGAGCCTGGGATCTCCTGCTTCCTAGGCAGTTGCGTTACGTCGGCCGGAGTGGCCGTGCGGTTCTAGGCGCTACGGTCGCAGGTTCGAATCCTGTCTCGGGCATGGATGTGTGTGATGTCCTTAGGTTAGTTAGGTTTAATTAGTTCTAAGTTCTAGGTGACTGATGACCTCAGAAGTTAAGTCGTATAGTGCTCAGAGCCATTTTTTGAGTTGCGTTACCTTCTGCACAATCTTGACTGCATGGACTATATCGGCAAAACCTTACAGCTGACCCACATTCCCACCAATTGCTATGTATCCACAGTCCCTGTTCACGTCCTCTATGCTCACTACTGTGAGATTTCTGCAGGTGGTCGGACATAATTGTGCACCTGCACTGAAGAAGGTGGATTCATTGATAAATGCAGTTGACATCAACTGTCCGTTTCCATTCCTTTCCTTTCTCCCCATTCCGCCTTCAGTTGACATATTATGTATCGCAGATGTGGATTCGACTTAGTGTCTGTTCTTTCAGATTTGACTAAAGCTGCTGTGCCTGGGTTTCAGACAGGGTCTCGCATTTTGTTCGATAGTGATGTGATATTCCAGTACAACTGGAGAGCTTTTGCAATGCTGTTTGAGTTTACCAAGGGGGCTGAGGCATGAATGGGAATTTGGATCAAGGAGGAATGGGTGCTAAGTGTAAGTTGGTTTCCACCTCCACTAACTAAATATATGCTGAAGCTGAACGATCTGACTGTCGCAGATTGGTGTTGGGAGCAAGAAACTAAAGATGCAGAATGATGCAATATTGAAATGTAGATTGTACATCAAAATCTGGTAATCACTGAATGGTGTGTAATTAATTAAAGTTCTTGAACTTCGCCTCCTAATGACTGCAGGTTCAGGTTCTACAGTGAACGAAAAAAGATACTGAAAATTTATAGTGAAGTCACGCCAGTGGTGCATCGGTGCCACATTGAAATGTTGTGTCTCTCCCACAATAGGCTGAAAAACGAAATTGTTAATATATTGGTAGTTAGCATAAACATACGAACTGGTATAACAAGAAAGCATCTGAACACATTCTGATTCAGAATTAGCTTAATATTTTATAAGTTAGATAGAGCTACAGAGTACAATGCTTACATGATGAGAACAGGATTGCAAAAGGCAAAAGTGAACAGCCAGGCACCTCTTAGCGGCTCTTGAGAAAACTGAAGTCCATACCTTCGTTTATTAGTCCCGATAATGTAACGCTTAACATATGGGCTTTTTGGTCTAGAATCATTACGAAAAATTTTTTACAAACAAAATTTTCCTTTTTAAAGGTGTGTTATGCAGCGCAGTCCGTGCAGTCGTGCAAGGGGCCACTGTGACAGGGTGACGTAATGGTTAGCGCATTTGCATGTTGAGAAGGAACCCGGGTTCGGATCCCAGCTTTGGTACAAACTTGCATTCTTCGCTTCATTCTGCATATATACACTAAACTGTTATATATGTCAAAAATGAAATTAGATGTTCTAGTAATGTTGCGCCGATAATTTACTCAAATGTTAACAAAAGCAGAAGTAAACGTACTGACAAGAATTTACGATGTTGTAAAACTAAGCAAAAAAGAAAAAAAAGAGCATATGCGAGTTATTATCAAATATGTACGTCAAACATTTTTCCAACAAAGATACTGTAGACTAACAAAGAGTAAGCAACAAGCTCCGTCCTGTTACTGTAAAAGCTAAATTATTTTAGCTTTCAGATATGGAAGAACATCTAGTCGCTATAGAAAATTTGCAGTTTGCGACGTGAACAAAGCCAAATAAGAAAGATAAAGATGAAGAACGAACAAAAACTCAAAATCCACTACTATAAAATGAGTGACGCAGTGAAAATAGCTTCCGATGTTAACAGACGACAACACAGTCCCCACCCCCCACACTACAAATCTCATCGTGAAAACTTTCTTCCCGATAAACTGTATGCATAACATTCCTTGCCGTTGACAGCCTGTATAAATACCGCCATTTGATACGCATTGTGAAATGGTTTGAAGTGACGTTCCATTAATTATGAATAAGACTTGAACATCGTTTGCCATATTTACCACACTTTTCATCACAATAAGTAAAACTGGTTCAAATGGCTCTAATCACTATGGGACTTAACATCTGAGGCCATCAGTCCCCTAGACTTAAAAACTTAAACCTAACTAACCTAAGGGCATCACACACATCCATTTCCAAGGCAGAATTCGAACCTGCGACCGTTGCAGCAGCGCGGTTCCGGACTGAAGCGCCTAGAACCGCTCGATCACAACGGCCAGCCAATAACTAAAACAGCAAGGTAAATTCAGTAATCATTTATTAGATAATGGACCAGTTCCGACAAGTATTTATGTGCATATTACATACGGTACATAATCATACACAGACACCAAAAATGCTGGAGAAAGGGGGGGGGGGGGCGCTACCTAACTTTTATCTCAGATTTGGCAAGCTTGTCCACAGCCCAGTCATTCACCCTATTCTTAATCTCACTGTAATTAGCAGATCTAATCTACTCTTAATTCTGCCCGTCCTACTACCAGATCATCTTTGAGTTTGAAAATCAACTGGTGTCCCTCATTTGTCGTTAAGCGACAAGCATGATTACCACAGTGTCTATTATCTACGGTTAGCCATATAGTCGCTGCACAGCACAGCACCCCGCGTAAGAAAAGCCATGTACGCTCTTCATACAGCTGACCTTTCATCAACACACTGTTGCAGTTTCCACTCCTGTCTATTGTGACAAAATATTCCCAGTAGCCTATAGTCTGATGTATTATTCAGCAATGTATTATTCAGCAAATTATTCAGCGATTACCAGTACGTAAATTTTTCCACTTTGTTTATCAAAATTGGCTGACCTTCGATACTTGTACGTGATGCAGATATTATTGGGGAAAAGAGGAGCTTGTGGCACAACTTGACTAGAAGAAGGGATCGGTTAGTAGGACATGTTCTGAGACATCAAGGGATCACCAATTTAGTATTGGAGGGCAGCGTGGAGGGTAAAAATCGTAGAGGGAGACCAACAGATGAATACACTAAGCAGATTCAGATGGATGTAGGCTGCAGTAGGTACTGGGAGATGAAGAAGCTTGCACAGGATAGAGTAGCACGGAGAGCTGCATCAAACCAGTCTCAGGACTGAAGACCACAACAACAACATAGATAAATGTTAAGTTACTACTAATTTTTCAACGAATTACAGGTTTCGTATGCGTTTTTTAACTTCGACTGCAACTGAGATACAGAGTGGTTTCGGTTGCATTTCCTACAGGAATACAAAGTAAACACACGTTTTTGTAACATACAGTAATGCAGCTTGTTGTTCGTACCCTCTACATTGATGAAAAAGCTTGTACGTCTGCTTTATAAACAGTTTTTATAAAGTACTGATTACTGTTTACAACAATTCTTACAGTAGGGTCTAATAGAAATTCCAGCTATTATCATTATTTATCTCGATTACTGTGGACACACGTGCGATAGGTTCACACTTCTACAACTGCAATAGCTCTAATACTAATCCAGTAAGGACCTATTAGCGGGATTTCTACAGTAGCTTTGTGATCACTAAAATATATAATTCTGCGACGTTTGCTAGTACAAGCAATCTCTTTAGCGGCACGATGGACAACATTGAACAGTACAAACCGATCAATCGTTTTAGAAAAATATAGCAGCATGACTTGGTATTTTTATCCTATAAACTGATGGAAAGCTCGTAGACACTCTTTGTATACAGTAATTCTGACCTTTTCTTACAACAATAGTAGTACTAAACTTTATTGGTTCAAATGGCTCTGAGCACTATGGGACTTAACATCTTAGGTCATCAGTTCCCTAGAACTTAGAACTACTTAAACCTAACTAACCTAAGGACATCACACAACACCCAGCCATCACGAGGCAGAGAAAATCCCTGACCCCGCCGGGAATTGAACCCGGGAACCCGGGCGTGGGAAGCGAGAACGCTACCGCACGACCACGAGATGCGGGCACTAAAGTTTATTGTCCTTACAAACGAATTGCTACTGTTGTATGTTAACACAAAACAACAATTTGGGAGAAAACACATCGCGTCTTCCTCGAAGTCAGAGATAGGTCAATTCGAGTTACCAAACCGAGTTAACTCCGGTTAAGGGGATTTCAGTCTAACCGAGTTAGACGTTTACTCGTGTTGTGCTCACGCTGTGCGCGACGGTCGCTGCTACAGCAGACAGTTTCTCGCGCGAGGTCGTAGTTTACTGCCTTCGCGCCGACCGAACCCGGTGTTACAGTGGGAGACTCACCGTGATCTTTATCCTTTTATGATTTGTTTGGTCTAAATTCGTGAAGCGTTTGATAAGAGCTATTTTTGTAGGAGGTTAAGGTAGTCCGATTGCCGTCCAAATATTACAGGAAATTCAAAGTGGCTCATGAGTGTATTAAAATTTCAGCCTGTAGTGTGGCATTCATTAACCTTAGCGACCAACGCACTTTCTATAACGCGCATTACCAGATGCAATATATTATGCACACATTAAAAAAGTTAAAAAAATTAGTATATTCAGAATGAGATTTTCACTCTGCAGCGGAGTGTGCGCTGATATGAAACTTCCTGGCAGATTAAAACTGTGTTCCGGACCGAAACTCGAACTCGAGATCTTTGCATTTCGCGGGCAAGTGCTCTACCAACTGAGTTACCCAACCACGACTCACGCCCCGTCCTCACAGCAGTCTTTCTGACCGAGAAACCAATTGCCGATTTTCGTAGGTCTAGCTTCAAAATTGTCTTAATAGCGACATGTTTTCGAAGAACCTTTCATCCCCTGTCTTACCCCTTTAGGGGCAGAATTTCGAAAAATCCCTTCTTAAACGACGTCTACAGTATAAGATCAGCACCCTCTGCAAACTTCAAGCTTCCATCCTTAGTGGTTTTGGCTGGGCGATGATGTGTCTGTGAGTGAGTGAGTCAGTTGGGACACTGTCTTTCATGTATAGAGATTAAATTCAATATGGAAAGGTACGTCACTATAAAGACTTAAATTTTTGGGTTAAAGTGCATAGCCATTCGCGCTTGTGGTGGAGCATTTACCTACAAAAAAGCCCATTATGAACTGCCCTGAAAAAAAAAAATAAGAAACATACGTTAGATGATTTACAATAATATTGAGTGTATAGCCTGTAAGAAACAAATTGCATTAGATGGAACATATTGCTTTGACATCAGGTGTTTGGATGTCAGGCAATAAAAAATGTTTTCAGTTTGATCGCTGATTTCATATAAGAAAATTGCAATCAAAAAGGTTGCAAACTGCGCAGACGCTACCGAGAGAAATAAACGCTAAACGAATATTTTTACCAACCCGGTTAGGTTACCTTATGGTAAGAGAACTTATAGCCAGAGCAGACGTGAACGTGGCAAACGACGTCGAATGTTAATTTAGCTTTTCCTGCCAATTCGATTTGAACGCGCCTAGTTTCATAAAATTGGAGTGGATTATTACACTCGAGTTAAACGCGTTGCACGGCGGGCGCCGCACGGTTTGTTTCGCGTTAGGTCGGAGCTCACCTCCTTTTTTGCACCGACCGAGGCCGAGTTTTTCGAAGTCAGATATCCAAACCTCCTTTAACGCTCGCGAACTGAACGTCATCACAAGTCTAACCTCAAAATTTCAAGCCTAAATACCAAAAGTTGCGACTTATGCAGTATCTATCACGCTCGTGACTAAAATATATCTATAATCATTGATTGGGAAACCGCGAATCTCGGGTTGGTTAACTGAAGTGAGTAGTTATCTGCTCAGACGCGAAAGAGAGACGGCGCTGAAAATTCTGACTCGGCTTGATCTCCGTTTACGCAAACTTTCAACTCAGTTTGACGTAAACCAAGGTTGGCCCATCACTACTTTAAGCTATGGTATGCAAGAGAATTTAGTCCAGACCATAGTGCCGTACGTTCACGACGTGATAGTCCGGTTCCAGCCCAACCGAAAAGGTCATTTTCAATCCAATAATGTAGATCTCTGTAACTTTCCCTTCTCAATGTGGGAAATGGGCACTGGACGATCTGTGGTTAGTGTTACTGCTCCTGGGTTATATTTGATCATTTATGCATGCTGCCACATGTTAATCAAATTTACAAGTAATTACTCCGTGATTCTTTTTATCAAAATACGAGTAAACTCCCCGATTCTTTAAAGAATCAGACTGTCATGTATAAAACAGCTTGAAACATGTGACTACAAATTAATTCACGTGTTAAATCTCCGTCTTTTTCTTGTGTCTTTGTCCAGAGTTTTCGCAGGGTTGGCATGGCTATGGTCGGATTTGGCATGGTTAATTTATGGGGTGGCAGGATGCCCTTCCTGTCGCCACCCCGCTGGATGATATGATGATGATGATGATGATGATGATGAAGACAACACCCAGTCCCTGAGCGGAGAAAATCTCCGACCCAAGCGGGAATCGAACCCGCGCCAATTTGCACGGCATTCCTTAGCTCTGAACACTCAGCTATCCAGGTGGACAGTTTATGTGTTAGACGTTAAGCACGAAAAAGGAAGTTAAGTGAAAGTTTGAAATTATGTTTGAAGTTTCTTGGAAGTCGCTCTCATTATCAAACACTGGACGAGTGTAGTGCGAGCAATTCGCACTACGTATGATGTCGTTCCCCTTCTGTGTATGTCGGCGTATCGCTCGACATTTGACTAGGAGCCATATTCAACTATATTGGCAAGAATGCGTGAAACATGGCCGAACACAGTGTCAAGAAGGAAGTGGTCCACCGAGAGAGACGACAGAACGTGTGGACCGCGCATCATCAGAGAGGCACGGATTCGTCATCATCGTCTATCCGACGTGCAACTGGTGATTCAGTGAGGACAAGGACCATTAATAGGTGGCTCGCAGAACCAGAAGTGATGCTCTGGGATGCCATTTCACCTCATAGCAGGACTGCTTTGGTTGTCGTACGCAATACCCTTACAGCACAGCAGTACGTCTATGATATTTTAAGCGCCGTTTTGTTGCCCGTCATGGCAAGTGGTCATGGGCTTACATCTGAGTAAGATAATGACAGCTGGCATGTGGTGAGCGTTTCTAATGCTTGTCTTTGTGCTTGCCAAACCCTACCTTGGCCATTAATGAGCCGTGCTGCGGCTCGCGTTGGTGCCGTTTGTAGGTTTCCGCCCTCTGTTGGAGGCCAGATCATATCGTTTAGTTGGCATGTTTGCTGTTAGTCCTCTTCTTCTCGTGTTGACTGGCACTATTCCGTTTCGCAAGCGTTTCCTGTCTGCTAGTGGTAGCAGCGGTAATTATTGATATGTAGTAACTGTTGCCCTATCTTTGGGGCGACGTCATTGTTTACCCGGGTTGCCTGAGTGTGGAGTCAGTTGGGGACTGAGGAGGAGCCACATCCGTGCAGTGCGGGACTGCTGGCGGCGCACATGGACTGCCAGTTCGAAGGGCTGTGGTCACAAGGGTGCACGACCTCGTCGTAAACCGGATCCAGCAAGCTTTAAGATGAGTGCATTTCAATCCAAGTAGAGAAACCTTCACCATTGTGATATCTCGCGATTTTCCAGTGACTTGGGTCGTGTTGCTGCTCTTAGTGTCGCCGAGGTGAAGAGCAGTGAGTGGAGTGCTTGTGAAAGGTGGATCTGGTCAGCTTTCCTCGACTTCTTGTTACTATTTACTGCTTTCAGCTTGTTACAGTTTGTTAATTTCAACCGGCGGTATTTTTCCTCCCTGGTGGCCGCTAACGCCCCAGTTACCTGCCCTGGGAGTTGGTGCATGTAAAGCCAGTGTAATTTTCCTCGCCTTGCCGCTGCTGTCCGGTAAGGCGTGTAGTTTTGACAGCTTTCTTGATTGTAGGCCGGTTGGTGATTTTTCTTACTCTGGTGATAGTGATTCCTTTCTCGTTCTGGGCGATCTAAACACTGTATTCTGGGGATGTAGTGCAGACTCCTGGTTCCGGTTTTGGTGTAGTATTCCATCGTTGTATTTGTTTGGTCGAACATCAGGTAGCTTCAGCAAGTTATCATTAGTCTTTTTTTGGAGGGCCACTAGTCTGAGTTACCATCTTCTGAAGTGAATGCAACTCTTGGCTGCCTATCTCATCGCTCGGGAATGTGTTTGTTCTCTGAGGTCGATTCCTGGAGCACCATCTGTGACTGTTCCTTGTGTTTTAGTGTTGTGTTATTTATTATAATACCTTGTAATGCCTACATTAAAGGTTATGATGCCTTCTGCTGTGTTTGTGGCTACTTACCTGTAATATTTTAATATTTGTAAGTTGTAAATTGCAGCGAGTTCTTAAACATTCTTAATTTATTGCCATTCTTAGCGTATAAGGCCTTCAGCCGTGATCACAGTGGCTTGTTTTTAAAACATTATTTGTTGCATCTGTATTTTATGGTGATTGCTAAATTGTAGCGCCCTGAAAACACTATTATTTTACACAGTTGTTCATACCTTCATTCGTAACGTGTGGTTTTTTTATTTATTGTGGAGTCTGGAATTACTGTTTGAAATAAATGTGTGTAACTATAGAAGGCAACCAATAGTAACTGACTACGGCCCCGTCCATAATCGCAACCGAATCCTGTCTTCCCCTGACTAGCAGGTCTCAGTCATGGTCACCGGATCTTTCCCCAATTGAAAATGTTTCGAGCACTATGAAAAGGGCTCTCCAACCAGCTCGAGATTTTGACGATGTAACACGCAATTGAACATAATTTGGCACGATATCCCTTAGGAGGGCCTCTAGCGACTCTATCAATCAATGCGAAGCCGAATCACTGCTTTCATAATTGCCAGAGGTGGATCAACGATTTCTGACTTGCTTAATTTGTGAAGTGACCATTGACTGCCAAAGTAGCTAAAATCAAGTATTCATAAAGATTACCAGTTTTGATAATTCTCTGTTGCCATCTTCGGATCTCCAAAAGATGGGGCCGAAAATGCTAAGATACATCAACTAACATAACAGCACATATAATTAAAGAAAAGATTTTTGTTAAATGTACTGTCTGTATGAGCTTGTTTGCGACAATACATCATCCAACGTCTAGGTGAGACCTCATTACCAGACGTCTACGTGTATTCTCGTCACCTGCAGTTTAGATAGATTCCCTTACAATTGTTTGAAAGTGTCATGTACTATTCTGTCACATGGAATCACAATAGCTCTGATTGAACCCGTGATATATCTATTTAACATTTATTTGCCTTTTCCATTAGATGTGATACATAAAGACGCTTACATATGACAACGCGCCGTACGACGTCGAAGTGAAATCTCGCCACCCGAAATCCGTATACATCGTCATCTCCCGATGTCTAGGCAAAAGCCCTTCCATTATTTGATATAAACAACGTAATTATTAACTCACCTAGGATTGTAACTATTCTTAAACTAACCCGTGATCTAGCACTACTAACACGTAACTGTTGCAGTTCAGTTATTATTTTCACGTCATATTCTCTTTAGATAACAAATATAAAATTTTGCTATCATGAACTACGGTATGGCCGGTGGTTAAGTTATTCTTTCTACGCCTCGTGATATATTTATAGTTATTACCATAGAACATTACAGTGTAAATGTAAAAGACAAGGACCTAAATCAATCTATAAAATTTTGAATACATGGGGTTTTAAGCTGCACAATTTTAGATCGATGTCAGTAGAACGAGACCTACTACACACTAAATCTTCAAACTACAGCTTTTCATTTAATATCTATTATAAATTGCGTATACATGGTATTCCTTGTGAAGGCTAGATCGTTATCGCATCAGTAAACACACTGGAACCCCAGCTGT
Organism: Schistocerca serialis cubense; assembly: GCF_023864345.2. Lineage (NCBI taxonomy): Eukaryota > Metazoa > Arthropoda > Insecta > Orthoptera > Acrididae > Schistocerca > Schistocerca serialis. The sequence goes on from NC_064641.1 coordinate 524,660,217, forward strand.
AAGTAGGTGACTCTTGCAACGGAAATAAGCCCATGAATCTACTGACACGCTACTATTAAACGTACATAGTTAAAGTTATCGTCAGTTTGAAGACGCGCTTGATAAAAATTAGAACAGCTCTTCAAAAATTGCAGAAAGTTTTTTTTTTTTACTAGATTCCAACTGATCATTCTACAAATGTTCTGGACAACGCTTTCTATTACTGTATATCTAGAAGTTCTCAAAAATGTCTAATTTTCTTCCTTTAGGGGCTTTACGTTAGACTTTCACGTTGCGCATTATATTTGTAATATTATGTTTCTTGCCACATAAGTGATCTACAAAGACAGATTTATCCTGAATACTGGCATGCTCCTTTAAACCTGTAAAAAATGGGCCTGTCTGTTTGTCCAAGTGCCTTGGCACTCGCAAAGTCGCCACAGTGTAACGTGTGTCTCAGTACTAAAGCAAACCTAACGTTAGTTTTTTTTTAAATTGATGCTCTATTCTGACACTTTTGTTCTATATGCAATAGGAACAAATTTCGTCTTAAATTTTAATTTTATATCATTTTGATCTACAGTGCTGTTATCTCAATTGTTTTTACTAGATTTTTGTTAATATTTCTGTACAGATCATGTGATAGACCATCATGGCACCCATTCACAACAGTGATGTGTCATCGGCTCTCTCTCTCTCTCTCTCTATACTTTCATTATCAAATGGTAATTTTCCGGTCCTACGTAAGATGGTATTAAAGTATGACATCTTATATCGCATCGGATCGGATCGTATGATTCATGATTTATAATCATATGTATGTTTGTAGGTTTACTAAAAATGCTGAAATAGTGCCTATAATTCCGTTTCTTTATAGTTATATCTAAATAGTTGGTGGTCTTACCTTGCTGAAATGTAAGCCCAGAATGGCTTACCATGAAGGGCAACGAAACGGGCGTATAATATCATCGACGTACCGCTATACTGTGAGAGCGTCGCGTATGACAACCAAACGGGTCCTGCTATGAAATGATATGGCACCCTATTAAAATCAACATGGATTCTGCAAACAGAGATCCTGCCAAACGCAGCTCCCTCTGTTCCTCGATGAGATCCACAATGCCGTAGACAGCGGCGCTCAGGTGTTCCTCATTTCAGGAAGTCATCTGACACCGTCCCGCACTGCCATTTAGTGAAAAACGAGCTTATCGAGTATCGGAGCAGATTTGCGACTGGATTCTCGAATTCCTTGCAGACAGAGCTCAACGCGACTCTCTTAGCGTAACAAAAGCGACAGATGCAAAGTTAATTTCTTTACCCTCAAGGAAATGTGATAAGACCGTTACTGTTTACAATATATATATAAATGATGTAGTAGAAAGTGTCGGATGCTCTCTAAAGCTGTTCACAGATGGTACGTTTGTCTATAACAAAGTAGCAGCGCCAGAAGATAGTAACGATTTGCAGAATGACCTCCAGAGAATAGGTGAGTGATGCAGGCTGTGGCAGTTGACCATGAACGTAATTAAATGTTACATATTGCACATACATATGAAAAGAAATCCACTACTGTATAGCTACACTACTGATGACAAACCGCTGGAGACAGATTGCTGTAAAATATCTAGGAATAACTATCCAGAGTGACATTAAGTGCGATGACCAAATAAAACGAATAGTAGGAAAAGCAGATGCCAGACTCAGATTCAAAGGAAGAACCTTAAGAAAATGTAGCTCATCCATGAAGCAAGTGGCTTATAAGGCGCTTGTTCGATCGTTTCTTGAATGTTGTTAATCTATCTGGGATCCCTGCCAGTCAGGACTGTTAGGAGAGGCAGAGAAAATGCAACGAAGAGTGGCAAGTTTGGTCACGGGATCGTTTAGTCGGCTTGAGAGCTTTACGGAGATGGTCAGCAAACTCCACTGGCAGACGCTACAAGACAGGCGTTGTGCATTATAGAGAGATTTGCTACTGAAATTTCGGGAGAGCATTTTCCGGGAAGAGTCGGACAAAATATTCTCCCCCCCCCCCCCTCCCCCACATATGGCTCGCGTAATGACCACGAGGAGAAAATTCCAGAAATGAGAGCCAACACAGAGGCTTACCGGCAATCATTCTTCCCACTCGCTATTCACGAATGGAAGAGGGTTGGAGCGCTCAGTTACAGGTACAAATGTACCCCCTGCCACACACCATTAGGTGGCTTGCCGAGTATGATGTAGATTGTCGGGCTGTATGGCGGGTGACATTTAGGCTTATATCCAACAGCACTCCGGGGGCTCTCCAGACACTTCACTGACAATCGGTGCCTGGAGTCTCATTGAATGGAGCGGAATTGTCTTCAGTGATGAGTTCCGCTTCGAATTGAGCCCCGATGACCGTCTCTTCAAAAAAATGGTTCAAATGGCTCTGAGCGTTATGGGACATAACATCTGAAGTCATCAGTCCCCTAGAACTTATAACTACTTAAATCTAACTAACCTAAGGACATCACACACATCAATGCCCGAGGCAGGATTCGAACCTGCGACCGTAGCGGTCGCGGGGTTCCGGACTGAAGCGTCTAGAACCGCAAGGCCACCGCGGCCGGCACCGTCTCTTCCCAATTGGGAACTCTTGGAACATTATGGGCAGAGTACTCCAGCCATCTCGGGATTTTCATGATCTAACGAGTCAATTGGGTAGAGTTTGGCACGATGTCCCTCATGAGGACATCCAGTAACTCTGCCAATCAATGCCAGCCGAATAACTGCTTGCATAAGGGTCAGAGCTGGATCAACGCTTTATTGACTTACTCAATTTGTGACGCTTTTTCTCTTGAATAAATAAATCATTTTTTCTGAAAATATCATTTGTTGTCTGTACATTACATCTACCGATTTCCGTGTCATTCGGATAATTCCTTCATGCTGCGTCGTTTCTTCTGTCGTAGAGTGTATTTCTTAACAACACTTTTGTGGCAAGTGTAGGGCTCCTTTATATTTTAACGTACAGTGGTTGGACAAAAATACGGAAAGACTGCGATAAATGCTTGCTTGAACATATATGCAGATGCGCTGTTGTATATGGCCACGAACGGCATCTGTGCAATACCTTCAATGTGTTGTAGGTCATAAGCAGGTGTTCTCTGTACTTGTGAGTGTATTATGTCAGATCTAAACCAATTCGAACGCAGGCAAATTGTTGATGTCGTAACCAAGGGAGCCGAGGTGGCTGGTGTTTCAAAAGGCACAGTATCGAAGATTTATACCGCTTGTACGGAAAACGACAAAACATCACCCTTTAAGTCACAACGCGGACGAAAATGTGTGTTGAGTGCTCGTGACAAATGGTCTTTCAAAATGATTGTGACGAAAAATAAAAGCACGACAGCTCCAAATGTCGCTGTAGAATTAAATGTCGTACTCGCGAACGCTGTCAGCACCAATCCACCACGAAAGGAGCTCCAGAAGTAGGGAATTGCAAGGCAAGTTGGAATTCCAAAACTACTTATCAGTGATGCAAATACCCCTAACAGGAAAACATGGTGCCGAAGCCATAAAACATGGACAGCTGAGCAGTGGAAGAAAGTCATATGGTCGAATGAGTCTTGTTTCACAGTGTTTCCAACTTCTGGCCAAGTTTACCTCTCAAGAGCGAGACGCTGAGAGATACACAGATGATTTTGGTAGTCATATCGTGATATTCCATGGGTCCCATATTTACTCTGCAAGGTCACATTACTGCCAAGGATTACGTGACCATTGTGGGTGATCAGGTCCATTGCATGGCACAATGATTGTTCCCCAATGACGATGCTGTGTTGTAAGACGAAATGGCCCCAGTTCACATCTTTCAAAACTGGTTTCGTGAGTACGAGGAGGAGCTGTCGCATCTCCACTTGCCACCGCAGTCATAAGATATTAATATTATAGCGGCTATGTGATCTACGAGGTGCGACAATAAAGTAATGAGACTGATTTTCTTTGCAAGATGTGGCAACCCTGAAGGCTTGGGTAGGCACAATATCTTTGACCTTGGTCTATAAGCTGCTTTTAGTCCAAGTGGCACATCAATGCAACTGCTCAGTGGTGAGTTGTGGTGTAATAAGTTAACACGAGTTTGTGTCTCTCATCACGGAAATGGAGCCGTATAATATTGCGCAACAGTATGGCATTTCTTTTTGCGTTAAATTGGGTTAAAACGCGACGACAACTTATGGCGAGCTTCAGAAGGCTTTTGGAGAGGAGGTTGTATCAAGAGCTCAAGTTTTTTGTTGGCATAAGACGTTTAGTGAAGGCAGAAAGAATGTCGAAGATGAAAACTGCAGTGGACGATCATCAACCTCACGGACAGATGTCAACTTGGCCAGGGCGCGTGAACACGTACGATCTGATCGAAGATTATACATGAAAATGATTGCAGAAGAACTGAACATCAATCGAGAAATGGTTCGTCTAATAATAACTGAAGATCTTGGTATGAGAAAGATTTGTGCAAAAATGGCCCCCAAAAATCTCACACCACAACATCGAGAAACATGGAAAAACGTGGCAGCTGATCTGTTAGAGCAAACGGTAATCAAGCCATAATTGTTGACCCTTGTTATCAGTGGTGGTAAAAGTTGGTTTTTTTCAGTAGGATCCAGAGACAAAATGCCAAATTTCGCAATGATGCTCAAAGGGATCACTCAGACCAAAAAAAGCTCGCATGTCGAAGACAGAAATGAAATGCATGCTTGTGTGCTTCTTTGATTCCAAGGGACTTGTTCATAAAGAGCAGGTGCCTCTTGTACAAACAGTTAATCAATATTACTACAAAGAAATCTTAGAAAGACTACATAAAAGAGTTCTTCGTGTCCGTTCCAACATTGCTGATAATTGGATTCTGCATCACGATAATGCACCATCCCATACTGCTCTGTCAGTACAGAAATTTTTAACCTCAAAACAAATTTCGGTGCTATCACAGCCACCTTATTCACCTTATTCTGTGCGACTTTTTTCTGTTTCCAAGAGTCAAAACGGCGGTCAAAAGACACCATTTTCAAACAACACAAGATGTCCAAAAAGCTGTGACGAGGGTCTTGGAGGATATTACAGAAGATGAGTTCCAGAAATGTTACCATCAATGGCAGAAGCGTTGGAAAAAGTGTGTGCAATCAGAAGGGAACTGCATTGAAGGAGACAACACTAAATTTTGATAAACCGGTAGGCAACATTTTTGTTCACATCAGTCTCATAACTTTACTGTCGCATCTCGTACTTTAGAGAGGACGGGGCCTGATTGGTATCCTCCGCCATCATCTTTTCCTGAACTTGCATTGATTAGCAGGAACAATGGTATACGATGCCCTTGAGAATCGTACAGGACCTGTATTCATCCATTCCGAGACGACTGTAAACCGTTTCGATTGCTAACGGGTTTCCTGCACCATAGTAGACATGGTTCTGAGTCGTGTTTTTAGTGTTTCCACATTTTTGTACAACCCCTGTAACTCACTGTGGTAGTAATAATCCCAATAGCAGCGAGGCCGTTAACAGCGAGAATGAGCTACATCCGTCTCTTGGTATGCACAGTGTAAAAAATAGGCCAAGATTTAACAAACAGGTCAAGACTGCAATGGGAGAGCCGGTACTGCACTGGTGTGCAAATCTTAAGGACGAAAGTAACTTTAGCATGATGTGTCACATGCAAGCAACAAAGCTCGAGGATACGAGGATCATACGTGAAAAGAAATGCTACAGTTTAATATAGAACGTAACTGAGAAATGAGAGAAATACGCAGTGCGACAAATAGAAATGTAATTTTAGTTCAAAGACAGTAATTACATTGAATTCACCGAGATTTATGATGGTCCCCCTAGGTACTACAATAGGGTGTTCCATTCCTCTACCAGCACCTTTTGACAACTGCTGGATGGTCGTTCGTTCATGTGGGTGTATTGCAGCATGTCTCCACAACGCATCCTACATGTGCTTAATAATATTTAAGGGGGAACGGGCGCGCCGGAAATGGACACGCCGATCCCTTTGCCGAATATCCTCTCGGTCCAAGAGCTCCACCATAGGTGCTGTTCGATGCGATCGCGCATTGTCAACAATAAAAATTAAGTCTGAGGCGAATGCACCCGTGAAAAGAGGCACCTGGGGAAGGAGTACAGTGTCACAAAACGTTGAATGGTGATTGTTCCGTGCTCAAAGATTTGGAGGTCAGTGTGCCCATGCAACTTTATGCTTCCTCACACCATAACACCTCGGTCACCAAAACGATCATGTTAGACAATGTTCCTGGGTGCATTACTTGTTCCCACTTCTCGTCGTAAAAGGTATGTCCAGAATCACTCCCGGGTTTCCGGGTTCGATTCCCGGCGGGGTCAGGGATTTTCTCTGCCTCGTGATGGCTGGGTGTTGTGTGCTGTCCTTAGGTTAGTTATGTTTAAGTAGTTCTAAGTTCTAGGGGACTGATGACCATAGATGTTAAGTCCCATAGCGCTCAGAGCCATTTGACCCATTTTTGACCCAGAATCACTACTCATACTGAATCTGCGAGGACGACAGAACACAGCCTACTTACTAGTCATTCTGCATAGGGACCACGCCAAAGCAGTCGCCGTGCCACAGTGAGCCGTGAGATTGCGTGGCTTCCAGTCCTGTTACCTGTGGTAAGAAATACACCCGCTGTTTGACGTGGGTCCCTTCATGCCTTTTGCACAATAAAGTACTCATCTGCTGCTGTAATTGTCCGTGATCGACCTCCTCCACTCCTTCGGGTTGCAATGCCTGTGGCTCGGAACGCACTTCATTAGCGTCACACAGTGCTGTGAACAATACCAAACTCGTGCGCTGCACTTGTCATACTTTGTTCATTTTCCCAGTTCCCGATGATTTTTCCCCGTGTGAAATTATCCAGACGTTCTCTGCAGGACCTGTTGTAACGAAGAACAGTACCACAGCGCCACTGCTCTCTGGTTGACAGGCGCGTTTTTTCCTGTTCTTTGGCTCTGAGCACCATGGGACTTAACTTCTGAGGTCATCAGTCCCCTATAACTTAGAACTACTTAAACCTAACTATTCTATGGACATCACACACATTCATGTCCGAGGTAGGATTCGAACCTGCGACCGTAGCGGTCGCGCGGTTCCAGACTGTAGCGCCTAGAACCGCTCGTCCACTCCGGCCGGCTTTCCCGTTCTTTCAACCGCCTCGTGTTACGGGGTCAACCCCGTTTGGTGCCATGGTCACACTGATCGCGCAAAAATGTGAACGTTACTTTCTATGCGCGACTGGGAGACCTCTTCCAACATGCTCTCGCGCACTTTACTCATTTCTACCGAGTTGATAATATGTTACGTTACTTTATCTACCTCATCATTAAGTTTTTCAGAGCAGTGTATTAAGGGATAGACAAAAATATTGTGGATCGTGATCATAATCTTACCAGATTAGTGTCACTTGTGTGTCACACTTCTGTGAGCTGAAGCGTGGCTGTAACTGACGAATAACCATATTTGGTCAGAAAAACCTATTTAAGATACAGGCATCCTTCTTCACGGTAACTGAAGAGGCGTAAGAATAGGTCACACCCTCATGACACTTGGGCTTACTTCTACAATGTGGCTACCAATGTGTGCTGCGGTTGTGGTATCCAGGTAAACAGTACACCACATTTTCACTGAGTGACCTTACATCACAACAGAGGACAGTAGCCAACTTATTGGGAGATTTGCTCTTCATTCTAAATAACCTTGAGATGAATACGGTACAAGTTTTAAAATTTTGAGTTTCTAGCTATACTATTAAGTAGAAAATTTCAACATAAACTCGTATATTTAGGATAGCTAATTCATGTGTGTAGTGTCTAAGAGATCAGTCGGTTTCCTTAACTGCTGTTTCTATTTTTCGTTCTGTTCTTCTAAAAATTTATTTGAGTGGCACATTCTGATATTGACATCTGCTAGTTTTTAAGTTACGTGTGCTTGTGGGTAGTTGTGTGTACAAGAATAAAAAGTAACAGTCTAAATCAAATTATCTTCTATATCTATTTCTGGTGACCGGCTTCCGTTATCCTAATTATCGTCTGACAGTATTCGGAGCCACTCTGTACTACTATAAGCAGTTGTCATCATCAATTTTGAGCAGTTGGTAACGGTTACCTTGTGGTAGTGCTCCAAGCACCAGCTACCCTCCGCCATGCACCCTACGGTGGCTTGCGGAGTATCTATGTAGATGTAGATGTAGATGTACTCATGTGGTCTGCGTAAATTAAGCGCGGTGAGATGAGATTAAGATAACTGCAACTGGGCACAACCAATAGAAATAGAAGGAAATGCCATTTAGGCTATTTATTCTAATTAACCCAAAGACGCTGAACTTCCAAAAGGTTCCCAATATTTCTTAACTCTGCGTATCAATATAAAAGACTAAGTAATTTTTAGCTACAGTTACTTCGTTTCCATTTTAGATAAAACCACTTCCTTTTTTATGCGTCTAAGCTATTTGTAAGGGTGTTGAAAACCAAGGCGCTGGTCGAGCTATATAAACAGACAAAACAACCTGTGTGACTTGGAAATTTGCTTTTAACTGAAAAAAATAGTTATTAATTCGAATAAGGGGTCTGTCACTTGGTGGAAGGATACAACATACATTAATCATTGTGGTCCAATCAAGTGGAGCTGATAACTGAAACAAAATATAAAACTAAACATAACAGAGATCATGGTCGCATAAAAGTAGAAAGTAATGAGAAATGTACCGCTGGTGTGAAGACGTTAAGGTAGAGACAGTCTTCCGAACCGGTTGGGTGTTGTTTCCGCAAGAAGACGTTCTTTTGTGTGCACAGAGGGCCTGCCGTCGTAGCATCTCGGATATGAACCCACGGCTGCGGTGGCTCTGGAGCCTGGAAAATACAAGTGACATGATTGAGAGAACTAACAATACATAAAAATCTGCAGTAATTTTTGAGTAGACGACAAAGTCGTGAATCTCTAAATGTAATTAATGTTGTCAAGAACCAAATAAATTTATGACTTTACCTGTCAGTGGGCATCGATTTAAATCAATATTGAAAGCTGAAAATTTGTACAGAGCAGGAGTCGAACCCAGATCTTCACCTTACTAGGTAGATGCGCTGACCACTGCGCCATGCATATACAGCGGTTCTTGCAGCTGCACGGACTGCCATAGCATGTCTTCCGTCAGACTCAAATTCTCAATTTCTCCACAGACTACTAATATATCGCCCATTGCCCATTATCGTCAGTAATCGCAGCATTTTGCTGATTCCTATTAGAGTTTGAGGTTGGTGTGCATCCATACTGAAGTTATCAATTGATAGCCCTCACCTGAATTATATATGTGGTCTCTTACTGGAATTAGCAAAATGTCGCGAATTATGAGGATAATGGGCAATAGACACTACTAGTAGTGTGTGGATAAAATGAGAATTTGAGTATGACGGGAAGCACGCTAGGGTAGGCCGTGAAGTTGCGGATGGCGCAGTGGTCAGCGTATCAGACTGGTTCGAATCTCTGTCCGGCACAAATTTTCAGCTATCCCTATTGATTTAAATCGGTGGCACCTGGCAACTAATGTCATTAATTCCTTTGTGTTTTGACTGATTCATAATGGCTGCAGGATCGAAATTGTGTCTGTTCTTTCGGACATGTCCAAAAGAGAAGGCACCACCTTTATAGTTCAAATACTCTGGAAGTATTCTGTCTTTCCTTGCATTCGGGTGGTGTTAAGTCTGTGCAGCTGTTGAGAGTGCACAACGCCTAAATCCAACCGTTTTACACTCACCTAGGCAGGAAATAACTTCTGTGACAGACTCTTTCTTGCTGTAGTTAGGTTACTGTCCAAGACCTAACTGTTGCACAATGTGATAAGGACAGTTTTACTTTATTTCTATAAAGCATTTTGTTTTGCAAATGTAAGCTACACTCGGGCAGTACTGAACTAAGTAACTTTAGCTTTATACAGTCATGTACTATATTCTTGTGATACACACAGCCGGAAACAGCAGTACACCCTTTAGAGGTTTCCAATTCACATAAGATTCATCGATGCAACAGTGCAAATGAAGTACACGAAGTGATTACATTTACTGATCAATAGCATAAGTGGTTATGGGGTACCAGGCATCGACCCATGCCGAAACAACCACATTAGTATGTGGTGTAGCCTCTACAGTCGACAATGCAGGCACTGACTCCGGTATCCAGTCAATCGTACCAATGGCAAGTATATTCCTGGGATGCGTTCGCTACGTCTACTTGGCCTGTTCACGTACGAGTAATTCTGTAAGATTTGTCGGTTAACGAGTGACACGAGTCAGTTCTAGTATCATCATATCCCACACGTGCTCGATTGGAGACAAGTTCGGAGTTCACGCTGGTAGGGAAGTGGCTGAGCGTCATCCAGAGGACGTTGAGTTTCACGGGCAGTGTGTTGGCGAGCGTTACACTTTCGGTACAATACATCACGTTCCTGTTACAAGAACAGCAAAAAACCGGCCCTAACAGCATTGTGTGCTGGTTCCACATCTACATCTACATCCATACTCCGCAAGCCACCTGACGTCGTGTGGCGGATGGTACCTTGAGTACCTCTATCAGTTCTCCCCCCTATTCCAGTCTCGTATTGTTCGTGGAAAGAAGGATTGTCGGTATGCCTCTGTGTGAGCTCTAATCTCTCTGATTTTATCCTCATGGTCTCTTCGCGAGATATATGTAGGAGGGAGCAATATACTGCTTGACTCCTCGATGAAGGTGTGTTCTCGAAACTTCAACAAAAGCCCGTACCGAGCTACTGAGCGTCTATCCTGCAGAGTCTTCCACTGGAGTTTATCTATCATCTACGTAACGCTTTCGCGATTACTAAATGATCCTGTAACGAAGCTCGCTGGTCCCCGTTGGATCTTCTCTATCTCTTCTATCAATCCTATCTGGTACGGATCCCACACTGCTGAGCAGTATTCAAGCAGTGGGCGAACAACCGTACTGTAACCACTTCCTTTGTTTTCGGATTGCATTTCCTTAGGATTCTTCCAATGAATCTCAGTCTGGCATCTGCTTTACCGACGATCAACTTTATGTGATCATTCCATTTTAAATCACTCCTAATGCGTACTCCCAGATAATTTATGTAATTAACTGCTTCCAGTTGCTGACCTGCTATATTGTAGCTAAATGATAAGGAATCTTCCTATGTATTCGCAGCACATTACACTTGCCTACATTGAGATTCAATTGCCATTCCCTGCACTATGCGTCAATTCGCTGCAGATCCTCCTGCATTTCAGTACAATTTTCCTTCCAGAAACACTAAAGGTGAGCGAGAGTTGTAGCTTATTGCACCCCAGATCACGAGGCCTGGGATGCGGTCAGTGTGTCTGAAATGAACGCCCTCTACGAGACAGCGCTCACTAGATCTACGTCGTACGCGCAAGCGACCATCACTTGCATGCGGGTTGAATCTGCTTCCATCGCTGAAGACCACGTCGTGCCATTCCATCTTCCAGGTGGTACTCTGATGGCACCAGTCGAGCCGTGCTGTGATGTAAGTGGAAGGCGGGCTAGACCTCTGCGTGCCCGTAGTCCCACTGCTAATAACCGGTTCACAATAGTTCGTGTTGACAGGTCTGGGATCACAAGCTCTCTTATCTGTGCTGCGATAGCTATACGATCTGCCACTGCTGTCGTTACAATACTACGATCCTGGGGGGCGTCTGTGTTGCCTGGACGTCCAGAACCACATATACACGTTTGAGCATGTTCAAGTGACCAAAGTTGCACAACTGACGCAGCACGTCCAACTTGTGTGGCAATTCTCCGAAAGGACCATCTTCGCCACTCGGAAGGCCACAATTTGACCCCTTCCAAACTCGCTCAGTTGGCAGTAGGAAGCACGAATGCGTCCCCATGGCATGTTTGCTTGCTTGCTTCACACGTCTGCACCACACTGAGCCTTCTGGCTGTAGGCATTCCCTGATAAAGGGTGTACACAGGTTTTGCTCTGGTAGCTATACCACTACGCTACCTACTGGCGGACGATGTTGAAACCATTACCAGTGCATCTCCTATCTTCCAGATAGCATATTCCTCGACAGTCTTACAAAACTTTTCCATCCGCAGACAAAATCTACGACCCGGTAGTATGGAGGGAGCTGAAGCTGAATGTCTCCAGAACGAAAGTCGGCAGGCATCTACAAGGTCGTGCTGACAAGTAGTGCCTCCCATTTTGGTTTCTTTTTTTTTTTTTTTTTTGGGAAAACTCTTAAAACTTTTTAAATAAAACGAACTTTATTAACATCCTATAAATTTACTCTTCATGTTTATTTATTTACTTCTCATCACAATAAACGTGGAGACGAATGAATTTCTCCCAACGAGAAACCAGTTTGTTCATACCGTTCCTGTAGAATGTTTGACTTCGTTGACGGCGTCATAACCTCATCTCCGCTTGCACCCCTTAATCTATTTCAGAGTGAAGTACCTTAAAAGTGTCCTTTAAGTTTGGGAAACAGATGAAAATCGGACCAGCCAAGTCGAGGCTGTAGGGAGGATGATCGATGACTGTGAACTCATAGTGTCGGATTGTTGCAGGTGTCCAGCGCCCGTGTGTGGTCTGGTACTGTCATGCTTAAGGGAAGAGCATTCTACGTGCGCCCGGTTAGAAACACGATTACAGCACGCTGTCTCTCTTGCACCGACGTAGTTGCGTTACACACCACCACATTACACGCAACCATTCGGAGCCCTTTAGCGGCAGATATTTGCAACTGGTGCCAGCGAAGCGGGAAAGTCGACTGAGAAATGTTCATGATATGTAACGCCTCAACAGATATTGAGGGCAGTATAAAATGTTTGGATGCATTACTTTTAAGCACGTCTTTGTCCAGATGAGCTGCAGCGTGGACCTAGATCTTCCTCCAAAGAAATAATTCACTCATCAAAAAGAAAATGCGGGCAAAAAAGGTGAGATGTCAGAAATATTATCTGGGACCCTATTAAAAAAAAACATCGATTCGAAGCTAGGGCCAAAAACTTATCATTGTCGAGCTGTAGTAAAAAATATAATGACCTCCACTGATAGAAAACTGGATTTGATGTCCAGACATTTCATTTGTGATCTCATTTAAGTAGATTTCCTCTGACTGGAAAATTTTATCAGGAATTTGTATTTTTTACTCTGGCTAGTTTACAAGTCTCAATTGATCAACAAATGAAATTTTATTGATTGGCGACTCCATGGAGTGTTCTGTGCACCACGACCAGATAATGGATATAATTGGAAGGCGAAACAGCATTGGTCGTATTTTTTTGTTTTATTATCCGCAAAATCGATTTTCGGTCACTTAGTGACCATCCTCAGTGCTGTAACATACAATTAAAATTGGTAGGCACTGGTATCAACAAGCTTAGAGCGATCACATAAACTCATTTTGTATTAACAGTAACTGTTTATGCTGAGGAAAAAAACACATTACATAAATGTATACTCGAAATTGAAAAAGGAACAAATGAACACCACATTTTTATTATTTTACTAATAATTCGCATATTTGCCCCACCAAAAACGCACTCTTAACGCACTGCCGGATAAAACTGCGCATTTGCATTATTTTTTGTGCTAAATGGGCATTACGGTTGAAATTATATACTGTCTGTTCTTTTCTGACAACGTTATATTATACCAAAAGTAAGACGAAATACCAGTTAAAATATTACTGTAATCTATTAAGATAAAAAAAGCACTCCGTCTTCAGGCCACGAGTGGCCTACCGGGACCATCCGACCACCGTGTCATCCTCAGAGGAGGATGCAGATAGGAGGGGTGTGGAGTCAGCACACCGCTCTCCCGGTCGTTATGATGGTATTCTTGACCGAAGCCGCTACTATTTGGTCGAGTAGCTCCTCAATTGACATCACTAGGCTGAGTGCACCCCGAGAAATGGCAACAGCGCATCGCGGCTGGATGGTCACCCATCCAAGTGCCAGCCACGCTCAACAGCGCTTAACTTCGGTGATCTCACGGGAACCGGTGTATCAACTGAGGCAAGGCCGTTCCCTGTAATCTATTAAGATACCTTTTGTAAATTACCAATTGAACCGTTGGTGCGCAATCTGGTCTCAGTACTCTTATTTCTGGACACATTTTCATAACAATATTATGCGTTTATTGTTCAGAATTGTAAGTTAAGGTGAAGACCTTGCAATTAGATTAGTGTCATATGTCCAATATACTGTGCATTGCCTTTCAGTGCAGGGCAGGCTGGAAGCGACGAACAGTTCATTGTTTTGTACTTCATTGTATATTTACTGGTCCAGCTTTAGCTTGCAGCACCCTATGTACAAGTGGCGTACATTGCAAGGATTTAGCTTGTGATGGGAGGTAAAAAGAACGTTAGCGTCTAAAATGTAGGCAGACTTTGTAAATATGAGTAACAAGCTTAAAAACGTAATGACTAAAAGAGAGAGACGGATAAGCCATATCAAGGGAATACATACGGCATAAAAGAGGATCTTGAAGACCCAACAGCAGAAATATGACGTAGTCTGCAGTGAAAGAAAAGGAAACAGTTCAAACCGAAAGAGGATTGGAATAAAATAAGACGCAACAAAAATATTTTAGGAAACAACAAACACTAAAGAAAAGATTTACTGAATATCTTCAAATAACAGAATTATGTGAAGCATAACAATGGGAAAGGTCTGCCAAGGTATATAGGCCACGAAACGTCATAGGGAGCAAACTGCAAGTCTGAGCAGAAGGGTCACATCTGCACTCCAAATTTGGAAGGATGAAAAGTAGGAACGCCAACGGCCTTGCCGCAGTGGTAACACCGGCTCCCGTCAGATTACCTCAGTTAAGCGCCTTCGGGCTTGGCTAGCACCTGGATGGGTCACTGTCCAGATCTGCCGAGTGCTGCTGGCAGCCCTTGTGAGGTCAATTGAAGACCTACTTGACTAGGAAATAGTGACACCGGTCACGAAAACTGACAACAGCTAGGAGTGTGGTGTACTGACAACATTCCCCTGTGTATTGGCACCCGGTGACACCTAAGGGCTGAGGATGATAGGGCGACCGGTCGGTACCGTTGGGCCTTCAAGGCCTGTTCGCACGGTATAAGGCACATTGTTTTCAACACTAGTGTGTTATATTAATGTGGTGTGCATACTGTAAGACCTTCGGTACACAAACCATCAGATTATTTTACTTGTCCCGAAGTTATTTAGTCAAATCACGGAAAAAAATCTATATAAGGATGGACGGACGTCGATGTCAAGTCCAGCTATCGATGTTGATGTTTAGAGGGTACTTGTGGCTAATCTTGGATTTGTCTGGGATAAGCATTTAATATGAGTCTGAACCATCACCGAAGCTTTGACATAATCATTTGGGCCATGAAACTCTGCTGCGATTTGTCTTGTCATGCTTTGCTTCAAGACTTGCAAGGTTTCTATTACCGTCCAAACGACACATCTGGGGAATTTCTTTGCGAACTTCCTCGTGAGTTTACATTCTGATCGTGAAGCAAGTGCAAAACAACAGAGATATTACATACCGCAGTGTTTGTTCAACTGTGAATCGGCTGGTCCATCCGAATCACGAAGTACTTTTTCTACAAATAAGGCACAATTCAGATTTTTGTGGCGTATCTTGATGGTCATTTCCAGTGAGTCCTCACGTTTTCACCTAGAATTTTCCTCTTCCCACGATTGAGATTAACACTTCGACACTGGTGTTGCTTGTGTCAGCAGGGATACAACTATCTGTGGATAGTCAAAATATCTCAAAGAATCACCTTTACAGGAGTTTTAAATTAAAGCTTAATTAAACGCGGAATGAGCCGAAGAACTGACCTTTATTGGCAGACAAGCTCAGTACCCAGCTTTGCCCTAGTACATATTTATTCCTATCTTCTATTAGTCCATCTCCTCCTTCTCCCTCTCTTTGTCCACCTTCTCCACCAATCACTCTCTGCCCCTTTTCCTTCTTCTCTTCTCTCTGTCCATCTCCTCCTCCCCCCCCCCCCCCCCCCCCCCACTTTGCCCATCAACTCCTCTTTCCAGAATGAGATTTTCACTCTGTAGCGGAGTGTTCGCTGATAGAAACTTTCTGGCAGACTAAAACTGTGTGCCGGACTGAGAACCGAACTCGGGACCTTTGCCACTTTCCTCTCTCCTTCCATCAGCTCTGTCCCCTATTGTCCATCTTTTCTTCCTCCCTCCAAGTCTATCTCCTCCTCCCCCTATATCTCCTGTCATTAACTATTTCTCTCCCCTCTCTTTGTCCATCTCCCCCTTCCCTCCTCACTCTGTCCATCTCCTTCCCCTTCTGTCTATCTCCACCTCACGCCCCCCCCCCCCCTAAGTCCGTCTGCTTCACCAACTCTCAGTCCATCTTCTCTTCCAACCTCTCTCTGTCTATCATCTCTTCTTTCCTTTCTCTGTCCATCTCCGCCTCTCCCACCCCCTCTCTCTCTCTCCATCTCCCCCTCTTCCCTTTCTGTTAAGTTCCCCTCCCCCTCCCCCTCTGTGTGACCATTTCCTCCTTCCCTCTCTCTGTCTGTATCCTTCGCTCCCTTCGCTCTCCACGTTAGTACCCCCACGACCATAATAGCAGGTAGCTGGTTCTTTCTATCACAATGTTTCTTTCTGAATAGCTAGTAATATGTTTATCAAGTTTGGTTGAAATCAGTCCAGGAGTTTACGAGGAGTATTTTACCCATGGACTTGCCCACATATACACATGTCACATATATTTCACACATTTCACACACATACGTAAACACGTTACACCTGGGTCTCTAGAGAATTTCACCCTGCAGTTTGGTTTTCACTCAGCACAATGTGTATGACACCATATCTCCTCAGCTATGTATCATACAATGATATAATTTTGCAGGTTCCGCGAAGTGTGTCACGAAAACAATTAGTAGTAATGAAGGAATAAATTAAAATGTCATGTCTGATACTGCAGTTTTACTGCATGAACAGCAGAAAGGTAGCAAGTTAGAAAGTTTTTTCGCTTCAGCGTTTTGTAGGGGGTTATCAGCGAGAAAAGCTTCGTAAAGGTTTGAAATTATGTGTAGAGTTTGTTACAAGTCACTGAGTGCTCTCTTTCTCAAATACTGGAAATACGTTCGTCGTGGGCTACACTTCTTTTTCATCTACGCTTGCACCTCTTTGATAGGAAAGTGGTTCTTACTACTGCAGAAATTCTTTCCAGACAGTAAGTGAAATGTGTACCAAGTTTGGTTGAAATATGTCCAGATGTTGAGGAGGAGATGTGGACCATACATACATACCCATATACATATGAACATCCATTTTATAACATGTATGGATATATATCACCAGCCACAATGGAGATCCCTTGCAACCAGTAACTTGGAATACATGCTGAGGAGAATTTAAGAAAAAGCTCGGAGAAATGCGGAGTACGGACAGACTGGAGTTAAATATATCGTCATTATCAAGGTCGGTGGCGACGAAACATGAGTCACTTACTTTAACGATTCACACATGCGCTGCCTAACGTGACACTGACATGGAGCCGTATACGACCTTACACTGTGTCGCTGTTAGTGTAATTTATCATCACTGTATAACAGCTAATGAATTACTTCGACACATCATTAATGGATGTACTAGCAGGAATGCAGATATTAAGACACTTCTTGCGTGTTATCTCTATTTATGAGGACAAATGAGGGTCACTTTACGAGCAGAGGAAGAGTTCTCATCGTATCAAGAGATGGAAGGCGACACGAGAGTCTCTGAATGAATGAGAAATTGATCTGACCCGACACAGATTTGTCTAACCTGCCATAGAAAATTTCATTAGTCCGTGTTACCATATAACGACAAGATATTGCTTAACATTGTCAACGAAAATTCGAAAAGCTTTTTGCCAAACGCTTCACATTTTTACATGATGCTCCAATAAATATCCAGACACACAGAGGCTATATATAATTAAAACGGTTGTACACATATATTTACACTGACGAGCGAAATCATTATGACCATCTGCTTAAGAGCTCGTTAGTTCGTCTTTGGAACGAAATACACCACTAATTCTGTGTGTCAGGGACCCAACTGTTTGTTGGTAGGTTTGTGAGAGTATATAGCATTAGATGTCTGCGCGCAGGTCATGTAATTTGCTTATATAACGGGCCGCTGATTTGCGTATGCGGTGATGGCGCCCGGTAGCAACCCAGATGGGTTCCGTAAGCTGTACACTACTGGCCATTAAAATTGCTACACCACGAAGATAACGTGCTACAGACGCGAAATTTAGCCGACAGGAAGAACATGCTGTGATATGCAATTGATTAGCTTTTCATAGCATTCACACAAGGTTGGCGCCGGTGACGACACCTACAACGTGCTGACATGAGGAAAGTTTCCAACCGATTTCTCATACACAAACAGCAGTTGACCGGCGTTGCCTGGTGAAACGTTGTTGTGTTGCCTCATGTAAGGAGGAGGAATGCGTACCATCACGTTTCCGACTTTGATAAAGGTCGGATTGTAGCCTATGGCGATTGCGGTTTATCGTATCGCGACATTGCTGCTTGCGTTGGTCGAGATCCAATGAGTGTTAGCAGAATATGGAATCGGTGGGTTCCGGAGGATAATACGGAACGCCGTGCTGGATCCCAACGGCCTCGTATCACTAGCAGTCGAGATGACAGGCAACTTATCCGGATGGCTGTAACGGATCGTGCAGCCACGTCTAGATCCCTGAGTCAACAGATGGGGACGTTTGCAAGACAACAACCGTCGGCACGAACAGTTTGACGACGTTTGCAGCAGCATAGATCATCAGCTCGGAGACCATGGCTGCGGTTACCCTTGACGCTGCATCACAGACAGGAGCGCCTACGATGGTGTACTCAACGACGAACCTGGGTGCACGAATGGCAAAACGTCATTTTTGCGGATGAATTCCGGTTCTGTTTACAGTATCATGACGGTCGCATCCGTGTTTGGCGACATCGCGGTGAACGCACATTGGAAGCGTGTATTCGTCATCTCCATACTGGCGTATCACCCGGCGTGTTGGTATGGGGTGCCATTGGTTACACGTCTCGGTCACCTCTTGTTCACATTGACGGCACTTTGAATAGTGAACGTTACATTTCAGATGTGTTACGACCCGTGGCTCTACCTTTCATTCGATCCCTTCGAAACCCTACATTTCAGCAGGATAATGCACGACCGCATGTTGCAGGTCCTGTAGGGCCTTTCTGGATACAGAAAATGTTCGACTGCTGCCCTGGCCAGCACATTCTCCAGATCTCTCACCAATTGAATACGTCTGGTCAGTGGTGGCCGAGCAACTGGCTCGTCACAATACGGCAGTCACTACTCTTGATGAACTGTGGTATCGTGTTGAAGCTGCATGGGCAGCTGTACCTGTAAACACCATCCAAGCTCTGTTTGACTCAATGCCCAGGCGTATCAAGGCCGTTATTACGGCCAGAGGTGGTTGATCTGGGTACTGATTTCTCAATATCTATGCACCCAAACTGCGTGAAAATGTAATCTCATGTAAGTTCTAGTATAATATATTTGTCCAATGAATACCCATTTATTATCTGCATTTCTTCTTGGTGTAGCAATTTTAATGGCCAGTAGTGTACATCAGGGGAATTTGGTCGCCGATATATCAACGTGAGTTCACGCTAATGCCCCTCAAACAACTGTAGCACGATCCTGTATTCGAGACATGGACAATTATACTGCTGAAAGATGACATCGCCGTAAGGGAAGACATCACGCGGAAGGGACACAGGTGGTTCGCAGCTGTTATCGTGTCTTCGATTACTACCATGCAAGCGCAAGAGAAAGTCTCCCGTAGCGCAATACTGCTCCCACCAGTCTGTGTCTGTGGTGTGCTGAATGTTTCGAGCTGCGGTTCACCTCAGTGACGGTGATTGTGGAGACGATCGTAGATACAGTGTAGCAAAAATGTGACCCGTCCTTAGTGTTGACATGTTTGCACTGCTCGACGGTCGAACCCCGATGGTCCCGTACCCCCACTGCGGTCGTAACTGACGATGTATTTGGGTCAACATTTGAACAAGTAGAGGTGGTCTGCTGCGGTGTAACATATTCAACAATGTACGATGAACAGTGTGCTCTGAAACACTTGTGTGTGCACCAGCATTGTGCTTTTTCGGGAGAGGTGCCACAGATCCCCTATTATCCTACTTCACAGAGTAAACAAGCCTCTGAACCCCACGTTCTGTGTAGAGTCGTGAACGTCCAACCATTTAGCGCCCAGTGGTAGTTTCACTGTCCATCTACCTCTTTCCGTAGATGCTCACAACAGTAGCAGTTGAACCTTCGACCAGCTTCGCCGTTCTGGACATACTTGTTCATAGGCTCTGCGTAATAATAATCTGCCCTTTGTCAAAGTCGCTTACATCAATGGATTTCCCCATTTGCAGCCCATATCTTTGCTAGGGTGATCCGCCGTCCGTGCCTGCTCCGGTTACATACTTTCGTTACCGTGGTCATAACGTTTTAACTTGTATGTATGTATGTTCCATCTCCACCTATACCACTGAACCGATTTCAACGAAACATGCGAATCGCACAAATCACGTAGTCTGGAAAGAACCGCTATGGGCGTAAGAACCACCTGTGTATCGGAGGGGTGGGCGTGAGAGAGCCAAAGAAGTGTACACCACGCCACGCAAATACTCTGAATTTATTCATCCATTAATTCAACTCAATGACTTGAAAAAAACTTTACAAATCATTTCAAACTTTTGCGAAACTTCTTCTCTCTTACAATCCTCACAGAATGATGAAAGGAAAAACTTTGTCTGTTACTACTTTATCACCGTTAATTTAGTAAAACAACTGCTTCAGGTTTGGCGTTTCAGTTTATTACTTCGTTCCTACAATCTGTACTTACGACACATTTCAAAGGCAGTAGCCACATATTGTGTTGAATGTACAAGGGTGTAGGATGAGATGGACACAGAGAGGGGTTGAGGAGATGTACAGAGAGAGGGGAAGGGGAAACAGAGAGGAGCAAATGGACAGAGAGGGGGTAGAGAAGGGGATGGACAGAGAAAGAGGAGGAGATGGACAGAGAGGGGGAGGAGAAGGATCGAGAGAGGATGGAGGATGAGGCGGGCAAAGAGACGGGAGAGGTGGTGATGAAAAGAGAGAGGAGGAAAGAGGAGCTGGACTTGGAGGGAGGGAGTAGTCGATAGAAGGGGAGAAGAGCTGGACAGAGAGGGCGAGGAAGCAATATAGGGGGAGGAGACAGATTGAGGGGGAAGAAGCAGGTTGATTGAGAAGAGGGATAAGGAGATAGACAGAGAGAGGGGAAAGGGGAACATAAATACATACCTGGGCAATGCCGGGTATTCAGCTAGTATAATGTATAAAAAGGAGAGTTTGTTACCAAGAATCTCTAAAAGTTCTTAATCGATTTAAGTCTAATTTTTACATGATGCTCTAATAGATATTTCCAATTAAAACAGGCTTACGACGGGGAGACGCTCTTTCATGTGTCCTCTTCAACCTTTCATTAGAGAAAGTGGTTCGGGAGAGTAATTTACATCTATACAATGGTCTCCGATACGAACAGAGTGAAGTAAAACTCCTGGCTTATGCAGATGATATAGTGTTGCTGAGTGAAACTGAAGAAGAACTGAAAGACATGTACAGATCTCTCAGGCACAGTGCCAGCAAAATCGGGCTTTTGATTAACCAAGAGAATACCGAATATATGGAAATAGGTCGAGTCATAAAGACAAATCCTTACTTTGAAATTGACCAACATTCTAAATTCAGAAAAGTTCTCCAGTTTAAATACCTTGGATCACGTTTCAACAGTAAAAACGTCGTAACAATGGATATAAATGAAAGAATAGCCTCAGGGTCAAGATGTCTGTACTCACTAAGCAACCCACTCAAAAGTAAAGCTTTGTCAATCACCACAAAGATGAAGATATACAACACTATCATCTGCCCCATAGTACTATACGGTTCAAAAAGCTGGACGCTTACAAAGAATGGATGAGAAAAATTGAATGTTTTCGAAAGAAAAGTAATGAGAAAAGTCTGGGGACCTGTCTCGGAGAATGGCGCATGGAGAATTCGAAAGAACAATGAATTTTATCAGTTACTGAAGCAGCCCATCATCCAGAAATTAAAAAGTAGGAGACTGCAATGGGCTGGACATGTGGCCAGAATGTAAAACAACAGGATCACCAAGAAAGCATTTGAAGGAACTCTCCAGGCAACAAGACCATTGGGCCGACCTCGTACAAGGTGGAAAGATGACATAGAGAAGGACATCGCAGCATTAGGAATTTCCGCAGGGTGGAGAGAGGCTGCGAGAGATAGAAGGCGGTGGAAGCAATATATATATATATATATATATATATATATATATATATATATATATATATATATATATATATGTGTGTGTGTAACATATAAGGGGCAATCAGAAAGATTCTCTTCGAGAGCCGCAGAACCGCACTGTGCAGAACCTGCATGCTAATCATGCATTATCGCCATGAGCACTGAGGCAGCAATCATCCCACCGGCGCACCAGGCTGAAGATACCCTCTTGGTAAAACACCGTGTTCTGCTGTGTGAAGAAGTCGTAACTGCCTCCTGTACATCTTCGTCCAACAGGAATCGTCGATCTTTCAAGGCCTTTTATAAGGTACCAAAGGCGTGACAATCGCATGGGGAGAGATCAGGATTAGAGGGCGGGTACTCGAGTATCTCCTACTTGAGTGGGCGTAACTCTTGCTTTACGCCATTTACGATACGGGAACGTCCGTTCTTTCACGGAACTTGCCGCACCATCCTACAACGGTAGTTCTCATAAAAATGCTGCCCCATACACGTTCTTCCGCTAGGGTCGCAGGTTCGAATCCTGCCTCGGGCATGGATGTGTGTGATGTCCTTAGGTTGGTTAGGTTTAAGTAGTTCTAAGTTGTACGGGACTGATGACCTGAGCTGTTAAGTCCCATAGTGCTCACAGCCATTTTGAACACGTTCTTATGAGTGAAAACAGAAATGCAGGGCGAAATACACAAGAGATACAGGTAAATTATATGTAAAAAATATATGTGAAATATGTGTGACATGTCCATATCCTGTGCGTAGCGATCTCGTCCTCTCTTATAACTGCATGCAATGCAGAGCGTCTTTTAAAAGAAAGGACAACCGATTACTATATTTATTTCTCAAGTAGTTCTTTTCGAAAATGAAGCTTCTAAAAGGAGGTGGAAGGAAATGGAGTTAAAATAAACTGTGTACAGTCTCGTGAATTTTTACAATTGTTAGGCACTCATATACAAAATTCGGTCTACTCCTCCTTTGCAATATGCCCAATAAATTAGGCTTTAAGCTGTGTGACGTGTTGAAGTTCGATTATTTCATATAACAAGTAAGTTTTATGTAACCCAAATTGGTAGAATACTGTGGGATCATTATCTTCAACATGTCAAAGATTCTCTATGAGAATGAAAGAAATACACTTTTTTTTATTTCTTTCAAACAAGGCGCCGTGTCTTCGGAAATATTTTCGGCGATAAATAAGTGGAATTGGAGCATAATAAGAGTTGGAATATGCAAATACTGTGTTAGTCATGTGTCCAATCTTGTTCGGATTTTGCTATTCCAAATTACGTTTGTTAAATTTTTGTGTAATATTTGACAAAAAAGCTGTAGGTGCTCGCCATTCATTATTATCAAACTTGGCATAATTTTTACTACTGTGTTCTAAGAATAAAATGAGTTCAGACTTCAGATTGATAAACCACTCCAGCACATTTCCTTTGCTTAGCCCTCTGACGGCAGTACATAAGACAACATTATCGTAACGAGCTTGAAATTCCTCCAGCAGTTCTTTAAATTTTCGATGATTCATTTCATGTGCACAAATGAAAATTACAACGCTTATGACTGATTTCATAACATCCATCAACTTGTTATTTGAAATTTAACATGTTACACTTTCTTAATGCAGTAAGCAATGAATGGAGAATGAATTTCTTAAGTTCCATTCCTTCTTAATCAACTATAACAAATATAATATGAAATGGCGTGTGACGAGGGCCTCCCGTCGGATAGACCGCTCGCCTGGTGCAAGTCTTTCGCTTTGACGCCACTTCGGCGACTTGCGCGTCGATGGGGATGAAATGATGATGATTACGACAACGCAACACCCAGTCCCTGAGCGGAGAAAATCTCCGACTCAGCCGGGAATCGAACCCGGGCCCTCAGGATTGACAGTCTGTCGCGCTGACCACTCAGCTACCGGGGGCGGACTCTATAACAAATAATTGAGGTGTTGAGAACAATAATGGCGTAAAGCGCACTGCCATCGATTTTGAGACTAACACATATGCATGATCCTGACATCTGTTGATCTTATGGTGAACCAGCTTTATTTATATTTGTAGCCCCACACTGTGCATATGAACATTCACAAAGAGCTGTTCCGCCAATTTCTCGAATGCCCATTTCCATATGGGCCCAAAGCACAGGCAAAATTGTATTGATCTGCGCTGCTCAATTTTGATCTAGGGTTAACAACATAATTTAGTGTCTACGTACTAGTAATACTGTGTAGTCGGAGATGTATCGGCAATTTATCTGAACCCCAAGCCCCCAGACGTCTTTAATGAAAATGGGGATAATGAGGACCACGAATTGTTGGAACAGGGAATCATTGTGTGTGTGGTGCAATTAGTAACGGTTCTTTATGTTATCATTCTAGTTATACATTAATTACAAACTTTACAACTGTCAAAAGAAACTATTGTCACTAACCTATATATGGAAATTTAGTGAATAAGTATTAGCAACATTTATGATCTTAAATATTAATTAATATTTCGTAACACAACAAAGGTACATTAGTTTTTCATAAGCAGTATAGGATGTTGAGACTTGATTCAAAACAGCTCCCACCCATGAGTCTGGCCGTTTGTCTACAAATTTGGTTTCCCCAAACATGTATTTTTCTCTTGTTTCTATGCTTTGGGCCCTTATGGTTCTGAGTACCACAATTATTTACACCCGTCGTTGACAGGCATCCGTCGGTACACACTCTTATTACGCTGCTCGGAGGTAAGCCATTTTCTTCTATAAAATCGTTAATTGCATCCATAAAACCACAAACATTTGTGTGATCCCTCATGGTTATACCACACATGGCTCTGAGCACTATGGGACTCAACATCTTAGGTCATAAGTCCCCTAGAACTTAGAACTACTTAAACCTAACTAAACTAAGGACATCACACACACCCATGCCCAAGGCAGGATTCGAACCTGCGACCGTAGCTGTTCCCCGGTTCCGGACTGCAGCGCAAGAACCGCTAGACCACCGCGGCCGGCATGGTTATACCATCAAGAAGTCTTCTTCTAGTATCCCATCACTTGTGCAGTAACGGCCAAGTAATGAAAATTGAGCCGTCGAAGTTGTATCTGTACTGGAGTAACAATGCAAGACTTAAATGTTTGCATATTTTACTTTATTAATTACATCCTCAAAGGTGTATTTTAAAATATCTTCTCTGCGCCAGCGACAGGTATGTTCCAAATGCGTAAACTTATTTCTTTCAGCCAACATTTGTTTACTGTTTTTACAAACTTTGAAACAAATTATTGGAAACAGTTATCGTACATTGCTTTGCCAATCAACATCCGTAAAAGGTTAGATATTATTTGAAAGAATGTGACATACGACGTATGATACTTTCGTGACAGTCGCATTTACCCAACTTTCACTGACACAACGTTTTATTGACTAAGAAATGTTGATTTTGGATGAACAATTTTTTCTTTTCTTTCTGTTGAATCTAAAAGAAGAGGTACTGCAAATGAATTATGCTCTCTTATGTAATGAGAAATAAACTGCATCTCTTCATTCACCCGTTTTCCGGAATGCTAAGCAAATAGCAGTTTCTTCCATGTGTCCGCCTATTAAAAAAAAATCTTCCCATTTGTATTGGAAACTTTTATTCTCATCGGTTATCTTTCTCTTACTAACTATTTCTGACGGTACACAAGACATCATTTATTCTAAGAAAGATAATCACAACATAAACGTGTACACACACAACCCAAACGCGATGAACGCTCAGGAGCACCGAAACTTAGTGCGCGAATCACAATGACTGCCATGGCGAAGCTGAGGGGCGGCTGGGCGGCACACGGACGATGCAACCCGTTCTTGGCGTCTCCCTCGCGAGCTACTCCCTATGTATGCCTGTAATGTTAGTGAGGTTTCGTGGAGGCGATTAGAACACAGGTCCTGTCAGTAAGAGTCCTCTTGTAACGTTAAGAGCTCTCTTGCCATACGAAAAATCGGAACAGACAGCTTGTAAGCTATTTTGCTCCTTGTATAAATGCTATATATTCTCAGTAACGATTACACGGTATAGTGTATAGAATGCTGCTGAGAGCCGCGAGCCGCACGCATACTAGATTGCAGCAGCAAGCGGTCCGCGGGCTAACTGTGCTGGTGAGGCGGTAAATTTCCACAGGGCAGTGACGCATTCACTTTGGAGGTGTGGCGGTGGGACTTGTAGTCTCGTACCACCCTCTGACGGTGATAGTACTACATGAGTCAGGCAGAAAAAATTTTGCCTAACACGGGCAGGTGAAGGTGTGGCGGTGGGACTTGTAGTCCCGAACCGATATTTTTAAACAATAATGTGCAGTTGTTCCGTCAAAAACGACTGCGAGAAAGAAAATTTTGTGCTGCACTGTAAATATGCGCTGATTCGTCTTATTTCTTGTAGTCAGTTTTAACTATACTGCCAGAGCATCTAAACCATTAGCCACATTGTTTCTCCCGTATACATTCTTTCTCCGTACCTATCATTTCAAACTAAAATTGTATACCCAACAATATGCTGTTATGTTTTCTATCGGCTTATGATTATGATATAACAGAGAGAGGGGGTGGAAAAGGAGATGGACGAAGAGAGGAGGGTGGTGGTGGTGGACAGAGAGAGGAAGGAGAAGGAGATAAGGACTTTATCCAATTCCCTTACACATTTAGCAATTGCGAAACGTTGCAGGGTTCGCTAGTGCTTTAATACATGCATGAGATACCACATTAGTCGGTACAACCAGTTCAAGTGCACAGAAGAAAGCCAGAGATGGCAACGAATGGTATAGGAGAAGTCTACAGCGCTTTAATGACAACAGAGAATGACGACACAATATCTTTGATCAAATAAATAATATTCCGTTCAGCGTAAAATCTCATTTTATTCTCATGTTGGTTTACTAGCAGTACATTAGTTATGACAGTCATCGTATGGTGACAGAATATTCAGGACAGATTGTGGAGTTCGTGTGTGGGGTTTCGCACGTAGGTTCGAGAAACGAGGTCAGTATTACACAGTATCTGTTACCGCGGCCGGTTTAAGGTTGAGACCAGAGATCAACTGAGAGACTCCTACACAATAATACGTTCTCATTTTTCAAACGTGTTATTTTCTTCCAAATCACTTGTAAAAATTACGTTAAATAAAATATTATTTCACTAATTTGAGCTACAACAGATGCTGTGTCTCAACTCTGACAACCTCAGAGTAGCATTTTCACCCTGCGTCGCTAACAGATTTAACTGTCTACAGCTCCCTTTGGTACAACTGAAGTTAATGATTGATGTCTTAACAAAACTCGTACCATCCTGGCCGTTCTTCTTTTCCGTATGTTCATTCCTTCGACGACTCTGTGGATAACCTTTTATTACTTACTTATCAGTCCAGAATATTTTCAACATCCTTCTAAAGCACCATATGTAAAAAGCTTTGGATTTCTTCTTTTCCTGTTTTCCCACAGTTCATGGTTCACTGCCATACCGTGCTGTCCTCCAAACATACATCATCATCATCAAATCAACGATCGATGACCCTGTAGATCATGGCGCCGACCTCACAATGCTCCTCCATAGACGGAAATCTTGTGCACTTTGGATCGAGTTGTCACAGACTCCTAGCTGGAAAAGGTCATTCTGTAGCTCATCCTCCCATCGCTTTCTGTGTCTCCCGATTGGACGGGTACCATCAGGTCTTCCCATAAGTACGGCTTTTGCCCGAGAGGTGTCTGGTCTCCTAGCAATTTGGCCTGCCAAGCTTATTCTCCGCGATTTCAGGTTTTGAAAGATATTCGGTTGCCTCATCAGCTCATACAATTATTGGTTTTTTCTACGTCTCCACGACGCCAGGCCTAAAGATCCTTCTCATAATTTTTCTTTCGAAGACCAACGAGGTTTCTTCTTCCTTCTCTGTTGTGCTTAGGGTTTCTGTCCCACACAACAATACTGGCACTATCACGCCATTGTATGCTCTAAGTTTTGTCTTAATTGACAGATTCTTGGATGACATTACCTGCTTTAGACTGAAATAAGTTTGAGACCCATCCACATTACGTTGGTTTATTTCCTATTTTAAATAATTTTGCCTGTTGAACCATGTACGATGGTATTTAAAACTTCCCACTTTAGCAAATTTCCATATCCCTACCTGTATGGAAAAACTGGTAGAAGCCGACCTCGGGGAAGATCAGTTTGGATTCCGTAGAAATGTTGGAACACGAGAGGCAATACTGACCTTACGACTTATCTTAGAAGAAAGATTAAGGAAAGGCAAACCTACGTTTCTAGCATTTGTAGACTTAGAGAAAGCTTTTGACAATGTTGATTGGAATACTCTCTCTCAAATTCTGAAGGTGGCAGGAGTAAAATACAGGGAGCGAAAGCCTATTTACAATTTGTACAGAAAGCAGATGGCAGTCATACGAGTCGAGGGGTATGAAAGGGAAGCAGTGGTTGGGAAGGGAGTGAGACAGGGTTGTAGCCTATCCCCGATGTTATTAAATCTGTATATTGAGCAAACAATAAAGGAAACAAAAGAAAAGTTCGGCGTAGGTATTAAAATCCGTGGAGAAGAAATAAAAACTTCGAGGTTCGCCGATGGCATTGTAATTTTGTCAGAGACAGCAAAGGACTTGGAAGAGCAGTTGAACGGAATGGACAGTGTCTTAAAAGGAGGGTATAAGATGAACATCAACAAAAGCAAAACGAGGATAATGGAATGTAGTCGAATTAAGTCGGGTGATGCTGAGGGAATTAGATTAGGAAATGAGACACTTAAAGTAGTAAAGGAGTTTTGCTATTTGGGGAGCAAACTAACTGATGATGTTCGAAATAGAGAGGATATAAAATGTAGACTGGCAATGGCAAGGAAAGTGTTTCTGAAGAAGAAAAATTTGTTAACATCGAGTATAGATTTAAATGTCAGGAAGTCGTTTCTGAAAGTATTTGTGTGGAGTGTAGCCATGTATGGAAGTGAAACGTGGACGATAAATAGCTGAGACAAGAAGAGAATAGAAGCTTTCGAAATGTGGTGCTACAGAAGAAAGCTGAAGATCAGATGGGTAGATCACATAATTAATGAGGGGGTATTGAATAGAATTGGGGGAGAAGAGGAGCTTGTGGCACAATTTGACTAGAAGAAGGGATCGGTTGGTAGGACATGTTCTGAGACATCGAGGGATAACCAATTTAGTACTGGAGGGCAGCGTGGAGGGTAAAAATCGTAGAGGGAGACCAAGAGATGAATGCACTAAGCAGATTCAGAAGGATGTAGGATGCAGTAGGTACTGGGAGGTGAAGAAGCTTGCACAGGATAGAGTAGCATGGAGAGATGCTCCCTTGGTATTTGACTTGGGCTTTTGGCTCCGCTGTGCACACCTTCACCATGTTTATTAACTTCGCTGGTATACCAAGATTTCTCAGGATGTTGTACATAGTTAATCTGTGGATACTGTCATAAGCCTTTGAGAAGTCCACGAACGTCACCGGAATCAGCTGGTTGAATTCCGATCACTTTTCCCAGATTTGCCTCACGGTGAAAATTTCTTTTACAAATCAAGGCCGATCTTTTATATTAGTGATCAATGTTGTAAAATATTTTGATATACTTGCGAATTTAGTGTTTTCTTAAGCGCAGAAATGGGAGCAAATACTTACCACGAAAAATCCCGCGCTACTATAGCACCATCTCCTCCATGCTATACACGTGATGTAGGGTAACTGCCCCTAGGCATTCGCCAAACCAAACCCTTCCATTGGATTGCCAGGCCAGACGGTACAGCGTGATTCGTCACTCCAAATCAGGCGTTTCGAGTCATCAACGGTCAAGTGTCGTCGCTCTATACGCCAACTCAATTGTCGCTTAAGGTCACTTGCTAGTGAATCTGCTTCAAAAATCAGAATTTTTTCTATGTTAAATCAATATTTAGAGTTTTGTGAACAAAATGGTAGTTAAGTGAATCGATTCAGACATCGGGAACATGTTTAAAAACAAATTTAAATATACGTCGGTATGCGGCAACGACCGCGTTTTCGCTGCAGTCTGATGTTAAATGGTGTCATTATTATTTGCGTTCACCTAGAAGCGTGAGACGTGGAAAAAAAACAAG
This sequence comes from Schistocerca serialis cubense, assembly GCF_023864345.2. Classification (NCBI taxonomy): domain Eukaryota; kingdom Metazoa; phylum Arthropoda; class Insecta; order Orthoptera; family Acrididae; genus Schistocerca; species Schistocerca serialis. The sequence goes on from NC_064641.1 coordinate 524,690,686, forward strand.
GTTTCCCAGTACAACTGAAAGAAAGTAACGGAAAGCGTTTAATTTGTAATTACATAGGACGAAAAAACAGCTTTTCTCTGAGTTACTTTAATATGTTTTTCGGTTTATATTTCCGTCTTTGAGAGCGTGTTTCCCTGGGAAAGTAAGCGTGTATCAAGTTGAAATTGATAACACTTACTAACGTCGGTGGTCGCTTCGCAGTGTCAAGATCTGAAGCTTGTAAATGAAGGCAGCGCGGAGTTAGGGTATTTTATGCGCTCGCGATGTGTCTGATTTATGCGATTCTCTCACTGTCACTTGTTTGGACTTGTCCCGCTATAAGGGGACAGCTAGAAAACCTAATACTTACCAATTATATCTGTTCACGTTAAGCTAACAGTTAGCATCGCAATAGACTGATGATGCTGTAATGTAACGTATCACAAAATAAAGTTCGTCGCAGGCACAGACGCGGGAACTAAATTATCCCGTCTGAAAAATGGGGAATTGATGCAACCAAAGAGACCTCTAACAGAGAACGAATGAGTGTAGTGTAAGCTGTCTCTTTAGTGGACTTGTTGCATATTCTAAGTGTCCTGCCAATGAAACGCAACCTTTGGCTCGCGTTCCCCACAATATTATCTATGTGGTCTTTACAACTGAAGTTGTTCGTAATTTTAACATCGAGGTACTTAGTTGAATTGACAGCCTTGAGAATTGTACTATTTATCGAGTAATCGAATTCCAACGGATTTCTTTTGGAACTCATGTGGATCGCCTCACACTTTTCGTTATTTAGCGTCAACTGTCACCTGCCACACCATACAGCAATCTTTTCTAAATCGCTTTGCAACTAATACTGGTCTTCGGATGACCTTACTAGACGGTAAATTACAGCATCATCTGCGAACAACCTAAGAGAACTGCTCCGATTGTCACCCAGGTCATTTATATAGATCAGGAACAGCAGAGGTCGCAGGACGCTTCCCTGGGGAGCACCTGATATCACTTCAGTTTCACTCGATGAGAAGGAACAGAGAACAGATCGTCGAAAGAAAAGAATTCCGCACGAATAATGGGCCCATGAGGTAACTAAAGAGGTCAGAATAGCACAGAGGGGCAAGAAAGGGAAGAGAGAACAGATGAAATGAACCTTTAAACTGTATTTCCCAAGAATCAAATTTTCTGACATTTTATGCAACAAAAAACCATTTGAGCTGGAGGTTGAAATTTTTTGTGATATTTCAGGCTACCATTTGGCGAAGAGTAGACTGCACACACCAGCTCACTATCACCAGAAGGAAAAAATATACCCTTATTAATTATAAATTCATTATTATAAATTAATTATTTTGATTGTCTGATTTATGTATGTATAGTAAAAAGCTATTGATTGAAATCATTTGATTGTAGTCTGTTTTTTACATAACAGTGTAATAAATGAGTGCACAAAGTTTTAAGCATCTAGCAAAAATAGTTAATAAGTCTATAGACTTCAAAGGTAGACCGGCAGGAAAAATTTTAAATTACTGACCGACATAAATGTTTATATCGAAGCTATTCTGATTATTCTTATATCAAAATCGTCATCCTCAAAACGCTTTCATTGTCTTAAAATTTCTTTGTGTTCAGAGTTCACATTATGTAGTTAGACCATCATAAACTTTATGAAAATTATTACTGTTTTTCCAACCGTTCACTGGCAAGTTACCTTAACACTGACTACAGAAACCTGTGGCTTATGATGAAGTCCTCGACCATTCTATACCATTCTCTTTACCTTCTTACACAGTCATTCTGCTAACTGGACAGCTGGTATCATTTTGGAAGCCACTGGTGATTCCTTCCGCTGATTTCTTGCGATTTTTTACAGCCACCCACCGCAGTGGGCGACGATCGCTGCCTCTCAGTACAAACGTTTGTTTAACTGTGGCTATTCCTTCGCGTCTCCACTTTGCAATCTCATCCCCAACAGTCAAATGCGGCAGCTTTAATAGGTTTGAAATGTTCCTGAGGGATTCGTTAGTCAGGTGACATCCAGTGACAAGTCCTCATTCGAAGCGGGGCCAACAAGATACAAGGGCCCTGTGGCGAGCGACAGAGCACGTGACACTACAGGTCTCACGAGTTGCAGCGAACGTCTCCAGCGGGGAGAGAGTAACTATTTGAGACCCACTCCCTCGATAACAAATGACAAAATTAAGTACTTTATTGGGTACCTTCTCACTGACCTACTGATTATCCCGTGGGCTCAAACGTAGCAGAGCGTTCACGATGTATGTCGGACAAGGCAACTAGTTTGATGTCACAAGTTCGTTGCGTGGCCCGAGTTCCCCGTTGGCCCCGATTCAAAGTCACTCAGGTAGTGATCTAGTGGTCAGTTCCACATTACAAAGAAATGTCCTGCTGCTTCTGGTACGATAACCTACTTTGCTCACACAGATGCCAATATTAGAACGTAGATGTATTTGATATTAACGGGGTTTTCGTTGTATGAGTACAGATAGCGTAATAATGTATGTACTCGATTTACTAAAGGTAGATCGTTTGTAGAGCTGTTTAAAGGAGTCATGTAGTGTGTTTCGTTTAAAAGGATTAATTGGAATATCCTCCCCTCAAAGAATCGTTTGTTTTGGATGTCTTACCGGCAACGAAAATTCATCTGAAGTTAGTGAAGGTTATGAGCAACCATTTCTTTTATTTTCCTTATATAAAAATGGGCAGTTGTATTCAAACTTGGCTTTCCCGTTTGGAGAAAATCGTAATGAATGACGCCCGAAAATTGCAACCATAGATAAAAACAAACAACAGAAAAATGCACAATATGACTCCTGACAATTCTTGATTCAGAGAGTATGAAACAACTAACGGAACATTTTTCGCGAAATTTGGCTACGAGAAAATTTTGTGAAATATATGTGCCACTTTTGCTGGATTCTGGCTAAAACCAGATAAAAAAACTAATTTCTCTGCAGTTTTTGGTCAAGTTTGGAAATGTGCTATTTTATTGTTGTGAATGAGAAGTTTAAAACAGGAGCAAAAATGTAATCGAAAAACCACCACAAATGTATGATGTGATGGGATATGTTTTGTTGTGGCAGCCGTAAATGGGCATTTTAGAGACGTTTCAGAATCAGACTTGAGTAATACACTCTACTCACAGGAAAAAGATAGACAAAATGCGTCGGCCAAATAAAGGTGTAAGATGCAACGCGATTTTTTTTACCTAAACAACCCTCTTTGACAGCCAGAGCCGAGAAACTATGTTGGCAGTGGTATTTGGTTTCTTTCCTACGTAAATTAATAGGGAGCCGTCAGCATTGCGCCCCGTAATACGGTATCAGTACAAACAGCAAACAACTTCTTCTGAAACAACTCAGAGACAAGTGAAAAGCAGTGCAAGTGGTAGCCGGCCGAGGTGGCCGAGCGGTTCTAGGCGCTACAGTCTGGAACCGCGCAACTGCTACGGTCGCAGGTTCGAATCTTGCCTCGGGCATGGATGTGTGTGATGTCCTTTGGTTAGTTAGGTTTAAGTAGTTCTAAGTTATAGGGGACTGATGACCTCAGAAGTTAAGTCCCATAGTGCTCAGAGCCATTTTTTGAAGTGCAAGTGGTAAACACTGTTTGCATCAGTGTTGGCTTCTAAGTGGATTACGTAAAAAGATGACATAGTCATGTTTTAAATTAGTAGTCACTCGTGAGAAGTATGGCGCCTTAACATCGGAGTGCTGAAAAGATATATCCGAAACCTCAGTACTGGGATTCTAGTCTTTTTAGGTGACTCCTGGGACTGAGATGGCCGCTAATGTAGCGTCAATATCGACATCTGATTGTCGTTGCCAACTGCATTCCACATTCCATGCTGACGGCGGGGTCCGAGAACTTGTTTGATGCACTGCTAGCAGCTCAGAAACAAACCATGATGAGTACGAGAGCCGATGAGCGAGCGCACGGTCAAATGAGAGCACTGTTTCGCACTAACAGTGAAGCAAACATGTGATTGAATGACATTGTTATGTTACGTCGCGTTACGTTAGTCATAGTCGATAAAACCTGCGAAGTAGTATCTCTGGAACGTAGAAAGAAATTAGAGACGTACGTTCAATGTAAGTGCAGTGCAGTGAAACTACCTGACATCAAGTAAGGCTAATGTTTTCACGAGCCAGACCATAGACCCAAAGCGAAAGTAGAATCATATTAATACGATCAACTGCCGACGGGCGTTGATATATATCAACGGGGACAGGTGAAAATCTGTGCCCCGACCGGGACTCGAACCCGGTATCTCCTGCTTACATGGCAGACGCTCTATCCATCTGAGCCACCGAGGGCACAGAGGACACAGGGACTATCTCACGCACGCCTCCCGCGAGACCCACATTCTCACCTTGTATGTCCACACACTACATACGTAGTGTCCCACCCCAACACACTCATTACTTGTGGAAGACATTCTTTCCAAGTCCCGTAAGAGTTCGGGGAATATGTGTGCATCTGCACAGAAGAAGAAGGTCATGGACGGTATTGCCAGACCTATATACCTGTATGGATATGGTGTCTGTACTTTCGGACATGTCCGAAAGAGCAGACACCATATCCATATAAGTACATAGGCCCAAAGGTCTCGGCTTCTATCCCAAGTACGTCTTAGGACTTCGAGGGGTCATTTCTTTCACACCTGCCAATGTTTGCTGATATGAAAAATGGCGATTTTCACCTGGTTAAGAGTTCATGTTAAACTGTAAGTCCCCGTGTAAATGGCTGGGTAATGGCTGGGTAACTTAGTTCAAAGGTCAGAGGAAGACAATGGCACACGACCTCCAATTGGACTCTGCCCAGTACAGCACTGCCGCTTTCAAACCAGCCTTTGGGTTGATGACACCCCCACAATGAAATTACTTAATATTAAGAAAGACTATGCCTTTCTTTTGTTTTTGTCGTGTGCTGGGCTACTATAAACGATTAATTCGTTTTCAGAGCCCTTTATTTTCCAAAATATTACGTGTACAATTATGATTGATGCATGAACCGAACAGTAAACTCCCCAGGTTTGCATTTTGCACACTAAAAATCTTCTATGAATGCCCCTTTCAAACGACACACGTCCAAGGGGGAGTCAGTCCGTTCCACATCATACGTAGCAATATCCTGTCAATGGTCCTCACAGCAGCATTGATGCATTCTCAGAGTTTTTCCAGTGTTCTTGGTAATCGGGGTACGTAAACACGGTTCTTAATCTATCCCTAAGGAGAACACGAGCCGTTAGGTCATGCGGCCTGGGGGACCAAGGAAAAATTTGGAAATTTGTGGTAAGTTTCTATGGGACCAAACTGCTGAGGTCATCGGTCCCTAAGCTTACACACTTCTTAATCTAACTTACACTAATGACAACACACACACACACACCCACCCATGCCCGAGGGAGGACTCGAACCTCCGACTGGGGAAGCCGCGCGAAACGTGACAAGACGCCTCAGACTGCGGGGCGGTGACCAAGGGAAGAGAGCCATGTCGTCTTTCCTACTACGGCTAGTCCACCGATGCGCAAGTGTGTCGTTTAGGTAGCTGGGAACATCTGTGCCCCAATGAGAGGTGTCTGGTCTTGCTGGAAGATAAAATTCTCGAAATCAGCAGTCAATGAAGGAGACCACTACAACTGCAACACATCAAGATAAAAGGTACCCGTCACAGTCTTCTTACAGAAATGAAACGGCTCGTACAGCTTCCTCTGTGACATCGCACTGAAAACAACCTTCGTCCATGTGCTACAACTTCATGAGGATTTTCACTGTTTTACGCTCTCACATCGTGTCGATTAAGCTTTCCAGGTAAATGGAATGTTATTTCGTAGCTGAGTATTATCTTGGAGACGAAATATTTACGCTGAATTTCTTCCTGCGCTGTGACGCAAAATCGAAGCTGCCGACCTTAGTCTTCTGGTTTTAATGGCTGCATGAGCGGCAGACGGTACAGTTCGAAATTTAACATCCATTGCAAAATCTTCCACACAGCCTGCTGCGGTATTCCGAGTTCGGGTTGGCGCAGACTGTCATTTTTCGGATTGCATACGAAACTGTACCTCACCCTCTCGAAGGTTGTATCTGGCACATGGGGTCGACCGGTGTTTTTCTGTTTAAAGAGACAACTAATGACCCTCAGTTTTCAATAACAATGCACAATGTTGTGTTTACATGACAGTTCATTTCATAATTCCTTCTGAATGTACGCTGCATTGTTATAACAGATAAACATCTCCCATATTCCAATACACACAAACTCTTTTCTTGCTTTGTCGCCATTTTGTCAAGGCACTGCACTCATAAAGTCAACGAGTGGCCACAATGCAAACTCGGTGAATTCACGGTTGAATTCATGCGTCAAACATATTACATACAATACTATCGAAAATCTGAACTTTGAAATCGAATAAGTCATTTATAGTAGCCCTGTGTTTCAGCCTCAGGTTACCAGTTTCGACTTCTTACCAAGTTACCTTCAGGTAATTTTCACCATTTTGAGTTCCACCTTTAGGAAATGGTGTACAGTATTCCAGGATCGGCTGGGCACCCACTTCCACATTCTAGGAAGGCAGCAGCATGCGAACGAATTTATCTTTCTCCCTTCTTGCTTACACCAGTCATTACAGACTATTAATAAAGGAAACAAATTTTACATATGACTCTGCAACCAAATGGACTTCAAATAATTAATTTTCGTCTAGGCCGCTTAAGAAGCTTTCATTCCTTATATGAAGTATCGCTGCTTACATCCCTGGATGCGTAACTTGGAACGCCCGATTAAAGTTTTCGTACAACTGAAAAGGTACTTCATGTACCGAAGCAAAATTCAATAAGAAAATCATTTATTTAAAGAAAATACTATGGTGATAGAACAATATGACGTTGACATTTTTCTCTTCTGTAGCAGGGTATGCGTTCGATTATTAACGTCAAATAATTTTTTTCCTATAGGTTCCAGCCGTAGGTAAGTATTCGTTACGCAGTAACTTGTCAACTGAAGTAGCCTGTGCCGGACTGCGAGGCGAATTTGCACACCTGTCTTTCGTGCGCATAATACCGCGATTTGTCCTAACTTTTTATTTATTTATGTAAGAAAGGCATTTTGGAATATAGGGGTGGCCAAAAATATGGACACACCAAAAACATAGCGCATTGCCATTCTTAGTACTGTGTAAGAAAACCGTTGCCATTCAAACTAGTTTCCTCGTCTTGGAAAAGATAAATGCAGGTCCTGTATGGTCTCCATGGGATTCTTACGTCATTCTTCCTGCAAAATCGTGGTAAGTTCAGCTAAGGATGATGGAGGTGCACGGCGATCACGCACCCTTCTCTCCAAATTAGACCACAAAGGCTCAATAATACTGAGGTCTGGTGACTGTGGTGGCCATGGCAGATGTGACAATTCATCTTCGTGCTCACAGAACGAGTCCTCGATGATGCGAGATGTGCGGACAGTGCCTTGTCCTCTTGGAATACGGGATCGCTATTTGGGGACAATAATTGTACAATTAATACACCAGATCAGCCAAAGTGGTCACATAAACCTTAGAAGTAACGCCACATGCAGAGTAAATATGGGGGCCTTGGAATACCATCATATGGCTGCAAAAACATCACCGAACTCCCGTCATGTTACACTCTTGGGATGTAAACTCGGCCGAAAGTTGGAAACTGTGTGAAAGAAGACTCATCCGACCAATTGACGTTCCTACATTGCTCGACTGTCCAAGTTTTAAAGCTTCGGGATCACATTTTCCTGTTGTGGATACTTGCATCACTGACGTGTGGTTTTAAAATTCCATCTCGCCCTACGATTCGCAGATTATGGAGCCCCCTTCATCTTGCTTTGTTCTGGCAAGGTTCCCAAGTGTAACATTCAGTTCTGCAGTGACACTTGCAGCTGTCGTCCCCTTGGTTTTCTCCACAATCCTTTTTAATGACCGTTTGCCACTATCACCCAACACACTTATGCGGCCGCGTTGTGACTTAGCTGATGATGTTTTCTTTCGTTGTGTGCGGTATAAAATTTCGATGTGGTGCCCCTCGAAACACAGAACCCTTCTGCTACCTTCATTACACAGGCGCCCACCGTATGAGCACCAACAATGTTGCCACGTTGGAGTTCACGTAGCTCCGACATAGCACACTCACAACCAGACAGAACACTGTTCTGAGAACAACTGGCACTCGCGACATACGGAGGACGTCGCACAGGCAGCGTCCGTGGTCAAATACAACAGCGCATCCTGCAGGATTGGCCAGCATCTGAATTATGTTGAAGCATGCGTTTTTCTCGGTGTTCCCATATTTTTGTACAAACCGTGAAAGTATCATCATTAGGGACCGGATTATATGCATTTGCATGTTGCATATGTATTTGCATATTCGAATCCTTTTCACCGGTTATTGCATATTTAACAAAAAACTAATGACGATTCTTACTTTCGCTCTTTGTTTACAAAATTTTAAAAAATTTGACAAGCGGTCTCTAGCTCGATCTAGTTTTGATGTCTCACAGATTGACCGCGACCTAGAACTGCGTGCAATCGATAACCGAGAGACTGCTACCCTAGCGAAATCATTACAGAACAGGAACAGGCAGACAGTCGATGCTCCGGCGCACGCACCCACGGTTAATCCCCTTCGCTGTCATACCGTACGCGTCGGCAACAATTGAACTACGCAAGCTTAGTCGCAAGTCCGTTGTCTCAGTTTAGCTTTCTGCTCACTTGTACACAGTTGAACTTGCTTACGACTTACAGTGTGAAACGTGTTGTGCGCCATGCCACCCGAAAAAAGAAACGTTGTTTCCTGGATAGCTGACCATCCTGGAACATTTACATACGACGAATTGTTTTACGTTGTCGAGTTTGTGAGAAAAACGTTTAGTGCAAAAAAAAGTTTCAAATAGACCAGCATGTCAAGACAAGTCGTCATATCGCAGGAATGCAGAAGAAGAGACCACGACAACAGCTTCTGACAACAGCAAGTTGCAGTAGCAGGGATTTCTCCAAAGGTAACAAAAAGAGTTGGTTTAATATGGATCTAAGTGAAGAATTCAATGCAAGCAATATTCCTCTTCACAAACTTCACAAACCCTATCCTCAAAGACTTCCTGCGCAAATATTGCTTAAATCAAAATATACCAGATCAATAAACATTGCGTTAAAATTACATACCGACAATCTACGTAAATGTTCTGGAAGAAATACGCAATGAACTCAAGGGCAGCATTAACTGGATCTCAGCTGATGAAACTACAGACACTTGTCGCCTTCATATTGCAAATTTAATTGTTGGTGCTTTAAAAGAAGACCCTCCTTCTTCCTATTTAGCGGCCTGCAAAGAACTTCAAAAAGTAAATCATTCTATGATCGCCAGCTTTGTGAATCAGGATATTGGAAAACTATTTCCAGAATCTTCTGCAGATAAAAGGGCGTTTGCGTTTATTGCAGATGCTGTTCCCCATATAATCAAATCAGGGAAAGCCCTCCGAGTATTTTATCCCAATCTGATTCATGTGACGTGCTTTGCTCATAGAGTACATCGTTTTGCTGGAGAAGTACATTCCACTTTGCGAATGTAAACAAACTTATTTCATCCACAAAGGAAGTGTTTCTAAAGGCTCCTGCTCGCATCCAAACCTACAAACAAAAACTACCAAATGGGCCTTTACCTCCCGAACTAGTGGTAACTCGTTGGTGTACGTGGGTCGAAGCCGTGTTGTTTTACAATGAATATTTCGAGGGCATTAGAGGGGTAGTAGACGACTTTGGCAGTTTCCCAGTGCAAAGAAGGTTTTAATGATTCCTGTATGAAAAAAGACGTTGCTGTGATTAGCACTCAGTTTTCCATATACCTGCAGGTACTAAAAGACTTAAAACTCAAGGTGTTGAATGAATATATTCAGTTAACGAATAAAATTATTCTAGTGAATTCGTCATTGCCGGAGGTGTTTCCAAGAAACTAAAAAGTTTGAAAACATCTTAAACAATAACCCAGGATTTGAACCCCTGTGCCAAATTATTAGTTTTATCAATGGGATGGGTGAAATTTTACCAGAAACAGTAAGTGCCAACATAGCAGCCAAATTCATATACTGCCCAGTTGCCTCAGTTGATGTAGAACGGTCCTTTTCTGCTTATAAAAATGTTTTGAGTTATCGAAGATTTGGAATGGTGCTTGGTCGTTTATGTTCACAACAGTAGAAAAATGTAAAATTAATTAAAAGTTAATGCTGTTCAAAAATATTCATGATTGTATGTTGTTTTTTAAATAAAATATTACGGAGTTTTTGAGCGTCCCCTTCTGCGTGCGATTTATCTCGAAATTGGTCCTGTACATATGGACTGTTTCACTGCGACTCACTCGCGTTGTATCCGCTTGTCACAGACAACAAAAGCAAAGGAGGAACCATTTTTGTAACACGGTATGCGTCCCCATTTTGCAAACTTTTAGAAAATAATCCTAGAAAGGCCGCCTCCCTAACCTCTACCAGAAAGCATTCAGAAAATGATATCAGCGTTTTAAATGCACCGATTTTTCGCGTGACCACCGCTCTTCCTCGTAATTTATACGCAAAGGTTCGACTTCCAGATATAATGCACGCAGTAACTACCATGTTTTTTTTAATTATTTAATCTTGCATATTTCGACACTTTTAGTACAGTTTTAAGCATTTTTATGCATATTTGCGTGTTTTTATGATAATCCAGTCTGTAATTATCATATACCCGACTCATGCTGGCGTGCTTTGCAGTCCTGACAGGAACACTATAGAGGTGAGTTGGAACGGAGCTCTTAGTGGTTACTAGGCGGTTAGGATATTACAGAGACGGTTAGGATATTACAGATTGAATGTTCAGCTGATACTGGAATGCTCCAAATCAAGAAGCCACTTGTGTACCGCACTGAAGTCAAACAAACAATCTCCTAAGACTAACTCATGACCGCCACCAAGGACGATTAACGATTATTGTCCGAACTGAAATTGGCATTGGTGGTCGAGAGTCCCCACCTGGTAAAGTTCGGCGGCTGAATTGCAAGTCCATCCAGTTGACGCCACATGCGTATCAGTGACGATGAAATGATGTTGAGGACAACACAACACCCAGTCCCCCAGCGGAGAAAATCTCTGCCCTGGCCGGGAATCGAAGCCGGACTCGCTGAATTGCACTCACGCATGCTGACCACTCAGGTAAGGGAGTGCACTGTCCTGAATAATCAGTTCCGTAAGCCGAACATGCTGTAGTAGTGTACTACCATGAAAAATCCGAGCAGAAGCACATGAATTTAACAGCGTGGTAAGACATGCATTAGCTTCCGTGCCATATAGTACTATAAAACCTCAAGAAAGTCACACATAACACGCAGAAACCTGGAAACCGTGTGCAGTACGTCCTTGGCTTAGGCAGTTAAGTCTGGTGGGATAAGATGCTATATCTGTTGCTTAAAGCTGCTAGTATTAGCTTATTAAATCAGAGGTACACAAGATAGCGTCTCGTGTTTGTCAGACAGTCAGATGTGTCGTGGCTCCGTAAATACATGGGATGGATTTCCAGATTCCTACAACTACACTTACATCTACAACTATACTCCACAAGCAATCTGACGGTGTGTGGCGAAGGACAGTCTGTGTACCACTGTCATTTGCCCCTTCTCCTGTTCCACTCACAATTGATTCGCGGGAAGAATGATTGGTCATAAACCTCCCTGTGGGCTCTAATCAGTCTAATTTTGTATTTCCGTGGTTTTGATGGGAGGACATGGTCTGCTTACAGTTTATAAGGTTAGTTGACAACTTAGTGACTTACAGCAGTTGGGGTAGCAACAGAACGACGCAGCATACACTCTTTAGGCATAGTCCGTTAATGGTTTGATGAAAATTGTGAATTATTTCAAACGAAGCTCCGATTGCCACTCGCACCTAATTGAAGCCAAACAAGAAATTTATGTGATTCGGTGGAGCGATCTAGTTGTCCCTTAAATGCCCCGTGCTAGAGTAACGTGGAACTGTTATTCAGTATAGAAACGCCATCGAGAGGCTGTTCGTTTAAAATATATTCGCACCTTCGATAAAAATTTTATAAGTTGTTGTTTTCCGCTTAAAACAAATAATTTTATTCAAATTAAATATCTACTAGCCAGCTTCGAGCTTAGCATCTTTTCCATACAGAGGCACACAGTACATAGTACATACCTGCACTCGCGTGTAATGAAAATATTTTTCACATTGCAACTGCATGCGTCGCTCTGGTAGCGTATAGTCTTGTTTAATAGTAAAGTTGACGTCGAAGCCAGTGAGTAGTATATTAATTCGAATAAATTTATTTGCCACTAGAGGAAAATGATGACAATGAAAAATCGCTCCAGCTGCTTGACTAATGTAGAATAGATCACAGTTTTAATTAAATATAATTTTCAATACAGTGTCACAACACATCCAGTAAACTGCTCATACAAATTTTATGCTTTGTTTATATTGCAACGAAATATTTTCCACGAGAATGTTGCTGATAAGTAGTTCTGTCACTAACATACTGTATATCTGTTTTTGTTTCTTGTTTTCTATAAATTTCATTCGTGGTTTATTCAAATCGTGTGAGTATTTGTTTCCTGAACGATTATATTGTGCAATTTATATACATCCTACACTAATGGTTATAAACAAACTGAAATTATTCTCCAATGGAATTAATATGTTAGATACGTAGCTGTAACCCAAAGTGCTAAAGCAGGCCAGCATCAAAATTATTTTTCACTCCTTGTGACAACAAATACTTATCCAAGGCAACGCAAACAACAGCATGATGCACAATCAGTCTTAACACTCACCCACATAACACACATACAGACTTGAAATCTAGTAACAGGTTTGCAGAATGCAAAGGCAATGCTACCATCACATGGAATATGTCAAGGAATTCCCGTAGACTGTGCAAAACTCGTTGGGAATACGAAGTGGATTTTCCATTCATTATGATGACAGCACAGAGAAACGTTCGCCAGACACTATGCGCTTACATGTACATGGCGAGGATACTCTGCTGCCCCAAAACGTTAAGACCACCTGCTTAAAAGCTTGTTGGTCCATCTTTATAAACTGATGCAGTAGATAATCTGCGTGACGAGGATTCGACAAGTCTTTGGTACATTCCCTGGCGCATGTGGCACAAGCTATCTACGCACAGGTCCCGTAAATTACGGGCCGGTGGTTTGAGAGCGCAGAGTGTCCCAGATGTGTTCCATCGGATTCAGTTTATGTGAATCTAGTGAAGAAGACAACAACATGAATTCTGTACCGTACTTCTCAAACCACTGTAGCACTATTCCTGCCTTTTGACACGGACTGTTATCCTGCTGGAAAATACCATAGCCTATGGGGAAGACATCAGGCATAAAGGGATTCAGGTGGTCCGCAATAATGTTCACATAGACGACAGCTATCTTGGTGTTTGCGATTACTATCACAGGTCCAATGGAAGACCAGGTGAGTGTACTTACAGCGTAATACTGTCCCCGACGCCCCCCGTCCGAATCGCGGTGCATGTTTCGAGTAGCCGTTCGGCTGGGTGACACTATATCAGGACACGGCCATTGATCTGGTGTAACAAGAACCGCGACTCCTCCGATCAGGCGACACGTTTACACTGATCCATGGACCGAACCCATTCTGCTGTTTTCTAGACTGGAGAATGCTGGTCTATTATAGTGACAATGTCAGTAAATGGAAGGGAAGGTGCGATAGCGATTTTAGCTTATTTATAGTGGGATGTGTAAGTTTCCAGTTTCCAGTTGCTTTTTCTTATAACTTTTGACGAACTTAAACGAAAGATAAAATGTTAATTCTTAACTGTATGTACTTAAATGACAAGTAATCTTAAAGTGCGTCCCATTCGCTATACACCAGTAACATAATACATTTAAATGCGTCTGTTACTTACGTTTAAATGTGTCAGTCATTATGTTCCATAAAAATTGTTAATCTGAAATGTGCTCTTGGGTCGGAATGGGACGGGGCTGAATGGGATAGTGTCCCACGGTGTGTCGTGGCATGGAAACAATGAGGCCTTGGTAGATCGCTGGAGGGAGTTGGCACCACATCTGCACACCTAAAACCCAAAAATTCCGGGGAGAGTGCCGATGAGCTCTGACGCCACGTTCAATCAAATCCCAAAAGCGTTCGATCGGGTTCAGATCTGGCAGAGTTTGGTGACCAGTATATCAATTGGAACTAGCTACTGCGTTCTTCGAACCAGTTCATTACACTCCTGGCTATGTGAGATGGCGCGCTATCTTGTTGAAAAATGCCACTGCCATCAGGGAACTTGACCGTCATGAAGGGATGTACCTGATCTTTAAGCAGTGTGCGGTACACCTCGGTCGTCATAGTGCCTTGGACGCCAGCCGGTGTGTCCGTGCGGTTCTAGGCGCTTCAGTCTGGAACAGCGTGACCGCTACGGTCGCAGGTTCGAATCCTGCCTCGGGCATGGATGTATGTGATGTCCTTAGCTTAGTTAGGTTTAAGCAGTTCTAAGTTCTAGGGGACTGATGACCACAGATGTTAAGTCCCATAGTGCTCAGAGCCATTTGAACCATTTGAACCAAGTGCCTTGGACGAGCTCCACTAGACCCGTGGATGCCCACGTGAATATTCCCCAAAGCATAACGGAGCCGCCGCCAGCTTGTCTGCATCCCTCAGTTCAGGTGTCAAGGAGCTGTTCCCTAGGAAGACGAAGGATTCGCGCCCTCCCATAGGCGTGATGGAGAAGGTGTCGGAATTCTCACCAGACAGTTCAACGCTCTGCTACTGTACCAACGTCTAGTGCCGATGGTCAAGAACCCATTTCAGTCGTAGTTGCCGATATCGTGGTGTTCACATGGACACATGCATGGGTCATCGGCTGTGGAGTGATCGGCGGTTAGGAGTGTTCGATGCGCCGTGTGTTCATATACATTTGTACACTGCCCAGCATTAAAATCTGATGTTAGTTCCGCCACAGTTCGCTGCCTATCCTGTTTTATCAGTCTGCCCAGCCTACGACATCCGACGTCTGTAATGAAGGGTTTCCGCCCAACCCCGCGATGTCTGGATGTGATTTAACCTTGGTTTCGCCACGTGTTGAAGACACTCCTCGAACGCCCGACAAGTCGCGCAGTTTCCGAAATGCTTGTTCAAAAATGTTCAAATGTGTGTGAAATCTTATGGGACTTAACTGCTAAGGTCATCAGTCCCTAAGCTTACACACTACTTAACCTAAATGCTTGTGCTGAGCCTCCTGGCCGTCACAATCTGCCCTCGATAGAATGCACGCCTTCCCCATTCTACATACGGACAGTACTCTCACTAATGCCGCATTCACCGTGCGTGTGTCTGACTAGCAGTCATTCCTCGTTAGGTGACGCTGCTATCGCTTGGACGGGTTTATTATCGGTATTAGGTTGGTGGTCGTAATGTTTTGGATAATCAGTGTACACAGCAATTGAATATTAAATTAATAACGTTGTATAGAGACATTCCTAAAGGTAAAAATAATCCCTACTATATAGTTGACAAATCATATACAGTGTTTCGAAAAGGTCTTTTACAACTTTAAAAATTCATTTAAATTTGTTGAGAGAAGATACAGAGCTGGGTTTAGTGATACTTTGTAGGAAAACAGATCAAGTTTATCTACATTAAACAAAAGGTGCTGTATGTGGCTTTCGTTGCTTATCCTGCACACATTCCGTCGGAAGTCAATTTCTTCCCACACTTTCTGTAGCATTTCAGGTGTAACTTGCTCAGTGGCAGCATAAATTCGTGCATTAAGTTGAGGTAGAGAAGCCGGAACATCAGGTACAAACACGATACCCTTGATGAATCCACATTTAAAAAAAATATCAAGTGGTGTCAGTCCTGGGGAACATGGAGGCCATGCAATTGGCGCATCACGATCACTGGGAAAATCCAGGACGTCATCAGGTAGAGGAGTGGTGCACCATCTCGCATGAACTAAACATTCCGTTCTTAGTTATCCTCTTCGATCAGCGGTATCAATCATTGTTGCAACATATCGAGGTAGACTATCCCGTTAATGGTTCTTTCATGAAAAAATGGGGCCGTACACTCTGTTCCTGATCAATGCACAAAAAACGTTCAGTTTAGGGCTGTCACGAATATGTCGCAATGTTTGATTTGGATTATCACTGTCCCAAATCCTACAGTTATGTGTGTTAACCCCGCCACTGAAGTGAAAAATCAACTAGTCAGAAAAGATGATTTTGTCCTAGAAATGTTCGTTCTGATGTAATCCATTTAAAATGTCGGCACAGAAGTTCTTGCGAGCAATTTTATCAGTGTCCTTATTTGCTTATACGATCGTCAATCTGTACAGTTTCAAATGCGAACGGTTCCTCAACAAACGCCAAATAGTCGTTCGTGGGATCTAGAGTTCGCAAGATGAACGCCGGGTCTATTTAGTAGGGTTGTTGACGAAACGTTGTCTTACTCGCTCAACGATGTCGTCAGATGTGCTTGGACGACCTGATGATTTCTCATGTCTTACTGAGCACCCTGTTTCTACAAAACGTCTATGTCACTCATAAATTGTAAGTCTACTAGGAGGATCTTTAGCGTACTTGGTTCGGAAGTTACGCTGAACTGCTGTCGCCGACTTCGATTCCTCAAACCAAAACACACAGCTAGCACGCTCGGGTCGAATAAAGGCAGCCATCTTTAACGCTAGCGCTCCTTACCGTGCGATTCTGCACTGGCGAACTACGCTACACAAAACTTGATGTATTTCTCTACAAACTGACATTACAACCACCTCTGTAGATATTATGAATTAATTTATATGAATTTTCAAAGTTGTACAGTCCTTCTTGAAACACCCAGTAGAATGTTTAAAAATGTGTTCGCTGTAAAACAAACAGACGAGGTGGTAGCATTCCTACGGGGAAAAGGGGGGGGGGGGAGATAGAGAGGAGACATTTAGTCCAAGGATGAAACGTCTAATTGACAAGTCATTAGCTTCTCAGCCAGAAGAAAGAAATTCTTTAGCACACAGATTTGACAAAGAAACTGACATAGCTGGGCAGAACTGGGTTATTGTGCTTATTACTAGCCATCCTAAACTGGCTATTTTCAAGCCAGAAAATACACTTGGTGCATGAGCTATAGGATTCAATAAAATAACAGTAAGAATAACAGTAACAGTGATCTGGTATTAAGGATTATAAATAATTGTCCATTTTTCAAAATGACATTAAAATATTTTCTTATTGCTAACGATTCTTCTTAAATTCCATATTGTTTAGTCAAAATCGTTAAACAACTTTATGTCTTTAATTTTAAGATGATATTCCTAATAATTTCCACGTTCATGTAAAAATTTCCCAAAAAATTGCCTTGTTCCATTCTGCCTCGTGGATGGGGCAATGGGGGAAATACATATATGGATTTCTTCGCAAAAAATGTAAAAAATACGTAACATAGTGTTTTAAGTGATTTGCTAGTAAGGTGAGTTAGGAAACAATACACGGTGTATTTTTATACCTTTAAAAGGCTTTCTCTTGTGTTGCTCTATTTTACAAGACCTGTTAACATAAGCATTCCGTTCCGTCTGCAGTTCTCCTAGGAGTCGTCTGCTGCCCAACCCCATGTTCAGCAATGTCCGCTGAAAAGCGTGCTTGGAAATACTTGTTTATGCACCAACATTGTACTGTGTCGTCGGATCTGCGACCAATCACTACATATCCAGCATTGCAGAGAGGGCAAGCGTCCGACATTCAAATTCTGTGAAGAGGTATAGGCGTCTGACATATTGTCGCCCTCTGATGGTTTCACCGTTCTTCAACCATTTTCCATAGACTTCAAGACCGAGACCCCACAAACAGCCAAAAAAACAACCGTTAGAGAGCTCGATTCCATGCACCTGGCCATAACAATCCTTCCTTTGTCAAAGTCCACTACGTCAGCAGATTTCCTCATTTTTCGGTTCATATCGTCGCTGGAATGATTCTCCAAACGGCTCTGCTCTCCTTCTACGCTCAGGTGACAAAATGCACGGGATAGCGGTGTACACATATACAGATGGCGGTAGTATCTCGTACACAAGGTATAAAAGGGCAGCGTCGTTTGGAGGAGCTGTCGTTTCTACACAGGTGATTCATGTGGAAATATTTCCGATGTGAGTGTGGCCGCACGGCAGTAATTAACAGTCTTTGAACGCAGAATGGTAGGTGGAGCCAGGCGCATAGGACACTCCATTTCGGAAATCGTTAGGGATTTCAATATTCCGATATTCACTGTGTCAAGAGTGTGCCGAAAAGACCACATTTCGGACATTACCTCTCACCACGGATAAAGCAGTGGCCGACGGCCTTCATTTAACTATACATAGAGTTGTCAGTGCTCACAGAGAAGCGAAACTGCGTGAAATAACGTCAGAAATCAATGTGGTACGATCGGCGAGTGTATCCGTTCGCACAATGTGGCGAAATTTGGCATTAATGGGCTGTAGCAGCAGACGATCGACGTAAGTACCTTTGCTAACAGCACAACATTGCCTGCAGCACGCCGCTCCTAGGCTCGTGACCATACCGGTTAGACCGTAGACGATTGGATCCAGCGGCCTTGCCGCAGTGGTAACGCCGGTTCCCGTCAGATCACCGAAGTTAAGCTCTGTCGGGCTGGGCTAGCACTTGGATGGGTGACTATGCGGTCTACCGAGCGCTGTTGGCAAGCGGGGTGCACTCGGCCCTTGTGCCTTGTGAGGCAAACTGAGGAGCTACTTGATTGAGAAGTAGCGGCTCCGGTCTCGGAAACTGACATACGGTTGGGAGAGCGGTGTGCTGACCACATGCCCCTCTATATCCGCATCCAGTGAGGTATATGGGCTGAAGATGACACGGCGGCCGGTCGGTACTGTTGGGCCTTCATGGCTTGTTTGGGAGGATTTTTTTTTTTTTTTCTAGACAACTGGAAAACTGTGGGCTCGTCAGATGAGTGCCGATTCCAGTTGGTAAGAGCTGATGGTAGCGTTCAAGTGTGGCGGAGACACCCAAGTTGTCAACGTCACCACGCAAGCTGGTAATGGCTCGATAATAGTGTAGGCTATGTTTGCATGGAATGGACTGGGTCCTCTGGTCCTACTGAACCGATCATTGACTGGAAATGGTTATGTTCGTCTACCTAAATACCATTTGCTGCCATTCATGGACTTCCGTGTTCCAAAACAACGATGGAACTTTTACGGGTGACAATGCGCCATGTTACCGGGCCGCAGTTCGCGATTGGTTGAAGAACATTGTGGACTACAAGAGCGAATGATTTGGCCACCTAGATCGCCCGAAATGAATGCGTCGAGCATTTATGGGACATGATCGAGGTCAGGTCGTGCACAGAATCATGCACCTGCTACATTTTCGCAACTATGGACTGCTACAGGGGCAGCATATCTCAGAATTTCTACAGGGTACTGCCAATGGCTTGTTGAGTCCATGCTACGTTCAGTTTCTGTACTACGCCGGGTGAAAGAAGGTTCGACTCCATACTAGGAGGTATTACATGACTTTTGTTGTTTCAATGCACGCTTTTCTTACAGCGGTACTTGCTCTCTACGCCACCAGTCATTATTCGGTTTCGCAGTGAGCAGTGTCCGTAACGTACTTGATCCTAAGTGCATGTTTCAGAT
This sequence comes from Schistocerca serialis cubense, assembly GCF_023864345.2. Classification (NCBI taxonomy): domain Eukaryota; kingdom Metazoa; phylum Arthropoda; class Insecta; order Orthoptera; family Acrididae; genus Schistocerca; species Schistocerca serialis. The sequence goes on from NC_064641.1 coordinate 524,710,364, forward strand.
GTTTACGCATACTACGAGGGCTAACCGAAATGTAGCCTCCTCTTACATGTAGCGTGGGAAGTAGTGAAGGAAACAGAGCAATCGCTACATAAACTCCCACGAAAGAAAGGAATGAATGTTAAGATTTGGCAACTCGTCAACGACGACGTCAGTAGAGACGGTAATCAACTGCGGACCGGAGAATGATAGAGAGAAATCGGCCGTGCCCTTTGAAATGAATATACTCGTCATTTGCCTTAAGCCACTGTTTTCCTGATATCTATTGAGCAATACCTTTGAATACGCCTAGATTCAGCCGATAATACTTACACCAAGCATCACTTATCCATTTATCATTCTTTAATTTGCTACTACTTCTCGTAGCTACTACGATTTTGTGCGTAGCAGCATCTCAGAGGGCTAAATGTTGGAAAGTAATTTATACACATCCTCAAGAGTGACAGTGTTACCGAATTCGGCTGCACATTGAGAACGACGTATTCGGTTCTGTCTGCTATGATATTTTGATTTAGTCAAGTATCTTGTGTGATTTTCCATAAGGACGGCTTTTGTTTACTAAAAGATAATGTGAACTTGAACCAGAGCTTTTCCGGAAGTCAAGAAACGTTGCATCAGCGTCAACCCCGCTATCTACGGGTAGACTACTATGAAGCTAAGGACGTAATGGGCGAGCATTATACGATCAACAACCAGAAGCCAAGCGCTGATTTTCGGACTGCCGCCAATCACTGACAGACCGGCTAACACACAAATTACTTCTTTCCTATTCTCCCCCTTTCATGACTAGCCTATTATATTCTACGACTAATAAAGTTTCAAAAAATGTGACTTGGTGACACCTTGCGTCGGCAGTAAATAGAGCTACGTTTGCACCACCAAACCCGGTCTTGCCCTGAGGAAGGCCGTTGTAATACGATCGAAACTTGGTTTTAAGTTTATAATTAAAGTATTTTATGCAATGACGCGGTACAGCACGCAGAAGAGTTTTAATCATCATGACACCGGTCCCGGCAGATTAAGTAGCTATGTCAACCTTAATTTCTTCGGAGGAAGTGGGAGGACGGACGGGGCCTAAGATACTGGACGCGTATTCGTGAGGTACAGGACTCAGATCCCCGTATGTCCATCCTAATTTAGGTTTGCCGTGATCTCCAGAACTTACCATATGCTAGAATAGGTCCTTCAAAAAGTCCTCTGACGTTCTTGACCAAGTGAGCTAACTCTGTGTCGAAGAAACATTAGATACTAACATCCAACACTATATTTTGCGTTTTAGAGGATGGATTGGTTTTAAAAAAGATAACCGGCCATTGTGGCCGAGCGGTTCTAGGCGCTTCAGTCCGGAACCGCGCTGCTGCTACTGTCGCAGGTTTGAATCCTGCCTCGGGCATGGATGTGTGTGCTGACCTTAGGTTAGTTAGGTTTAAGTAATTCTAAATCTAGGGAACTGATGACCTCAGATGTTAAGTCCCATAGTGTTCAGGGCCATTTGAACTTTTTTTTTAAAGAACACTATACTTAGCGTAAAGCCTTTCCTATAATTCTTCAGTGTCATTAGCACGTCTGACCACTGACCGTTCTTAAGAACTGGAAAGAGCTGCATCTGATTACGTGGTATTCAACCTGGTCCCTAACGCCCACTGTTTGGTGCTACAACTTTCATGGTGAGCGGTAGACGATAACGGTTTTAAATAATTTTCAAAGTTTTCGTACAATTTTGACATAAAATATTTGGTATGTAGTTATTATAATATTTTTTAACTTGCTGTAACTCCGTTTTATAAATCTTAAAAAGTAAAGTTACTTCGCAACTTCACAAATAACCACTAATCTGCAAATGGTAGCACTCCGTCTTCAGGACACAAATGGCCCATCGGGACCATCCGACCGCCGTATCATCCTCAGTTGAGGATGCGAATAGGAGGGGCGTGGGGTCAGCACAGTTAGAAAATTTCACAACTAACAGACGTACAAAAGTGAGCGGTAGATAAAATGTTCTTTACCCCTGGTTTATACAGTAATTTTTGAGAAACAGCTGCTAGATGAAATTTTGGAAATTAAATGGTGGAAGTACGTGTGAGAAGTAACAGAAGGAAATATTTTAAAAAAGCAAAACTTGTGAATTTTTAGTTGTTGTTTCTCGTCGAAGAAGTATGAGGGTACATAGAAAATATCTCACCTTGCACAGAGAAGACGTCAGTAAAATATTTTTTTGTTATGTTCTTTCATTTTACGCAGTAATATAACTCAAAAGTCAACTTGACTTGCGAAATCGTTTTCTTTGACGGCATTTAAAAATAATTGACTTACGTGCGTTTCGATCAACTGGATTACATGAAGCACCACACAATTATTAAAATCTAAATTTTGAACAGTTCATCGAGAACAGAACTTCATAATAAATCGGTTACGATGTATTAGGAGCCTGCTTCTAAATTTTTTTACACGTTATAAACTGATGGACTGAGTGACTCCTGTAGACTGGAATGTGTTTACTTCATAATTTAAATTTACATTTCAATTTTGATATAGTTCTGAGAACATACCAACTTTGTTAATGATTTTCTTGTATTACATCTGCATATATACTCCGTAAGCCATAGCACAGTGCATGGCGAAGCGTACTTTACCCAATATAGTGAACTTGTATCCTATTCCATGCTGCCTATATGCCTCGGCATGTATCTTTTCTTATTCTCACGGTCCCTACGCAAAATATGCTGTGGTGACTGCAGAAAGGCCGCACTGTCTTCAGGTTCCCTGAATTTACACGGCAAGGTTTCGCAAACATTATATCATCTTTCTTCCACTGATAATCAATTAACGTACTCCAGAATTTCTGTTGGAGTTTCATTCGCGCTATGCCATCCTCTTATGATCCTAGCGTAGCATCTTTGAATTTGCTCGTGCGAAACTCAGCTAGATCTGCTCTTACATGATATACGGCGAACTATGGATAAAGAGCAACAGGCAGATTCCATATTTTTACATTTCCGAAAGGGATTTTTCACGGTGCCCACTGCAGACTGTTAACGAAGGAAGGAACATATGAAACAGGTCCTCGCATAAGTGAGTAGCTCGAAGACTTGTTATGTAAGAGAACCTAGTATGTTGTTATCGACGGCGAGTGTTCATCAGAGACAAGAGTATCGTCAGAAGTCCGCCAGGGACGTGTGATACGAGCGCTATTATTTGCTATATACACTCCTGGAAATTGAAATAAGAACACCGTGAATTCATTGTCCCAGGAAGGGGAAACTTTATTGACACATTCCTGGGGTCAGATACATCACATGATCATACTGACAGAACCACAGGCATATAGACACAGGCAACAGAGCATGCACAATGTCGGCACTAGTATAGTGTATATCCACCTTTCGCAGCAATGCAGGCTGCTATTCTCCCATGGAGACGATCGTAGAGATGCTGGATGTAGTCCTGTGGAACGGCTTGCCATGCCATTTCCACCTGGCGCCTCAGTTGGACCAGCGTTCGTGCTGGACGTGCAGACCGCGTGAGACGACGTTTCATCCAGTCCCAAACATGCTCAATGGGGGACAGATCCGGAGATCTTGCTGGCCAGGGTAGTTGACTTACACCTTCTAGAGCACGTTGGGTGGCACGGGATACATGCGGACGTGCATTGTCCTGTTGAAACAGCAAGTTCCCTTGCCGGTCTAGGAATGGTAGAACGATGGGTTCGATGACGGTTTGGATGTACCGTGCACTATTCAGTGTCCCCTCGACGATCACCAGTGGTTTACGGCCAGTGTAGGAGATCGCTCCCCACACCATGATGCCGGGTGTTGGCCCTGTTTGCCTCGGTCGTATGCAGTCCTGATTGTGGCGCTCACCTGCACGGCGCCAAACACGCATACGACCATCATTGGCACCAAGGCAGAAGCGACTCTCATCGCTGAAGACGACACGTCTCCATTCGTCCCTCCATTCACGCCTGTCGCGACACCACTGGAGGCGGGCTGCACGATGTTGGGGCGTGAGCGGAAGACGGCCTAACGGTGTGCGGGACCGTAGCCCAGCTTCATGGAGACGGTTGCGAATGGTCCTCGCCGATACCCCAGGAGCAACAGTGTCCCTAATTTGCTGGGAAGTGGCGGTGCGGTCCCCTACGGCACTGCGTAGGATCCTACGGTCTTGGCGTGCATCCGTGCGTCGCTGCGGTCCGGTCGCAGGTCGACGGGCACGTGCACCTTCCGCCGACCACTGGCGACAACATTGATATACTGTGGAGACCTCACGCCCCACGTGTTGAGCAATTCGGCGGTACGTGCACCCGGCCTCCCGCATGCCCACTATACGCCCTCGCTCAAGTCCGTCAACTGCACATACGGTTCACGTCCACGCTGTCGCGGCATGCTACCAGTGTTAAAGACTGCGATGGAGCTCCGTATGCCACGGCAAACTGGCTGACACTGACGGCGGCGATGCACAAATGCTGCGCAGCTAGCGCCCGCCATTCGACGGCCAACACTGCGGTTCCTGGTGTGTCCGCTGTGCCGTGCGTGTGATCATTGCTTGTACAGCCCTCTCGCAGTGTCCGGAGCAAGTATGGTGGGTCTGACACACCGGTGTCAATGTGTTCTTTTTTCCATTTCCAGGAGTGTACATACGAGATTTGGCAAACAGTGTGGGCAGCAATCTGTGGCTTTTCGCTGATTATGCTGTGACGTACGGAAAGGTATCGAAGTTGAGTGACTGTGGGAGGAGGATACAAGATGACTTAGACGAATTTTCTTGCTAGTGTGATTGATGGCAGCTGGCTCTTTAATCTAGAAAAATGTAAGTTAATGCAAATAAATAGGGAAAACAACTCCTTAATCTTCGCACGCAGCATTAGTAGTGAACGCCTGACACAGTCATGTAGTTTAAATGTCTGGGCTTAACGGTGCAGAGCGATATGGAATGGAATGAGCCTGTGAAGATTGTGGTCGAGAGAATTTAGGAAAGTTTGTTTCATCTGTATAGGATGAAAGGTGGCTACACTGAGTCACAGAGCCAGAGATTGCGCCAAAGAGTATTATTCAGCCGCCACCACTGGCAGTGTTTGTTGAGATGTGGTAATGGAGAGTGCTTATTGAGAAGTACCAGTAGGCAGTGCTTGTTGAGATGTGGTAGTGGAGAGTTCTTGTCGAGAAGTCGTGGTGGAGAGTGCTATTGAGATGTAGCAGTGGTGTGTCGTTGTTGAGAAGTTCCCATGGAGAGTGCTTGTTCAGATGTTGTGATATTGTTTTGATGGGCTAGACACCAGATATTGTTGGATTGGGGATGCTGTAATGATCAGAGTGTGCTTTTCGTCAATATATATGAAGGTTAAAAATTCCTTTTTTTTCATTATTTCAATGTCTTAAACAATAATGCCTCTTGGTCACAGGTTCAGTCAACAAAGCATCTGGCTCGTGTTCTTGTATTAGACTGTATTTCTGGTTTCTATGTGTAATTATAGTATTTCTGTTTTTTTTAATTACTGCAGTATAAATGGTGTTTAAAATATCTGGTCTTATTGAGGAAGAACCGTGCCAGATGTGTACGTTGAATCACACTTCCACACACAGAACAGCGACACTTGTGCCTTGTTGTTTCCTAGGTTTTATAGTTGCTGGGGACTTAATTAATTAATTGTGTTAACGGAAATTTTCTTTCGTTCTTTGTTGTTATTATATGCAGTCAGACTGCGTACTAATACCAGTCAGGGCCAACCGGTTACAAGACTGCGTAACCGAACAGACAGCTACTAAATCAAAAAAGTATTTGCATTCATTTTATTTAATTAAGCCCCCATGCACGTGGCGACCGCTGCTTCGGATCGTCCCTTGGAATCTTCTGATAGTAAAAATAGCAGACAGTAGTATTGTTGTAGTAATTCGTAGTTTAGTAATTGTAGTCTATATTGCATGTGTAGATTTGGTAATGAACATTTGTAGTTGTCTTGTCTTTCTTCTAATGGTATTTTTGCAGAATTTAATTTTTGATGTCTTGTATACGCATTTGACAATTTTGTGCAATTATGAAAATTTCAATTGTTCGTTAATCGCGTTTTAGGGAAGCATTTAGTGTGAATGGTATTGTTGGTGATAAAATGTCATATTGTGTGTAATTTTAGTATAGTGACGAGTTTTGTATGTTTTGTAAATGATTACACGATCGATGAAAAAGGCAAAAATGATGGATAGTGAGAATGACGAAATTGTTAACATGGCGAACTCGCCAACACAGGAGAACAGTATGATGAATAATGAAGTTGAAAACAATTTAATAAGTCGGGAAAATAGTCCGGAACCAATTCAAAATTTATCGCAATCAAAACATTTTCAGAATACGAGATTGACGGCAGAAGATTCTGGAATACTATCGAACACAGATAGCTTTACTGCTATGACGAAGGAAGTTAGTTTTACGGGAAATGTTAGGGGCGAAAAAAATTTCGAACAAGCTAACATGGAGCAGTTGATGAGTGCAATATTAAATTTGGGATCACGGTTAGACTCACAAATAGGAACAATTAAAACAGGAACAATTACAACTGGTATGGGAACAATGGAAACACGCTTAGACCCACTGGGATCACAAATAGGAACAATTAAAACAGAGATGGGAACTTTGGCAACACGTTTAGAAACTGATATGGGAACAATGGAAACACGGTTAGTCTCACGAATAGGGACATGCTTCAAAAACATGAAAGATGAATTAAAGAAAGAAATTTGAGAAGAAGTACAACCGATTTTGAATGCTCACAATAATAGATTAATTTCAATAGAAATCAGACAAAAGGAACAGGATAGAGAACAGGAAGAAAGAGATCGCGTGATAGTACAAAAATTTTCAGAGTTAAATTTACAATGTGCACACGGTAAGGAAGAAATATCTGAAAGAATCGAGGAATCCGTACCAAATGACAGAATAAATAACCTAACACAACAGTATGAACAGTTAACTACTAAATGTGTCAATACTGAAACCCGAGTCGCGACACTTACGAAAGAGGTTAATAAACAGAAAGAACAAGTAGGTGACTTATCGGAAAGAGTGGAGGAGATTTCAGATAAATTGACAAGTCTTACTTTAAGTGGGGACAGAGATTCAGATGATACAGCTCCATTGCCATTTGTAGAAACCGAAGACTACCAGAACATAAATAAGCATGTTGAAAATCAGGGAAAATTTAATGAACGCGTCAAAAGGGAATTTGAGGCGTTAGGAAAGCAAGTCAAACAAATTGAAAGCGAAATTGTAGGAAAAGACAGCAGAAGAAATTTAGAATCACAGATAGCAGAGAGGTTTGAAGAAAGTAATTTATTTCATTTACGAGAAGCAACAAGAGAGCGCCAGGTGCGCGAACTTGACAATAATCGACATTGGGACAGGGACAGACGCGGTAGGTCTTTGTCGCCACGAGGAGAAAACTTTGACTATAAACACTTCTTAACTGTTCGGAAATTTAAGATCTTTCGCAATTCTAAGAATGACATACATCCATGTTCATGGTTAGAACAATTTATGCACGCACTTCCACCAAATTGGCCAATAAGTCACAAACTGGAATTTATGTGCGGCTATTAATGTCCTCAGGGGATTCGCTACACTAAGTGAATATGTGCCGTAGCGTGCACAGGGCCCCGAGCTGTAGTGGTGCTATTTCCCTTTTAGTTTTCTGCACTGCTGCCTACTCTTTTACTATTCTTTGTATCTATCAAAACAACTCTTCAACTATCAATCTATCTAGAGAGTCGGTAAAGAATAACCGGATATGACTATTTTACCCAAAAGTGATTTCGGAAATTACCGTTTGGACTTACTGTATCTTATGCAGCATTCATTCGTAGTTTAAGCGAAATTTTACCTGTTTATCTTCGAGACAATATTACTTCATATGTTGACGATATTCTTATTGCTAAACGTTCTTGGAGTGAGCATAACAAAATTTTGGATTCATTATTACGTATTTTTGCAAGAGTTGGCATTACAGTGAACTTGAAAAAATCTGAATTTGGTCGTTCTCAGGAGAAATTTCTTGGTCATAGTATTTCTACAGAAGGTATTCTTCCTGATCCAGAAAAACTAGACGCTATTCGTAATTATGCTGTTCCTACTACAAAACGTGATGTTCGTAGTTTCCTTGGTGTTTGTAATTTTCTTAGACGCTTTGTTAAATTGGACAATTTGGTCACACCTCGTTTATGTGAACTATCTGGAAAGAATTCTAATTGGTGTTGGGATGAGGAAGCTCAATCAGAATTTGAACAACTTCGTGATGCTTTAGTTGCTGCTCCACTTCTTTCACATCCGGATTAATCTAAAGATTTTTGTTTGGCGACGGACTCATCATACAAAGGCCTAGGTGCACACTTATTTCAAGAGATAGAAGAAAATGGCGTTGTAGTACAGAAAACTATTGCATTTGGAAGTCGTGCTCTCTCTAAATCAGAAAAGAATTATTCGATTATGGAACGTGAAGCCTTGGCTGTTGTATGGCCTTTCACAAAATTTCGCATATTTTTGTATGGCAGACATACTAAGGTTTACACTGATCATCGAACTCTGGAATTTCTTATGTCAACAAAATTAACACATGGCAGATTGTCACGATGGGCGCTGTATCTACAGGAATTTGATTTTAGTATTGTTTACATACAGGGATCTTCAAATATTATTGCTGATGCTTTATCACGTGCACCTATAGGTTTGAAACAAAGTGCTGAGGAGGACTGCAAAGAAAACAATTGTTGTTTGATGTATATTCAAGGTGTTGCGTTTGAGAATTTTATTTCGTCTTCGCTCCAGGACATCGCTAAGGAGCAAAACAAGGATCCAATCTGGAAGGACCTTAAGGAGAAGTGGAGGAGAAAGGAAAGCATAGCGATTAGACAGTGTTATTTAGTTCGCAATGATATTCTTTTTAAACAAAAATCGGTCGACAACTCTGTTTGGTTAGTTTGCATTCCTGATGAGTGGGTTAATAAATTGATTTGGTACACACATTTCAGTTATGCGCACTTTGGTCCCAGAAAATGCTTTCATAAATTACGAGAAAATTGCTACTTCAGTAATATGGAAAAATGTATTAGACCTGTTCTTGCCAAATGTAAATTATGTCAAAAGGCTAAGCCGCCAACTGTTTCTCGCAGAGCACCGTTGTTTCCTATCATTCCAGCGAAATTAAAGGACATGGCTGCAGTCGATTTGTTCGGTCCAGTGGTTCGTTCTACTAATGGTTTTGCGTACATTTTGGTAGCAGTGCAATTGACATCAAAATATGTGTATTTTACAGCTTTACGCAAAGCAACAGCTCGCTCAGTATCTAACGCTTTCATCAAACATTTTCTTAAAGAAGTGGGTCATGTTGATAAGGTTATATCAGATAATGGATCACAGTTTCGATCTCAAATTTGGCTTCGTACTCTACGGCGTCGTAAGATTAAACCAATTTTCATTTCACTTTTTCACCCTCAATATAACGCTTCAGAGAGATGGATGAAGGAAATCAATAAATTGTGTCGTCTTTACTGTCATCAGAATCACAGAACGTGGGATCAGTATCTTCATATTTTTCAAAACATTCCGAATGAACTCCCTAATGATTCAACTTCTTTACCGCCTATATTGATATTAAAAAACAAAGCACCGACAAATCGCATTTCTGAAATCGTTCCTTTTCCGCCTACACGGAAACTGCGGCATTCTGAAGTTGTCAACCTGGCTCTACGAAACTTTGCATCTGCGGCTGCTAGAAGAGAGAAATCAGCTAAACACCCTGGTCGTTAAAAAATCTTGTCAGTTGGTCAAAAGGTGTTAATTAAGTCTCATCGTTTATCTCACAAAGGAAAAGGCTTGTGTCGCAAATTTTTTCTGCTTTATAACGGTCCATATAGAGTTCGCAAAATTATTCATGATAACACTGTCGAAGTAGAAACTCTTAAATCTCGGCGCTCTAAGGGAGTACATCATACATCTAAAGTTAAAATTTTTGTGGAATGACATACTTTCGAGAAACTAACAGTTATACGTAAACATGCAGAGAATACAAGGATACGGCGCCGTGTTCCGGCGGCGGGACATACTCAAGCAACAGTCAAGTCTGCGCGGCGTCAAGGCAGTCGTTGACCGCAAACAATTACTTCCTACGTCACGCGTACCTACAGCTGATCGAGCGCTCAGTGCGAATGCACTGACAGCCGTAAACAAATACACAGTCTAATTTCTCTGATAAAATTCAGTATAAAGCTATAGTGACTTGATAATTTATGTATTAACGTTCAGTATTTTTCAGGATACGGTTGTATAAAATATTTAAGAACTTCAGGTAAATTCTGTATGTGTCCGACGTTAAGAGGACTTGCTATCGAGAAAATTTCAGGAAGAATGTAATTTCGTAGAAGAAAGTAATAAACTAAAAAGGTAACTATTAATTGAGTTTATTTTTCAGGTAACCTATTTTCACTTAGGTACGTACTTTAGACGTAATTTGCTGCTCGCGATTACGTGATTTATACTTTGTGCTAATTTTATGTTCTATGAATTTACTTGTGAAGCGACGTGCTTGCGTACATTTGCTGATTTTTGTCAATGTTTTATTAATGAACAGGGTTGTTACTTGTGTATATTATGCATCGCTTGGCTGCTATGCTTTTTCACTGATGTCATATTTTTTTATTATGTGCCTGCTGTGCTTATTTATTTAAATTGTAATTGTCACCTGATTAGTTGTGCTGATGTGGTTATGTATGTAGGTTACACTTTGTGATTTATCTGCTTGCGCCTTCATGTTTACTTATTAAGATTACATATGAACATTTATTTGCTTATGCTGATATATGCTAATGACCTGTTTATTATGTAAGATATGTATTTGCTGCTTTGCGTATGGATTGCATATTTATACATTTCTGTTTGTTGTCATAACTACTCTTTAATTTGGTATATAGAAATGCTGATATACGGTGTACAAACATGGAACTTAGGTCACACTATGGTATTAATTATAGATTGATCGCTTGGCAGAGCCTCGCTGTAGGGATTGTGCTGCATCCACTTGTTGACATTCTGTTCTCTATTGGTATATTTACTCGTTATTGCATGTTTTGCTTACGCTCAGTGCCTTATATTTTAAGATAAGAAAATGAACTGCCATGAGCTGGAGGTTTTATGGAACCTGTATAAATTTATGCTAATAGAAAGGAAGCTAACGACATGACATACCAACACTAGGTTTAGACCATTGACAGTTATTACACTGCATTCTTCGTGAGCAATTGAAATAGCAAGTGACACGTGACACAAGAAATACTCCACATGTTTGCTTCTGTTTTGCCATGATTCTTAAAGTGGTGTACACACTGTGAATTATTACTATCATTCACACTCCGTACTCGTACTTACTTACTGAAAGTTATTCAAACTAAAGGCTGTTAGAGGTCATGTATGCATTTCTTTTATTTAATGATGGACAAGGTAACCAAAATGTATTTTATGATTCATAATGAGTAGAAGATTTGGCTCAGGACTACATAGAGGTTGTGTGTGGACATTGTGTCTTCGGATTGTATGGGATGATGAATTGAAGTTTGCACTAGGATTTTATCTGTACTTGTTCGAGGAGACTGACTAGAGGAAAGAGTTGTTATGGAAGTGAAATGATATTGGCGATAAGGTTTATATGTGTCGACGTATTGAAGAGGTATTATTGAGGTATTGAGACTATGTGAAGTTGATGATTATTGGAGTTTTGGTGGACAAGAGGTAAGGTAAATGATATTGAAGATAAAGTTTATATGTATCGACGTAAGAGGTATTACTGAAGTATTAAGATTATGTGATGCTGATGACTATTGGAGTTTTGGTGGATAAGAGGTAAAGTAAGTGAGGAGCATATTTTTTTTTTTTTTTTTTTTTGTTGGTTTATATGGAACGAGGAGGATGAAGATGGCAGACTGGAACACTCAAGTAGAAGGAAGATTGTCTACACACACACTTTGTTAAATCACTAAGCAGTATATACTTTTTTTTTTGGATAGAGGAAGTATTTGCATATCTTGGCACACTGACAGTTGTTCAGAAACCGTACATTTTGATTTGGCTTGGCAAACATTGGTCTTGACATGATGACTATGACATTGACTAGCTATTATTGACTGTTGTACACTGTTGCCATTACTACTTGATACACATGTTGAACATAAAATTTTGCATAGAATTGCACTTACACAGTTAACACTATTCAATTACACAGTAGTACTTAATGTGGATGAAAGATGAGTGAGTGTGTTTTGTGTGTTTTCCTTTCCTAATCCCAAATAATTGGTACCGACCTATCTCCTAAATATTGTTTTACTTGTTTGTTGTGGCTTGCACTGACACCCATCATTATTATATGTTTACCGGTATTTGAGTATTTGTAATAGTTAATATGACAATTATCTGATATCATTTGTGTGTTTATTATAATTTGCATGTTGAGTGAAAGAGCATTGATAATAAGTTTGTAAAAGCAATTGTGTGTGCCTTCAAACTGTTGTTCGTGCTTGCACCTATTCAACATTGCTGGGTGCCACTGATGGACTGCTTCTACTGAAATGATGTCACTTGTTGGTGTCTGCACCTGCTCAACATTACTGGGTGCCACTGATGGAACTGCTTCTACTGAAATGATGTCACTTGTTGGTGTCTGCACCTGTTCAACATTACTGGGTGCCATTGATGGAACTGCTTCTACTGAAATGATGTCACTTGTTGGTGTCTGCACCTGCTCAACATTACTGGGTGCCACTGATGGACTGCTTCTACTGAAATAATGTCACTTGCTGGTGTCTGCACCTGTTCCACAATGCTGGGTGCCATTGATGGACTGCTTCTACTGAAATAATGTCACTTGTTGGTGTCTGCACCTGCTCAACATTACTGGGTGCCACTGATGGACTGCTTCTACTGAAATGTTGTCACTTGTTGGTGTGTGCACTGGTTCAACATGGCTGGGTGCCACTGATGGAACTGCTTATACTGAAATGATGTCACTTGTTGGTGTCTGCACCTGCTCAACATTACTGGGTGCCACTGATGGAACTGCTTCTACTGAAATGATGTCACTTGTTGGTGTCTGCACCTGTTCCACAATGCTGGGTGCCATTGATGGACTGCTTCTACTGAAATAATGTCACTTGTTGGTGTCTGCGCCTGCTCAACATTACTGGGTGCCACTGATGGAACTGCTTCTACTGAAATGATGTCACTTGTTGGTGTCTGCACCTGTTCAGCATTGCTGGGTGCCACTGATGGAACTGCTTCTACTGAAATGATGTCACTTGTTGGTGTCTGCACCTGCTCAACATTACTGGGTGCCACTGATGGACTCCTTCTACTGAAATGATGTCACTTGTTGGTGTCTGCACCTGTTCAACAACACTGCGTGCCACTGATGGAGCTGCTTCTACTGAAATGTCACTTGTTGGTGTCTGCACCTGCTCAACATTACTGGGTGCCACTGATGGAACTGCTTCTACTGAAATGATGTCACTTGTTGGTGTCTGCACCTGTTCCACAATGCTGGGTGCCATTGATGGACTGCTTCTACTGAAATAATGTCACTTGTTGGTGTCTGCACCTGCTCAACATTACTGGGTGCCACTGATGGAACTGCTTCTACTGAAATGATGTCACTTGTTGGTGTCTGCACCTGTTCAGCATTGCTGGGTGCCACTGATGGAACTGCTTCTACTGAAATGATGTCACTTGTTGGTGTCTGCACCTGCTCAACATTACTGGGTGCCACTGATGGACTCCTTCTACTGAAATGATGTCACTTGTTGGTGTCTGCACCTGTTCAACAACACTGCGTGCCACTGATGGAGCTGCTTCTACTGAAATGTCACTTGTTGGTGTCTGCACCTGTTCAACATTGCTGGGTGCCACTGATGGAACTTTTTCTACTAAAATGATGTCACTTGTTGGTGTCTGCACCGGTTCAACGTTGCTGCGTGCCACTGATGGAACTGCTTATACTGAAATGATGTCAGTTGTTGCTGTCTGCACCGGCTCAACATTGCTGGGAGCCACTGATGGACTGCTTCTACTAAAATCGTGTCACTTGTTGGTGTCTGCTCCTGTTCAACATTGCTGGGTGCCACTGATGGAACTGCTTCTACTGAAATAATGTCACTTGTTGGTGTCTGCACCTGCTCAACATTAATGGGTGCCACTGATGGACTGCTTCTACTGAAATGATGTCACTTGTTGGTGTCTGCACCTGTTCAACATTACTGGGTGCCACTGATGGACTACTTCTACTGAAATGATGTCACTTGTTGGTGTCTGCACCTGTTCAACATTGCTGGGTGCCACTGATGGAACTGCTTCTACTGAAATGATGTCACTTGTTGGTGTCTGCACGCGTTCAACATTACTGGGTGCCACTGTTGGAACTGCTTCTACTGAAATGATGTCTCTTGTTGGTGTCTGCACCTGCTCAACATTACTGGGTGCCACTGATGGACTGCTTCTACTGAGATAATGTCACTTGTTGGTGTCTGCACCTGCTCAACATTACTGGGTGCCACTGATGGACTGCTTATACTGAAATGATATCACAGTGTCTGCACCAGTTCAACTTGCTGGGTGCCACTGATGGAACTGCTTCTATTGAAATAATGTTACTTCTTGCCGTTTGCACCTGTTCAACATTACTGGGTGCCACTGATGGACTGCTTCTACTGAAATAATGTCACTTGTTGGTGTCCGCGCCTGCTCGCAATTTCTGGGTTCCACTGTTGGAGCTGTTTAAGTAATGCTGATGAAATATTATGAGACTGCTATTTGCACCTGTTTACCATTGCTGGGTGCTACTGCTGGAACCGTTGACTACTTGTTTATTGATATATTGACAAGATTTTATGTGAATATTTGGATAAACTGATTTTTTTGTGTACTTTCTGTTTGTGAAATGTTATGAGACTCTTACCTACACCTATTTGACATTGCTGGTGCCATTGATTGAATGGTACTTGTGTAAACTATTATGTAAAATCACATGTATGAAAGCATTTGTATTCCTTACTGTATTTTATATAATAGGTTATTGAAGGGTCAGAGCAAAGCCAAAATTTATTTAGTTATGTGATATTTACTTATTAATATTACTTTTTAATTTTTGTCTGTATTTTTTGGACGAATTTGGTGGTATTTTCACCACCAATGCTGGCAAAAATACCATCAAATTCTAGCCCGTGGAGGAGGGGCATATGAAAGGTGGCTACACTGAGTCACAGCGCCAGAGACTGCACCAAAGAGTATTATTCAGCCGCCTCCACTGGCAGTGTTTGTTGAGATGTGATAGTGGAGAGTGCTTATTGAGAAGTACCAGTAGGCAGTGCTTGTTGAGATGTGGTAGTGGAGAGTTCTTGTCGAGAAGTCGTGGTGGAGAGTGCTATTGAGATGTAGCAGTGGTGTGTCGTTGTTGAGAAGTTCTCATGGAGAGTGCTTGTTCAGATGTTGTGATATTGTTTTGATGGGCTAGACACCAGATATTGTTGGATTGGGGATGCTGTAATGATCAGAGTGTGCTTGTCGTCAATATATATGAAGGTAAGAAATTCCTTTTTTTCATTATTTCAATGTCTTAAACAATAATGCCTCTTGGTCACAGGTTCAGTCAACAAAGCATGTGGCTCGTGTTCTTGTATTAGACTGTATTTCTGGTTTCCATGTGTAATTATAGTATTTCTGTTTTTTTTAATTACTGCAGTATAAATGGTGTTTAAAATATCTGGTCTTATTGAGGAAGAACCGTGCCAGATGTGTACGTTGAATCACACTTCCACACACAGAACAGCGACACTTGTGCCTTGTTGTTTCCTAGGTTTTATAGTTGCTGGGGACTTAATTAATTAATTGTGTTAACGGAAATTTTCTTTCGTTCTTTGTTGTTATTATATGCAGTCAGACTGCGTACTAATACCAGTCAGGGCCAACCGGTTACAAGACTGCGTAACCGAACAGACAGCTACTAAATCAAAAAAGTATTTGCATTCATTTTATTTAATTAAGCCCCCATGCAAGGAGACCACATATACGACGCTAGTGCGACCTATTCTTGAGTGCTGTTCGAATTTTCTGGATTCATAGCAAGTGTAATTAAAGAAAGACATCGAAGCAGTTCAGAGACGAGCTACTAGGGATGCTTCGGGAACTTAAACGGAAATCCATGAAAGGAAGGCAAAGTTCTTTTCGAGGACCACTATTTAGAAAATCTAACCAATTTCCGTATTACAAAAATTAACAAAAAACTAAGCACCAAATAAAATAAATTTAGGTACTCTACGGGTACTTTACAGGCACAATAAATGTCTACGCACTTGAATTCTCGTAATTAAAATTTAGAAGTGGGGTGCAGTAAGAAAAAAAATTCTGCGTTTGTCGGCAGTAGTTTACTCTTTCTTCTCGTAGACATTCACAGCTTCAGAGAAAAGACGCTCTGAATAAGCACTATTTCCTGGCGACAACAAATATTTTGCTGCAAGGTTTACCAAACACGAAATGTATCTTTTCTTGTTTGCCACCACGTGTATGGATTATCATGGCGTGATATCTTCCTAATAAAGATCCATTCCAGTTGCAATTTTTTTTTTCTTTCGATGTACGAGTATAAGCTGTGTTTTTTCTGCAACCACCTCTTCGAAGCAATCCATAAAAGATGAATGAATAGTCTGCCTTGGACTCTTTTCTTCGGCTCCCATTCTCTTGGCCCGAATAGGGGACGAATTCGCGCTATCGTGCCTGCCTGTTTCATAGTTCATATTTTAGGTATCGATGAAAATATACTGTCTTACTTTTTCTCTCTGCAGGTGCCTGTTGAAAATATTCATTTTAAAGCATGGGTCTAAAACGGTAGCCTCCAAATAATTTTTACTTGTGAGGGTCTTCAAATTGTTCTTGCAAACCTTGCCTCACCTGGCTTTATTTGGGTGTTAGCCTTAATGTGCTCGTTTCATCGCAATATCGCGTTAATATAACAACACACGGAATAATTTCAGAAATGCAAGCGTATCCGAAACTTGTAGTTTTTGTTATTTCCTCAAGTGGTTGTAATAATTTCAAAAGTTGCTCTAAAAGTTCACATTGTGCAGCAGTCAAATTGCCGATATCACACTCCATGAGATAAGAGTGATATGGCCCGTTTTTGTTCCATTAGCCTTGTAAGCATATAATAGGTGGAATTCCTTCGCGTACTGACTTCTTGCACCGATTAACGTTCAGAGAGATCCGTATCTTTTTGGATAGAACGCAGTTTTTCCTGTGCAGTGCCCGAATGATTAAAATGAGTCAAGATCCTCCTACTTATAGTCACATTTGACTGAGCCTTCACGCAATCGTTAACAATTAGTTGAAGAGAATTTTATCATTATTATAAAATAAATCAACGTTTTCTTTTTACCATTTATCTGACTATATCAAAACATCTTACTGAAATATTCCGTATTCGGCAGAGTAGGACACAGACTTTCTATATTCTGCCGAATAAGATAAAAGTAGCCGAATACCGAATAATACCTTAATATTTGTTGCCAGTTAATTTATTAATACTTTAACTCATGAAATAAAATTTTATTGGACCTAACTTCACATATATGTAAGTAAAATAATAGGTTAAAAATTAGAATATATCGATGAATAAGTCTTCTCTTGAAGGTGACGGGTAGTCGTACCTAGCCATCAGCAAGGGTGAACCACCTGAGGACGACGGACAGTTGCTCGGAGGAAATATTGTGGAATTTGCACAACGTGATCCGGCGGCAAACTCGTGAAGACTATTTACAACAGATTCGCTGGGAAAGCTTGAAGAGTCACAGTAGGAAACTTGTTGAAACGTTGTCGCAGAACTGACACCGTGAGAAGACTTTATCATCGAAATTTAGCGAGAAAGCCTGCACTCCCATTAGTGTATATTGTTGAGTAGGGACCCAACAGTACAGCAGTTCTACGGGCCCGCACGGCATCCAGTCGGCCCTCGCTCGTCTACCACAACTGTGTCCACTGGAGCCCACATCCAGATTTAGATTCTAGCTTGCGACATACCGTATTGTCTCGAATATTTTCCCAAATATTCGGCAATGAAAATGTGCAGCGCAATGATTCGTGTGACGTTCCATAGTTCGAAATCGTTGTTAACGAGGTGAGATATATTTTTCTCCCGAGGGTGCGAAGCTCTTCGGTGTGGATAAAGTGGTTCAAATTAGTGAAGTGCCTTTTGCATTACGTATTTTGGGAGAAAGTAATATGAAACAAAGCAAGAAAAATTATCTAGTAAACATGGACTCTAAAATGCTTGCTTTAAGAGTTATGAGCACTTCTTCACCAGAAGATATGTATTTCGCACAAGCGAAGATGAACAATTGCTCACATGTTGTAGTGCATGATTACTGGAGATTTTTTTCTTGTTTTGGTCTCTCTGCTGTTCTGTTCTTGGACTTCTATGCTTCAACTCTCTCTTTGTTATGTTCGTGTATTGTGATGACAGAAAAAAATAACTGTGTTAAAGGAAAATTTAATTTCTACCCTGATTTATTAAAAACGAAAGTATTGGGAAAATAGTTACAGGAAAAGGAGTTTGGTGCATGAGAGAAGTCAACTGCTTCTGCGAGCAACAGTTAATATCTCTGGCTATGTTTACTACCTAGTCGGCAACTTTCATTATACATACTGGGTTTTACGGAATTTAACTTGTGGGAAACTAAAGTGTTCACAATTATGATGGTGCGCTTTAATTTGAAAGACATAAAACTATTAACACAATATTTAAAAACTAATTTTGATTCCGATACAGCTTCTCCCGTAAAATTATTTACGCGTTTTTCACAGCGAATACACACATTCTAATGAACTTCACCTTACAGTGGCAAATTCATTTAAAGAGTTAAATAATAGAAGCCAGACCCATTTTTGGGCTGTTCTCCTTATCTGATACCGGAGATACGTTCGCATAAGAAATAAAGAACGGTGTTAAATCCCATGCACGTACAACAAAGGAGACGGCACAGCTTGCAATACAAGAGACTTATTTCACAGTATCGAAGATGAAGAACTGTTCGTAGTTTTAGAAACGTGCATTTTAGTGACCATGTTTACTAGACTCTTTTGTTTCGAGTGATCGTTCCTGTCATATGCTTCAGTGTTGACCGTTCCTCCTGGAACATCATGAGACAGGCGAAATACTGTCAGACTACAAGAACAATGTAGTAATTCCAATTCTGAGGAAGGAATGTGGTAATATATGTGAATATTATCGCACTATCAGTTTGTTATATCATGGTTGCCAAATAATGATGCGTATTATTTACGGAAGAACGGAAACTGGTAGAAGATGACCTCGGGGAAGATTAGTTTGGGTTCCGGAGAAATGTAAGAATACTCGAGGAATTATTGACCCTAAGACTTATATTACGATTACAATATAGGTTAGAGATTGGCAAACCTACATTTACAACATATAATGATTTAGAGAAAGCTTTTGACAATGTTGACCGGAAAACACACTTTGAAATTCTGAAGGGAGCAGGAGTAAAACACAGGAACCGAAAAGTTCTTTACAGATTTTACGGAAAACAGACTGCAATTATAAGGATCGAAGGACATGAAAGTAAGGCAGCACTTTGAGAAGGGAGCGAAGCAGGGGTGTTCAGTCTGTACTCTGAGCAAGGATAAATTTAGAAAGGTAATTAAAGTAAAAACAGAGGAAATGAAAAATTTGAGGTTCGTTGCTACATTGTTATACTGTCAGCGACAGAAAAGCACTTAAATGAGCAGATGAAGTGAGTGGATAGTGTATTGAAAAGAGGTTAATAGATAAACGCCAACAAAAGCAAAACAACGGTAACAGTCGAATTAAATCTGGCGATGTCGAAGGAGTTAGATTAGGACAAGTGACAATAAAAGTAATAGAGGAAATCTGCTGTCAGATGATGATGATGACTGGTTTGTGGTGTGCTCAACTGCGCGGTCATCAGGCCCCTTACAAAGTCCAAATGTTTCCAGAGTCCAATTTGTTTATACACAGTCCATGATGATGATGATGAAATGACGAGGACAACACAAACACCCATCCCCCGGTAGAGAAAATCCCCAACTCGCCCGGGAATCGAACCCGGGATCCTGTGATCCAGAGGCAGCAACGCTAGTCACTGGACTTCTGCTATCAGGGCATCTATCTAAATAATGATGGCAGAGATAGAGAGGACATAAAATACAGACTGGATGTAGCAAGAAAAGGATTTATAAAACAGAGGAATTAGTTGACATCTTATATAAATTGGTTTTCTGAAGGTTTTCGTCTGCAGAGTAGCTGTGTACGGATGTGAAACATGGACTATAAGCAGTTCATATAAGAAGAGAATAGAATCTTTTGAAATGTGGTACTACTGAAAAATGTTGGAAATTAAGTGCTTAAATCGAATAACTAATGAAGAGGACGAAAAGGAATACGGCGAAAAAGAAATTTGTGTCACAACTTGACTAGAAAAAGGGATCGTTTAATAGGACACATCCTGTCGCACCAAGGAATTGTCATTTTGGTAATGGAGCGAAGCACGGCGGGTAACCAATGTAGACGAAGACCAGGGGCGAATATAGTAAGGAGGCTGAAGTGGATGTAGGTTGAAGTAATGTTATATTCGGAGACGAAGGGGCTTGCACGCGATAGGTTAGCATGGAGAGCTGCATCAAACCAGTCTTTGGACTGAAGAGCACACATCGGGTGACAATGTAAGGGATTTCGATTGTTTACGTTCCATTTACACTGAAGCACCAAAGAAACTGGTATAGGCATGCGTATTCAAATACAGAGGTATGTAAACAGGCAGAATACTGCGCTGCGGCCGGCAACGCCTATATAAGACAAGTGTCTGACGCAGTTGTTATATTGCACTATCATATTTCTTGTCAAAGTTGATATGTCAAATATTTATGTCAAAGGAATTTGATATTGTAATAAGGAACTTTGTCAAATATCGCTTTCCGTCAAAGAAATATAATCACATTTAGGACCTCGCCGTAGAGTTGATCATAAAAGGCGTTTATCTTCCGTTCATCACAATGTGGAATGTAACCGATTGGAGCGCTGGTAACGCTACACCTATTTGACATCTGTAGTGTGTTTGTAAACATAACTGCAAAGTTTAGTCGGTGTGTTCCTTCGACTCTTTTCAATAACCTTGATTTGACTCGGATGGGGGGTGAGCAAGGGAGCAAAACGCACTCTATTGATCGTGTGCTGATGGGCGTGTAGGATATCCTGCAGGCGCCTTCAGACCCACAATTAAAGGTGCAGCCATCGACCTCTACAATTGAGCCGAACATTAACTGGAAATGGTTATGTTCGGCTACTTGGACACCATTTGCAGCCATTCATGGACTTCATGGTCCCAAACAACTATGGAATTTTTATGGATGAAATAAGCTATGTCACCGGACCACAACTGTTCACGATTGGTTTGAAGAACATTCTGGACAATTCAGGAGAATGACTTAGCCACACAGATCGCCAGACACCAATGCATCGGAAATTTATGGAACATAATCGAGAGGTCAGTTTGTGCGCAAAATCCTGCGACACAACATTTTCGCAAATATGGACGGGTATAGAGATTAGTAATTCTGCAGAGGACTTCCAACGACTTGTTGAGTCCGTGGCTCGTCGAGTTGCTGCACTATGTCGGGCAAAATGAGGTCCGACATGGTATTAGGAAGTATCTCATAACTTTCGTCACTTCACTGTAAATTTTCCACAGAGTTGCTCTTCCTCTGCGTGGAAGCTCTTGGCTGATATTCGGGTTCGGCTTATATTCGGAGGATTACAGTACGTTCGAGTAGTTTAGTTGATAGGCTCATTGATAGTATTTGCAGGAGATGAATTGTTTTTGTACTGTACAGAGGTACCAACTGATGCCCCACAGCTTAAACAAGTAGCAAGAATGAAACTCAGAGCCCTGAGTCAAAGTGACCTACTTTGAATCGGAGCGGTCCGACGGGCGGCTTGGCGTACGGGAGATTGTAGAACGCTAGTAATGAACGACCGCTTCGGGTCGCCTGCACGCGTCCGCGCACCCTGCCGTAGCGCGTCGTAGCGACGACCGTTACGTCACCACCAGCCGCGGCCACCGCTGCAGCCAGCAACAACAGGAGCAAAGTACTGTAGCGACTTGTCGGCGCGGCCATCGCGGAGACATTGAGCTGCGGCAGCCTCCCACAGGCTTCAGGCGTCAGTCGTCTGATATGGTTGTGGAGGGGGAAGGAGGAGTGTGGACGAGGGTCAATGTCACGGCCGCGCCCGCTAGGGGAGCGTTAACCACAGGAGTCTTTGACCCAGTGTTGTATCTCCGTCTCCACCATCCAACGCATTAAGATTTAAAAACTAAACTTGGCCCGAATAGTCAGCACACCGCTCTCTCGGTCGTATGTCGGTTTAAGAGACTGGAGCGATTCCTCCTGAATCAAGCAGCTCCTCAGTTTGGCTCATAAGAAGTGAGTGCGCCCCCCTCGCCAACAGCGCTCTGCAGACCGGATGGTCACCCATCCAAGTGCTAGTTAGCTCAGCACGAAAACGCGCAACTTCGGTATTCTGTCAGGAACCGGTGTTACCACTGCGTCAAGGCCGTTGGCCACATTAAGATTTGGATCACTCTATTTAGCTCCTGCATTCGACGTCATGTTCTGGTGGAGGTTGAAATACGCGAAAATACAATTAAATTGGAGCAACCAGAATGTGAAAATATGGCTGGAACAAATTGCTAAATCCATCACTATGATCTTAAATAAGAGGGACGTTCAATAAGTAATGCAACACTTTTTTCCGGAACCAAGTTGGTTATAGACAATGCATCATATTATTCTCCACTCTTTTAGTTACAAAACCCTATTTTTCAACATAATATCCGTTCAATACGACGGCCTTACACCATCTTATTGCGAGGACCTGCATGCCCAATGGAGTGGTGTAAGTCGTAGCCAACGTCTTGATGCGTCAATAGCCTCCCATCACCCACGTCCTGCTTCCCGCGGAGTCCATCTTTTATTCGGCCAAACAGAATTCGAAAGGTGCGAGATCCAGGCTGTAGGGTGGTTGAGGAACAACAACCCAGTGAAGTTTTGTTAGCTCCATTCGGATGTACAGACATTTGAGCCCTTGCATTATCATAGAGAAGGAGAAGTTCATTTGCATTTCTGTGGAGGCGAACATGCTTAAGTCGCTTCTTTGGTCTCCTGAGGGTATAACATTATACTTCAGAGTTGGTCATTGCACCCAGCTGATCGCTGCACCATGAGGGAAGACATAAAATATGATAACCTCGTCAGAGTCTCAGAAGACCGTCGCCATGACTTTACCAGCTAAAAGTACGGCTTTGAGCTTTTTCTTCGGAGGAGAGGTGGTGTATCACCACACCATGGATTGCTGTTTCGTTTTGAGTTCGACGTGATTAACCCATGTTTCATCGCCCGTGACGATATGCGACAAAACTGTCACGATCACCTTCCTAAATCGCCATCAGCTCCGCACAGATGCTCCTTGGTTGCACTTTATGGTCTTCTGTTAGGCGGCTGCGAACCTCGCCGGCGCACACCTATGACTATCCAAACTGGTGGACGAGTGCGTCAGCAGTACCAACAAAAACTTACAGTTGAGCACCGAGGTGTTTCATTGTGATCCTTCGTTCACCCTGAATGAGAGTGCCCGTAGGCTTCAACATCGCAGGAGTCAGCTGTGTGCGGCCGGCCGGTACGCGGGAGATCAGATAGGTTATCGCGACCTTGTAGCGATGATGACAGAAGCCTCATTCAGCCACTCAACGTGCTTTTTTTCACTGCCTGGTGTCCGTAAACATTCTGCAAGCGCCTATGAATACCTGTGATGCCCTGGTTTTCCGTCAGAAGAAACTCAATGATAACACTCTTGCTTGGTACCCATCTCCGTTGTAAAGGCTATTTTGAAGGTTACGTATAGCGCCGCCACCAGTCTGAACTTCATGAAATTATTGGTACTGAAGCGGGGATATTCTACGATGTCCCACAACAAATTCTTCTTTTTTTTTTCAACCGAAATTGGCCCAGAAAAAAAGTATGTAGCATTACTTATTGATCGCCCATAGTACTGTCACTGAAACCTCTGATGAGATTTAATTCGAAGACAATGTTTTTTCGGTCAATTGATTTTTATGACTACTTTTTTAAAGTAATAGAAAACATCGTGGGTGAAATCCGAGATCTGGTTGTAGACCACGTTGCTACCTTAACAAAGAGAATCCACTGCAAAATGGAAAACTGGAAGAAAGTGCAGCCTAATGACATATTGAAAACACTGAAAGCACACCAACTACAGAGAGTGCAGATATGTATCACAGTTCCTGCACTATCCGCAAGAAAACTGTCATTGGAGTATCTCAACCATTTGCAGCAGCAACAAACAATTACTTATCTCAAGAGTCTTCTCGTGCTTCTTGAAACTGCCATTGACACACGAAATTACAAAAACTGATACCCATGTTTAGTATCAATAATAGATCAATCTCAATCTTTCCATTCATAATCGAATTAATGAAATCTGTTAAGAAAATTCAGATTTCGGGTTATCTGGAAGAAAACAAACTCATCCACGATGCACAGTTGGGTTTCCGAAGTGGAAAGACCAATACTAATGATGTAATGGAGTATTAAGAAAAATAAAGCTGGCATTCGTGGTAACAAGTCTTTGGAAGTTACACCGTTTAATATTAGCAAAGCGTTTTACTGCATCCCCAACAAGACCTTAGGCGAAAATGTTAAAACACCATGGTATAAACAGCGCTCTGATAGCTATCCTTCAATGCTACTTATAAAACGGATAGCGTGGTGTAGCAAGGTGTGCTGCAAGTTTCTGTCATAGGCCCGGGACCGGTTCAAGTCCCAAGTGATTCAAGCTGCCGCGTGAGGTGCCAAGCTGATAGTGGCGCCAGAGGCTCCACACCTATAAAGCATGTATCACAATTGGTACCGGCCGCTTGGGGTGCCAATTTCACAGGGTCGTCAAGGGCGCTTAAGTGTAGATTTGTGTACAGCATGTATCAGAATTAGTAACAAAGAGTGATACAGATGAATGTGTATTAGAAAAAGGGTGGATGGGGGAGAGAGGGCCGGGTTGGGGGACGGGGGTGCCAAATTGTAAGTTGTTTGTATGGAAAAATGTTCTCGAACCGCCTCTGAGGAGTAGATCCTCTCCTCATTCTCATTTATGTCATAGGCCCATAGTTATGAATAAAATGTATGTACAACATACATATTGTTGCTGTGGTCTTTAGCTCAAAGACTGGTTTGGTGTAGCTCTATACGCCACTCTATATTTATAACGAATAAATTAATAAATGACGAAGCTGATCCCCTACGCTACACAAAACGATTCAGAACACTGTTGCAGAAAAAACGAAAAAAAACCGTGACAAATTTAAACAGACGAGATTGGCGATCTTTTGCAGAAGCTCGACATTTAGCCCGGACTTCAATACGAGATGCTTATAATAGTTTCCAGAACGAAATTTTGTCTCGAAACCTGGCAGAAAATCCAAAGAGATTCTGGTCGTATTTGAAGTATGCTAGCGGCATGACGCAATCAATGCCTTCTCTGCGAGATAGCAATGGAGATACTATCGAAGACAGTGCTGCCAAAGCAGAGTTACTAAACACAGCCTTCCGAAATTTCTTCACCAAAGAAAACGAAATAAATATTCCAAAATTCGAATCAGGAACAGTTCCCAACATGAGTAACACACAAGTAGATAACCTCGGAGTAGTGAAGCAATTTTAATCCCTTAGTAAAATCAAGTCTTCTGGTCCAGACTGTATACGAATTAGGTTCCTTTCAGAGTATGCAGATGCAATAGCTCCACACTTAACACTCATATACAATCGTTCTCTCGACGAAAGATCCATACCCAAAGCATGGAAAGTCGCACATGTACACCAATATTCAAGAAAGGTAGTAGAGGTAATCCACAAAATTACAGGCGTTTATCACTAACGTCGATATGCAGCAGCAGTTTTGAAGATATATTGTGTTCAAACATCATGAATTACCTTGAAGAAAATAGTCTATTAGAAAACATGGTTCTTGTGAAACACAACTAGCTCTTTACTCGCACGAAATGTAGAGTGCTATTGACGAGGGATTTCAAATGGATTCCGTATTTCTGTATTTCCAGAAGGCTTTTGACACTGTACCACACAAGCGGCTTATAGTGAAATTGCGTGCTTATGGAATATCGTCCCAGTTATGTGACTGGATTCGTGATTTCCTGTCAGACAGGTCACAGTTCGTAGTAAGTCATGGAGTAAATCAGAAGTGATTTCTGGCGTTCCCCAAGGTAGTGTTACAGGCCATTTGCAGTTCCTTATCTACAAAACCGATTTGTGAGACAATCTCTACTTCGATCATTATCAGTTATTTTGTTCCCCAAATAGCAAAACTCATCTACTACTTTAAGTCACTCATTTCCTAATCTAATTTCATCAGCATCACCTGATTTAATTCTACTACATTCATTTTCCTCGTTATAATCTTGTTGATGCTCATCTTATATCGTCCTTTGAAGACACTGTCCATTCCGTTCAACTGCTCTTCCAAGTCCTTTGCTGTGTCTGACAGAATTACAGCGTCGTCGGTAAACCTCAAAGTTTTTATTTCTTCTCCCTGGATTTTAATTCCTACTCCAAATTTTTCTTTTGTTTCCTTTACTGCTAGCTCAATATACAGATTGAAGAACATCGGGGACAGGCTACAACCCTGTCTCACTCCCTTCTCAACTAATGCTTCCCTTTCATGCGTCTCGACTCTTATGACTGCCATTTGGTTCTTGTAAAAGCTGTACAGAGCCTTTCGATCCCTGCATTTTACCCAAGATACCTTCAGGATTTCAAAAAAAGTATTCCAGTCAACATGATGAAAAGCTTTCTATGAGTCTACAAATGCTATAAGCTTCTGTTTACTTTTCTTTACCCTATGTTCTAAGAGAAGTCGTAGGGTCTATATTGCCTTCCTTGTTCCTACATTGCTCCAGAATCCAAACTCGTCTACCCCGTGGTTGGCTTCTAGCAGTTTATCCTTTCTTCTGTTAAGAATTCGATTTGCTACTTGCAACCATGACTTATTAAACTGATAATTCAGTAATATTTACACTTGCTAGCACCAGCTTTCTTTGGAATTGGAATTATAATATTCTTCTTCAGTGGTGAGGGTATATCGCTTGTCTCATACATCTTGCACACCAGATGCAAGAGTTTTATCTTGGCTCGCATTACAACTTAGGTCTGTCAGTGTTCTGTCAGATTCCTCTCGCAATATCATATCTTCCAACTTATCTTCATCTAAGACCCCTTCCATTTCTATGATATTGTCTGCAAGTACATCTTCCTTGTACAGACTCTTTATACAGAGTGAGTCACAAACTATTGCCACTAAGAGTAACTCCGAAAGTGTGATAGGAGCTGAAAATTTTGTGGACAAAAGTTGCAGGGGACAACGGGGGCCATATTATGACTTTTTTCTTGTTGCTAGGTAGGTTCGCTTCAGAGATATGAAGATCAACTTTGCTTTATTAAATGGGATGCTATAGTTTGGTACTTATTTTCTGATAGCGGCTATCCAGACGAATCCAATGATGTGTAACAGTAAGGTCTTTGAAGGTCAACGACGGTCAAAAATGTGGCATGAACGTCCATTTACAGAAGGTGTTCGAAGTGATGACCATTGGTATCAGTCCAATGCTACAATCTTCTTATCGTGGATTGCATGTTATTCCTTATCACATCGGCATTTATCCAAGCACATGCTCTGACAATTCTCTGTCGCTTATATTCAGGTGTAGTTGGAATGTCTTTATAAACAATGTCTTTTACGAATCCCCACAAGAAAAAATCCAGAGGCGTCAAGTCTGGCAAACGAGCCGGCCACGACACATCTGTTCCACGTCCAGTCCAACGATTTCGGAATTGTCTCTGTAACTCATTTCTAGCCCTCAGCGAAAAATTTACCGGTCACCCATTGTGTTGATATCAAATTCTGTTCCTTGTTCCTCAAGGTATTTCTTCCAATAACAGACCTAATGTTTCATACAGTAATGTGGTGTACTTCCTACTATTAAGATTTACTTTGATGAAATAGGGGCCTATAAATCTGTCCTCCTGAATCCCACACCATACATTCACCGACCAAGGTTTTTGGTGTGCAACTTTCCGCAGCCAACATGTATTTTCAGTTGCTCAATAATGCACGTTATGCAAATTAACGTATACATGGTTCGTGAATGTAGCTTCGTCAGTAAATAAAATCTAATTAATAAATGTGTCATCCCTCCGAGTCTGAAGTTGAGCCCACCGGTAGAATTCAATGAGACGCATACAACCGTACCATTTTATTCTCGCTGGACACTGATAAGGTAGGCGTGATTTGTACGGCGATGCAGAACACGAACAACACTAGTCTGACTCATACCAGATTCCCTTGCGGTTTGACGCGAACCAACACAAGGATCTCGAACCACATTGCAAGAGTACCAATTTCCGTTACCTCGTTAGTAACTTTCCTTTGCTGGGTATGTTTCCGATGCGTTAAAGATCCAGTTGTTCTCAGTTTATCATATTCATATTCAAATGAACGACGTGCAGGGTGACTACGTTGAGGATATTTTTCAGTGTGTAAGTCTCTAGCTCTCACTGAATTTCATTGGCATTCTCTTTAAATGAGAAGCATATCGACTTGTTCTTCGAAGGAATACATCATTCACATTCGTTTGATTCAACGATACTAGTCTTACTGTTCCTATTAGTGTTGTAGTGCGAAACCGTCGAATGGTGTTTACATGTCAATGGCACTTTAGATGGATACGCCGTATTCGGCGAATATTTACTATTTGCACGATATTCGAGAGAGAATTGTCAGAGCATGTGCTTCGATAGGTACCGAAGTGATAAAGAATAACATTCGATCCATGATAAGGAGATTGCAGCGCTGCATTGATATCAATGGTCATCATTTCGAACACCTTCTGTAAATGGACTTTCATGCCACCTATGTGACCTTCGCAAAGACCTTACTATTACACATCATTGGATTCGTCTGGATAGCCGCTATCAGAAAATAAGTACCAAACTATAGCATACCACTTAAAAAAGCAAAGTTGACCTTCATATCTCTGACGCGACCCCACCAGCAACAAAAAACCAACGTCATATTATTGTCCCCATTGACCAATACAACATTTGTCCCACAAACGTTTCAGCTACTATCATACTTTTGGAGTTATTCTAGGTGGCAATAGTTAGTGACTCACTCCGATTGTACTCCTTCCAACTTTCAGCTTTCCCTTCTTTGCTTAAGACCGGTTTTCCATCAGAGCTCTTGATATTCATATACATGCATCTCTTTTCTCCAAAGTACTCTTTAATGTTACTGTAGGCAGTGTGTATCCTTCCAGTAGTGATACATGCTCCTAAATCTTTACATTTGCCGTCTAGCCGCTACTGCTTAGCTGTTTTGCTCTTCCTGTCAATCTTATTTTTAGACGGACGACGTTTTTATGCCATTTCACTTGCTTCATTTACTGCATTTTTAAATTTTCTCCTTTCATCTATTAAATTCAGTATCTTCTATGTTATCCATGGATTTCTATTAGGACGTGTCTTTTTACCTATGTGGTCCTCTGCTGCCTTCAAGTCTTCTAAAGCGACCCATTCGTCTTCTACGCTATTCCTATTCTCTATTCTTCACAATCGTTTTCCAATGCTCCCTGTGAAACTCCCAACAACCTTTCTTTCAACTGATCCAAGTCCCACCTCCTTAATGTCTGACCTTTTTGCTATTTCTTCTGTGTTAATCTACAGCTCCTAACCAATAAATTGTGATTAGAATTCATATCAGCCCCTGGAAATGACTTACAATTTAAAATCTAGTTCCGAAATCTCTCCCTTACAATGAAAAATTCAATCAGAAACCTTCCAATGTCTCCAGGCTTTTTCCACATACACAACCTCACTATTAAATATTCGTCTCCCTAAAGTATCCGAATAATCACTTTGGCCTCATCATACCTCTCTTCAATTTCTTCATCTGTGGAGCATATCAACTTGTACCACTGTGGTGGCTTGTGTTTTTAGTTTCTATCTTGCCTACGATAATGCCTTCACTATGCTGTTCCTGGTAGCTTACCTCTATTCCTGTTTTCTTACTCACTATTAAAGCTACTACTACATTACACATACTTCATTTCATATTCATAACCCTGTGTTCATCTGACGAGAAGTCCTGTTCCTCCTGCCATTGAACACTAGTTCCCACTATATCTAACTTCAACCTATCCATTTCCCTTTTTAAACTCTCTAACCTGCCTACCCAGTCGAGGGGTCTAACATTTCATGATCTGATCCGTAGAACTCCAATTTCGTTTCTCCTGATGACGATGTCCTCCTAAATAGTCCTCGCCCAGAGATCCAAATGAGGGATATTTTATCTCTGAAATATTTTACCCAAGCGGACACCATCATCATTTAACCATACACAGCTGCATCCCTTGCTTACAGCCGTTCGTAGTACCAGCACAGCAAGGCCGTTTTGGCTTGTGTCACAAGGTCAGATCAGTCAATCACCCAGACCGTTTCCCCTGCAACTAGTAAAAAGGCTGCTGCCCCTCTTCAGGAGCCACAGGTTTGTCTAGCACTCTCAACAAAAACAGCCCCATTGTGATTGCACCTATGGCACAGCTATCTGTATAGCTGAGGCATGCGCCTCCCTACCAACGCCAACGTCATAATATCGTGTAGGTCCACCGGGAGTATGCAGAAGTGCCTCAAGAGATGTGGCATGGGCTCAACCAATATCTGAAATAGTGCTGGAGGGAACTGACACCATGAATCCTACAGGGCTGTCCTTAGATCCGTAAGAGTAAGAGGGGGTTGAGATCTCTTCTGAATAGAACGTTGCAAGGCATCCCAGATATGCTAAATAATTTTCATGTCTGGGGAGTTTGGTGGTCAGCGGAAGTGTTTAAACTCAGAAGAGTGTTCCTGGAGCCACTCTGTAGCAATTCTGGGCGTTTGGGGTGTCGTACTATCCTGCTGCAATTGCCCAAGTCCTTCGGAATGCACAGTGGACATGAATGGATGCAAATGATCAGACAGGATCCTTATGTACGTGTCACTGTCAGAGTCGTGTCCAAATGTATCCCACTGCACAAGCTCCACAACATTACAGACCCTCCACCAGCTTGAACAGTCCCCTGCTGACATGCAGGATTCATGGATTCATGAGGTTGTCTCCACATCTGTACACGTTCAATTTGAAACGAGACTCGTCCGACCAGGCAACAGGTTTCCAGTTATCAACAGTCCAATGTCGGTGCTAATGGGCCCAGGTGTGGCGTATAGCTTTGTGTCGTGCAGTCGTCGCGGCTAAACGAATGGACCTTCGGATGTAGAAACCCATATCGATGATGTTTCGTTGAATGCTTCACACGCTGACATTTATTGATGGCCCAGCGTTGAAATCTGCAGCAATTCTGTGAAAGGGTTGCACTTCTCACGTTGAACAATTCTCTTCAGTCGTCGTTGGTCCTGTTCTTGCAGGACTTTTTTTCCAGCTACAGTGATGTCGGATATTTGATGTTTTAACGGCTTCCTGATATTCACGTTACACGCGTGGAATGGTCCTATGGGAAAGTTCCCACTTCATCACTACCTCAGCGATGCTATGTCCCATCGCCCATGCACTGGCTATAAGACCTCGTTCCAACTCACTTAAATCTTGATAACCAGCAAGCCATTGTAGCAGCAGTAATCGATCTAACTACAGACTCAGACTGTTATTGTTGTTATTGTTTTAAACAGGCGTTGCAGACTGCAGTGCTGTATTCTGCCCATTTACATATCGCTGTATTTGAATACGCATGCCTATACCAGTGTCTTTATATATATATATATATATATATATATATATATATATATATATATATATATATAATGACACCGGTACAATCAGATCAAACAGAGTCAGAATGTTCCACTGGACGGCAGCAAATAAATAACAGAGAGAGAGGGAGGAGGGAGGGGGGAGCATTGGCCTACTGCCAGATGACTGATCCCAGCCAAGGAATTACTCTGGTGAGACACAATGATAACTGTATTGTAACTACTGCATCAACACAGAGAGGTGTAGAAACCTTGGGTAAGGCCACAAGATGCTGCAGACAGCTAAGGAGAAAAACGAAAATCAATCAGTAATATTCGTTTCCTTTTACCAAATGTACCAAATGGTTGAAAATGCAGCAAAAACTAGAACACAAATTAGAGACAAAAATTGGCAACTCGTAATATTTCCACCATATACAACCGTAATGAATTCTTGGTAACCCTTCAGATGGAATACAAAGAGCAAGGAAGACTATACTTTCTTGCATTCAAACAACGCATAACCATGATGTACCTATTAAAATATTGAAAGTTTTACGGGAAGATATGTTGCCAACTGTGACACATCTCTTGTAAAGAGGGTCACATGAGAAGTGAGATATGACAACAAGGGACACTATATAACATGCTAACAAGCTGGCATAGACACTATGTGGACATTGAAAAGCGAAGTCATCTTTGAAATACATGAAAATAACGTCGTCCTACATGAAAATGTTTTGCAAGTTATCATGAAAGGCAATTATATTTTAATACTGTTAAATTGTTTCAGTAACTTTTAATGGTGTACAGCTCTCATATATGAAAGTGTAAATGTCTAATTTTAGTGAAATGTTGTCATTATCATAACAGTGATCTATCAGGATTCTGTTCCAGATATAGAACATCCAAGAAAATAAAGATGTGTACCCCCGGCCCCTCCCTCCGCCCCTAGGCTGTTGTCTCACAATTGGAACACACTAAAAACAGTGATTATTATTTTTAAATGCAAAAATTTCACTGTGAATAACATATTTGTACGGCACAGACATAGGATAACAATAAAAAGATCTGGGATAAAGAACAGAGCAAACAGCTTCAGCGAGCCATGTGACGTTAATTAATTTTTGTTTGGATTTGTCTAATGAGGAAGATCACTATGAGGGGTCATCATTGACTGCATCGACGAATCAATGTTCTTTTATCATCACATCATTATGAGTGAGGAAAAGTAGTGTGTGAATTATTGAAGGACTGACAAATGGAGGAGGGCAAAGTAATCACGAGGAAAGCAAATCAAGGTATCACTCAATACGACTTCATTTTTTATTTTCTGAGCCGTAGGAAGAGTTAACAGATTTCCTTCCTCTTCAAAGACACGTTTCTCAACCCGAAAATAAAAGAGGTTTTCTAGAAACGGATTTTAAGTAGTGAATTCGTGGCAAACTTATCTTTCAAAAGGGTAATTGGAAACTTATCTGCAATCACCTAGTTGTTTTACAATATTTTTCTTGTGCTATTAGATGGCAAAGTTTTGAATATTCTATGTATTAGATTTTAAATGGATATCTTTTTGAATATACAGGCTGCTTATAATTAAACTTTCGCTGCTTGAACCAGTGTAGATGGAAAACTATATATTGTATTAGTATGCAGATTTATAGGAACGGCGTTCAGCCTATGCGTTGTAGGATTTGCGTTGTTAGTTGTGTTAGTGCTGTGACTTGCCGTTTGGCGCTGTTACTTATGGTGAACTCTGGCCCCATAGATTGAGGACATGCAACACACATTACTGCGATCTTTTTCGCCAATTTATGATCCTTGCTCTATGAGAGAGAGAGTTGCTTTGGACTCAAATGTTTTGATGCACCATGGAGCTCTAACTGAAATTTCCTGTGAGGTCACTCGGTTACTCCGTAACACTTTTGGAGAAAACTGAATCATCGGCTGAGCATTTCAAACTGTGTGACCACCAAAACAACCAGATTTGAACCTGTGTTATTTCTGGCTGTGGAGTTACCTGAAGGACAGTGCTTATCGATGGGACACTAACGCAAGTTGGAGATTGAAGATGAACATACCGAGGGAGGTAGCCAACATCCGACATGAGATTCTCGGGTAGGGTGCTCGCAGAATAACGTGACGGGTAGATGGGCAGTTTGCAGGGCACGAATGGAGAGAGTGGTAGTGGTGCGGGTTGTGGATATGCGCTGTAGAGGAAATGCTGAGTGCTGTCCCGTTCGACTGCGGAATTGGCATTGTTGTATGAACTAAAGCAATGTTAGTGGCAGTGTTGGCAGGATGCCCCTCCCCCAGGGATAGAATTAGTACCTCATATGTTTCCGCCTGTAGCAGGGGTCCACTTTATTGAAGCAGAGGTTAGCGGAAGGCCTCATCTTTTAAAATGATTGTGTGCATTAGTTAACTTAGAATTTCACAAGAGGCATAAATTCTTACACAAAAATTCAATCTTGGCAGACGCATTTTGTCTGCTGAGCTGAGCGAGCGGGCGAGGTCAAGACTACGTTAGTGACGTACGCGCCGTGGCCTGACTTTCTCGTGGGCCTCGTGCTATATTGCGCTTACGATCCAGGGGTATTTGAACGGATTCTTACTGCAGATATGAGTGCAGTATTGCCTCTAAATATGAACACATCATTGAACAGGTACGAGTGTACATTATATTGTAAATTGTACGGGGCAGCTATATTAAAGCAGGACAAATTGGAAAAAACTATTTCAAACATAATCACCGTAACTATTAATGTGGGACATGGCGGACAAGCGATAATGTAAAAATGTTTACGGTAGCCTAGGGCCAGACCCATATACTGTCAACGTTGTTTCGACTAAGCTGCAGAAGTTCCTCTGAGAAACCTTTATATATCCTCAATGCAGTCACGATCTCTCCCCATGCGAATTCCAAATTTTTGAAGTCCTCAACAAAGGCATTAGCGGCCGTCGACTTGCTTCGAACAAAGAGGAGGACTCCTGGCTACAACCCGCAGGCAAGCGCAAACATTTTCCATGAAGGCATTGACCGTCGTGTCTCACAGTGAGATAAATATACTAAAAATTATAGCAATTACTTTTGAAATAATAGACAGTTTACTCACTATTTAGGGTTCCGTGCCCAGTGGGTGCAAACGAGACCCTTATAGGATTACTTTCTTGTCTGTACGTCTGTCCGTCCGACTGTTAAATCTAGTTTTTCTCAAAGGCGGGTGGAGGTATCAAGTTGAAATTCGTGCCACATACTAAGCTCTATTGTCACACGACAATGTAAAACAATTAAACTTCTAAGTCAGCGCAGTCAAAAGATATTTCCATGTATGTCACATATTTTGATACTCGTAAACTCGCCTATTAGAACCTATGGTGTACTTCCTACAGACCTAGAATCATAAAATTTGGTAAGAAGCAAGGTTTAACGATACAAGCAAAGGAAAAATTCCGAAAATGGTTAATTTTAATTACATAACATAAAAATATTTTTTTGCCATTTGTTGTTCGTCTGTGCGTTCGTCTGGCTTTTAGTTCGTCTGTTAAGAAACCTGTTTCTCACGAACGGCTAGAGGTTTCCAGTTGAAATTTATGCAGCATAGTAAGGTCTACCGTCCCTTGGTGTAAATAATTTATACGTCTAACTCAATGAAATCGAAAGATACGGCCCACGTATTTTGATACTCGCAAACTCACTCATCAGGACCTATAAATGACTTAGATAAATGTGGGGCCTGGTGGTCTGGATTCTAAACAACAGATTCGTAGTTAAATCACAAACGACCAGTTTGCAGACCCATGTTTACTAGTACGTTTTTGCTTCTGTATCGTATACTTTCAACAATGTCAGTTTTCGCTACTAATTTGACAGACCGTATATTCAGTCTCCACTTGGCGCCTTTCAGCCCAGTCAACGAAGACAAAAATGGCCGAATAGGGAGGAAAATTGTGCAATTTTATGTACACCGGTAGGAGGGAGGGTTGTAAGGAACATACTAAAAACTTCATAGGTGGAGTGTCATCGTGGAGTTTGAGTGGGGACTTTAAAGGTCAGTTTTCCTTTTTATTTTTTGATTTTGATAACTCGAACGAAATCCGTGGCGGCTAGCAAAAATATTTCCAGTTGAAAATAAGACGACTTTAAATTTCCTACGAAAAAGGTCCTTTTTTTCTAGGAGTAATAGCTTCCGCTTAGTAGGGGATAGAAAAATCGCAACTACTGAAATTAGTGTTTTAATGATATAAAATTAATTTTTTTGTTACATTAAATGGGTTAAGAACAAATATTAAATGTTTATACCACTTCTAAGTGCACTAGAGACGTATGAAAGGAAAAATTTTGTTCTGATAGCGGAACAGGGTGGAGGGGGTGGGAGTGGGGGGTGGAAAGTAGAAGCACGAAGGGGACCGCAGATCGCAGGCTTGCGGTCACGCGTTTCCCTTTCTTCTAAGTCCGCAAACTGAGGAGCAAGCAGTTGATTCCACATTCTATCTATCTTACCATATGACAAGAAGCAACTACAACGCGTTTTGTAATGTTACATCGACCCTCCGCAGAGCGCCTTGTGGATCACTGGCGACGTCGTGCGGAGAACTGCCCTGGAAATTCATTTTCTACAACGTCTGTTAACACGACATGGAATAAAGGTAGAAGTTACTAATGACACTAATGTAAAAAACGCATATGGACCGAATATACGTAAATCTCTGGACACTGTTCTAAACTGTTAGAGGAGAAATTGATTCTTAGTCACCCTGTACGGCAGCTGTAGCATTCTTCCGAACTTCCCCCACCACGAGCGCGGTTTGCTTTTCAGTTTACAGACAGAATAAACCTACCAAGAATTTCCTGCCCTGTTCTCTTTTGTGAGCAGACAAAGTAACTTCACTGAGCTCTTGTTCACAAATGGGAATTGTATTCAGTTTATTAAAAGAGTACTTAATCGCAGTTGTTAAGTGAGATTTTTCGTAGAATACGTTCATATAAACAATGACTGAGAAGTCGTAAAAATGGTTCAAATGGCTCTGAGCACTATGGGACTCAACATCTTAGGTCATAAGTCCCCTAGAACTTAGAAC
Organism: Schistocerca serialis cubense; assembly: GCF_023864345.2. Taxonomy (NCBI): domain Eukaryota; kingdom Metazoa; phylum Arthropoda; class Insecta; order Orthoptera; family Acrididae; genus Schistocerca; species Schistocerca serialis. Next base: position 524,747,408 of record NC_064641.1, read on the forward strand.
TACTTAAACCTAACTAACCTAAGGACATCACACACACCCATGCCCGAGGCAGGATTCGAACCTGCGACCGTAGCAGTCCCGCGGTTCCGGACTGCAGCGCCAGAACCGCTAGACCACCGCGGCCGGCTGAGAAGTCGTACAAAAAACCTTTATGCGGGAATAAATATTCTAGTACATGGATACAGTGATCAGAATGTCTTTCTTAAACAGATGTCTGCAAGTGATCATCGGTGAGCACCACATATTATTCCAACAGCTCGTTTTTGAGTAATGAAAACTTTATTTCTTAAAGATTAGTTACCCCAGAACATTATTCGATATGACAGTACTGAATCAAAATGTGCAGAATATGTGAACTTCTTAACTGCTCTCTTCCAAAGATTTGCAGTCATCCTAAGTGCAAATTTAGATGAACTAAGTTGTTTAACGAGTTCCAAAAAGTGCTTTTACCAGTTTCAAATCTCATCATTGTAGACACGTAAGAAGTTTGGAGTTTCCAGCTGTTCGTTATTTCATTATGACTGGCGTAGAAGCTCCAAATGTGCAGCGCATTCTGGAGTACGACGGTTCAATCCCGCGTCCAGCCATCCTGATTTAGGTTTTCCGTGATTTCCCTAAATCGCTCCAGGCAAATGCCGGGATGGTTCCTTAGAAAGGGCACGGCCGACTTCCTTCCCCGTCCTTCCTTAATCCGACGAGACCGATGACCTCACTGTTTGGTCTCTTCCCCCAAACAATCCAATCCTAAATGTGCAGAACTGAATATAAAGTGTATTTTTAAAATTGGATGTCAGACCGTTCGCAGAAACCCAGTCAATGACACCTTTAAGAACATTGTTTACTATTTCTTCTGTTGCCGTAGGTGTACTAGGATTCATTATGGTACTATTGTCTACTGCAAAAGGAACTAATTCTGCTTGTTGCATACTAGATGGAAGATCATTTACATATATGAGGAAAAATAATTTAACTAAGATTGACCTTAGGGGAACCTCATACACGACTTCTTCCCAGTCAGAACTACGTCCACAGACTTTATTGGTTGAATTACTTAGTACAACTTTCTGCATTCTTTTCGTTAGATATGACTGAAACCTGGCAGTCATAGGAAGGCAGGATTCGGTTACGATTGTGGACGGGGCGGTAATCATTTACTATTGTTTGCCTTTTACAGTTACACACAATTTATTTTAAACCAGTAATTCCAGGCTTAACAATAAATAATAATACCACACGTTATTGATGAAGGAATAAACAACTGTGTAAATAATAGTGTTTTCGGTGAGTTAAAATTTAGCAAATCACCATTAAATACAGATACAGCAGGTAGTGTTTTAAAAGCAAGCCACTGTGAGATGGACAGAAGGCCTTACAAACCAGGAATGGCAATAAATTAAGCATTGTTTAAAACTTGCTGCAACTTACAAATTACAAGTATTGAAATATTAAAGGCAAATCGCCACAAATACAGCAGAAGGCATCAGACGCCAGGAATGGCAGTAAATAAGATTTCAAGGCTTACTGCTAAAATACAAATACAAAATTAGAATTTTAAGGCAAATGATCACAATCACGGCTGAAGGTCTTACACACTAGGAGCGGCAATGACATAAAAATTGTAGAAACCTGCTGTAAAACAGCAAATACAATAACAAAGTTTAATTCAAAACAAGCAACTGATCACCAAACGGATGAAATAAGATGATGGTAAACTTTGTAACACAACCCTTAACAACCATTGAACAGTACACTGCTAGATTTATTCTAGAAGGCGACCCGAACTATTAACTAGACATATATAACCTTTAATCTAGGAATTACAAGTTATTATAATAAATAATACAATAATAAAACACAAGGATCAGTAAATGAGTTACTTAAAGGGTACTGAGGCAGATTATACCCGCAGAAGGCATGGGATGAAGGAGCGTTACACTGAACTACTGCCCATCAAACCTCCTTTTAGAACACACATGTCTTACAAGAAGCAAGGGGCCACAGACGGTGCTTCAGGAATCGAGCTCTGAGAAGGTCCGGCAACAAACACTTTCGCGAGCGATGAGATAGGCAGCCAAGAGTTGCATTCACTTCACGAGGTGGTAACTCCGACTAGTGGCAGTCTAACGAATGACTTACGATAACCTAGCTGAAGCTACCTGACATCCGATAAATCAAATGCAACGATGGAATTATACGCCAAAGCGGGAACCGGCGGTCTCCACTACGTCCCCAGAATACTGTGTGTAGGGCGCCCAGAACGAGAAAGGAACCACTGCCACCAGAGTAGAAGAATCGCCCACCGGCCTACCATCAAGAAAGCTGTCGAAACTACACGCCATACTGGACAGCAGCGGCAATGCGAGGAAACGTACACTACCGTTACATACAGTAACTCCCAGGGCAGGTAACGGGGGCGTTAGCGGCCACCAGGCAAGAAAAATTACCGCTGCTTGAACTAAACAAACTGTAACAAGTTGAACGTAGTAAATAGTAATAAGAAATTGAGGAAAGCTAATCAGATTCGCCTTCCCAAGCACTCCACTCGCAGCTCTTCGCCTCGGCGACACTACGAGCAGCAACGGGATGGTTAAAATGGCTCTGAGCACTATGGGACTTAACATCTGAGGTCATCAGTCCCCTAGAACTTAGAACTACTTAAACCTATCTAACCTAGGGACATCACACATATCCATGCCCGAGGCAGGATTCGAACCTGCGACCGTAGCGGTCGCGTGGTTCCAGTCTGAAGCGCCTAGAGCCGCTCGGCCAATCCGGCCGGCGCAGCAACAGGAACCCAAGTCACTGGAGAATAGCGAGCTCTCACAATGGTGTAGGTTTCTCTACTTGGATTGAAATGCACTCATCTTAAAGCTTGCTGGATCCGGTTTACGACGAGTTCGTGCACCCTCGTGACCACAGCCCTTCCATCCGGCAGTCCATGCGTGCCGGCAGCGGTCCCGGCGTGTTCTGGCATTGCGCGGTCCAGGCTCCTGAGTCCCCAATCGAACTGGCCCTCTCACACAACCCAGAAAAACAACGACGTCGCCCCAAAGATAGGGCAACAATTACTACAAATCGATAACCGCCGCTGCTGCCACTAGCGGGCAGGCAACGCTTGCGAAACAGAGTGGCGCCAGTCAACACGAGAAGAAGACAAACAACCACAAGCATGCCAGCTAAACGATACCGTCTGGCCTCAAACAGAGGGCGGAAACCTATAAACACCACCAACGCGAGTCGCAGCACAGCTCAATGACGTTATCCATTGGCTGGCAATACAATAAATCCCGTAAAACTTCAATTTGACCAAGATAATACTGTGATTCACACAGTCAAAAGCCTTAGATAGATCGCAGAAAATACCAACCCGAGCTATTTTATAATTTATTGCTTGTAAAATTTGAGATTGAACATGTAAATGTCATTTACAGTGGAGCAACACTTCTGAATTCCAAACTGTGACCTGCTGAGGATGTTATGGTGCCTCAAATCAGATTCTGCTTTACAATACATCACCTTTTCAACAATTTCGAAAATTATGTTAGTAGTGAAACATGTCGGTAGTTACTGACGCCTCTCCTTCATCGTTGAACGGCACATATCAGTCTTTCTGGAAAAATGCCTTGAGCTAGCAATGCATTACATACCACATGTAAGACAGAGCTTATTACATGGGAAAAATCTTTACCACCCTATTAACAACACCATCAGATCCAGATGAGCTTTTATTTTTGAGAAAATATATAATTTTCTCAATTTCAAGAGGAAAGGTTGTTCATTAATGTGACCAATTGTCAAAAACCTGATAACTAACTTTTGAAGCAGAGACCTCTGCAAGACGTGCAGGAAGACACTAAATGAGGTTCTGGAAGGTACCGACATTGATGCGGACCCATGCCGAATACAGCGACGTAGCCAGTTGCGCTACGTTTCTCGTTGAGAATCCATGGTGCGTATAGCCCGAGCGAGGTGGTCAATCATATTTTCGATCGGGTTTAAATCCAGGAACTTTGCTGGCCAGGGGACTACGGTACACTTATCCTTATGCTCTCCAAAACACGTACGTACAAAGTGATCTGTGTGACAAGTTGCATTCTAATGTTGGTAGACGCCATCGTGTTGAAAAAACCAAACTGCACGTGGAGGTAGGAATGGTCCACAAGAATGTACACATGCATATGTTGATCCATTGTGCCTTCTAGAATGACAAGACCACCCACTGAATGCCACGAAAATATTCCCCAGACCAAACGCCTCGTCTTCCGGCCTGAATACTTCCGACGATCGTTGCAGGGTGTTTGCTTACAGACGTTTCACGCCATACATGTCAACCGCCATCCGTCTGATGCAGAATAAAACGTGATTCATTTAAGAAAGCCACCGTCGCCACATAGTGGACGTACAGTTGCGGCATAGGCGTGCGAATTCTAGCCTTCATCGCCGTGCATGAACCAGGCGTCTGCTGTGGAGGCCCATATACAGCCACTGACCGCTGAATGGTCGTTGAGGAGACACTGTTGGTAGCCCTTTGGTTCATGTATATGGTCATTTTCTCAACAGTTGCACGTCTGTTCACTGGTACACATCTCCACAGGCGTCGTTCACCCATGTCATCTGCGGTTCCTGTAGCATCACAGTTGCCACAGCGGCGGTTTTGGATAGCGCCATTTTACCATGCACAGTATACTTCAATCGTGGCGGGACGCGAACACTTTACGGACTTAGCTGTTTCGGAAAAGCTTCCGCCCCTGGACTGAAAGCCAATGAACGTGCCCTTTAGACATCAGATAAAACGCTCGTTTCGCGTTACAACAACGACTGCACGGTTTCCAGTTCTTCCCCAATCCACCACCCGTAGCCAACACGCTTTATATACGCTCCACTGATAGTGCTGCCATCTCTTCTCGCGAGAGGTTATTGCACCTTGACGTCGGACATATGCGGTGGTCACATTAATGTGACTGGACGAAGTAAATGAGTGCATAAGACTGTTGTGTCAACAAACATAACCTGGAAGAAACTGAATGATTCCGTACCTATCACACTTCTCGAAAAATACGTTTAGAATGTGGTAATAACGTATGTTAGCGGAAAGGTATCCATATTGAGCGTTCGTTTGTCCTTTATTTTCTTCCAATTTTCTAATCATTCTGAGCTTCAGGGTCGCCACTGGCTACGCACCATTCTGGGTTTCTAGAAAGGATGTGAGACGGCGGCCTCTTTCAGGTCTGTCTCTTCGCAGTTTACTCTGTTTGCAAACTAAATATGCATACGAGATTCTCTTGTTACGTTTACTTTCCTATTCAGTTCTTACTTATCGACTTTTCGTATGCATTGCGCGCTGATTACAAGTATTGTCTGGACGAGGCTTGTAGCAATGTAGGTAACTCACATCTCTGTACCAAATTTAATATTTCATTCTTGTAGTAATTTCCCCTTAAATGTATCTGGTCTTGACAATGGGAACTTCTTTTTACTGGTGGCGAAAACAGGTGGAACTCTCTCTCACACGTACTTGAAGAGCTGCTAGACACTCAGAATGCTGGTCTCACATTAGCAGACATCACGGACAGCTGGAGAATTTTTCAGGGATTATCCTTCAGGCACACATAGCTCGAACAATGGGCGGCGGAGCGGAAGACTGGCGTCCTTTGTGACAGGATGGAAAACCACTGGTGCAAGGGGTGAGAATTGTGCATATTAGTAAACTTTGGATTAAGTCCTCAGCTGTCCACCTTCCGTTATCTTTCTTTCTTGTTATCTCCAGACAACACTTCCTCAAGCAAAGTATATAGCCACTCGCGTATCTGCAAACTGCCCGTCTTTGTTCTTCCAGGGGAACTTTGTGTGAAGGTCAACAAAAGTTTCAGAATTTCCGACGAACAAGTCTGGACCAGGGGATGGGGAAACCACTCTTTCCCATTTCCATGCACATATATCTCATTGGTGGCAAGGTCTTTAATTTTATCGTGGAAGCTAGTGAATGGGCTTCCAGATCTCTCATTGGAGGAGCACTTAGGCTTTTCTGGAATTGGCAGGAAAGGTGGTGCTGCGTGCTTTTCAGATGTGTAAAGGAAGGCTATCAAAATTTGGAGAGGCACTTCTACTTCGGGATTCTATTTAGCATTCTTCTTTGGACTCCACTCAACTTCAGCCTTCTGCCATGTATTTGAAGTTTCACTTTAAACTTACTTGCATCTGCGACCAGTAATCAGGAAGATGATGAGATTCGCGGTTCACAGTTACATCATATCGACTCACCCCAACAACAATTAGCAGCGACTCCAATTCGGCACACCACGATTTGCCGCAGTCATTCCAATGGCAGTCACAGCAACGATGCATTTGCGGTGTGCATTCCCGACTTCAAAAATCGCGATATATTGAGAGAAGAGGAGTTCATTCCCAGTTTCTGCTTCTAGTCTTCATAACTTGATCTATGCTCTTCATGTACCAGTATGTACGTTTTTCAGCAATCTAATTCTTGCTTCAAAGTGGATCTTTTCCATAACCACTCATGTTTTATTTCGTTATTGAGTTAATTCATTGGAACTCACCTGCCTGATGATGATCTTTCCTGACTCTTCCCTTATTCATTGATTTGTTGTGTGGTCTGTTCAGATTCAAGATCTTTTTTGTATAATTACAGAGTTCTGCAATCACAGCTGAAAACATTATTCGTATCCTTTATATGTCTGGGCACCATTTCACCTAAAACTGTCCAGCATCATATTGGTGGTGACCGTAATAACCATTCATTTTCTTATGATTGTTCTATTTTAATTATGTATGAAAGATTAATTCTCAAACTGTTTTAGAACCTCAACGTATGTGTTTCCTGAGTAACTTTTCACATTGTTTGAGTAAGTATTATTTTACCAGATCAAATTATATCATTCAGCAACCTGTAAAGTAAATTAATCAGCTGAAATGCCCGGATTCTCCTACCATAACAACAGCTGAGGCCCCTGAGGAGTTCAGGAACTTCTCAAATAATGTTTCTGATATGCATGGCAGTTGGTTTCTCTCAAGTAGCCTGTTAGCTTAAGAGGATGATCTATCATTTTATATGATCTAGGATGATAAATTCAGCATCAGTCTAATCTGCATACCCACGGAGTACCTCAGGAGCAAGAAGTCACAGCACACCCTGCTTTGGGCATAAACTGGCTATCCTACCAGTCCTTTTTTCTTACAAGAAGTATGGGATGCCAACTTGTTTCCTTATTGTAAGTCAGATGAATAACTGTATGTATCGAAAGGTCAGTTGAGTTAGGAACAATAGCACGCAGCTCTTACTGAATTTTTTTTGGGGGGGGGGGGGGGGATGTTGTTTAAGTTGGCACATAATTGTGTAATATTTTTGACATCTTATGAGTGGTGAACACAATATTTTGTAATTTTTTTCCATTGTCATTAGTTAAGGGTGTGAGTATTTATGGGTGCTTAACATTTAAGACTAGGCAGGTTCACCTGAGCTTTTAGAGAATGTGGAATAAAAGCCAGGTGAAGCAACTGGCAGTACGGAAATAGTCACAGTGTTAGTTCACGCGGATGAAGGCAGTACGACATTGGGAGTAATTTCAGGGGGAGTAGAGTACAGTAGTAGTGAAGAAAATACCTACTTGGGTACAGCTCTGGATGAAGCAGCCACAATGAGTGATGATAGTGACGACATAGGCAAGAGCATAGAAAACACAGAGGCTGTGGAAACACAGCTGTCTGAGCCAGTTATGACTATTTCACCAATGGCTGGGGAACGCTTCGGTAGATCATGGCTGACGGCGAAGGGAATAAGAACTTATGGAAAGAATGAGATAGAAAGAAAGAAGAAAGAGATAAGAAGCTTAAGCAGTCACAAGAGGAACTTGTCAAGAGGATAAAGGCGAAATTATAGATGGTTACTGAGACAATCTAGACAGAAGCAGACCAAAACACTAAAGATGTAACGAAACAACAGAAAACCGACGAGGATTTCCTGGAAGAGTAGATGTAAATTAATAAGGAAGTTTCAGCTGCACTAGAGATACACCAACAAAAAATTTCGGATATGCTGGAACAGATTAAGGAAGGGCAGCAATGAAAACAGGCAGTTTTTGAGACAGAACAGTATCAGGGTGACCAAAAAGATAGAGCTGCAGACAGTGTACAGAGAACTGAAGTAGTGGAAGCAGCAATACACTGCATTCCATGCGAAACAGAATGCGCAGTCATGGACATAGTAAAGAGCACAGAAATAGGATTCAACAGGATGACTACTGCACCGTTTTCCGAGACAGCGGAAGTGTTTGAACTGTTGAAGTTTAAACAATCACAGGAAAACATCAACAGGGTTCGCAATCAGTGGGAGGAAGTAATGTCCGAGTGCAGTAAACTACCCGTACTTGACGTGATGTCTTATAATGGCTTAAATTAATTACTCACAAGTAATACGAGCATGCCATCACAGACATCATGTGGCGCATGCTATGAGTCACTCCTGGTATTCAACAACGTCGCGAGGTCGATGGAAGGGGAAGCTTTTGACCTTAACTCCTTTCTGTATCTTCGCAAATTTCGGGTGTTTAGGGAAAATAATTGTAACAGTTTGATTATTCAGCCCCACTACTGTGACATATTTGCCTTCATCTAGACTTGTATGCAGTTTTTTCGAAGGCGAAACCGTGAGAAAGATGCGAACAGCGACGAAGAATTGCCAATCTTACTGAGAGTTTCAGAAGTTCCCCGCAATGTTCTAGTCACAGGAGCATCAGGTACGTCTTAAAGACGAACACATGTCGGAAAAAAATTTGCAAACTCGATTATACGCATCCCGTTAAATTTTTCTAGAAAATCTGCCAAAAGAACCTGTTTCTTGACACACCTTTTGCATCAACTGATTTTATCCAGTTCTGCTATGGCAAGCTGCTGCACTCTTATGTGAGCTGACACTAGTAGGTCATTGTGGAGTCAATGAAGTAACTTTCAAGACCCTGTTACAAGGACTTGAATACATTAATAGTGGGAACGGGAGTAACAACCCAAATCACAGTAACCAACAACTTGTTACAAGACCACAACGTAACAGTAATGAACGTAGTGACGACAGATTCTGAACACAGGTGAGACAACCATACTCCAGCAATCAACACAACAGTGTAAACTGGTGGAACTGTCACGGTAATTATAACATTTACAATCGAGTGGATGAAAGAGCACGGAATCACAACCGTGAGAGGCAAGCTGCCCAGATTGTGGAAGACACAACTTCCACCCCGCAGCGCAATCAACCGCAAATGGTACAAACCACCAAAGACTGAAATCATCCATGGGTACCGAGCGGACAAGCGAACCTGTGGCAGGAAACAGCAGAGATGAGTGCGAGGAAGTGGAGGAGTTAGTTTCGAGTACGCAGCTCCTAATTTTAGTGTGTGGGAAGGCAATACATTGTGTCTACCAACGAAATAAATAAGCTTATGAGGGGAAATATTTTGTGGTACGTTTTTCTTTCTGCTTTCTTGCAATGTGTATTTTTCGCATGATAATAGGTAATATTTGTGTTTTCTTGTCTTAATATTCTTATGTATCGTCTTTATAAGGGCAAATGCTGGAGGAAATAAACTGATGGTTTCTGACTAAGTCCTGCATGTAACACTGTCAAGCAAATGAATATGCTAAAATTTTCTGTTATAGAGGTGGGAGGCATTTAAGATGCCGCACACATATGCGTGTTTTCTTATACTGGAGAGTGAGAGAGGAAGCATTTCTGGGGGCAGCATGCAGTACAATGTTGCATGGCTTTGTTGGTAGATGCGTAACTGCCTTACACAGACCAATACATCACATGATTATTATTGCAAATATTTGTGATGTTATTAAAAATGATTTCCATAGATATTTTGTCACTTCAGGTTACCCCGATGATAACATTTATAACATCTCAGGTGTCAATAAACAGAAAAGTCAGTTTAATGGAAAATTATACAGAATTCATAGTACTGACAACAAAAAATGTACACTTTCGAAACTGAAACGAAAAGATTAATGCGTAGAGTGAAATATGTGAAACACTCTTTAGCAAAGGATATGACTGATGTGTCAAGTAATGAAACACTTTCAAAATATATTGTGAGCTACATATCTAAGATGTTTTCTTGTGATCTATGCCGATCACGCCTGTTGAGTCTGGCTGACAGACAGACAAGTGATGTGTATTCCTGTTCCAACCTGCAGTGTGGACAAATACGCAGTCACCATCAACACTGGATGAGAATGATGTCGTACCCTGTCGCCCATTCTTCTGATTCGTTGTTTCACTGTATGGTAGTAAAATGCTGAGCTGTGACTGAGAGGTCTAAATATTGTTTAAGAAAATTTGCATAGAAACTCTCTGACTGGCTTATTTACAAAAAAAGGAGTGTGCATAAGGAGGAGTTAAAAAACTGAATTCGACGAGCTGATATGGCAGTAAAATACTGAGCAGTGATTGGGAGAGCTCAATGAGTGGAGCAGTGATGGGAGACGAAGGGAAGGGTCCTCTCAGGCACTAGACTTGTGGATCTTGTTCAGAGAGTTCATTACTCTTATAACTTCCCTAAATACGAGAATTCTTTAACTAGTTCTATGACTTAATGTCAATTCGTACTAATATTATTTTCATTATACATTATTTTAATCTTTTTATAGTTGTTCTTCAGGCCTACTTTCAAAGTTCCTGTATTGAATTCTTATACAAGTTGAAAATAATCTGCATCAGAGGGAAATTCTACAGTGTCATCACCAAAACCAAGAAAGACAAATCCCAAATTCCCTTAACATGTATCCCTAGCTCGTTTTCCCTGTTTAAGGACCTGAATACTTCTTGTAGGGCTGCTGACAACTGCTTCGTTGATACGGAACTTGCCTGGTTCGACTTTCATTTATGCATCATTCTGATGGAGCCAAACGGAAGCTACAGCTTTGATAAACGTATTCACTTGTACTAGGGTTGGAACATAAATAGTGGCTACTATTTATTCACAACCGATACAAAAGAGTTACATGTTTGCACCTGTTACTGTCCTTCGAAGTAGCCACGAGCGTTATGTAGAACTCGTTGCCAGCGATGTGGAAGGCGTAGTATAGCGTTAGCAGAGCCTGTTCGGATGATTGTGCGAATGGAGCGGTCTACTGCCTGTCGAACAGTTCTGAAGCGAATGCCACCAAGCCAAAACTGAAAAGCCAATCCAACTAATGGTGTCGTTATGTGTCGCCGCGAAAGTCGAAAGTGCGTCAGTTCCCCAGTACGGTGAAAGTTATGGTGATACTCGTGTACGACTGTGATGGTGTTATCCTACCGCATAACGTTCCTCCACGGCAGACTGTCAATGCACAGTATTACTGTTCGTTTTTTTTAGCATCACCTGCTACCAGCTTTGCGAAAGAAGCGGCGACACTTTCTGCACAACCCACCCATCATTTTGCACGACAATAAGCGGGCGCATACAGCGCAAGCTGTGGCTGCTCTGTTTTGTAGATGGGACTGGGAAGTACTGTACCATCCACCATACTCCCCGGACTTAAATCCTTGTGACTCTGATTTGATACCGAAGATGAAGGAACCACTTCGTGGCATTCGTTTCAGAACTGTTCTAGAGATTCGACAGGGAGTAGACCGCTCCATTCGCACCATCAACAGAACAGGCTCTACTAACGGTATACTACGCCTACCACATCGCTGGCAACGGGTTCTACACAACGCTGGTGACTGTTCTGAAGGACAGTAACAGGTGCAAACATGTTGTGAATAGATAGCTGCCACTATTTAAGTTCCAACCCTCGTATACTAACATACGGTATGTTGAAAGAAAATCCTGTTTATCAAGGGGAGTTTAGTACAGTTTTCTATAAAAGTTTGCAAAGGGACACACATACACTAATATTGTGTGTTTGTTAATCATGTCTGCCGTGAATGATGAATTAAGATGAGGGAGTAGTAACTGATTTTCTTTACCTCTAACATACACTATGTGATCAAAAGTATCCGGATGCCTGGCTGAAAATGACTCACAAGTTCGTGGCGCCCGCCATCGATAATTCTGGAATTCAATATGGTGTTGGCCCACCCTTAGCCTTGATAACAGCTTACACTATCTCAGGTATACGTTCAATCAGGTGCTGGAAGGTTTCTTGGGTAATGGCAGCGCATTTTTCACTGACAAGGGGAGGCCACCAATTGTGAAATTCAGATTCGATTCATACTGCACCTAATAAAAGCTCATGGCCAGAGGTGTAATGTGGCAAAGCACCAAGATGCACTTCTCAGCCGTTGTCGAGAAAATCGACAGTTAAAAAAAACCGTTGCGGTGAAATACTCTCTACGATTAACAATTTTCTACAGCGTCGTAGCGCAGCGGTAAGCGCTCGGGTTCGTAATCCGAAGGTCGCCGGATCGAATTTCGCGCCATGCAATTTTATTTTGTTATTAGTTTTTTGTAATTCAAATATATATATATATATATATATATATATATATATATAAACTATTAATGAATTGCTTATGAATGTTGGTGAAGGCGGATCGCTCTCCAATTGTACCGCCTCCATTTTTCCGTTTGTTTAACAGGGTGTACCAAAGCTCTCACGTCCGCACCGATTTTCGACGATGTTATAACTTGCGCTAGGGACCGGGCAGTCAGTGGGGTCACGCAACAAATCGAGATAAATGACAGCTATCCCGACCGCGTGATGTTAGTCTGCGCCGCACTCACCCTGCCACGACCGATTGCTTCCTCTGATGCAGACCATACTGTGAGGGAAGACACTTCAGTGTAACAATTGCATTTAATGTCAATGCAGCTTATATAAGCGAGGATCTAATAAAAAAACACAATCATGTTGACAATAAAAACCAGTCTTGATTTCGAAAAAAAAAGCCACAGTCCTTTTTCTTTCACTTTCATGAGGAAAATCGGTATGGTTTGAGAGAATTCCTTACCTTCAAATTATAAATTGTCGTACACGAAGGTATTACACTCTTTCAAGACAACTGAATTATCAACACAGAAGGACATATACATGGTGAGTCACTAACTATTTCCATCTAGAATAACTCCGAAAGTATTATAGTAGCTGAAAAGTTTGTGGCACAAATGTTGCATGGGACAACAGCGGCCATAATATGATGTAGGTTTTTTGTTGCTAGGCGGGGTCGCGTCAGAGATATGAAGGTCAATTTTGTTTTTTTAAATGGGATGCTGTAGTTTGGTACGTATTTTCTGATAGCCGCCATCCAGACGCTATGTATCAGAAAGGTCTTTGAAGGTCAACGAAGGTCATGAAGGTGGCATGAACGTCCATTTACAGAAAGTGTTCGAAGTGATGACCATTGGTATCAATGCAGTGCTGCAATCCTTTTATCGTGGATTGAGTGGTATTGCTTATCACTTCTGCACTTATCGAAGGACATGCTCTGACAATTCTCTCTCGTATATCGTGCATATAGTAAATATTCGCCGAATACGGAGTACCCATCCAACGTGCCATTGACATGTAAACACCATTCGACGGTTTCGCACTACAACACTAATAGGAACAGTAAGACTAGTATCGTCGAATCAAGGGAATGTGAATCATGTATTCCTTCGAAGAACAAGTCCATATGCTTCTCATTTAAGGAGAATGCCAACAAAATTCAGTGAGAGCTAGAGACTTATACGCTGAAAGATTTCCTCAAGGTACTCACCCTACACGTCGTACATTTAAAAGTGTGTGTGATAAACTGAGGACAACTGCATCTTAACGCATGGTAAACATATCCAGCAAAGGAAAGTTACTAACGAGGAAACGGAAATTGGTATTCTTGCCACTGTGCTTCGAGATCCTTGTGTGAGTTTGGGTCAAATCGCAAGGGAATCTGGCATGATCCACACTAGTGTTGTTCATGTTCTGCATCGCCATAAATATCGTCCTTACCAAGAATTAACCGGTAGGGATTGTATGCGTCGCATTGAATTCTGCCCGTGGGCCCAACTTCAGATTCAGAGGGATAACACATTTAGTAATTTGATTTTATTTACTGAGGAGGCTACATTCACGAACCATGGAAATGTTAATTTGCATAATATGCATTATGGGGCAACTGAAAATCCATGTTGGGTGCGGCAAGTTGCACACCTAAAACCGTGGTCGGTGAATGTATGGTGTGGGATTCTGGAGGAGAGAATTATTGGCCCCTATTTCATCGAAGGAAATCTTAATGGTAGGAAGTACACCACATTCCTACAAGAAACATTAGGTCTGTTATTAGAAAAAATACCTTGAGGAAGAAGGAACATAATTTGATGTCAACACGATGGGTGACCAGTAAATTTTTCGCTGGCGGCTAGAAGTGAGTTGCACAGACAATTCCCAAATCGTTGGATTGGACGCGGAGGAGATGTGTCGTGGCCGGCTTGTTCGCCAGACTTGATGCCGCTGGATTTTTTCGTATGGGGATTCGTGAAAGACAAAGCAGTGCGTTTGACTTCACGGCTAACTGGGCGGACCAGGGCTTTCCTTACTGGGTGGGTTACGTGGCGGCAAGCCAAAGTCAGAGCTCTCAGCTACATTAGTTGATGGAGGCTGGTCGATGGCGGTGGCAGCTACCCGTTTCCCAACCAGCAGACATTAGAATAAGCGTTCTGGAGCGTTCTCCTGAATTTTTTTGGTTCCAGTCTTTCCATGAAATACGTTTAATTGCTTCAAGGAAGAGTCCTGTTCTGTGGTCTTTTGTCAATCTTTGACCTATTTCTGAAGACCTGAGAGAGTATGTCACTGCCACCGAATAGATCTCTTTGTGGGCTGTCGGTGACAGGATAGAACAGGCCTATATTCCTACCTGCAGTGAGGAGAGGGAGGGATGGGAGTGGTAGGAGGGGAGGTAAGACTGGCTCTAAGCTGCTTAGTTCGTGACCGCACACTGAGGAGAACACATGCGCAGCTGCCCCCCTCTCACCTGGTGCGGACTTTTGGGGTTAGTTTTTGCCTCAGTTGTGTTATTTCAATGATTTTTTTCTCAATTCCCCATACGTGTGTTGCATTACGACCCATTGTTTACGACTGCTGGTTTTTTTACAACGATTTCGATGTGTAATTAACACAGTGAAGCATTTTCCAACAACAGTGGTAACATATATTGGCCTTCCTAACACTTCAGTGATGGTTTGCTGCCCTATTCCTTCTTAGTGTGTACAAACTACACAGCCGCTAACCAAGGTGACCTCCCAGGGGCAGTAGAATGGGATGAAGTAGTCGAGAAATAAAGAGAGCACAGTTTACTTGAATTTCAAGCACCAGCTCTGCCTCGTGATGACTGGGTGTTCTGTGGCGTCCTTAGGTTAGTTAGGTTTAAGTAGTTCTAAGTTCTAGGGGACTTATGACCATAGATGTTAAGTCCCATAGTGCTAAGAGCCATTTGAACCATTTTTTTTTTTCAAGCACCAGGATGTTTGTCGAGCAATGCAGCAGGAGGCGTTCATAATGAACTCTGATGTCAAACAGCAATAGACCCAGTCTATAGCTGGTAATATACTTATTAAACTCCTCGCATCTATAGGAGATATGCGGTAAGTTAATACATCTGTCAGATGTATCACTCTAGAACTCCAACCTGTGCAGTTTGGTCAGCAGTAATCGGGGGCCAGCAGGATAACACAAGTTGTCTGACATCATAAATTTTTGGATTGTGTTGTGATTTTAGCCGCTACTTGTGTAGCACAGTGCATATAGATGTGTAATTAATGCTGATATTTATGATTAATTACGTAATTAGTAATGACCTTTACTTCAGTTTCCACCCAAAGTAAATAAAGTACACTAACCTAACCTTCCTCTCCTGAAGCTGGACAGTTTCGCTGTGTATAGGGTTGCACTTTGGCTTTTCACCCAGAAGGACTGGGGTTCGAGACCCAGAAAGGTCACCCACCATTTTGAATTTCCCGCCTGTTGCCAGATGGGGAGTCAGGTTGGATCAGCAAAGCCTTAGGACAAAGATATTCCAGCAATTTTTTAAATGTCCAGCATTTTTGGAATTTCCCGCCAAAATTGATATTCCTACCAATTGGGCAGGTGGGAGAAGGGTAGGGGGTGGTGAGCGTAGGGGGGCACCCACGTGCTGGTTGGGGAAAGCCTATGACATCATCAAGGGGGTACTTAATTGATCAATATAATTGATTTGCATATCAATTTGATGTCAAAATTGGGGTAGGAATACCATCATCTCGCTACTACTTACAGTTTCTTTGTGTATTTGGTAAGATGGTCAATCACATGGTTACTCAAGCTACAAGTTACTTTTTATCGGACCCCCTCTGCCTTCCTCTTAACTTTTATTTTATTAATGTCACTGTGAGTTTATTTGTTTCAAAATAGCCTTAAGGCTTTCCATTTGTAATTGTTCCCCTATTAAGGTCTTTGTCACTCCAACCAAATGATTTGTAAGAAATCCCTCTGCAAACAGTGATCACGGCTCTTCACAGCGACCTCAGAGTGTGTTTCACGTTAGTGTACTGAGTTAAATGTTTTGGGGCGCATCACTATTGTTTGATATTTTACCCCTCCCGTGGTGCGAGTTTCTGTTCATTTACGTTTTATCCTGGTTATTTGTTCGATGTATGTTCATGTTTTAATACGTATTGGTTTCAGTGTGTTTTAGATGCATGGCCTGGCCTCAACACCCAAAACTTTTGAGAGTGCTATTTGACCTTTCACACTACCCCTCCATCAGGGGAATTATTTCTAACAGTTTTCAATTTAATGAATTGGTCCTGCAAATTGTATTAAATTTGGTTTGTCTCTTTTACTGAATGAATTTGTTTTACACATAATTTAATGGATACTCAAATTTTAACTGAGTGGGCATAAAGTTGATTCAGTTTTTTTTTAAAATTACACCTTATTGAAGGAGCTTAGATGTCTATTTATCTTGCACTTCCTTTGGTGAAGGGCTATTATGCCTATATTACCGTTTGATTTGGACCTGCCTCACTTAGTCGATTCTTTCACTGTGCTGCTTCCTACCTGGTAGCACTTCTCACCTTGGCTGCCGGGCCTCGGGTAGCGGCTGTATATTTGTCACGTGTGTGTGCTCGGTCCGGCGTGACTCTGGTGTATGTGCATTCCTGAGATGTTACAGACTTATTTCCCTTGATTCAGTCACTTGTTATTCAGTTGTAGTTTGGTAATTAACTCATTGTCTTAAAAGGGATATTTCTTAAAGCATTTTGATCTGAATTTGTTTCGGAGCCCACTGCTGACTTGGTACTGCTTTAAATACAATTGTAAGTTGTTTACCTTTTTGGTTTTGTTAAATTCACAAGTTATTCAGTATCGAAT
Source organism: Schistocerca serialis cubense (assembly GCF_023864345.2). Taxonomy (NCBI): domain Eukaryota; kingdom Metazoa; phylum Arthropoda; class Insecta; order Orthoptera; family Acrididae; genus Schistocerca; species Schistocerca serialis. Next base: position 524,764,739 of record NC_064641.1, read on the forward strand.
ATTTGTCCATCGCCTTATATGTCAGTTCCGTAGTTGTTATAATTGTCATCCAGCACTGCGTCAACTGAGAATTTTAAATTTTCGGTTTTCCCTTAAAAAATGGATTATGGAGCAAAATATTTGAACTTGTAATCTCATCAACTGATTTACAATTGTTCGAATTCTTTGGGACAAATTAGCCCTTTTTCAGTCGTGATTATCTCCTTAAAAAAGAAATTCAAATCGTGAAAAAAGGTGAATGATGCAATAACGTGGGGCTGTAGTGCCCACTAAACAATGATGAGCGCAACTTGCTTGTTTGTCATCTGGGGGGGGGGATAAATTTTTTTTTTTTTGTATATCAATTTGACATATCAGTTACGCTAGAGCCCCAGTAACCTCCGTGTTGGAAGGGTAAGAGAGGCCAGTATTTCGTAACTTCTAATTGGAACTCCATTGGTAACATTGTATTCCTCCGATATTTCAAAGAGGGGACTCGCGACGCGCCACCATGGCCGTGTAGCAAACTACGATGTATCATAACGGGCAATACACTGTGACTGGAACTCATGTATGATGCAGACATTGAACAGATAGCGACTCTAGTACACATTGCAATCTTGTGGCGTGTTTATTGCCTGCATACCTACCTATCATTTGTAAATAGTCGAGCAAATGGATGATGAATGCTGCAACCACAGAAGAACAAATTGAAATGATCCTGATTTGTGGAGAATGTTGGAGAAATGTTAAGACTGCTTTTGCCTTGTATGTCGGGCACTCTCCAGTGAAATCTCGCTCCCTTTCGTCTTTTACAGGTTTGTGAAGGCCTTTGCCTGATAGTAGTTGACCAGTAAAAGGAAACTAAGCATACGTGTTCCAGGAGAAGCTGATGAAATATCTGTAGTTGTGGTAGTGCACCACAACCAATGGATAAGCGCCCTGCGGTTACATCACGATTCCGGTACGTCCATAGGCAGTATTGTCACAATACTGCATCGTCATAAGTATCAGCCATACCACGTGTCACTGCATCAACAACGTCGTGCGCCGATTTCCATAACCGGATAGTATTTTGTGAAAGGGCACGTCAACATTCTTTGTCGAGGTGCTGTTTTCCAATGAGTCTACATTCACAAACAATGCTACTGCTGACCAGCATAACACACATTGCTAGAGTGTAGACAAACCCCACTCGTTATGGTAAGTTGGCCATCGACTATCTTGGTTGGTTACGTATGGTATGCTATCGTGGGGAACAAACGCTTTGGACCATATTTTATCAACGGCAAATATCGAACATTTTTATAACAGGAAATACCGGTTCTATTGCAGGATGTTGCCCTGGACATTCGACAATGTGTTTTCTTTCTGTGCGAATATTTAAGAGGTAAAGCGTACCAGCAAGGTCTAACAGGCCGTGAAGACATGTTCGACTGCATCAGAAACGCCTGTGCTGACAGTCTCGCAGATTTGCTTCTGTCCTGTGTTCAGTCTCTTGAAAAGTGGATCACTAAGTGTATTGAAGCTGACTACATTACATTTGAACACTTACCCTCATTGTATATGTAGAGTAGCGTTCGCCTCGAACTATGGCCACAGTGGCTCCTCGAGTAGCTCCCGGTTCGATGTGTCAGAGGAATACAACATTGCAAATGGGGTTTCCAATTAGAAGTTGTGAAATACTGGCCTGTCTTAACCCTTCATAATGGATGTGGTGTCTCTCCCACGTGCCACCGGATATTTAAGGGCCACTGAGTAGCATGTCGTACATTGCGATTGTGTACCCATTCCTATTCCTCCAATTACAGCATCATACGTTTCGAAATGAAGAAAATGTTTCACAAAAAACGTATATGGGTTTTGCCATAGAATTGTAATCTGCAATAAAGATGGGGTTATCACTGAAGATTACAAAGTTGCCTCCTGCCATTCACAAACGGGGTGGGTTGGCGGGTCGAGTGTGGTACCACTGGGTATCCCCTCCGAGACAAACAATTTGGAGTTATAACTTTTTTTTACCTGATGTGGATATTTCAACGTCTTCAGTTACAACGAACACACACACACACACACACACAGACACACACACACACATATTTATGTATATATTTATACAACTAAATTATTCACCTCTTCCAACAATAAACCACTAGAAGTAAAGAAGCTGTAGAAAAAGAAATTTCACTCTTGTAGAGATCCATGATAGCAGATTCTCCAACACCAGCACTATTACCTGGTCTGGTGCCATGATACTGTTGTGTCCCTAGAGAGTTTTCGAATAGTACGTTGCTAACAGACAGGACTCTTACCTAAATCGACTCACTCGATGAGTGGAAGTATGCATAGGCCAGTTGTGGAACTCCGACAGGCGCTGGGTACAAGCTATTAGTGATGTAGAGTACGGGATTCGGTGAGGATAATTAAGGAAGCAGGTTAGGAATTCTAAGTCTCATCATTATTGAATGACATGGAAGTCATCTCTGGCACTATCGCTCGACCAAATTTGCCATTCGTAGCCCATCTGCCGCCCTGAATTTATCTCCGTAGCTACGGCAGCTGCCGAGGCTAACAAAACAACCTAAGTCCGAGGTCCGGCGCCAAGTGATACAGAGACTGTGTGGACTGGAGACTGCTGTTCCCTACTCTGCTTTTGTGTGCTTATGAATTCATATTTATATGGCCCGTAAGCTCGTTGTCACAAGGAGGCTTCCAGGACACTCCGTGTCACGCTAGGTGTGTCTGATCATGTGTACAGTACACTTCCATTACCATATTAGGCCTGGTCTGGAAAAATATCTCCTGGTGCTGCGCGAGTCTTGACATCCTAAGGGTCACGTAGACCTGTATGTAACTCTGTTTGTCACATGGCGCCGCGAGGTCATCCCTCACTATTATCTTGTTCAAACATTGGTGCAGCACTTCCCGCCTCTTCTGCGGCTGGCCTCTGTGCTGCTTCGGTAGAACAATTTTCAAGTTTTCTAGTGAATATGTCTGGTGGGTTTGGGATTCACAAAAATATGCAACCGACTGCGCTAAACACGCAAAACGAGAACAAAGGAACCAGACTTTTGCTGCCGAATCTAATCGGCTTGCCATGCATATACTGTTTGCTCAATGTCTTCCACAATATGGTATCATTGCCTTATCCATTCACCAAGTGACGTCCCCATGATCAAGCTTCTTCCATTTGTCATTCAGTGATCGTCACAAATGCCAAAATTTAGAGAATTTATTATTGGATCCAAGTTATTGTTGTCTGATACATGAACGTTTCTCATAGCTTGTGTAGGTCTGTCTCGGGCCAAACCTTTAGCAATAGCGATCTTCTGACATTTGTGACTCTTTTACCAATACATCTTCAATACATGAGGCTGAGAATAAACCAGGACCGAACCCGGATTTTCCGTTTATCACGAGTGGTCGCCTTAATCATTTGAGCTATCCGTGCACCCATCTTTGTGGAAGCGTAATCTGTTTCCTCGAAAGTATTATTTTGTACAATGGGTTTTCCATTAGTTGCACAACCTTAACTTCCATCGACAAAATTTCCTGTATCGTTTATTTTCACGTTACTCACAACAGTGGTTCTGCTTCTGCTATGGACTGTCTTGCTGATAGATGGTCAACATATTCCTCTTCTTCATCGCCACTGTCCTCATCTGAGACCTCCATATTTTGTGAAGGGGTTACAAAAGCATCTTCTGTGGACAGGCGGGAATTCTCTTCTGCATAAAAGTCAGTAGTTTGTCTAAATTGTACCAAAAATCAATAAAAATAACAAGTTACAATGTCGGGTCCGACGTTCCAATAACAGAACAAAGTAGAACAGATCTGTGAGCACAAATGCTTGGCTACTGAGATATTGCACTTAAGATGTGAATATTTATTCATTTACTAAACCTCACATACATCGAAAATTAGTCAAAAAATAGATCATGTTCACTCGTCTTTGAGGATGACGTGTTACACTGAAATAATGTTCAACAACAACGCGTTCTGCTTCTCACATGCAACACAACAATGTAATAACTGCAGCAGCCAGCACACGCTGAATCTGTGGCACCAATCTAACAGCATCATACAACAACCTTTCTCTCTTCACAAGAGAAACTTTAGTAGAAACTATGGCATACAGTCGTCCGAAAATGGAATAGCGGTCCCATGTGGATGACGTTGTTCCAGAGTCCTTGATGAAAGAAGTGCAGCGGTATAGGGCTTCTTAAGCTTGACAGAAAAAAATGTATGGAAAATGAGTCAGATGTTTACGCCTGAAGCCGACATGCAGATACGTCGTCCCGGCTTGCACCAGAAAAATTACAGTGTGGCTGTGTGGAGTGGTCGCGTGGTTTAGGGCACCATGTCACGGATTGCGCGGCCCCTCCCACTGGAGGTTCGAGTCCTCAGCCGGGCATGGGTATGTGTGTTGTTCTTAGCATAAGTTAGTTTAAGTTAGTTTAAGTAGTATGTAAGTCAAGGGACGGATGACCCCAGCATTTTGGTCCCTTAGGAATTCACACAAAAAATTGTTCAAATGGCTCTGAGCACTATGGGACTCAACTGCTGTGGTCATCAATCCCCTAGAACTTAGAACTAATTAAACCTAACTAACCTAAGGACATCACACACATCCATGCCCGAGGCAGGAATTCACACACATTTGAACATCTGCGCACTGTCTGGACGTCGCCGGCACTCGGTCGTCCTACCTATGTGATCAAGACGATTCCAAGCAAGGGGTTTTGATGTCCCGGCACATTCTGCTTCGGCCCACCAAGCAGTTTGCTCTCAGACTCCTCTGAGGTTTCGTCAAGTTCACTCTTCAGGTGTCAACAAAGAATGAAGTGAATCCGCTTTGCTTCAGGCACTCAGAACGGTGGTAAGCGTTCATTGGCACCTATGTTGTCGATGTTCTGTAATACAAATTCTCAGGACATGGCCTCCTGCTTCCATTTTACTACTACCATGATTTCTATTAAAGATATTACGTGGATATAAATATTTTGAAATAAATTGTGGAATGGCAGTTACTGGACAGTCATTCGATAGGAATAAACAGTCATCAAGGCTTCCGTATGTTTTAGTTAGTCTTGTAGGACGGAAACAGCAGATTCATGTGAAGGCTAGTCCACACGCTAAGTTGGAGCGCAAATTCGCGTGACTTTAAGGTATTCGAAAACTTGGAAGTGTGAGTCGCAAGTATGAATGAAATCGCTCAAATCTGTGGCTGCGAATCACATTGGCGCAGACGAATCATCTTGTGTAGACAGGAAATCGCCTCAAATCTACCGCTCGAAATGTGTCTGACTCAGGTGTTTGTTCAGTGTTGCTCTTTCTTTGTGTGCACAGTGAATACTAAAATGACTGACATGTTTCAGTACTCTAGAGAGTTCATTGCAGAATCTATGGAAGTAGTAGTGGAAAATAAAGAGCAAGCCTTACGGCGATCGGGATAAGAAGATGGCTGCTTACAGTTTTTCAGTAGAAAATGGCTTGGTTCATATGGCTCTGAGCACTATGGGACTTAACAAAATGGTTCAAATGGCTCTGAGCACTATGGGACTCAACTGCTGAGGTCATTAGTCCCCTAGAACTTAGAACTAATTAAACCTAACTAACCTAAGGACATCACAAACATCCATGCCCGAGGCAGGATTCGAACCTGCGACCGTAGCGGTCTTGCGGTTCCAGACTGCAGCGCCTTTAACCGCACGGCCACTTCGGCCGGCTTCAGTGGAGAAAATGAGAGCAATTGTCTCTGCACAAACAGGTGAACAGCAATAAAAAAAGATCACTGTGGACTATTAATCACAAATCGTTAAGCCAGTAACGTATTCTATTCGACCTAAGACATTTTACATATCTTCATGAAATCGTTTTACACACATCAAAAAAAGATTTGCATCACCTCGCTTCCGAGAGTTCCGGAATCTGTACAGAAAAATGTAATAGAGATCAACATAAACATCGTTTCCGCCCTTTTTATTGCTCATGAAAACCACACATTGCATGTTGTATCACCATACAGCGAGACGTTCAGAGATGGTGGTCCAGATTGTTGTACACACCGGTACCTCCAGTACCCAGTTTCACGTCCTCTTGTATTGATGCATCTCTGTATTCTTCGTGGCATAGTATCCAGAAGTTGATCATAGCACCGTTGGTCCAGATTTCCCACTCCTCAACGGCGATTCAGCGTAGATTCCTCAGAGTGGTTGGTGTGTCACATCGTCCATAAACAGCCCTTTTAATCTATACTAGGCATGTCCGATAGGGTTCATGTCTGGGGAACATGCTGGCCACTCTAGTCGAGCGATGTCGTTATCCTGACGGAACTTATTCACAAGATGCGCAGGAAGGGGGCGCGAATTGACGTCCATGAAGACGATTGCCTCGCCAATATGCTGCCGATATGGTTGCACTATCGGTTGGAGGATGGCATTCACGTATCGTACAACTGTTACGGTGTCTTCCATGACATCAGTGGCGTACATCAGCCCCACATAATGCCACCCCAAAACATCAGGGAACCTCCACCTTGCTGCACTCGCTGGACAGTGTGTCTAAAGCGTTCAGCCCGACCAGATTGCCTCCAAACAGGTCTCCGACGATTATCAGCTTGAAGGGATATCCGACACTCAATGGTGAAGAGAACGTGATGTCAATCCTGAACGGTCCATTCGGCATGTTAGTGGGCCCACCCGTACTGCGCTGCATGGTGTCGTGGTTACAAAGATGAACCCCGCCATGGACGTCGGGAGTGAAGTTGCGCATCATGCAGTCTATTGCGCACAGTTTGAGCCGTAACACGACGTCCTGTTGGTGCACGAAAAGCAGTATTCAACATGGTGGCGTTGCTGTCAGGGCTCCTCCGACCCATAATCCGTGGGTAGTAGCCCTTGAGCGGCCTGAGCGCGGCATGTCATCGACAGCGCCTGTCTATCTGTATCTCCTCCATGTTCGAACGACATCGCTTTGGTTCACTCCAAGACGCCTGGACGCTTCCTTTATTGAGAGCACTTCCTGGCACAAAGTAACAATGCGGACGCGATCGAAGCGCGGTATTGACCGTCTACGCAGTGTTGAACTACAGACATCACGAGCTGTGTACCCTTTCCTGGTGGAATGACTGGAACTGATCGGCTGTCGGACCCCCTCCGTCTAATAGGCGCTGCTCATGCATGCACGTTTACATCTTTGGGCGGGTTTAGTGACATATCTGAACAGTCAAAGGGACTATGTCTGTGATACAATATCCACAGTCAATGTCTATCTTCAGGAGTTCTGGGAACTACGGTGGTGCAAAACTTGTTTCGATATGTGTATATACAGGGTGGTCAGAAATAGCCTGAATGGCTTCTAAGGATGTTTCAGAGGAAATAATTATTTAGAAAAATATTTGGTGTGTTGTGTGATTTCCGAGGAAATTAGCATTGAAGTTAGTCAATCAAGCTATTTCGCACGAAAATTCAAGAGGCCCGTCAGAAAATTCAAGTGGTCCGCTAGATACAATTAGTGTCTGCCGTTCTCACCTCATGGCGTAGAAGAAAGCGCTTGAGACTGCTCAATCTTTGTATCGGGTTGGATCCTTACTATCCTTCGAAGTCCAAGTTTTATATCGCTGCCTTTTTCGATTTTAGGAAACCAAACGAAGGACACTTTTGGCGACACCGTCTCTGGTGCGCCGCGGAAATTTGCGAGCACAACGTTCGGACTGGCTAACATAAATGCTAATTAACTGGACAACGGCGCAACGTATCGAATTTTTTATTCAACAGTTGTTTCTCAGAGCAACCGACTCTGCGACACCATTAAAAGCTTTCCAGACTGATTCTGACCACCCTGTATATCAGCGTGTATAGTTTTGCGAGTTTCGATTATAACTTTGTCCATAGCTTGTTTGGACGGTGCAATCGAAAATCATTTCCTCCACAGGAATCTTAACGTTGTGGTAGACTCTCATTATGTGACATTGCTTTACTCTTACAAGCGTTGTGTCGCGTTATGTGAGGGATTACGAGCTTAAGTAAATAACTGTATGTAACTCAGTAAATCAATATGAGAAAACTTACTTCGCTTAAGGAACCTTTGTCTTGATTATTTAGACCGTTCTTCATGTCTCTGAGACTTCGTATTTTGTTTGAAAGATAAGCTGCGAACACTAACAACAGAAGAACATCCTGTATTACTGTTTGCAGTAGTAAACTAAGTATAAAATATCCTTCGTGAGAGCGTAGCAGCTTGCTATTGAAAATTCTTTTTTTATACAGATAGTTGCCGAGACTCAAACTGTGCCTCAATTTGTTGCGTGTGTTGAGATCTGAGCAGAATCTGCACAGGCAAATAGCAGCATATGGACTGGCTCTTAGACCTACAGCGCACATCGTTTCGAGCTAGAGGAAAGCATCTTGACCACAGATCTGCGCCGTGTAGACTCCGCAGTAGTACACAACTGTTGTCAGTTGGAAACATGCCACCTCATGAGATGTTTACTGAACGAGATCATTGACATCTGAAGCACTGATAAGAGCATGCGTGCGTACATACTACTACGATTGACCTTCCAATGACGTATAATTAGTGAATAATTTGTGTTCTTTTCACAGATAGCCTCCTTATCTTCTGTGGTTTGCGGATTATTAATTTCTTGAATATCTGTGTAATAAATAGCGTCTATTAACCTTTCACCTTTCAGTCTGTGCCTTAATTAGTAGAGTTCCTTGACACAATGTCCTTGCTATGGTCTTGGGCAACGGATTTAATGGCGGGCGCACGAGTTACCAACCACGGGCCGCAACTTACATTGGGAGGGAGTATGGCGCGGAAGGGGGAGGGGGTGATGGGGAGGGAGGACGTAAACGACAAAAACAATTTAATACCTTTTTTAGTGGCAGTATTTACTTAAGATTATTGCATGTCATGAAGTAGGATTTTGAACCATAGACAACAATAAAAAATTTATGTAAAGATTTTTACACTTATAATTTCAATAAACGTTGATCATTATTTATGAAATTTCCGTTTAACTGCAGCTACACTACCTCTAAACCGAAGAAGATCTACAGGAGCTGCTGAGTGGGATGAATAGAATAACAGGTAAAGAATATGTAATAAGAGTATACTGAAGAGCGACGAAAGTAATGAGAAGCAGGACTAAGATTAGCGATAAACTTAACATCAAAGTTGGTAACTACAAAGTAAATGAAGCAAGGGTATATGTAGCGCAGGATACGGTGGCCGATGCGCAGTGACCAGTTTACGCCCAAACCGCTGGGCGGGTTCATTCGTTTCTTCATAACGGGAGGCCGACAAGCATTTGCCAACTCTCGGCCGGTCGTCGATGGCAGAATCGACGCTCACGCCCTGCAATCTTTCTCAAACGATTTTACAGAAACTATTTTGTAAAATAAAAAAAATCGTTTTTGCTATACCTGTTGCTTTATCGTTTTGGCTTTACCTGTTGCTTTATATGTCAGGTTCATTATGATGTGCCCATCATTTCGTTAATGAATACAGTTACTGGGATATTTACGTGATGTAAGACACTACGGAAATTCTAAAAAGTTTGCAATGAAAAATAGGGTTTGCTGTTGTTTTGCGTTTGGTACGTATCACATAATATGTTGCTGCATATGAAGTTTAGCTAACATATTAAATTTTTCTTTAGACTTGCGTGGAAGTCGCTATCTGTCACCAATCTCGGGAAAACTGGTCTGACGTAGAGCGCTCATTTGCTGTCACTACGCCACAGCGATAAAGCCACAGTGAAATATCTACAACATTCCTTGTATTTTATAAATGGTTTGAGATATCGAAATGAGATTTTGGAAAATATAGCACACAAAGAGGAGAGTATTTTGCCGTACTGATATTATGCAAAACTTCATTATCTTCTGTATTATTCCACTAACCATACACTTTTCTGATGAAAGAATGTAAGTTTAAAGAGCCATTGATAGCTGGTGAAGTGAGAAGTGCTATGGGTTTTGTAACAACAAGTGAAGCCAGTAAACGTTTATTTTGCACCGATGATGTGTTTTTTATAAGATGCTGGCCCTACTTTTCCTTAGTTCCTCATTTAATAAACTTAATAAACCATGGTTTCACAATTCTCTTGCAACTACATCTGCACGACATGTTACTGAAGTGAGACTATGTAAACTCGGCTGTGTTTTGACAAAAGAAGAAAATTTTAACGTGGCAACAAGAGAAATTTGTAGGTTTTACTTAAAATGCCCCAATCGTGACACTACTCTGAAAGCAACAAATGGTTAACAAACTAGGCGCAAATAAATCGCCGTATTTTCGACGGAATTCGTTTTAAATACTAGCCAAAGAAGAGGTGACAGATCTTTCTGAATGGTCACCAAGCATGTGTGCGCGTGAAGAGGCCCTGCTTAATATTTACAAAATATGTGAGTGTAAGCGTCAGTTTAGAACGGCACTTCCCCTCCAGCGCTCATTATTTTCCCTATAGCGCCTGCCCGCAGCCCCCACCACAGTCGTGTGAAGTTAGCACCCCTTTTTCGAGAAATAACACATTTTTTTCACAGTTCTTGTTAGATGTGCCATAGTTCTAGAGTTCTTTGCATAAAATTTCAATAGTTCTGCAAAATGTAACGAAGAAAACAACAATACTCGAAAAAATTTTCGTATCGGAAACATTCTCTGACAATTTCCGCGAAATGTAAATAAGTACAAGAGTTCTGAGCACAGTTCTGAACAGAGCTCCAAGAGTTCTTTCGAAAATCCAAGTAACATTTTTCCTGCAGCTAATAGTTTACGAGATAATTGCAATTTAAGGAGATAATCTTTTCACTTACTGTGAAGTTGGCACCCTTTTTTTCAGAAATGTTTACTTTTTTCAGATTTCTTGGTAGATATGCCATAGTTCTAGAGTTCTTTGTACAAAATTTCAATAGTTCTGCAGAATTTGGGGAGGAAAACAATATTCGAAAACATTTTCGTATTGAAAACATTCTTCGTCAATTTTCGCAAATTGTAAATAAGTACAACAGTTCTGAGCACAGTTCTGAACAGAACTCCAAGAGTTCTATCGAAAACCCAAGTAACATTTTTTTGTGCAGCTAATAGCTTACGAGATAATTGCAATTTAAGGAGAAAATCTTTTCACTTACTGTGAAGTTGGCACACTTTTTTTCAGAAATGTATACTTTTTTCAGAGTTCTTGATAGATATGCCATAGTTCTAGAGTTCTTTGTAAAAAATTTCAATAGTTCTGCAGAATTTAGCGAAGAAAACAACAATACTCGAAAAAATTTTCGTATCGAAAACATTTTTTGTCAATTTTCGCAAAAATTAAACTTGTACAACAGTTTTGAGGACAGTTCTGAACAGAACCCCAAGAGCTCTATCGAAAATCCTAATAACATTTTTCTATGGCGATAATAGTTTGTGATAAATTGATTTAAAGTGGGACACACTTTCTCTACAGAAAATATAAATATATTCGTACAACAGTTCTGATGACAGTTCTGGACACCACGTGAAGAGTCCTATCGAAATTCCTAGTAGAATTTTTTAGTGCAGGTAATAGTTTAAGCGGTAATTGCAACTTAATTAAGAACCCCATAAGAGCTCCTACTGTGAAACTGGCGCCCTTTTTTTCAGAACTATATATTTTTTTCGGAGTTCTTGACAGATAAGTCATAGTTCTAGAGTTCTCTGTACAAAATTTCTATAGTTCTGCAGAATTTAGCGAAGAAAACGACATTGTATAACATAGCTGATTCAGGAACCCTTTCCTTCTGATACAATTCTTACTGTTGCCACAATGTATCACTTGTGCATAGATTCCAACTGTACTGATCATTACAAAAATACAACCATTGACCAGCGGCGCACATTTCTTGCAGCGTTGTACAAAGCATTCGGCTTATCCGCTGTGAAAATGCCACACTTAACGCTATTGTAAAATTTACGGTGGATGGCTTCCGTTTATCTACAATGTCAGCATCTATCGAATTATCTTCATGCAAACGTGATGCCTGGATCACTCACTTCCCCTTTTTAGGTACGGAGGAAACTAGAGTTCAGTCTTGTGGAAGCCAAAAAAGGAAATGTGGGCAGCCCTTCTTTTACTGATAGCAAACTCTAGAGAAATCTCCACGCTTGTTTTTCTTCATCATGCCAACAAAAGAAAAATTCTCCCTTCATAGCTCTATTATCATTCCAGTACTAGAAAACCAGTTGTCCGCTTTCACATTTCGACCTGACTGATATATAGGTTTACACAGTCACAGAACAACATCAAAATGTTTATTGCTCAGTTGGTAAATTCTTCTGGTTGCAACACAGCGTATATTTCCAAATTGTACAGGTAAAATACTTAAGAATCCACACTTAAGAATCCATACTCGTTTGTTTTGATTGATACATATTGGCGAAAACTGTACCTTCCACAGAATCCTTCCCGCTTCTTGTCTACTGTAACATTTTCTCCAAGGGTGTAAGATTTGTGGTAGTTGCATACAAACACAGTAAATATTTCCCGAATAGCTGTTAGCTTGTCTAATTGTCTCCTTTCATCACGAATAGCGCGACTGTAAAATCTAAGGCTCTCCAGAATAAATTTGAAACGTTTTATGTTCAATTGCGAGGTGAAATTTTTCATTGCCATCACCATCAGTTCCACACAGATCTTCCAGGCTTTATCTGTTACTTTTGTTAACAACCATTAAAAACAAGAGACTGATGAAGGCTTTCAATTCAATATAATCTATTGATTTTACCCCTCTCTCACGCTGAAATGAGGCTTTGATGCTCTCAAAATTCTGATTGGAATACAAAACTACAAGAGGCAAATATCGTTATCTATGAGGTAGTTACAGCATAACAAATGCTGCTTTGGCTGCACCTATTGATACAGGTAAAATTCGAATAATATTATGCTCTTCGAACAATATGCTTTGGATTTCTTCAACATTATCTAGTACTTCCCACTTACAATAATAAAATTCCTATAAAATAACGCAAACAGGCGCAGTGTATTAATCTGAAATTTGACATTTAGACAGCGGACACTGACGATTAAACAGTTCAAACAGAATTTAAGTGCAGTTTACATTCTGGATTAGCTTTGTACTACTTACTACGTTGATAAACAAATAAATTAATTGCTGAAATGAAATACGAAAGGGCACAGTGGATAAAAACGAGCAATCGGCTCATATCTCATCAAGAGAGCATTGGCGTCTATACTGAATCATACAACAATGAAAGGCATACATGAAGTATATATTTTTAGAATCAGGAAGAACCAGATGAACTTTATTACGTAAAACAGTAATTGTTTCGAGATCTCATGACATCCAGGACCCACTAACAGCTAAAAATATGCCCAGGACCCTCATGGATGAAAGTTATGTGGCAACATCACCAGACGCTAGGATACATAAAAACATGTGCTGTGTGCAACGAATAAATTTGAAATTCCTGTCGTTAATATTGTTGCAAACATTTGTTCTAGTTAGAAAGGAAGTGTGGAAGTTTGATGAGTTACACTACAGCGAGAGTTAAAAGTCTTTACAATGTATAGAAATGTAAGTATATTTACTGAATATATCGTACAAACGAACTAAGTAGTATGTTTAAATCCTAATTCAATACATGACTGATAAAGGTGTTATAATGTTGAGGGGATACAGTATTAAAGTTAATAAGAAGTTCGAAATTTGTGAATAAGAACCTCGTTTATTTGGTCCTCAGTAATCCGGATTTCCGGTTTATCCGGATTCATATTTTGTGTCCCTTGGTATTTTTCTCTTTTTTTCTTATAACACGAAGATGTGTAGTCGGTGAGGTACATAGGCCGCTTATCACTAGGCCGGTAATTTAGTCTAGTACTGAGTGATAAGGAACTCGGAGTGTGTGAATGACATTGTTTCTCAAGTATTCTACCTTAATATAACGGTGCATTGATGCCCATCAAGTAAGTTGCATAGTAACCACGCCAACAGCACGCCACCACAGCTCATTGTAGCTCTGGTGCGATTCTCGACAGGTGTGACACCATCTGGTTAGTGGCGCGTGTGAATGTATCTGCTCTCTCAGCCATCTGTTTGTTTTGCACTGACGAGCCTTCTCTCCTTGAATCATCTAAGCGTGCACATCCCACGCTTCCACCAACAGTTACTACAGTCATTCTCAAGAAGGTGTACTGGCATTTGTATAGTGCTGAACATTTAGACTTTTTGCATTTAGTAGAATATACATCCGGGTTTTCGATTTTCGCTTTTCCAAAATAAAAGTGAGAATTTACGATCGTCCTCATAGCTGTACTTCCAGCAGTACTTCATCTCCTGCGTTCCCAATTTCGTAGAAGTTGTCCTACGAAAATTGCAGAAGAAGCACTCCTGGACGAAAGGATATTGTGACGATATTCTTTCGTCACAGCCTGGGGTTAGAGACACGGTCCGGCACACAGTTTTTATCTGCCAGTAAGTTTCACATCGGCGCACACCCACTGCAGAGTGAACACACAATCTATTTCATAATCTACTGGCACCATAAAAATGTTATGAGGGTTTTTAAAAGAACTCTTTCGGTGCTCTCCAAAACTGTCAGCAAAAGGGTTGTGCCAATTTATTATAACGTAGACCAAGTGGGTCTCTCGAAAATGCTATTATCTCATTAACTATGATCCCCACAAAAAATGTTATTACAGTTGTCGGTAGAACTCTTAGGATCGTATTAAGAAATGCCATCAAATCTTTTGTACGAATTTATTACTTTTACATGACAAAAGTGAGTCCCACATTAATTATCTCATATGTCATCGTCACAAATAATGTTATTATAGTTTTTGGTAGAACTCGTGGGTGATATTCAGAACTGTCATCAGAACTATTCTACGAATTTTGCTATATTAGATAAAGTGATTATCAGATTAAAACAATTATTGTATAAACTATTATCGCCACAAAAATGTTCTTATCATTTTCAATGCAACTCTTCCGGTGCTATCCAGAACTGCCAACAGAACTGTTATACAAATTTATTTTTTCCAAACTGACAAATAATTTTTTACCATACCAAAATTTTGCGAAGTTATTGTTTTCTTCCCGAAATTCTGCAGAGCTATTCGTGTTTTGAGCAGGGAAATCTAGAACTATTGCATATATATCAAGAACTATGAAAAAAAATTATATTTATCGTAAAAGGGGTTCAAACTTCACGGGAAATGCTCATAAGCATTCCTTAATAAAAGCAGTTAGTACGTAAACAATTACCTGCACAGAAAATGTTACTAGTATTTACGATAGAACTCATACAATGCTATCCAGAGCTGGCATCAGAGCATACGAGCAGACATAATTTTTTTTTTGAGTGAGTGTGCCCCACAATTAATCAATTACCATACAAACTATTATAACCACAAAAATTTTTATTATTTTTATCGATAGAAGTCTTGAGGTGTTAACCAGAACTGTTCATCAAAACTGTTGAACGAATTTACTTTTTCTGTGGAGAAAGTGGGTCTAACATCAAAGCAGTTACCGTATAAACTATCATCGCCACAAAAAGATATTATTAGGATTTTCGATAGAGCTCTTGGTGTTCTGTTCAGAACTGTTGTACGAATTTCTTTTTGCGAAAATTGACAAAGAATGTATTCGATACGAAAAATTTTTCGAGTATTGTTGTTTTTTTCGCTAAATTCTGCAGGACTATTCAAATTTTGTACAAAGAACTCCAGAACTATGACATTTCTATCAAGAACTCTGAAAAAATATATATTTCTGAAGAAAAGGATTCCAACTTCACAGTAAGTGAAGAGGTTCCCTCCTTAAATTGCAATTATCTCGTAACGTGTTAGCTGCACAAAAAATTGTAATTAGGATATTCGATAGAACTATTGGCGTTCTGTTCAGAACTGCGCTCAGAACTGTTGTCCGAATTTACTTTTTGCGAAAATTAATAACGAATGTTTGCTATACGAAATTTTTTTCGAGTATTGTTGTTTTCTTCGTTAAATTCTGCAGAATTATTCAAATTTTGTACAAAGAACTCTAGAACTATGCCATGTCTATCAAGAACTGTGAAAAAAATATATATTTCTGAAAAAAATGGTGCCAACTTCACAGTAAGTGAAAAGATTTTCTCGTTAAAATGCAATTATCTCGTAAAATATTAGCTGCAGTAAAAAATGTTACTTGGATTTTCGAAAGAACTCTTGAAGCTCTGTTCAGAACTGTGCTCGGAACTCTTGTACTTATTTACATTTTGCGGAAATTGCCAAAGAATGTTTTCGATACGAAAATTTTTCGAGTATTGTTGTTTTCTTCGCTAAATTCTGCAGAACTATTGAAATTTTGTACAGAGAACTCTAGAACTATGACTTATCTTTCAAGAACTCTGAAAAAAATATATATTTCTGAAAAAAAAGGGTGCCAGCTTCACAGTAGGAGCTCTTATGGAATTCTTAATTATGTTGCAATTACCTCTTAAACTATTACCTGCACAAAAAAATTTCACTATGGTTTTCGACAGAACTCTTGACGTGGTGTCCAGAACTGTCATCAGAACTGTTGTACGAATATATTTGTATTTTCCGTAGAGAAAGTGTGTCCCATATTAAATTAATTTATCTCAAACCATTATCGCCATAGAAAAATGTTATTGGGATTTTCGATAGAGCTCTTGGGGTTCTGTTCAGAACTGTTGTACAAGTTTAATTTTTGCGAAAATTGACAAAAAATGTTTTCGATACGAAAATTTTTTCGAATATTGATGTTTTCTTCGCTAAATTCTGCAGAACTATTGAAATTTTGTACAAAGAACTCTAGAACTATGCCATATCTATCAAGAACTCTGAAAAAAATATATATTTCTGAAAAAAAGTGTGCCAACTTCACAGTAAGTGAAAAGATTTTCTCATTAAAATGCAATTATCTCGTAAACTGTTAGCTGCACAAAAAAATGTTACTTGGATTTTCGAAAGAACTCTTGGAGCTCTGTTCAGAACTGTGCTCAGAACTCTTGTACTTATTTACATTTTGCGGAAATTGCCAAAGAACGTTTTCGATACGAAAATTTTTTCGAGTATTGTTGTTTTCGTCGCTAAATTCTGCAGAACTATTGAAATTTTGTACAAAGAACTCTAGAACTATGCTACATCTGCCAAGAACTGTGAAAAAAATGTATATTTCTTGAAAAAGGGGTGCTAACTTCACACGACTCCCCACCACTACCGCTCTCCCCACGCTTCGCCCTGCCATCTGCGTATCTATCGATAACAGCGTGGGCAAAGAGGACATTTCTGGCCAAAAGACGTCCACTAGTATCAAGAATTTGCCTTAAAATGAAGAAAAAATCTTTGAGAAGGTCCTTTGGAGCACAGCATTAGTTAAACACGGATTACGGGAAAACTGGAAAAGAAGAAATACAAAGCCTTTGTGATGTGGTACTAAAGGAGCACCGTATGTTAAAATTAGAAGGACTAACAAAATAACTAATAAAGTGGTTCTGTGCAGAATAGGAGAAGAGAGCGACACGTGGAAAATGAGACAGGAAGGGACAGGATGATGATACTTGTGTTGAGACATCAGGGAATAACTTCCTTTGCACTGGAGAGATCTGTAGACGGTAAAAACGGTATGGAATACATACAACGAATAATTTGAGGATGTAAGGTGCAAGTGTTACTCTATGACGAGCAGGTTGGTACAAGGGTATATGAAACTATATGCATACAATTTCAAATTGCCCTATGTAAACATCAAAAAATTTCCTTAGCCTGGAAATGCTAGTTTAGATTTTCTTGCAGTTTCTCCAAACAAACTCTCCTAACCCAGACTGAACTAACTTACCTTTTGCACCATGTCTCCTCTTCCTTGCTTCTCCTTGCCTTTTCATGGTCTCTTGAACAATTTATTCCCTTTCCTGAGGTGTCACAACTTGGCATACTGGGTGTTCAACATTTTCATAATTGAAATTTTCAGTTTTTTGTTAAACGTAACTTGAAAGGGTGAGAATTTGGTTGAAGAATGTTGAGGACTATTCATTACAACCTTGATATCATCAACATATTAAACCCTGTTAACATGATTTTTGTTACAATAGTTCCTACTTAGTCTTCTACTTCCCTTGTTAATCTCTTAGCTTGATTATTTGAAGGGTGGTGCACCAAAATCCAAATAAGTTTTATTTTTTCTTCTCCCACAAAGGCTTTTCATGCTTTAGATGAAAACTGTGATCCATTATCAGATCCAATAACCTTATGTATATCAGATTAGTAAAATAGTTACCTGTTATTTTTTAAATGGTTAGTATGCTTGTTACTTTTTTCATTGTGTTTTGTTTAATAAATTTGGAAAAGATATAAACAATTACAAGGGTATTGTTAGATTTTTCTCATACGGGAGTCTGTTTCTTTATGCCAGTAACATGCAACTCGATTAATTTTTACACCTGGATCTATTCTGTGTATATTACGTCTTTTATAAGCAAAGTAACTACTCTTATGGGGTTTTACACATCAAATGAAGCAGTTGCACCAGCCGAGTACCTGACGTGCTCTGTCAGATGTGAAAATATGTAAAATTTAATGGGAAAGAAGTCATGTCAAAAAATGGTTCAAACGCTCTGAGCACTATGGGACTTAACTTCTGAGGTCATCAGTCCCCTAGAACTTATAACTACTTAAACCTAACTAACCTAAGGACATCACACACATCCTCGTCGATGGATGCTGTTGGTCAGGGTTCTCTCCTATGAAAATGTGTGTACGACAGTTAATAATAACGCCCGGGCCGTAAAAATGGAGATCTACTGCCACAGCATCGGATTCTGAACAATAAGCGCATTCCCGCTGCACCCAGAATAAAGAAAAACACCACAGAAATTCTTCGATATGTGACTCTCAGGTGAAAGTGTGACACTCAGTATGAAATCAACACTAAGAAAACAAGTGAACAGACGTATGACAGTAGCATCTAGCAAGTTGACCGTTAGTGTCTAGTTCTTAGCCACCAAATTGACCAGTACACCAGTGAGAAACCCGGCAGCAAGAATGAAGCAAACTGAACATTGTTAGCGTGCTGAATTCAAATATGTAATGAACTATCATATCACAAACATACACACAAAATTCAAGCTTTCGCAACAAACTGTTGCCTCATCAGGAAAGAGGGAAGGAGAGGGAAAGACGAAAGGATGTGGGTTTTAAGGGAGAGGGTAAGGAGTCATTCCAATCCCGGGAGCGGAAAGACTTACCTTAGGGGGAAAAAAGGACGGGTATACACTCGCACACACACACATATCCATCCACACATATACAGACACAAGCAGACATATTTAAAGACAAAGAGTTTGGGCAGAGATGTCAGTCGAGGCAGAAGTGCAGAGGCAAAGATGTTGTTGAATGACAGGTGAGGTATGAGTGGCGGCAACTTGAAATTAGCGGAGATTGAGGCCTGGTGGATAACGGGAAGAGAGGATATATTGAAGAGCAAGTTCCCATCTCCGGAGTTCGGATACGTTGGTGTTAGTGGGAAGTATCCAGATAAACCGGACGGTGTAACACTGTGCCAAGATGTGCTGGCCGTGCACCAAGGCATGATTAGCCACAGGATGATCCTCATTACCAACAAACACTGTCTGCCTGTGTCCATTCATGCGAATGGACAGTTTGTTGCTGGTTATTCCCACATAGAATGCGTCACAGTGTAGGCAGGTCAGTTGGTAGATCACGTGGGAGCTTTCACACGTGGCTCTGCCTTTGATCGTGTACACCTTCCGGGTTACAGGACTGGAGTAGGTGGTGGTGGGAGGGTGCATGGGACAGGTTTTACACTGGGGGCAGTTACAAGGGTAGGAGCCAGAGGGTAGGGAAGGTGGTTTGGGGATTTCATAGGGATGAACTAAGAGGTTACGAAGGTTAGGTGGATGGCGGAAAGACACTCTTGGTGGAGTGGGGAGGATTTCATGAAGGGTGGATCTCATTTCTGGGCAGGATTTGAGGAAGTCGTATCCCTGCTGGAGAGCCACATTCAGAATCTGATCCAGTCCCGGAAAGTATCCTGTCACAAGTGGGGCACTTTTGTGGTTCTTCTGTGGGAGGTTCTGGGTTTGAGAGGATGAGGAAGTGGCTCTGGTCAAAAAAATCGTCATGCCAGCACAACGTGCAGAATCAGCATCCAGTGTGCGAAGTTTGCGGCTCGGGAGCGTTGTTGGAAGGGTCCTGCATGTTGGACAGCTGCGCGAGGGGTGGCGAGTCGAAGGGGGCCGGGGTGGCGGTGGTGGCGGGAGAGGCGTTGGCGGAGGCAGGTAAGCAGGAGTGGCGAGAAGTGACTCTGGGAGGGACAACGCAGGCTTTATTCATTGAACAAAAATCATACTTGCTCATAGTAATTTCAAAGCATTAAGATGTCGAGCTCTGTGATGTATGGGCGGCAAGGTGCGGATTCGATGAATAGTGCCATTCCTAATTACTGAGACCCCCAAAGGGTGTTCTGCCGGTCCAACAGCATTGGCATGGAACCGGCAGCAGGGAAAGTGCAGCTTGACACAGGAGTGAAGCAGAGTGAAGACACAGTAGGAGAGAAGGCAGTGTCAAAAGAAGCAGCTCTGCAGAGAGGCTGCATAAGATACTCCGTGTGTGAGTCAATTCAGCAGAGGTGGTAGCAATTTGGGAGCGTAACTCCACGTTATGTGTGTGGTACCCATCAGTCTGTTTGCAGATATCTGGTAAATCAGAGAGATGTGCTGTAATACCTTCGAGTAGAGATGCATGTGAGGAACGTGTAGCCGAGGAGGCACAGTGCCGAGTTTGTTCGAGCACACGACTGTAGAACCAGATGTGTGGCAGAGCGTTGTGACCTGCAGATCTGACGATAGTTTGTAATGGTGTAGGAAGGCTAACCTAATTACAGGTTCGTCCATGTCAGCAACATGGAAGGTCCAAGGAAACGTCACACTTTGTGATAGATGAAGCGGCATCTTCATGGAGCTGAGGACCGCGATAGGAGAGTGACTTGCAGTGATCAAATCGAGGTTAGCAGGAGAAAGCGTGTTGCCCACGTGCTTGGCCGTAATAACACTGACATCAGCGCCGGTGACGAAGAGAAAGCGAATTCCCTATGACAAGTCAGTAATGTAGAGGCGTCACACCGCCAGAGAAACTGATGCAGCATCGGACGGTAGGCACTGTGAGGAATCTTGGCAGGACACGGTGCTTAAACATGCCCACTGGTCTCGGCTGGGAAAGGCGCAAGGCACACATTGGGTGTGGGTGGCGTTCCCTTAAGTAGCATGGAACCAGCACAGCGTAGCTGATTCCATTGGGGCAGAAAGCTGATCGGGTTGCTGCTTGGGCGAGGTCGGAGGCTGTTGGGTGGCCGCAGGCCTGTAGGCCACTAGATGGCAGCTCCTGACAGGCAGCTAAGTAGCTGAGGCGAGTGTGCTGGTCTCTGCTGGCAGAGTGCGGAACCAAAGGCACAGGCATTCTAACTGGTGGCGACAGGGATGTCGTCTGTGACAGTTGGTGTCAGTGATGAACGATTGCATATGCCCGATCGGCCATGTGTAGGTGAATCTCAAGAGGGTCGGTGACGTGAGATTGCAGGTGGAGTTGTAGGTCTGACGATAGTTTGACCAACCACAAAGTCCAATGTGCGGCGTCTGGTAGTATTTGATCATTAATTAATGCATGAAAGTGCTGCCAAAGCTGTGAAGGTCTGTGGTCGTTGAGGTGCTGGCATGGATGACGTGGTGGATAGCCTCAACTGGAGGGTGAGAACGGCATTCGATAAGTAAAGATATGCCATCACATACTTGGGCAAGGGGGGCAGTGAGAGTAGCAGATCACTGATAAGGTCAGGATGGGTGTGGAGGTGGCTCACCAGGCAGACGAAACATGCATCATCGTCCGAGATCCTGTGGATATCCAGTAGCTGGTCCACCAGCGCAGACCAAGTCTTAGGGTTGTCTTTTCAAAACACAGGCACCTTATGAAATCTGCCGTGTAACACAAGTTGATGAAGCACAGGCAGGGAGTGCAGTAGCAGTGGACAATAAGTTGTCTGAGGTCTGCGTAGGGGGGGGGGGGGGGGGCGCAAGCAGCACATGATGTGGAGTAAGCTGGTGGAACCAACTGCATGATGTGTCCCAACTGCAGACTCAGAGGCAGGGGTGGTCTGGGTGTAATGGCCAGTGCCATAGCAACAGCGGGCGGAAGGTGGTCGCGATGCAACCAAGGGGGACTGATCCTGAAACCAGCGAAGAAAGAGTGACCAGTGCCATTACGAGAGCAGGTGGTAGGCTAACTTGATGTCACCATGGAGCTATGGTCATGGAAACTGGCGCAGTCAAGGTGACCAGTGTTGCCGAGACGGCATGCAGGGGGGTGCAATGATGTCACTCATATAAGAATGTGCAACCTCATCAGCATGAATGTTCGAAGTACAGTTCTCAAACTTCGTCATCACATCAACCCAACCTGAATGTGACTGCATAGCTGTCTATCTGACAGGTGAAACACAACGTTCTTCACACAATTATAGTTCATAATGTCACTAAGCGGCGTGCACAGTCCAAGTGGCAGGCACTGCTGCATAGTAGCATTTGACGGTGGCCATGTTGGGCTGGTAAAAGTGAAGTGGCATGGCAGGGGCCAGGTAAATGTTCACTTTTAACCAAATGTACTTTAGGAACACTTGTATATACACAAGCACAATTAAAATCATGTGTAGCACTAGCACAAAATGACACTGATAGATCCATTGTTCTGAAGACAATGTGGACCGGCACACGAAGTTTGTTAATGATGAAAATAAGCACAAAATAATTCCTGAATGCACAATGATGATGTCGGAGTCACCACTGTGGGTTCTACGTGGTGTTGAACTATAATAACACACTTTTCATATCAAAACAACATTTATTTCATCACTTTGTAGAGAGAATACAGAAATATGGCTGTGGAATGTAGTGCTGGAACACAAAGACAAGAAGACAAAACCAAAGAGCATAGTCAAAGAACTACTGCTTTGCATCAGAGATGCCATCAGGGCATAGTTACATGATGAGAGATCCCCAGGATATAAAGTTAATATTTATCAAAAAAAACAAAAATTTAAACACTGATCGACCTAAAGACTTGGCAAAGACATTAATTATGAATGCATGGTAAGGCGCAGATAAACGAAATTATTTGTACAGTCCTTTTTCTTTTTCGTCACTCACTCTCTCTCGTATGTTGAATGACGATGAAGATGTGCAATTTTAAATATGAAGTATTACGAGTTCTATGTATCATATGTGTGCATGAATAGTAGTATATTGAACAACAGTATAAAGTATTTTTTGTTTATTGAAGTGAAGTGAAAACCATTTATGGAGGATTTTCTTGATTATGACAAGCGCCAGTGTTCTCAGAGTCTGCTGCCTGCAACTACAATTGAAATGTAAGTGAAGTCCGACAGCCAAGAAAAATTCAAATAAATGCAGAACATTTCTAAAAACACAATAGTATTACACCCTACAAAAATGTGTCTTCATATGCATATTCAATAATATTTAATATCTAGTAATATTTATTTCTTATTCATTTCTTTTATAATTACAACAAAAATAGAAGCAGCTTATTCACAGAGTGCTCAAGACTGCCCTAGAGAGATTTTCAAGAATTATTGGCTTTCCTTTGTGTTTTGTACATGTCTTGCAAATGTGAAAATGTCAAAAGAAGGTGGATCTGACTCACTCTGGTATATCAGAATTAAGTTCACTGTATTTGTTCACTTACTGTCAATATGTTGAACAGCTGGTAGGAGAGATGCTGTGAAGGTAATGCTGCTTGTAACCAATGGACACTGAAATACTTTTAGGTTAAGCAATATACATGTTTCACTTAAAGGTAATGCATATTTATAATGTATTGGTAACAATAAAGACGAAACTTATGTGATAAATGTAGTTTGTAATTTACAGCTACAAAAAACAAAGGTATCTTTGTTATAAAAAATCTGACATGGGAATTATGGCATGACAACAATAGGCACAAGGGATGTGGGCTTAAGTATTGCTCTAACTTTTGCAAAACATAATGTGGTATTCTTTTTCAACAATGCACAGTTACAAAAATGACGTTCTTGTTAGTTACAGAGTTCACACCTAACGTTTCACAAAATTAAGTTTTACTTAGTCTTACACAAAAATTAGTCCATCACTTGACTGTCTGACTGTTTCCTCTCCATTGTTCCACCATGACTACTACTGCCAAAACCAAACAAAGATATCACAACTCTTTGGTGCTTCACATCAGCAATACAGTTTCACTGCAAGGTTGACTTAACTTTTATCAAGAAAATATTGAGTTTATAAACGAAATTTATATATACCCCAAAATAACTGTATAGTATTGGGGATAATTTTGGAATCTAAATTTTGTGACAAAAAAGCAAAATACTGAATTATCTGTAAGTTACAGTCAAACAAAACAAATAAAAATTATAGGATAATTAATGTTCTTAAAAGTAAAAAAAAAAAAAATTACAGAATATATGAAAAAGTAATCAGATTTCAAATAAATGTTCACACTCAAATATTGATCCCAAATGCTCCCTCAATGAACATCAGATTTAAAATTTTTGAAAAATTGATTGAATCTTCATTAATCAGAATGTGTATCATAATACGCTATTGAACACAACATATCCATACAGTACAGATTGTTATAAAGGTAAACAAGGTGTCAATACCTAATACAGTGTGTCATAATGAAGATCATTGATATTAATTTCCAAAAAAGCGTAGCTATTCTATTGCTTTTTTGCATTGTTTGAAATCCTATTATCTAATATAGTTTCCTTTAAATAAAATGTATTTTTGTCAACTTCACTTCATTTTTCTTAACGTTTCACTGTTTCCATTTACTAAGTGAAAAGAGAAAAACAATTTGTAATATCATAATGACAAAAAATTTCCATGAACGGAATATTTATAAACTGGGCTTGTGATGCAGTATCTTCTTTCCCCTGGTATGGGTAACTGTTTTAAATTCATTCATTTTACAAAAATGTTGTCAAGAGAAAGGAAATATCACACGGCTAATAACAAAAGAAAACATGTAATTATAAAAATTGGTAAGATAGTATAGGTGTTCTTGAGCCTTCTTTTATGGCATAAAATGATTCTAACTTCAGATCCAGCAGTCATTGTAGTGAGCCTGGTGATGCAAAACCATGTTGTTGTTAATGGATAATGCAAAAATTTATAATAATAAACCCCATCAGACTTTATTAATAATACAGTCTGCAGTTTCGACTTTCAAGTATTGAAATGAGAAGATGATAGGCCACTTATGGTGCATGACCATTGCATCATTGAATTGACTGCTGCCAATGAAATTATAGGTCAAGTACAGGAGCACAGGGTTTTGTACTATGCTATAAAAATAAAGAGAAAATGGTTTAAATTACATTATTATTTAACATGAGGTACCGAACATGTTACATGAATGATACGGCCTTCTAGTAGTGAGGCTCAAAGAAGAGGATGGAAAGAATATATGTTCAGTTGGTTTAGCAGAAAAAAAGACCAAAAATGTCTTCCATAGAGAGCAAATATAAGAAGATGAAGTCAGTTTCCTGCATTGTAAACTTATCTCTAATATAGATATGTCATTTTCAGTTAGGGTACCTGCTGGAAATAATAAAAAATGTCTTTTATAGAGAGTGAATATAAGAAGATAAGGTTGATTTTCTGAGTTGCAAACTTATCTCTAATATCAACATGGCAGTTTCGCTTAGGATAGCTGCTTGAAATAGGATATAATTTTGCTACATCCAACAGTAGAGTAAACAGTTTCTTTAATTAAATATGTTCACACTGGTTATAGCCATTTCTGTGCATATAACTGTTTAATTCATTTGAAGAAATACTACTTAGCAGACAATAATGTGCATGGATTTTACCACAGGGACAATGAGACCACTATGTCTCTGTAGTGTTAGAAGTCTGTTACAAATAAATAAAATGATATCTGAGATTGATAACTACTAGGAAAACAACAATGTACATCTTGATAGATGAATATTTTGCCTGTGAGGAAGATAGTGACACTATTGTCAGATAACAGTCCACAATTTATGGCTTAGACATTCCAGAAATTCTTGTTGAAAGAGGGAGTAAAGGAACTGTCGGTTTCAAAATTCTACCAACAGGGCAATCCAGTTATTTGAGTAATGTGAGAGCTAGGAGTGTTACTTTCAACTTATTATGATAAGAGCCATACATTCTCATCGTGATATTTGAGGTCATTTTAAATGATCTGCTGATGACAGCACAAGATTAGCAACCAAGGAAGACATTGGAGAAGTTATAGAAGGAGAACCAGTTTTGAAGGAAATTAATCAACCAATTGAGGAGAAATCAGGCATGAGTGTGATCACTGATACTTAACAATAATAAGCTACTGCTATTTTGTCTAATAGTTCTGTATCATATCAACATAAGCAAAATGATGTTCAAATGGTTCAAATGGCTCTGAGCACTATGCGACTTAACTTCCGAGATCATCAGACGCCTAGTACTTAGAACTAATAAAACCTAACTAACCTAAGGACATCACATACATCCATGCCCGAGGCAGGATTCGAACCTGCGACCGCAGCAGTCGCTCGGTTCCAGACTGTAGCGCCCAGAACCGCACAGCCACTCCGGCCAGCAGCAAAATGAGGCACCAGATGTACTGAGTCTTGAAGTAAAATATAAAGTTTTTATGAGATCACAAAAACAAAGTAAAACACTGGCAAAAGAATATACAAGCTTTTCTCATACATATGAAGGTCCTTATTTAGTCATAGAAACGAAGCACTTGTGTGCATTGTGTTGAAAGATCTAATTTATAATAGATTGCAGTCTTGCACAGCTACAGGATCTGCAGAAAGGCGCACTAGTACCAAAAATTAGTGTTGTAACACTAGAACATAATCAATTTTTGTATGTGTATATGTTTGCAACAGAGAGCAGAGAGAAAGAAAGAGCTAAACCCTGAGAGAAAATTATGGACAGATGTGATCAGTCAACCAGCTGACATGGAAGCAATTACTGGAATAAAAGCTGTCCTAATTTTGGATTCGGGAAGTAATGACAGTCTTGACATCTTGGGTTGTTGGGTGTTCTGCCGGATATCAGCATCGTACTTGCACGATATTTTGGTCACGTAGCTCGTAACCTTCATCAGGTGCGACCAGTCTCAGGTCACACCTGATTAAGGTTACGAGCTACGTGACTGAAATATCGTGCAAGTATGACGCTGATATCCGGCAGAACACCCGACAACCCAAGATGTCGTTAGATCGCCGGGAAAGCCTGAAGAGTTACAATGACAGTCTTATTCATGAAGAGCTACGGGAAACAGTTAAAGATTTGGAAGAATTAATGTTCCCCACAGCTGGAGTCCGTATTAAGGATATTACATGAAGGAACAAAGTTAGAATAAGAGAGGAAGCATCAGTTGAAATTTCTATTAAAAATTTGTGGTTTATGCAATCAAATATGAGTATGAGATTCATATTGCAAATGGATTGGGTAGTCAAAATGATGTGTATTTATGCACTGCTGAAGAAACGATTGGAACTGAGTACCAAGGAGAGAAGAGAGAACTGTCTTCCGAGGAAACAGGAAGAGACATGCTACAGTAAACCTGAAGAAGGAGGTGTGGGTTTGACCACGTATACAGACAGTGTGAACAGTAATATCTTACGACATCTAGATTTAGTGCTTAATTTTTTATTATTTACTTTAATACTGAGGTACTTATGATTTTGATGTGTTGTGCAATAATGAAGAGACATGTCCTGAATGTTAGCTTAGAGTGATTGCACATGCCGTGCACATCCAAAATAGAGCAGTTGAATGAGTATATAGATGAAATACTGTAGATAGTCTGAAAGTTGTAGTAGAATGTAAATAATTTAGGAGTAAAGAAGAAAATTCACTGAATAGCAGAAGCATTGTGTCATTGACAAGCACACACAAAAGACAAAGAAAACTTGCTAGTTTTTTAAATCAATCCTTTCTCAAGCTACAGTACAAGTATATATATATATATATACACACACACACACACACACACACACACACACACACACACACACACACACCATTTTAATTTTAACTGAAACAACTGTGAGTCCTTGTTTGTTTAGTTAACTGACATCATTTATTATTTTCAGTTTGCTAAGGGGCATTTCTCCCTTTTGTTGACCTTTACATGACCATGTGCAAGTGATGATCTTTAAGAGAACATTATCTCTAGTTTCAGCCATCATGAATACTTCCCAATAGTTTAGCCTTAGCAGCACCATTCAGTTTCAATTAATACATAAGATATAGTTCTTACACTATTAGTTCAAATCTTCACACAGTGGTTCTCACTTGAAAATATGCTGTTACATATAGTAATTCCAATTCAGCACTGCTTGGCAAAACTGTAATGTTGCTTCCTCCCAGATTTCCTTTTTGCTGTCTTGAATTGCTGTGGTTGCTTAGTATAGCTTGTAATGGCACATAATGTTTGTCTCTTTGCAGTCCCTTTTAATTTTAATGCTGTTAATTCTTCTCTGCATCATTCTTCATCAAAGATTGCCCAGGCACTCATAGCCATATGTATGGTTTCAGTATGAGGGAGCTAGTAGGGAGTCATCATTCATCAAGTTACACATTACTTTTAATATTTGGAATCATAAACTTTTCAAAGACCATAGTTAAATCAAAACCTTTTTATTGCACTGAACACTTATTTCTGATCGCAAATAATAAATACACATACATGCCTTTCCTTTTATAATGTACTTAGCACTCTGCCTACTTTCAACTTCAATCACAGTAGGGTACTTCATTTGACACTCAGTCTTAAAGTCTGAGAATGAGATTACTGGTACACATATATGCTCTTCTTTTTATTTGTTTGTACTCAAGCTACATTTATAGTTCCAGACAATTACATTATTTCACTGGACACAGCAGCCTCAGCTCAGTCCATGCTGATCCCCATTCAGTTCCTCCACTAACATGATCCAAACAACATTGAGGTTAAAGATAGCATGGTATTGTAATATTACACCATGCCGCACTCAAATACGATGATGTGAGTGAGTGGATCAGAATGGGGTGATAGAACACAGCAAAATGGAAAAGGACAGAAGATTAATGTTTATTTTCCCATTAACATCAAAGTCATTAGTCAGAACAGAGGGATTGGAGACTGTATAAAGCCTGGAAGGGGGTGTGGATGCAACAGTTTTCCAGAGATTGAAGCCAAGAGGGTTATGAGAATGAAGGAATTGTAGCTGCCATCTACATAATTCACAAAAACTTACATAAAGGAGAGTGGGAGGGGGGGAGGAGAGGGGGGGGGGGCTACAGGTAGCGCAGGAGGTTGTGAAGAAGTTACTGAAATCAAGCATGTTGTGCCCTGCAGCATATTCTCCTACGGGGGACCACCTCTGCTCTTGGGCACAATTTGGCGGTTCTTGTTGGTCATCCTAACAGTCATATACAACCTCAAGACAGACCCTGACCTATTTATCCTTACATTTTACAGTATTTTAAAATATGTCTTATGAACTTCTATGACAGTATTGTGAAAAGGATTGATTGTTTCTCACCGTATAGAGAAGACATTGAGTTGCAGACAGCACAACAAAAATGCAACTACACATTTGAACTTCCACCCAAAAGGGACTTCTTCTGCAGTAGTAAAAACATGCACATTCACACAAACACAACTCACATGTGCACAACCTCTGTCTCTGGCCACTGAGACCAGACAGTGAATAGCCAGCTGCCTATGATGGGAGAGGAGGTCCATGATGGTGGGAGGTAAGGAGGAGGCTGAGTCATGGAGGGGCAGGTATAGCAGGGCAGGGTAGGGATAAGGGAAGGTCTGGGTAGGGCTGCTAGTGCTGGGTCGGGGGGGGGGGGGGGGGGGGAGAGGAACTGAAGAGGGTGGGGGGGGGGGAGAATAAAAGGAGACAAATAAAGGAGGGAAAAAGACATCTGGGTGTGTTAGTGGAACAGGAGACTATGTAGTGCTGGAGAGGGTGCACGTAAGAGGTCACATGGGTGAAGAACAGGGACTAGCAAAGATTGAGGCCAGAGGGCTATACGAATGTTTACTAATCTCCATGCTTCGCCCACCTGTCCCATTCCCTCCTTCTTTTCCAGTGCTACAGAGCCAATTATTCCACCAAAAAACCCACTAGTCTCCATGCACATTCACACAAACACAACTCACATGTGCACAACCTCTGTCTCTGGCCACTGAGACCAGACAGTGAATAGCCAGCTGCCTATGATGGGAGAGGAGGTCCATGATGGTGGGAGGTAAGGAGGAGGCTGAGTCATGGACGGGCAGGTATAGCAGGGCAGGGTAGGGATAAGGGAAGGTCTACTTTCCACCTCCCCCCCTCCCCCCCCCCCTCCCCCTGCATCCAGCAGGTCTACCTTGTCCCCACCATACTACTGCATCCTCCCACCTCCCACAAGCAGCACTATACCTTCCCCCATCACTACCCTGTTTCCCCCCCCCCCCCCCCGCCCACTTCTTTGCACCAGCCTACTACTCACCCCCACCCCCACTGATTGCTTCTCCCATCAGGTGCAGGTGACTGTCTGCAATCCCACCTCAGTGGCCAGAGATAGTGGCCATATCTGTGTGGTTGTGTTCATGTGAACGTGTGTGTTTTCTGCTTTAGAAGAAGGTTGTTTGGCCAAAAGCTCAAATGCCTAGCTGTCTTTTTATTGCGCCTGTCTGCAACTGAATGTCTCCTCTGTGTGGCGAGAACCAATCTGTCCTTTTCATAATATTGTTGTTACTCCAGTGTGGATTTTCCATTGTTAGAAGCTTGCATTAATTTCATAATGTTCTACTTTTGTTTAAACTTAAGTTGCTTAGAGTTTAAATTTTTGTCTTTATGTTGCAACAAATTCCTCTTCACTTTGGAAGCATTTTTCTCAAGATTTAGTTTTTGACTGGTACTTCAATTTTTCTACTTTATACTCTGTAGTAAATTATTATACCAGCCTTTTTTTCTTTCTGAAAAGACCTATTTTGTCTCAGTGTTGTGCATATTTGTTTTATAGAAATGGGCAGTTGTACTTCTCAATTTCATTCTGGAGATCTTCAGTAAATCTTCATTTCTTCAGTATGTTCATGTAATGTACAAAATTAATACAGAGGGTGGTTATAATTAAACTTTCACTACTTGAACCTGTGTAGGGGGAAAACTCTTTACCGTACGGGTACCCAGCTTTATGGGAATGACGTTCAGACTGTGTGCTGCAGGATTTGCATTGTTAATAGTGTTAGTGTCTTGACTTGCCATTAGGCACTGATACTAGGATGGTGGTGTACAATTGAAACACAGTTGCAGACACTCTACATGGGTCTGGACAAGGTGTGAGGGGTCTTACCCATCAATCTGTTTTACCAAAAGGACAGAAATAGTGCCGCTGCTCTTCACATGTGCTGATGCTTTAAAGGAATACAGAGAGGTCCTATTTCTGCGCCAGGGTTGAAGAATGTGATTCAGAAGTTCAAATTAAGCTTAAGTTACATAGGATATAAATTTTTATCTTAATTTTGCAAAAAAATTCCTCCCCACTTTAGAGGTTTTTTGCTCAACATTTAATTTTTTGGAATTGTTCCTGGGAGAGGCAGATAGCCAATTGCACCACAAATTGTTGGAGATTTTACTGTTGCAATGATTGAGAATGCTGATCTTCAAGCAGTGCATGAGGTGCGTAACAATAGCTGAACATTCTCAACATTTGAAAAGTGCTGCGAGCAACTTTGAAATGGCTTCTGTAGTGTGGTTCAGGGCTGTTGTAGACGCAGATGTCCATCACACTAATCAACATTTACAACCTGTAATGGAAACATGATATGCAATTAACTAGTGTTACTCTCTCACGTGACGTAAAGTGAAAGTATTTAAGCTTTGCAGGTCACCCATCATCCTTATTGTTAAACATCAGTCTGATCTCACAAGAGTATCCAAATGATCAATGTTTTCATAGGTTTTTCAAGTTCAAGGTCTCCCTTCAAGGTCTCCCTGATCAAGGTTCATCTTTAATGTGTTCTCAGCCATCTAACAATAATTTGTTCCTGTGAAAAATTTGTACTCTTGATAAAGAATATTCCCCATAGGCTTGTTACAGCTCTTCAGAGGTCACATTCCTGGATTCCCAAAGTTTCAGACAGAACTTGATGACATAATGTTGCTCTAAATTCTGCCATTCGATTTTTGTAACATTCAACAAAAACACAACTTCACTGATGTATCTCTCAAAAATCACATGATGGCTGTACAGGGCTGAAACTAGGATTCAGTATCTGGAAGGAATGAACCCACTGGTCTTCGCAAGTAGAATATCGCAGCACTGCCAGATCACTTGCAGTGTTGTCTCATTACTTTTCTCACACACCTCATATACTCTGTCTGGCCTGTTGTAAGGAATACACTTAGAAAGGCAAAAAGAGCAGTTTGAATAGATTTTGTTTTGCAGAAGCCATGCTAGTCTCTTGAAAAAAATTTCCTATACAAATACAATTATCTCTAAATGTTTTGTTAAGTAGTTTGGAAAAACCATACACTAGATATCTATGCGTTCTAAGCCCTACCTTGAAAGCAGTTACCTTTTCATTATTTTTAACTCTTCTGGAAAATGCCATCTATCACTGACAAATAGCAGGTGGTCACAAGGGACCGCGTTATTAAGACAGCACATTAAAAAAGTCAGGTTCAGCGTCAGTGCTATAGGGGTTTTTGTTTTAAGTTTTTGTAACTGTGTCATACATTATCTGTTCATTTGTTGGATACAGAAATAGAGACATTTTTACTTGGACTGTTACCAAATTGTGTACAACAGGGAGGTGGAGGTACACTTTTAATATTTAAAGTAACCTATGTCAACCAAAAATTGAAGTTTTTTGTAATTTTTCAAGGGTCAGATGCTACATTTGATTTTTCCAAGGGCTTAATGTTCTGACTTTCATTCTGGTTTGTTTTTCCTTACTTTATTACACATTGCTTTTCACCTTGTTTGGGTTTTTATTTGTTACAATTGTGTGACATAATTTTGTTCCCTCTGTTACTATAGTTAAAAGTTTCTGTTATCTCTTGTAACATGGGGACATAGTCCTCAAGGCCTACATCTGATCAAGAGATGTAAGGACAAGGTATCAGATCTATTGGCAGAAAACATAAGGGGGTCTACAATCACACAAAGGCAAACTGTGAGACCTTACTTTGGTCTGGTGAGAAACCAACATCAGATCAGATCCAGAATTCAGACACAAAATGTGATAGAAACACTCAGTTCATATTATAGCAATAGAGGAAAAAGTGTAATCAACAATCTTCATTGTACTCTTACAGGAGGGTGGGGGTGGAGGGGGGGGGGGGAGGGGAGAATCAAAAATAAAGAAAATGACTTGTTAATTTGTATATAAGATCTATCAGTTAGAAAGAAATTGATTTAATATGTCTGTCTGCACACAATGTATGGTAACCACAGTGCTAGAATATCTCAATGTGATTAGCAATAGATTAGTTTCATTTTCATGTAAAAGCTGTAACTTTCATAAAAAAGGAAAGTAAATACAAAAACTTAGAGACAGTAAATTCTGTATAGATCAGGATTTAAAAGCACGTGCTTGTGAATTAATATTGGAAATGGTACTACTTATGATTTTGTGTATACAGGAATCCAGTGGGTAATTTGGAAATTTGCTTGAAAATTTTGATGGATTATTGTGCTCCCTGTCAGACAGGTGGAAGGGATTATTAGTTTGTGGTGATTTTAATGTAAATTTCTTGAAGGAATCTGTCAGGAAAAAATATCTAAAGGTGCTGGCTGTAGCCACTTACTGTAATTTAGCACTGATCACAAACTTCCTTATCATAGTTGCTCAAGAGGGTACTACACTTACGGATAGTGTATTGATATGGCAAACTGAAGTAAAAGAGATGCATGTCTATGATGTTGTAAATGGACTGTCAGAGTCCAGACAAAAATGCACAGTTAGTTACATTACATAACGTAGCTTCATTTAAAGTTCAGAAACAGTCTAATAAAACAATAAGACTGTTTAATGACACAACTACTAAATATTTTAGAAAAAGCCTAAAAATGTCGACTGGGGTGAAGTTCACTATGAACGTAATGCTAACTCGAAATTCAATATATTTATTAATGAGTTTATATCCTTTTTTAAAGTAGTTTTCCAAAAAAAATTAAACATAATAATACATATTTATTAGAGAAGCCTTGTGTCATTGCACACGTTTACAATTGCTATTCACCAAAAAAGGACTTGTAAATACTCTCAAACTACTGTAGCAGATTCAGAAAATCTATTAAAAAACATTATCTGAAACTGACGTATCAGACAATAAAATCAGACCAATGTGGCATATTTTTAGAGAGACAGGGGAAGAAGCCATAGAAGACGACATTATTTCTGTTACTGAGAATGGTAGCATTATAAGTCTACATCTACATCTACATCCATACTCCGCAAGCCACCTGATGGTGTGTGGCGGAGGGTACCTTGGGTACCTCTATCGGTTCTCCCTTCTATTCCAGTCTTGTATTGTTCGTGGAAAGAAGGATTGTCGGTATGCCTCTGTGTGGGCTCTAATCTCTCTGATTTTATCCTAATGGTCTCTTTGCGAGATATACGTAGGAGTGAGCAATATACTGCTTGACTCCTCTGTGAAGGTATGTTCTCAAAACTTCAACAAAAGCCCGTACCAAGCTACTGAGCGTCTCTCCTGCAGAGTCTTCCACTGGAGTTTATCTATCATCTCTGTAACGCTTTCACAATTACTAAATGATCCTGTAACGAAGTGTGCTGCTCTCCATTGGATCTTCTCTATCTCTTCTATCAACCCTATCTGGTACGGATCCCACACTGCTGAGCAGTATTCAAGCAGTGGGCGAACAAGCGTACTGTAACCTACTTCCTTTGTTTTCAGATTGCATTTCCTTAGGATTATTCCAGTGAATCTCAGTCTGGCATCTGCTTTACCGACAATCAACTTTATATGATCATTCCATTTTAAATCACTCCTAATGCGTACTCCCAGATAATTTATGGAATTAACTACTTCCAGTTGCTGACCTGCTATATTGTAGCTAAATGATAAGGGACCTTTCTTCCTATGTATTTGCAGCACATTACACTTGTTTACATTGAGATTCAATTGCCATTCCCTGCACCATGCATCAATTCACTGCAGATCCTCCTGCATTTCAGTACAATTTTCCATTGTCACAACCTCTCGATATACCACAGCATCATCCGCAAAAAGCCTCAGTGAACTTCTGATGTCATCCACAAGGTCATTTATGTATATTGTGAATAGCAATGGTCCTACAACACTCCCCTGTGGCACACCTGAAATCACTCTTACTTCGGAAGACTTCTCTCCATTGAGAATGACATGCTGCGTTCTGTTACCTACGAACTCTTCAATCCAATCACACAATTGGTCTGATAGTCCATATGCTCTTACTTTGTTCATTAAACAACTGTGGGGAACTGTATCGAATGCCTTGCGGAAGTCAAGAAACACAGCATCTACCTGGGAACCTGTGTCTGTGGCCCTCTGAGTCTCATGGACGAATAGCGCGATCTGGGTTTCACACGATCGTCTTTTTCTAAACCCATGCTGATTCCTACAGAGTAGATTTCTAGTCTCCAGAAAAGTCATTATACTCGAACATAATACATGTTCCAAAATTCTTCCAAAATTCTACAACTGATCGACGTTAGAGATATAGGTCTATAGTTCTGCACATCTGTTCGACATCCCTTCTTGAAAACAGGGATGACCTGTGCCCTTTTCCAATCCTTTGGAATGCTACGTTCTTCTAGAGACCTATGGTACACTGCTGCAAAAAGGGGGGCAAGTTCCTTCGTGTACTCTGTGTAAAATCGAACTGGTATCCCATCAGGTCCAGCGGCCTTTCCTCTTCTGAGTGATTTTAATTGTTTCTCAATCCCTCTGTCATTTATTTCGATATCTACCATTTTGTCATCTGTGTGACAATCTAGAGAAGGAACTACATTGCAGTCTTCCTCTGTGAAACAGCTTTTGAAAAAGACATTTAGTATTTTGGCCTTTAGTCTGTCATTCTGT
Organism: Schistocerca serialis cubense; assembly: GCF_023864345.2. Taxonomy (NCBI): domain Eukaryota; kingdom Metazoa; phylum Arthropoda; class Insecta; order Orthoptera; family Acrididae; genus Schistocerca; species Schistocerca serialis. Next base: position 524,800,894 of record NC_064641.1, read on the forward strand.
GTTTCAGTACCATTTTGGTCACAGAGTGTCTGGACATTTTGGTTTGATCCACCTACCGCTTTGACATAAGACCAAAATTTCTTAGGATTTTCTACCATGTCAGTACATAGAACTTTACTTTCGAATTAACTGAACACCTCTCACATAGCCCTCCTCACACTACATTTCGCTTCGCATAATTTTTGTTTGTCCGCAAGGCTTTGGCTATGTTTATGTTTGCCGTGAAGTTCCCTTTGCTTCCGCAGCAGTTTTCTAACTCGGTTGTTGTACCATGGTGGCTCTTTTCCATCTCTTATGATCTTGCTTGGCACATACTCATCTATTGCGTATTGTATGATGGTTTTGAACTTTGTCCACTGATCCTCAACGCTATCTGTACTTGAGACAAAACTTTTGTGTTGAGCCATCAGGTACTCTGAAAATTGCTTTTTGTCACTTTTCCTAAACAGAAAAATCTTCCTACCATTTTTAATATATCTATTTACAGCTGAAATCATCGATACAGTAACCGATTTATGATTGCTGATTCCCTGTTCTGTGTTAACTGTTTCAAATAGTTCGGGTCTGTTTGTCACCAGAAGGTCTAATATGTTATCTCCATGAGTTGGTTCTCTGCTTAACTGCTCAAGGTAGTTTTCAGATAAGGCACTTAAAAAAAATTTCACTGGATTCTTTGTCCCTGCCACCCGTTATGAACGTCTGAGTCTCCCAGTCTATATCCGGCAAATTAAAATCTCCACCCAGAACTATAACATGGTGGGGAAATCTACTCAAAATATTTTCCAAATTATCCTTCAGGTGCTCAGCCACAACAGCTGCTGAGCCAGGGGGCCTATAGAGACATCCAAGTACCATGTCTGAGCCTGCTTTAACCGTGACCTTCACCCAAATTATTTCACATTTCCGATCTTCGTCAATTTCCTTCAATACAATTCCACCTCTTACCACTATAAACACACCTCCCCCTTCACTGTCCAGCCTGTTTCTGTGGTATACATTCCAATCTGAGTTTAGAATTTCATTACTTTTTACATCTGGTTTCAGCCAACTTTCTGTCCCTAGAACAATGTGGGCATTGTGACCGTTTATTAATGAGAGCAGTTCTGGGACCTCTGCAGTTTACTATTAGCACATTAATATTGTTATTCCCTGTTGCATTTTGCCTACTCCTACCTTGCTGTGTCTCAGGAGCTATCTTGTCGGGCCTAGGGAGGGAATAGTCTACCCTAAAAATCCCACATATGCACTCCACACATAATCCGCTACCCTTGTAGCCACTTCCTGCGTGTAGTGCATGCCTGACCTATTCAGGGGGACCCTACATTTCTCCACCCAATAGCGGAGGTCAAGAAATTTGCACCCCAGATCTCCACAGAATCATCTGAGCCTCTTGTTTAAGCCTTCCACTCAACTCCAAACCAGAGGACCGCGATTGGTTCTGGGAACGATACTACAAATAGTTAGCTCAGATTCCACCCCGCAAGTGAGGCTTTCTGCCTTCACCAACTCTGCCAACCACCTGTATGAACTGAGGGTGACCTCTAAAGTCAGACGGCAGAAGTCATTGGTGCCTACATGAGCAACAATTTGCAGTCGGGTACACCCAGTGCTCCCTATCGCCGCCGGCAGTGCCTCCTCCACATCTCAGATGAGGTCCTCCGGCAAGCAGACAGAGTGAACACTGGCCTTCTTCCCCGACCTTTCCGCTATTTCCCTAAGGGGCTCCATCACCTGCCTAACATTGGAGCTCCCAATCACTAATAAACCCCGTGTGCCTGCTCGGACCTTGCTGAAGGAGCGGCCCCATGTCCACTCACAGGTAAAGCGGGCGATACCACATGGCCAGCCTCCACATTGACGCTCCGCCTCGTGCGCTGTGAACGCCGCTGAGCCCGCCACTCCCCTTGGGAGAGGGTGGCCCAACCGCACCCGGTACCCACGAAGATGTCTCGACAGCCGGGACAGTGGGTGAAGCATGTAACACCTGGGGTGTACCATGCGATGCACCAGACTTCCCACTGCCGCTACACTCCGAGGCAGCAGCCTGAAGATGGCTGACTGCGGGCATCAACATGTTCAGCTGTTCACAAACAGTGGCCAGTTCCTCTTGTGTCCGTACACAGCAGTCATACATCCTATCCATCCTAAGAAATCAATTTACTGTAGAGAGTTAATCAACTTTTAACTAGACTGCTAATTCACTAAAGGCGGCTGATAGTTGACTAAACTATGGTTACTAGACACTTCTTGTAGAAAACAATTAAAATAGCACTACCTGTCTCTGGACTGTATTCAAAACAAACCCTAGCACTACTGGCACTATGGCTGACTAAAGGGACTCTCTCTGACTGTATTCAAAACAAACACGAAATCTATGGATCACTATTACTAGCACTCGACAATTAAAGATTCCTAAAAGCAAAAACACACGGAAGAAGTGACAAGTAAGAAAAATACAGTTAATACTTATATTTACTTAGCTCGCTGCACAGCAAACATGACACAGACGGCAGTTACAATGACACTGACATTTCATGTGTAGCAGATATTTTTGGATTTAATTTTTAAAAATAAATGAGAAAATTGCTCTAAGTAGCACAGCAGAGAAAGCAAGACAGATACTGAAAAAGGATTGCAGAAGTTATTTAGTGGAATGAAAATTAATCTCATTTCTGCATCTGCAATAAGAAAGATCGTCATGGCTCTAAAATGTCATATGAGGTGAATAACATCTAAAATTTGTTGCACCAGTAATATGCAATGTTCTTAATTGCTTATGTTATGCATATGTAGTGCTCTACTATTGATGGGATGCTGAATATACAATAATACAATCCATAACTGAATAAGCACACACTTTATTCTAACAAATTCAGCAAAACAGATTGAGTGGAGCCATTTAGTAGAATAACAATTAATCTCTTTTCCACATTGAAATAAGGAAGATCATCATGGATCTAAAAAGAAAAATTTTATGTTAGGTGGATAATGTCTACACTAAGGCACAAAAAATATGATTCCTAGTGATATGTAATGTTCTTAATCACTTATGTTGTGCAAATGTAGTGCTCTACTATGGACAGGATGTGGAATGCACAATAACACAACCAGTATCTGAATAAGTGCTCCCTTTATTGTAACAAATTCGATGCAACACAACTACAAATGCATTGGCTGAAGCCATTAACTAGACTGTCTGTCAGTGGTCACTCATGCATAGTCCTAGTCAACTGCTAGCAATATTATTTATTGTCATGGAGTTGCCACAGGGCAGGCCCCCCACCCCCAGTATTGCAGAGCATTGTGAGGGCAGGTGGGCAGAGTATGGAAGGTGATTAGACAGTGCAGAGGCAGAGAGAATGATGTGTGACTGTGTGGTGGTATCAGAAGTCAGAGGTGTGGCAGAGTAATCACCAGGGCCAGATGATGCTGGTATAGGTGTGTGATCTGAAGAGGTAAGGTGGGGAGCAATGATGGTGAGGAGATGATCAGTGGAGAAGCAGGAGGTGAGAGCAGTGGTACTGACACTGTGCAGTATCTTGAAGATTCTCTAGAAGTGATGGACAATAGAGATGTCCACAGAGTAGCAATCTGAAAGCTGCCCCTTGATGAGGATGTTGTTGTTGATTAACTTGATGTCAAGATCTTCAGGAAGAAATCATGAATGTCAGTGCACCTAAAAAACCAGGGGTATGACACCAGGAGGGGATGAGTCATTCAGTTGAGTAGTGGAGGGTAGTTGGAGGGAGTCATTGTGCAGTAAGGCTTCTGGCAGAGTCCATGCTGCCTTAAGATTATTGACAGACACTGTCATAGGTTACCCATGTAACAGTACGTCAGAGGTATGGTTGTCCTTTTGAAGTACTTTGTTTCGACCCAAGTATTGGGGTTCCAAGACTGGTCAGATTGTGTCATTGTGTAACATCACAAACTCTCAATCTTTAGAACCTTGTGGAGGAATACCTTAGTCACAGAGTGAGTAAGAGGAGAGGTACACAAAGATGCGCAAAGTGGTAATTTACTCATGAAACCAGGTTGGATGGGTCAGGAGGTATAGCTGATGGTTGTTGGAACACAAATTCAGTGAGCAAGAAGAGCACATTATTGCTCAAAATGTTAGTGAGCAAAGCTTCAAGGTTGTGTTCATGGGCCACGCAAACTCACAGGAGTACCCACAGTAGTACCTCTGTCCAGAATCCACTGTGGCATGTGATAGCAGCTTTATGATCCCACTGCTTGATGAGCCCATTCCCCTGTGGACGATATGATGTCATTCTAAACAAACAGATGCCACATGTGTTGCAAGTTCTAAATTCACTATATTTCTTAATAGTTTGTATCCTTTTGAAATTGCCAACTTTGGTCAGCCATCAAGGATAAGGGACACCAAAAGTGTGAAATACACATGTTGACTTAACCATTGGTGGTGATTTGGCCACAATTTCCTTAAGCAGTAGATCTACCAATCATGCGAGGTGGTCGATCACTGACAGGATGTACCAATAGCAATTATAGATGGTTAGTAGGCACATGAGATCATCTTGCACATACTGAAAATGTCTTTTTGGGTCTTAAAAGTGACTGAGATGTGATTGAGCATGGAGTGATACTTACTCCTTTGGAAAGAATGCATGCACACCTCCACAGCTTACAATCCTTCTTGACAATAGGCGATACAAAGAGGTCCATCGCCAGGCATGTAGTTGGATGTACACTGGAATGGGCACATTATAACTGGTCAAATACGATGAGAGAAAATTGTTGAGGAACAAGGGGGCATGTCTGTTTTTGTGAGGTGTCATGGAGGATCAGATGGGTCATGTCCAGAATAGGCTGAAGTTCAATCCAGAGGTTCAGGGATGAATCACGAAGAACAGCCAGTAACTGCTGGTCTTACTGTTGAACTTACATGAGCTGGCCATAAACAAAGTGAGATGATACAGCACTGATGTGCAGTAGGCAGTCTGCCATGACATTTCCCATGCCTTTTATATGACGGATGTCAGGGGTGAACTGTACTGAAATTGTTGGAGGCATATGTCCTGGGAAGGATTTTGAATAGAGACTGTGAGTGGTCAGGGGTCTGTGTAAATAATCAGAGGGCATGTCTAGTAGAAGTCACATAGTGCTTTTTAAACTGCTAGTAGCTCATGATCATACACTGACCACTTGCATTGCAAAGGCAAGAGGTTTGCATGAGTAAAAATTAAGTGGCTGTTGAACACACTTCCACCCCCTCCCCCTCCCACCGCCTGTTGCAGGACAGTGCTAATAGCAGAGTTGCTTGTGTCTGCTGTTATGACATGCTGAGCATCAGGGATAGGCTGTGCCTAGTAATGGCTCAGATGAGACAGCCTTTGATATGTTGGAGAGCAGATTGCACATCTGAAGTACACGTGAGTTAACGTTTGATGGTAGTGTTCTTGCTGATCAGGGTTTGAGTGTGTGGGGTCTGATGAGAAGCTGCGTGCAGAAGGGCCAGCAGTAAAATTAACCACCCCAAAAAATGGCATACAAGAGCATACTGAAAAATTCCTGGCTTTGTTGCCTTATAGTTGAAATAAAAAACCAGATTGATGCTCATTTGAAAGTTTGAAATCTTAGTATGTAGCTGTGTAAATATCAGGTGTTTACTTTTCATAGAATTTGTGTTACTGTGGGCAATAGTTGGGATAGCAGGGTCATGAGTAAATTTCTCATCATTGGAGTTACAGCATGTCTTGAAGTTTTTGTTTTTCCAGGGAAACTCTGCAAAGGATATGCACACTGAGATGTCACAAACACTGGAGAGAAGTGTTCTTCCCACTACATTGTGAAAACTTGGATATCTTACTTTAGGACTGGCCATTTCACTATTGAAGATGAGTTCTGCAGTGTTGCCCTCTAACTGCAACAGACATTGCAGCACCAGATGCTGTCAATGAGATAATTGTTCAGGACAACAAAAATCCACCAAAAAGTTAACTTGGATACTGGACATCTCTCAGGAGCATGTTGATTTCATTTTTACCACAGTTCTAGATATGCACAAGCTTTCAGCGAAATGGTTGCCAAAATGTTTGAATTGTGATCAGTGAAAGGAACATGGTGAGACATTGCAAGCCATTTTGCATCATTTTGTAGCTCCAGAGACCTTTTTGTTAGGGTTAGTGATTGAGGATGAAACTTGGCTTCACATTTATGACTCTGAAACCAAGGGACAATCAAAAGAATGGCACCACAGTGGATCCCCTTGGTCAAAGAAGTTCTGCACCCAGAAACTGGCTAAAAAAATGACAGCATCAATTTTCTGAACAAAGACAGCGTTCTGTTGGTGGAATATTTACCTCAGAAATCTACTAAAACTGTACAATATTATGATAATATGCTAGACCAATTGAAAGAAGCAATTAAGAATAAATGCCAAGGAAAGCTGACCAAAGAGATTCTTTTATTATATGACAATGAATATGCGTGCATGTCAAATATTGTGGCTGCCAAAACTGATGAGCTTGGGTTTCCAACTCATCAGCCTTTCTCCCTGCTCACCAGATCTAGCTAGCCTCTTCAGATTATTATTTGTTTTCAGACTTGAAGAAAAACATGAGGGGGTAACAATTTTGAAGACACTGAAGGTATCAAAGAGGCTGTGGACAGCTGTTTTTGTAACCAGCCACATGACGTTTATTTGCACAGACTAGAGAAACCACAACAGTGATGTACCAAACGTATCAGTCTCAGGGAAGAATATATCTAATAAATGTGTCATTTCAAAATCGAACTTTATTCTTTCTAGGCAAAGCTGGAAGCTATTCAGCAGCCCCTTGCAGTTCATGGTAGTCCTACTAAGGGGAGCAATTGTTGAATGATCCCTATGCATTGTGACAAAGGGCAGATGCTGGATGTTTACTATGTGACCCTTTTGCCAAAGTTTTTCTTCATTAATCACATCTCTGATGTCAGACAGCATGTAGAAAACTTGTTTGAGATGCATGCCATGGGAGACCTCAACCAGTGAGAAAATAAGAATGGCAAGGATACCCATAAAAGAGTTTGTGGAGAAAAGGAGGGAGCTAGACATGAGGGTAAGGAGTATTTTTAATATTTTTGAAGATGTATGGCAACCTTTAAGTAGCCATAAAAATGTTCCAATCCTGACACTGCTAAAAACTGTTAATACCGACTTTTAAATTATTTTCTTGAAAGAAAAATATTTCACTGCACTATATTTTTGCCTTTAATTGAGAGCTATGGGGGTCATGGTCCCTCCGCACCCCAATATATGGGTGCACTTGAAGAATGGCATCAAGCTAAGGCTAACAGAATGGGAATATGAATAATACATGATCAGTAATGTGCTGCAAAGTTAGAGCAGCGTTCTTTAAGCCTATATGGGATACAGATAAACTCAGACAAGCCAGATGCTGTGATAAAAGCTGCTTTGTGGATGTTGTCTGGACACATTGGGGTTTGCAGGTATGTTTTATTGCATTCACTGACCCTAAACACAGAGACATTCACCACATAGTAAATAATGTCCTGGATGTTCAGGACTGGGTCACTGTCCAGTATAATACAAGCATCAACAGCTCTATAAACACCACACTACCTGACGTTTTTGGAACTGGTGGCCATTGGGCGTTCAGGTAAGTGGTGGTTGGCTCCATTGTACTGGGTCACTGAGGAGGCATGGCTGATGACACCTGTGGCAGAGCAGCTGCTAGAATCGTGAGTCGAAAGACCACTGTACAGATCAGGAATCATGCAGAAGTTTTGGAGGAAGCCTTGTTGAGTACTGACTCACTAACATCTGCAACAGTGATTGTCCAGACAAACATGTCATCAAAACACAAGTCCAGTGTGCAGGCCAGAGCCATAGATGCAGACTGCCAAGTCATTTGCTGAGCAAAGCTGCAAGCTGAGCAGACTGGCATCAGAGATGGGAAGGAAGGCAGTGAATACTGATTTGCAAGCCAGAATTGACAATAAAGTGTTGGTGGCTGATGTGGTTGAGAATGGAGAGCCTTTTGTTGTTGTGAGAGTGAGGCAGGAGAGTACCTACACACCTTAAGTATCCTGCATGGTTTGTTGTACCTCCTGGAAACTGTGCATTGAGTTTGAATAGTCTGATGGTGGATGGCATATGTCAGGGAATCACATGCGGTACCATCAGAAGTGGTTCTGTGCAGGAGCATGTATAGTGCAGTTGGTGAGTGGGCAGGAGTTTTTTGTGACAACATGAAGGTCATCACTGTGGTTTGTGGCAATGACATCATTGTCAGCAGAGGTTAGGGGAAGCTAGATGAACCATAATGTCTCTAATGCGTAGTCAGACAACAGGTGCAAATCCATTTTATTGCATAACAAATGCTGTAGTCGTGACAGATTCCTGTCCTTTAAATCTCCATCGTAGATGATGTGGTGTAACTGTTCTTCTGGGGAGTGGGAGAGGCATGGAGGAGAGTTGTTTTAGCAGCATCATATTTATTGGCTGAAGGTGGGTTGAGGATGATGTTGATTGTATCCACATGTTAACCCAAGTGATGAAGCAGTGTGACAAATTTTGTGCTGTCACTGATGACATCGTTTGAAGCAAAAATGCTTCCCTTGTTGGTGACCCACAGGCTTGATTGATCTGGCCAGAAATATGGCAGATGATTAGTTCTGAGTCCAGTAGGCTGCCACAGTAACATCTGTGGAGGAAGAAGAGCTGTACAATTTGACTCCATACGTGGCACAACTCGATGCACATTAGATGAGTCAGAAGACAATGCAGCTGTCTGATAAGAACTGGAGCCAAAGATTCACACGTGGTGTGAATGACACCTCAGCCAAAGCGAATGAAACTAAATCCAACTGGTCAGATTGATGTAGCCTGAAAGTAGCCTGGTTTGCAGGTGGAGTAGAGTCCATTGCAAAATTGCAGGATAGTTTTTCAGATGTACTTCATTGTTCCACGCCATTGTTCACTGTCAGAGTACTGACATGAAGAGTATCACTGTTACTTTTAATAACCTGATGTGCATGGAGGATGTTATCCAATAAAACTGGATGTTGTAGCATGAGGACTGTTATCCAGAAGCATGAAATGGGCAACATAATGGGGACACAATGCCAGCATTGTAGCTCCACGGTAACTGTAGATGTCCAGAAATGACCACAAACATGGTCGCTGTAGATCGACAATGTAGTGCTCCACTATAGATGGGATGCAGAGTGAACAATAACACAACCTGCAACTGAATAGGTGGACACTTTATTATTACAAAGTCAGTGCAACAGAGCTATGTGTGCATTGGTAGAAGCCACTGGCCATCGAGGTCGTTCGTGTGGTGTTGACTGCCAGTGATATTGTTTCTTGTCGTAGACTTCCCACACTTAATTAATTCAGGACGTTTCCCAGCCAGAGTGAAATATGCCATTGTTAGGCTTCTCTATAAGAAGGATGGCTCCATAGATTATACCATTTTCTAAAATTATAGAGAAGGTAATGTACTACAGGGTTATCATTCCCTTTACAGTAAAGGTATATTAATCTAATCGCAGTTTGGATTTCAAAAGAACCATTCTACTGACTCAACTACTAATATCTTTACTGAGAAAATAAAATATTCTTTAAATGGTAAAATATTACCAGTTGGGATCTTGTGTGGCCTATCAGGAGGGTTTGATTGTGTCAGTCACAATATTCTGTGTGAGAAGGTAAGTTCTTATTGAATATGTAGCTCAGCACATGCCTGGTTTAGCTTCTGTTGAGAATCAGAATTCACAATGTTGCTTCTTTAGGTTGTTCAAGTAATAAAAACCACACACACACACACACACACACACACAAGGATTTAACTTTTACATGCTTCCGGAGCCAGTGGCTCCTTCTTCTGGCACAAGAGTTGAAGGAGAAGAAAGAGGGGTGAAGAAAAAGGGCTGGAGAAGTTTAGGGAAAGGCATATAGTTTAGAAGTCACTGATAACCCTGGGTCAGGGGAGACTTACAGGATGGGATGAGAAGGAAAGACTGATTGTTGGGGACTGCACCAGATGAGATTTGAAAACTTGCAAGCTTAAAGATGGAAGACAGGGTAATATGCAAGACAGAGATTACTATTAAAACATCATGCATGAGTTTATATGAGTGAGAAGATAAGGGGGCTGTATATAACAGAGGGAGGAGAGGGGGATGGCAGTAAGAAGACAGGTCAGAAAATAAAAGATGTAGAAAGTTACCAGATGTAGAAGTATGAAATTGAAATTTCCTTATAGATGGTGCTAGCCATCAGTGTAGGGCCCACGAGACCATATCAGCAGTGCTGTCTGCAACCTGTAATGGCTGACAGTGAACGTCAACACACAGTATCCCAAGTCTCATCCACCGGTATCTGTTTCAAATCGGTAAACATGTGGAGTTTTGTGCCTACGAACTATGATTTGTCAACAGCATTGGTTTTCTGTTATTTTTGAAGAAAACTGCTGCAGAATTGCACTGAATGCTTGTAGAAGCTTTTGGTGAACGTGCTCTTGGGAAAACACAATGTTTTGAGAGGTTCAAAAAATTCAAAAGTGGTGATTTTGACATGAGAAGTGACGAGTGTGGGAAACCATCTAAAAAGTTCAAAGATCAAAGACAATGAATTGCAGGCCTCCTTGAATGAAGATGATACCAAACTCAACAGGAACTCATGGAACAACTGAATGTGATGCAGAAAGCCATTTCTCTTCTGCTGAAAGCTATGGGAAAGGTGCAGAAAGTGGGAAAATTGGCTCCACATGAAATGAATGAAAGGCAACAAGCAAGTCGAAAGACCACTTGTGAAATGCTGCTTGCCAGACACAAAAGAAAGTTGTTTCTCCATCAAATAGTGACAGGTGATAAAAAATGGTTATATTTTGAGAATCCTAAGTGTTGTGAATCATAGGTGAATGTAGGAAAATGATTGACATCCACATCACTTTGGACAGAAGACAATGCTCTGTTTTTGATGGGATCAGAAGGGTGTCATCTGTTATTAGCTGCTAAAATCTGGTGAAACAGTTAACACCGATCACTATGAAAAGCAAATGATCAATTTAAATTGAGCATTACATGAAAAATGACTGGAATATGGAAAAAGGCATCAGAAAGTCATTTTTTCCATGATAACACCCCATCACAAGCAATAAAATGGGTCAGGAAAATGATCATGGCATTCAGTTTGGAAATACTGGGGCATGCAACTTATTCTCCAGACTTGGCTCCATCTGATTATCATCTATTTGCATCACTAGGACACACTGTCATTGAACAACACTTCAATTCATATGAAAATCGCTCGCTGACTGGTTCACTTCAAAAGAAGAACGTTTTTTTTGACATGGCATGTACAGCCTGCTAGAGATGGGAGAAATTTTTTAAATAGCAGTGGAGATTATTTTGAATAAAATGTTGTTTATCAGTTTCAAACAACAGATGTGTAGTTATAGCAATGAAATTCTGGTTTCATACTTCTACACCAGGTGAAATGGAGTGAAAAAAGAGTGGTTACTGTGAAGAAAAGCTGAGACAGAAGGGATTAATGTAAATTAAGGCCATGTGGGTGGCAAGAACCAAGAACATGCTCTATGCTAGTTCCCAACTTTAGATTCTGAGAGGAACTGTCATTACAACATGTCCTTGGTTCTCGCCACCCACTTGGCCTTAATTTACATTAATTCCTTCCATCTCTGCTTATCTTCATAGTAACTACTCCTTTCTTCACTCCATTTTAATTTTCTATATATTTTTGGCCATGCCCCCTCCCACCTGTTTTACATACAATGCACTTACTTTTTCACTCTTATTAACTCATGTACTATGTTCTAGTAGTAATCTCTGTCTTGCATATTATCCTGTCTTCCATCTTTAAGCTCTCAGGTTTTCAGATCTCATCTGGTGCAGTCTCCAATCATCAGTCTTTCCTTCTCATCCTGTCCAATAAGTCTCCCATGACCTGGGGTTCTGAGTGACTTTTCTGAACTGTATCCCTTTCCTAAAACCTCTCCAGCCCTTTTCCTTCACCCCTCTTCTTTCTCCTTCAACTCTTGTGCCAGAAGAAGGAACCACTGGCTTTGAAATCTCGTAAGAGTTCAACCCTTTCATGTGTGTTTTACCCTGCTGCCTCTTGCCGAGTAGTTTTTTTATCTATCCATTTATATTATATTGTCAATGATTGATTATTTCCGTTGTTTTATTAATATACTCTACTGTTTTATTTAAATCAGGAGGCAGAAATAGTCCTGTTAGCAGATGACAGAAGCATTGTTGTGGAGCTGAGCACAGAAGCATTGACAGAAAAAATGGTAAATGATATATTTGTGAAAGTTACTGAATAGTTTTCCACAAATAGCCTAGTTTCAAACTTTGAAAAACCACAGTTTAGTCAGTTTTACTGTGTCAAAATTACCCCACATCCAAGTAACCTGTCTGCAGCTAGTGGTCTGACGGGCACATTCTCGCTTCCCGAGCATGGGGTCCCAGGTTCAATTCCCAGTGGAGTCAGGGATTTTCACCTGCCTCAAGATGACTGGGTGTTTGTGTTGTCCTCATCACTTCATGATCAATAATGCATATGGTGAGATTGGACTGAGAAAAGGTTGGGAATTTGTATGGGCACTGATAACCATGCAGTTGAGTGTCCCACAAACCAAACATCATCATCATCATCATCCAATTAACCTAATATATCAACAACAAATAGCAAACATGGTATAAAATTGGAAGTTCCTAGATGTGCATAATGCTAAAAACTTAAAACTGAAAAACCATGTTGTAGACTTGCTTACATATTTAGGTTTGGCTACATTTGGAGCAAGAATAATTGTCAACTTTGGGGATATAGTAGTCACTAACCTAATATATTTTTCATTTTTAATTCTATGATGTGTTGTTGTTGTTGTTGTTGTTGTGGTCTTCAGTCCAGAGACTGGTTTGATGCAGCTCTCCATGCTACTCTATCCTGTACAAGGTTCTTCATCTCCCAGTACCTAATGGTACCTACATCCTTTTGGATCTGTTTAATGTATTCATCTCTTGGTCTCCCTCTACGATTTTTACCCTTCATGCTGCCCTCCAATACTAAATTGGTGATCCCTTGATGCCTCAGAATATGCCCTACCAACTGATTCCTTCTTCTAGTCAAGTTGTGCCACAAATTTCTCCTCTCTCCAATTCTGTTCAATACCTCCTCATTAGTCATGTGATCTACCCATCTAATCTTCAGCATTCTACTGTAGCACCACATTTCGAAAGCTTCTATTCTCTTCTTGTCTAAACTATTTAACATCCACATTTCACTTCCATACATGGCTACACTCCATACAAATACTTTCAGAAAAGACTTCCTGACACTTAAAACTATACTCAATATTAACAAATTTCTCTTCTTCAGAAACGCTTTCCTTGCCATTGCTGGTTTACATTTTATATCCTCTCTACTTCAACCATCATCAGTTATTTTGCTCCCCAAATAGCAAAACTAATTTACTACTTTAAGCATCTCATTTCCTAAACTAATTCCCACAGCATAACCCGATTCAACTCAACTACATTCCATTATCCTCATTTTGATTTTGTTGATGTTTATCTTATATCCTCCTTTCAAGACACTGTCCATTCCATTCAGCTGCACTTCCAGGTCCCTTGCTGTCTTTGACAGAATTACAATGTCATCAGCAAACCTCAAAGTTTTTATTTCTTCTCCTTGTATTTTAATTCCTATTCCAAGTTTTTCTTTTGTTTCCTTTACTGCTTGCTCAATATACAGATTGAATAACATCGGGGTAGGCTATAAACCTGTCTTGCTCCCTTCCCAACCACTGCTTCCTTTTCATGCCCCTTGATTCTTATAACTGTCATCTGGTTTCTGTATAAATTGTAAATAGCCTTTCACTCCCTGTATTTTACCCCTGCCACCCTCAGAATTTGAAAGAGAGTGTTCCAGTCAACATTGTCAAAAGCTTTCTCTAAGTCTACAAATGCTAGAAACATAGGTTTGCCTTCCCTTAATCTATTTTCTATGATAAGTCATAGGGTCATTATTGCCGCATGTGTTCTAACATTTCTATGGAATCCAAACTGATCTTCCCTGAGGTTGGCTTCCACCAGTTTTTCCATTTGTCTGTAAAGAATTCCTGTTAGTATTTTGCAGCCGTGGCTTATTAAACTGATAGTTCGTTAATTTTCACATATGTCAACACCTGATTTCTTTGGGATTGGAATTATTATATTCTTCTTGAAATCTTAGGGTATTTCGCCTGTCTCATACATCTTGCTCACTAGATGGTAGAGTTTTGTTAGGCCTGACTCTCCCAAGGCTGTCTGTAGCTCTAATGGAATGTTGTCTACTCCCGGGGCCTTGTTTTGACTTAGGTCTTTCAGTACTCTGTCAAACTCTTCATGCAGTATCATATCTCCTACTTCATCTTCATCTACATTCTCTTCCATTTCTATAATATTGTCCACAAGAACATCGCCCTTGTATAGACCCTCTATATACTCCTTCCACATTTCTGCTTTCAATACTTTGCTTAGAACTGGGTTTCCATCTGAGCTCTTGATATTCATGCAAGTGCTTCTCTTTTCTCCTAAGGTCTCTTTAATTTTCCTGTAGGCAGTATCTATCTTACCCCTAGTGATATGTGCCTCTACATCCTTACACTTGTCCTGCAGCCATCCCTGCTTAGCCATTTTGCACTTCCTGTTGATCTCATTTTTGAGATGTTTGTATGCCTTTTTGCCTGCTTCATTTACTGCATTTTTATATTTTCTGCTTTCATCAATTAAATTCAGTATCTCTTCTGGTATCCAAGGATTTCTACAGCTATCTGTATCACTGAGGCACACAAGCCTCCACACCAACGGCAATGTCCATGGTTCAAGTGGTTCAAGGAGGGGGGGGGGGGATGTGTTATGGGATAATATTCTAGGCTAAGTCATCACTTAGGAAAAAGTATTTATTGAATAAAGAAAGTGTTGATACATATGTGTGGAGTTCAAACACATACGTCTTTTGGGCGTCTCTTTAAGCTGATGAGAATATTAGTAAGCACATTTATACAGTTATGAAATTTGTTATCAATAACCCATCTGAGTCTGAGAGTAACAGAGATATTCACAATTTCTACATCAGAAGGAAACATTATCTGTTTTACCTCACAGCCACATAGTTCATTTATTCAGTTATGAAATTTGTTATCAACAATCCATCTCAGTTTGACTGTAACAGAGATACTCACAAGAACACCACTAGAAGGAGAAATGTACTGCATTACCCTTTAGTGAGTCTAACTTTGATATGGAAATGAGTAAAATATGCGGCTGTAAAACTCCTTAACACTCTACCCATGGAAGTAAAATGTGTGACAAATAGCAGAAATATTTTAAAATGTAGATTAAACATGTTCCTCCTCAACAACTCCTTTTATATCATAGAGGAATTCAGAACACATATAGTTTGCAGGAAAAATTCTGTAAATAACCAGTATGTAGTCATATATATATTTTTCTTAAAATTTTGTGTAGATATTTGTGTGATTCTTTTTCTGTTTACATGTTCCACATCTTAACATTGGAACAGTTAACCAACTAACTCAACAACAAATTCTGGTGAAGAATTTTTACTACATATCACATGAAGCAATATTTTCCTCTGTGGAGTTAACTGTATACCTATAATGACCCATTTACTTTTTAATTTATTATTTTTCAAAAAAGTACAGAGATGAAGTTTTGATATTTCTCATTTATGTTTCCAGATGCTTAGATATCATCCAAACCACATTTCAGTATTGTTGATTTCCTAATATGAGACTGAAATGATGAGATTTTTGGACCACTAAAGCAATGGTCAAGACTTCTGATATTGATCTCTTGGCTGTATTTGTAAAAATCTTATCACTGGGAGTACTGTAAATTTTCTGATGGATGTTTCAGTCTAAAATGTTATTTTTAGGTTAAATGTTTACAAGAGATACTCCCTATGCTGTTTAGAGCCATTTCCAAAATTATGCTGAATCATCGCATACAACAAAGTGGATGGGAGGGAAGGTGTTGAGGTTGTGAAGGAATTATGATATGGTATCTTCGCCCTGAGTCCAGATTATGAAGACATCACCAATGAACCTGTAACAGACAAGGGGTTGTTAGTTTTGGAAGGCCAGATAGGTTTTGTCTAGATGGGCCATAGACAGGTGCCATCATAGTGGCCATGACTGTGCTGCAGATTTGTTTTCACTCATTCCCTTCAAATGAAAAGTAGCTGTGTGTCAGGGTATAATTAGTAAGGTGCATGAGGTAGTGGGTTTTGGAGTCTGAAGGACAATGGATGAGATAGTGTGATAGCTGCAAGCCCATGGGCATGAGGAATGTTGGAATGTAGGGAGGTGTCATCAACAGTGATGAGTAGGGATCCAGAAAATAAATGGATGGGGATGTGGAGACTTGGTGAAAGAAATGGGTAGTGTCTTCAATGCAGGAGACTAGGTTTTGGGCAATTTGATAGAGGTGTTGCTCAATGAGAGCGGAAATTTTTTTAGTGGAAGCTCAATAGCAAGATACAGTGGGGCATCAAGAATTGTCGGGTTTGAGGATTTTGGGGAGCATTTTGGAGCTGGGGGTGCAGAGTGTTGGGATGAGGTGGGAGATATGTTTAGCAGGGTGATTATGGGAAGGGCCTAGGAACTGGAGGTTATGTTGAGCTTCTGGGGTGGGATCAGTGTGGCAGAGCTTGTAGATGGAGGAGTCACACAGTGGTGGATGCCTTTTGCTAGATAGTCACTGCAGTTTGTCACGATTATGGTGGGGTCTTTGTTGTCACCTCCCAGTCTATGTCCCCACATCACATTGTGAAAGATGGATAGTGTAAATCATTTCCCCTTCTAGGATTGTGTCTATGAATGTTACTTTTGATTTCAAACTGTGATTGATTGTTGACAGCAAACTACCTTGCTTATCATGAGAGTTTTTCTTGATCGCAGGTTTGTTGGGCAACTCTTTTAGTTTGGGCTCTTGTTTTTATTTCTTTGAGGAGTAGTTGATGGTGATGTTCTTGCCGGCTGCTTCTGTGGCACTATTGCTTCTGATTCTACTGATGGAAGAGGAACTGGATTGAGCATTTCACTTATTGACATTTACTCTGCTGATGTTATAGGAACTAGATCAAAGATTTTGCTTTTTCTGTGTATATTTTTCAGAACAGTGTGGATCCACTAGCTCATTGGTGATTGCTTACTTCATTGAAATGCATTCCCTGCTTTGTGTAGTGCCATCTCTCCATCCCCTCTGTGATGAGAAACAAAGTGTTTGTGTTGGACTGACAGAGCTTTTTGATGATTGTGTTCACTTACTATACAGGAGACTGAGTCTTCATTAAAAACTGATACTGATCACTCTGTGATCTGTTATTTTGGCTGCATCATGCTTCACAGTGATTTAATTTCTGGAGAGATCACTTAAAGACTTCACATAGTATTACTTGACCCCTAGCTGCACAGATGGCGTGGTAGCAGAAGAGAGAAGGGTAGTGGTGAGGGCTCCTTTGTCAACAGGACAGTGCAGTACAGGAGGTGTAGTTCGACAGCTTAAGCCTTCACATAAACGCCTGTTTCATAGACCTTCTAAGGTACAGCTAGCGAGCCTTCGAATAAGCATATTAGAAGGTTATGCCATGATGAACAATAATTTGACAAGTCAACCATTTATTGTCAAAAATAAAATGAGTTATAGGATTACGCTGAAATTGTAATAGAAGGGGCAATTTATTTTTGCTTCATTTGTAAATCATTTTTTCTTTGTCTTGTTGATGCAGCCACCATATTCACACCACTTTCCACAGTAGCAGTTGTAAGTGAAATACTGATACTGGTGAGTGCACTCTTTGATTTTGTATTGTGTAAATTATAATGTCAACAAAACTGTGAACATTTGATAATGCTATTGTTCATAAATAAATTGCATGATAAATGTTTTTCCCAAATTTTTGGACAAATGCTTTTCAAATGGTACAATAACTGCAATAATGACAGTAATTTCTTTGATGTTATGCCAAAGTGGTGTACTAAGTAATGATTTAACAAATTATTATTGCTATTCCATTCTAGACTTCCCATTCTTGTTTTCTATTATTATTACTATATTAACAAATTTTATATACAGTATTTTATTGTCATTATTACTGAAATAATAGACATATGAGACACACTACTGAGCTGAGATGGGGTGTGTCTGACTGAGATAAACTAACGCTGCAGTGTTCTTCTTTGGTACATAAGTGTAGAAGCTGCTACAGAAACAGCTAAGGGAAAAATCTGTGCAATTCACACATTTATTGATATATAGCAACCAACTTTGGAATTTTCATTTGTGTGACACCACATGTGCAAGATTTGTGTGTTGATTTGCATATTATACCATTTGTGTTGCTTATGCATAATCTTTCATTGAATGTGTCATATCTGTCTGTATGGGGATATAATCTGCAAACTTATTTGCACTCCTTTAAAAGTTTTGAGAAAAGTAGGCCTGTCCTCATTCAAAACAGTCATTCTCTAGTTTCATTAAATAATTATATGAGAAATAGGTTATTTATGAGAATTTCTGGTCACTTATAAAACTATATTTTAATAAGTTACTGGGGCGAGTGTTTTGGATATCTAATTCATTTTGTAGCAAATCAGTGTTTGTGGTTCACAGTTACTGCCAAAGAATAGATCAACCCTGAATTTCATAGCATATAAATGCAAAAAAACATGTGTTTTTGAGAATTTTCAGAAGTTATTGTTGTTTTGTGTGCGGCATTTGTGATTTAGTTACTGTAGCAGATATTCTAACTAACATATTGTGTTGCATCTAGTTTTCCTTAAGGAGAAGTAGTCCTATATATTATCTACATTTATCATAAATTAACTCTATTTTTGAGATTGCTAATAACTATAATCAACCTCAGAAAGTTTTAGGGAACTAGTAATTTTTACCACAGGTTTTCCTGTTTCCTCAATAGAAATTTTGTTTTGCATATTTGCTTCAATTCTGAAAGGGAATTAGCAACTTTTTAGCTATACATATTATCAGCAGGCTTCATTCAAAGTTATTTGTTCACTGCCCGGTAGTACATTACACTACCCAAAATGCAACCCCACTGTGAATGGTGCTCTCAAACACAGAATGAGTTGGTTGACATTCATAAGCAGCTGGAAATTGCTGTCACTACTGTCGAACAATTGGCAGCTGCTGCAAATCATTGTGTTGGAAGGGATACCAGGAGTCATCAATTGGCAGCTGCTGCAAATCATTGTGTTGGAAGGGATACCAGGAGTCATGTACCTGTGGTACTAGTACCAATGGTACCTACAGTGCTGTCCACTTCTGTGGATCCTAGCTCCTCTGTAGAAAGTTTGGGATCTATCATTACTCATCCACTTCACTGGTAGAGCTGAGAGTACTGTATATGGTGGATGGGGACCAGGGGGACTCAGGGTATCATCCCCATAATCAACAAGTTTGAGGTTCTTTCTTTCACTGAAAGTGAAGCTGAGCCAGTGGCACTCAGTTCACCTGTTTTGGGAAACCTATTTTGTCCGGTGTCAGGAGGAGGACAACACAAAAGAGTAGGGATCTATTAATCATTGGCAGTTCAAATGTAAGGCAAATGATGGTACTCCTTAGAGAAATGGCAGCAAGGGACAGGAAAGGACACCATATTGCCCATTTAGGATCAGATGGATGTAACTACATTTTTGCTGCTTTTGAGTTGTTACTACCATAAGGAACATGGAATCAAGACCTACCTTACAATCAAACAAGTGTAACTCTGTCTTATGTGGTTTCCTTTTTAGTTGTCAACATATCTACATTTTACAAAAAATAGTAAGGATCAGACAGACGGAAGAGCTGATCCATTTTTAGACCACATGACACAGTGTTAATTTTTGAAACAGAACAGCTCTTACATTTCTCTGATCCTAACAGAACTGTTAGAAGTTGCTTTTCCCGCTACTTCTCTTTAGACGTATGGTCACCGTTGCTCTGTGACAGCAATGAAATGCGACTTCCTGGCAAGGAACATAAACATTGTTTTAGTTGTTTACAAGTGAGTCAGATGGCTGTGGAGTCCAGACGAAGAAGGATGGTGAAAATGTGCCTGGAGAAGAATCTTGTAAGTATTGGAACCTGTTCCTTAGTGTATATATTTCATTAGTAAGCACTATAATAATAATTATTATTATTATTGCTATTACTGCTGTTGTCATTGTTATTATTATTATTAGTATTATTGTTTATATTCACAGATGAGGAAGACTGTGATGTGGAGATGCTCAGGACATTCATTGATTCAGATACAGATGATGATTCTTCCTATGAACCGGACAACACTACATATTCTGGTGAGAATCCAGACAGTTACTAGACACTATAGTAGTTCCAGTTAATTTTCTTTTCCCTTACTCTGAGTACCTGTCATGTTATTGATACAGACAGCAGTGTTGAACATGGGAAGTCCCTTGTAAAGAATGTCACAAAAACTACTGAGGATGCAACTAGCGCACAAGTAAATCACACAATCAGAACAAGGAAATTGCAGATGACAATGCTGGTATTGAGAATAGTAACAAACAAGAAAATGATAAAGGGTAGCAGTTAAAGAGGAATGGAAAAGAAATCAAAGAAAAATCAATCAACAGCATGGTAGGGCATATATTTCTACAAAGAATTCCAACGTCCCCACAAGAGATGTGGAGCCAAAAGATTGCTCTAAATGTCCACGAGAGTGCAGCAGTAAGTTTACTGAGCAAGACAGACAAAATACCCAAAGAGCTTACTGGGATCTTGGATCAGTTGAGCTGCAAACACACTACCTAAAAAGTTAGTGGAAGAAAAAGAGAAACAATGTGTGAGGACAAAATCAAATAACTCATAAATGAAGAGGACCAAGAAATTCTATCTAATAAAGGAATCTGATAAGATTCAAGTGTGTAAGCAGTTTTTTCTCAAAACATTTGACTTTTCTGAAATCTTTATAAGAAACACTTGTACAAAAAGAAATTAACATGATGTACTTGAGAAAGAGTGAAGAGGATGCCATGAGACAGGTAGAAAGACCAGAAGAAAGTAAAGAGGCTGTAAGGAAACACATTAAGAGTTTCCCTACCCTTCCTTCTCATTACAAGAGGAAAGAATGTACAGCAGATTATTTACCTGCTGAAATGAGTATTACGATAATGTATGTGTTATATTGGGAACAATTCTATGAGGAACAAAAGACAGTCAAGAAATTATGGCTGTATAGGGAGATATTCACTAAGGAATTTAATATGAAATTCCACAGGCCACGAAAAGATAAGT
The DNA here is from genome assembly GCF_023864345.2 of Schistocerca serialis cubense. Classification (NCBI taxonomy): domain Eukaryota; kingdom Metazoa; phylum Arthropoda; class Insecta; order Orthoptera; family Acrididae; genus Schistocerca; species Schistocerca serialis. Next base: position 524,822,221 of record NC_064641.1, read on the forward strand.
ATGATAAATGTTAAAAATTTTCACATCTTTTGGCTGAAGAGAAGGAAGCCAAAGATTTTAAAAGGGAACAGGAAGAGCATTTGAAAAAGAAAGAAATGGCAAGTGAATTTAAGAACATTAAGCAAGAAAGAGCAAGAAAAGGTGAATCTTTGCTAGCTGAGTTTGACTTAGAAGCTGTGCTCTACTGCCATAAAGTGAACGCAAAGGCAGTATTCTATAAAAGAATGCTCTCTGTGTATGCTCTCACAATTCTTAATGTAGGAGAAAACAAACCCAATTGCTACATGTGGGATGAGACAGCAGCAAAAACAGGAGTCCATAGATGTAGCTCAATGCTTGTGGGGTTTTTTGAAATACCTTGCACAAGGAAAACCGATAACCTTGTTTTCTGATACATGTGGGGGCCAGAACAGGAATGCCAATATGAGCACTATGTATTTACATGCAGTGAATACACTGGGCATTCCAACTATCGACCAATGCTTTTTTGAGCCTGGGCATTCAAAAATGGAAGTAGACTCAGTGCATGCAACCATCGAAAGAAAAAGTAAACATCTGGATGTTTTTTATATCATTGGCTGCTATACAATTGTAATAATGACCTCCAACAAGTACAGAGTGACAGAAATGGATAACATTCAAATGTTAGATTTCAACCAGCTTCAGAAGAAAATAATTCAGAATAGGAAAACTGCTGGAGAAACTGTGAAATGGCTTAAGATTGTTAGGACGCAATACAGGAAAGATCAGCTTGACATGATTTTCTTAAAGTATTCCTATAACGATCATGACTTTAAAGTTTTCACACCAAGAAAAGACCCGGCCTAAAAAATTATTTGAATTCAGGAGCTGAAGACAATGCTCTGTGCCCAGCATATGACAGTCCTCTCTGCATAAGTAAAAAAAAGAAAAAAGATCTTACAGATTTATGTCATGGGGGTATTATATCTTCTAGGTGTCACACATTATATCAAGGAATCAATGCTGCTAACAATTTATAAAATGAGGAAAGCATGGAAGAATCACAGGACTAGACTTCTTGTTTATTTTCTGTTTTTTGTCTCCTTTATTATTGTTGCTAGTTCATTACCTTAGCTATTTCAGGTAAACCACTAATTTTGGCTCATTTAAATGTCTATGTTGTATTATTTTTGAAACAGTAACCCACAAACAGAAAAACAGGTGTGAGGGACCACTACGTTTTGTTAAATTTACTTTTCCTGAGTTCCTTATGTGAAGATTAAAAAACAAGAATATTAATTCTGTTACCTGTAAATTATTTATTGTAAATTCAATGTCACTACAGACAAATAATGCAAAGTGAAAATAATAATAGCTTTTAATCCATTAATCCACGCGCTACATAAAAAGGGAGACAAACAAACTGTCAGTAATTACAGAGGAGTGTCACTTCTGCCAGTGGCATACAAAATATTATCAAAAATTCTCCTCAACAGTGTGGTAGATACTTTAGGCAAACAACTAGGAGAATATCAGGTTGGTTTTCAAAAGGGAAGATCCTGTGCAGAACAAATTTTTAACTTAAAGTCAATAATTTGCCATAAAATGTTAACCAGCAAACCAATACTAGTGTCATTTATAAATTTCAAGAAACCATTTGATTGTATGGACAGAGAAACAATAGATAAGGTCATTAGAGAATTTTGTGTTAAATCAAAACTAACAAACATAATTTGTGAAACACTAACAGGTACAGTATATGAAGTCAAATTTATGGGAGAAGTATCTCAGCCTTTTGAAATAAAAACTGGTGTTAGGCAAGGTGATGGTTTATCACCTTTACTGTTTAACTGTGTTCTAGAAAAAATTGTAAGGATCTGGAATTCGGAGCTAAAAAATCACAAAATTGAACCAATAACTCTGGGAAGGAAAACAAATGAATTAAGGTAAACTGCTTGGCTTTTGCGGATGATTTCGCAATACTTTCAGAAAACCTGACAGAAGCAGTTACTCAAATAAACATTCTGGAAAAATTAGCAAACAGAACTGGTGTCAAAATTTCAGCTGAAAAAACAAAATTCATGACAAATATAAAAAATGCACCAAAATACATAGAAACACAAATAGGTAAAATAGAGTGAGTAAATAAATTTAAATATCTTGGAGAAACTATACAACAGAATGGACTAGAAAAATCTGCAATAGATGTAAGAATTAACAAAATGGAAAGAGCATATGGTTTGACCATAAATATTTACAACAAGAAACGTATATCTAGAAAAACAAAACTAAAACACTACACCACAGTGGTACGACCAGAATGTTTATATGGATCTGAATGCCTAATGATGAACTATAAGATGGACAAACTAGAGGTACTGGAAAGAAGGATTATTAGAAAAATAATGGGTACAATGAAAACTGCAGACGGTAGGAAAATAAGAAGTAATGAGGAGAACCTTTTTTGGACATCTCTACCGAGTGGATGGAAATAAACTAACAAAACAAATACTCCTATTTTTCTTGAAGAAGAAATCGACAATAGCATGGCTTACAGAAGTAAGAAAAGATCTTGAAAGAAACAACATCAGAGAATCATAAATAGCAGAAAGAAACCGTTTTAAAAACAAAATACTAAATTTGGAAGGCTTTCAAGGCAGAAGAAATAAAAAATCAGGAACAACATGGACAGAAGAAAGGAAGAGACTTCATGGGGAGTAAATGAGGGAATACTGGAAAAATAGGAAACAACAACAAAGGAAGAAGAGGAACTGAAGTTGTTAACGTGATCCTAGCTGGTCAATACAATTGGATAAAAAAAACCTTTTATGTATTCTCCATCATACATTGATAGTGAACTTCCTGAGAAACAGTTCTCTTGCTTATAGTACTCTCTGAATAGCACTTACATGCATTCCCATAGCTTTTTTCATGTAATATATATTTATAAAAACATTATTAACACAACTGCAGTAATCTTTAGTGTGATAATATTGCTTAAAGCTGCATATTATTTGTTTGGCACTCATATGTTATACAGCAGCAGCACGTAACTACGTGCATAATTTCATAAAATATTTCATTAGTGTCCACCGACTGACTAGAATATGTAACACCTAGTAGAAAACAACAATCAATGAAGTATACTTTTTATTTACCATATAAAGGTTTGTGAAAAACTATTAGGAAGTACTCAGTCTTTTGGACAAAACCTTTAAATCGAATTATCTCAAAACACTGTTTTCGGAGTTACATTTCTTTAATTCTAAATGGTTCATATGCACTCAGTGTGTATGTCTGGGAGCCTTATTCAACATGTTGAAGAGTCTATTCTCTCAGCCATTGAGGAAACAGGGTGCAACCACCTGCAGATTGTGGTGCATATTGGAACAAATGATGCCTGTCATCCGGGCTCTGAGGTCATACATGAGTCATTCCAGTGATTGGGAGAGAAGGTTGAGAAGACCTGCCTTGTGCTTGGAGTTTCAACAAAGCTCACAATTTGCAGTATTGTTCCCAGAACTGATTGTGGACATTCAGTTCTGAGTTGATTGGAAGGTCTGAACCAGAGACTTCAAAAGTTTCTGTGACAAGCTAGGCTACCACTTCCTGGACTTGCGCCATAGGGTTGAGATCTTTAGGATTTCCTTAAATGGGTCAGGTGCACACTACATATTAGAGGCTGGTACTCAGGCATCTGACTCTGTGTGGGGTGCACACAAGGTTTTTTTTTTTAGATTATGCAACCCTCCATCTAATCCAGATAGTGATAGTTGTAGGAAACCCAGAAGTATCAGTGTAAGATCAAACAAAAGGCCTCCCATAGGTGAGAGTATTAAAATCCTAACGGTTAACTCCAAAGCTTTGCAACAAAGTGCCAGAGTTAGAAGCACTCTTAAAAAAGCAGTGAAGTTCACAGAGTACTAGGTATAGAAAGCTTCTTGAAACCTTAAATTGATAACAGTGGTGTTTGGGGGGAAATATAAGTGTAAATCAAAAAGATAGGCAAGTGGGAAATGGAGGTTATGTATTTGTCGCAGCAGACAAGTAACTCAAATCCACCAAGATAGAAATCAAAGCTGCACGTGAGATGGTTTGGGCAAGATGTCCAGTATCAGAGCTGGCCATAAAATGATGAGTGGATCCTTCTATTGCTCACAAAATGCGTCTCCTGATGTAATTGAAAACTTAGAGAAAATGTCAGTTCAAATGTACGTAAGTTCCCCAGTCATACTGTTATCGTTGGTGGAGATGTTAATCATTCAACAATCAACTGGGAAAACTAGTTTTATTAGTAGTGATTGTAATAAAAGGTCCTGTGAAATATTAATAAATCCTTTGCTGAAAAGTACCTAGAACAGTTAGTTCTGAACCCCACTCATGATGGAAATGTGGTGGATCTAATGGCAACAAACAGATCTGACCTCTTTGAGTATGTCCACATCGAAACTGGTGTCAGTGATCATGATGCAATTGTGACAACAATGATTACTAAAGTACAAAGGACAACTAAAACAAGTAGAAAGATATATATGTTATGCAAACTAGATAGAAAATCAGTAGTGTCTTATCTCAACGAGGAACTTGCAACTTTCGGCACAGGGCATGAGCACATAGAGGAGCTGTGGCTTAAGTTTAAAAGAATAATTTGACATGCACTTGATAGATATGTACTTTATAGAATGGGTCATAATGGGAGGGATCATTCATGGTATGCAGTCACTGTAAAGAAACTTCTAAAGAAACAGAGACTACCAGTACTGAGTAATAGGTGTAAGACAAAACATAGGGCCATAGATAGAGAGATGCTGAATGTAAAATGTCTGTCAAGGGAGCAATGTGGCATTCATGAGTAAGTGGATTGAAACAGCATATCCAGACACTCTGGGATGAAAATGGCATTGAAACAGAGGATGACATGCGTGAAGCTGAAATACTAAACACCTTTTTACAAAGCTGTTTCACAGAGGAAGACCGAACTGCAGTTCCTTCTCTAAACCCTCGCATGAACAAAAAATGGCTGACATCGAAATAAGTGTCCATGGAACAGAAAAGTAACTGAAATCACTCAACAGAGGAAAGTCCACTGGACCTGATGGCATGCCAGTTCGATTCTACACAGAATACGCGAAAGAACTTCCCCCCCTTCTAACAGCCACGTACCGCAAGTCTCTAGAGGAATGGAAAGTTCCAAATGATTGGAAAAGAGCACGAGTAGTTCCAGTTTTCAAGAAGGGTCGTCGAGCAGATGCGCAAAACTATAGGCCTATATTTCTGACATCAATCTGTTGTAGAATTTTAGAACATGTTTTTTGCTCGCATATCATGTCATTTCTGGAAACCCAGAATCTACTCTGTAGGAATCAACATGGATTCCAGAAACAGCGATAGTGTGAGACTAAAACTCACTTTATTTGTTAATGGGACCCAGAAAATATTAGATACAGGCTCCCAGGTAGATGCCATTTTCCTTGACTTCCGGAAGGCATTCGATACAGTTCCATGCTGTCACCTGATAAACAAAGTAAGAGCCTACAGAATATCAGACCAGCTGTGTGGCTGGATTGAAGATTTTTTAGCAAACAGAACACAGCATGTTGTTCTCAATGGAGAGACATCTACAGATGTTAAAGTAACCTCTGGTGTGCCACAGGGGAGTGTTATGGGACCATTGCTTTTCACAATATATATAAATGACCTAGCAGATAGTGTCAGTGGTTCCATGTGGCTTTTCGCGGATGATGCTGTAGTATACAGAGAAGTTGCAGGATTAGAAAATTGCAGCAAAATGCAGGAAGATCTGCAGTGGATAGGCGCTTGGCGCAGGAAGTGGCAACTGACCCTTAACATAGACAAATGTAATGTGTTGCAAATACACAGAAAGAAGGATCCTTTATTGTATGATTATATGATAGCAGAACAAACACTGGTAGCAGTTACTTTCGTAAAATATCTGGCAGTATGCATATGGAACGATTTGCATCTACATCTACATCTATATTTATACTCCGCAAGCCACACAATGGTGTGTGGTGGAGGGCACTTTACGTGCCACTGCATTACCTCCCTTTCCTGTTCCAGTTGCATATGGTTCATAGGAAGAACGACTGCTGGAAGGCCTCTGTGGACACTCAAATCTCTCTAATTTTACATTCGTCATCTCCTCGGGAGGTATAAGTAGGGGGAAGCAATATATACGATATTTGATCCAGAAATGCACCTTCTCAAAACCTGGACAGCAAGCTACACTGCAATGCAGAGTGCCTCTCTTGCAGAGTCTGCCACTTGAGTTTGCTACACATCTCTGTAATGCCATGACACTTACCAAATAACCCTGTGACCAAACATGCCACTCTTCTTTGGATCTTCTCTATCTCCTCTGACAACCCGACCTGGTACGGATCCCACACTGATGAGCAATACTCAAGTATAGATTGAACAAGTGTTTTGTAAGCCACCTCTTTGTTTGTGGACTACATTTTCTATGGACGCTCCAAGTGAATCTCAACCTGGCACCCGCCTTACCAACAATTAATTTTCTATGATCATTCCACTTCAATCTGAAATTTGCCTTCTATTACTCGTGCTAAACAGATAAACCTTCCTCCCTTTTTTATGTTCCTATGGAATGATCATATAAAATTAATTGTTGGTAAGGCGGGTGTCAGATTGAGATTCAATGGGAGAGTCCTTAGAAAATGTAGTCCATCAGCAAAGGTAGTGGCTTACAAAACACTCGTTCGACCTATACTTGAGTTTTGCTCGTGAGTGTGGGATCCGTACCAGGTTGGGTTGACAGGGGAGATAGAGAAGATCCAAAGAAGAGCAGCACGTTTCATGACAGGGTTATTTGGCAAGTGTGACAGTGATATGGAGATGTTTAGCAAACTCAAGTGGCAGACTTTGCAAGAGAGGCAGTCTGCGTCGTGCTATAGCTTGCTGTCCAGGTTTCGAGAGGATGCGTTTCTGGATGAAGTATCGAATATATTGCTTCCCCCTACTTATACCCCCCGAGGAGATCACAAATGTAAAATTAGAGTGATTTGAGCACTAACAGAGGCTTTCCTGCAGTCGTTCTTCCCGCAAACAATATGCGACTGGAACAGGAAACGGAGATAATGACAGTGGCACGTAAAGTGCCCTCTGCCACACACCGTTGGGTGGCTTGCAGAGTATAAATGTAGATGTAGATCTAGATGATACATATATAGAAAAAAAGGGTGGTATCAGATATTTCATATGAATTTTGGGGAAGGCTGCATTGCTATACGGTCTGAATAATGGTCTTTAGGCCCACACCACACCATCCGAACAGCAAATGGCATGGCTCAGCGTTTTCCTTTCATCCACTCGGTTAAGGTTGTAGGACAGCTTATGCAGGCAATATGAGGTGCAAAATTTTTATCTTGATCACCAACAGGACAACCAAAATACAATTTATATGCCTTCTTAACCAAATCAATCATTGGTTTTCTTTGGGCTTTTGGAGTGAATTTCCCACACACATAACAAAAATTCTTGGGCTGGTTTAGACAGAAATGAGATTTACTAGTTGCCATTTTTCTTAGTGTAAGTTTTCAAAATCGAAAGTTTGCACTATCTTTCACAGAAAACTCTCATGGAGCATCTCATTCACACCACTGGTGTAGCACATGAACCATTTACTGACGATTTGTAGATCTTCTAGCCCTCCTCTTCAAATAAAAAACAAACAATTAAATATCAAAACAGAAGAACAGCAAAAAGTGAAATACTGAAAACAAAAATAAAGAACTTTTAAAAACTCAAAAATGGTACATGCTAGAAAATTTTGAAAGGTATATTTGGGTTCTACACACCAAAATACATACTAGTTGATGTATCAGTCACATCCCAAATGCAAAATGGCTGTTGACTAGTATCATGAGACACTAAACCAATAAGCTGAGTTATCTCTAGTCCTACTTTTTTATGAATGGTAATATAGTATCTTCATTATCTCCTGCATCCAAATTATGAAGTCTGAGAAAATCTAAAAATTCTTCTTTCATTGTACAGGTGACATCAGTGTCTACCTTAATATCTCTTATTCCAAGGAACATTTGCTCCTTTTCATTGATGTCACCAGCCTCATCAAACAACAATTTTCTTTTTCATTGAGTATTTTACAATAATTTCTAATGATGGAAAATTCAAGACAGAATGTAACAATATTATGAAAAGGAAAGCTGCTACTCTCCATATAGCGGAGATGCTGAATTGCACACAGGCACAACAAAAAACTGTCACAAATAAAGCTGTCAGTCAGTGAGGCCTTTGTCAGAAATAACCCCCCCCCCCCCCCCCACCACCACACACACACAGACATGCAAATGCAACTCAAACACACATCACTGTAGTCTCAGGCAACTGAGGCCAAACTGCCTCAGTGGGGCCTCAGTTGCCTGAAACTGCAGTCGTGGGTCTGTGTGAGTGTGTGTGTGTGTGTGTGTGTGTGTGTGTGTGTGTGTGTGTGTGTGTCTACTTTTGAAGAAGTCCTTACTGGCTGAAAGCTATATTTGTCACAGTCTTTTTGTTGTGCCAATCTGCAACTCAGCTTCACTGCTATATGGTGAGTAGCAACTTTCCTTTTCATAATATTGTTACAGTCATTTCTAGCGTTGAAGGTTCACAAATGTTGATTAAATCAGTCTGGACTCTGTGATAGGTATACAAGAATTTAGATGTTCATGAGTATGGTATTAGGCACCAATCAAAAGTTTTATTGATGAGTAGTGCAGTGCAACCACTTTGCTGGGGATAATAATTGTCAAACAAAAGTAAATCAAAGTAAAAGTCTTTACGATTGTTGATCTTGAAGTTGGAAGGATGTAACTGAGACTGTTCAAAAAGAATATTGGTGTGAATTTAATTCCTTTTAATTGCTCTGCTGCAGTTGAGTCTTGCTTTAAGGATATAGAGTACTTATAAATGGTGGAAAAATCAAATTTGTTTATGACTTCAGTAAATTCTATAGTCTTTCCTGATTACATTGATACAAGGGCTATCCACAAAGTACATTATATTTTGGAATTAAAAATAAATAAAGTATTGGAAATTTTTTTATTATATACAGATGAAAGCCACACTTAAATACTACTTTTCTACATAGTTGCCATTTAAATTAAGGCACTTATCGTAGCGAAGTACGAGCTTGGAAATCCCTTCGTTGTAAAATTCATCCGCCTGCGCCTTCAACCACGTAATGACTGTCTTTTGGGACAGAAAAGGTGTGATTTTTGTGTATTTCCTGGAGAGAGGCACTACAATAAACTCTCAAAGGTCTTGCCAAACTCTGCACAACCTCAGAAGAGCAATACAAAACAAGCGCAGGGGAAAGTTGGGCTCAAAGATCTTGCTGATTCACGACAATGCCTGGGCCCACACGGCAAATGCCACTCGTGAAGTTGTCAAATCTTTTAAGTGGGAGTTGTTTCCATATCCGCTGTACAGTCCCGACCTGGCACCAAGTGACTTTCACTTATTCCCAGCAATGAAGAAGTGCTTGGCTATGCAGCGTTTTGATGACAATGCACAGCTTCAGGAAGAGATAACCACGTGGTTGAAGGCGCAGGCGGCTGAATTTTACGACGAAGGAATTTCCAAGCTCGTCCATCACTACGATAAGTGCCTTATAAATGGCAACTATGTAGAAAAGTATTATTTAAGTGTGCCTTTCATCTGTCACCATCACCATCTTGGACAGTTTCCAGCCACTGGCTGGGTCTGTCGGGAACACAAGCCTCTCCATCGTGTTCTGTCTTTCCACCATTCCCCCTCTTCCACCTTCGTCCAGTTCTCTCCTCTTCTCGTCACACATTCCTTCACTCCCTTCACCCATCTATCTCTTGGTCTTCCCCTGGGCCTCTTCCCCTCCAGTTGCAGATCAAACATCCTCTTTGGAATTCTTCCCTCATCCATTCTCTTCATGTGTCCATACCACTGCAGTCTTGATTTTTCTATCCTGTCCTGTACTGGTTCCTCCTTTAGTCTTTCCCTCACATACACATTTCGCAATCTGTCTCGTCTTGTTACACTCAACCTGCTCCTCTGGAACTTCATTTCACTAGCTTGTATTCTACTTTTGTCGCTTTTGTGCATTACCCATGTCTCACTTCCGTATGCCAATATGGGGACAAAGTAGGTTCGGTATATAATTCCCTTGGATTTCTGTGGCACCTCCTTGCTCCAAATAAGCCCCCTAATGCATTTGAAGAACTGCCCTGCTTTTCTGCACCTTTCATTTATTTCCATTGCGTTTCCCCCCTTACTTTCAATCATGCTTCCCAGGTACTTTCATCTGTATATAATAAAAAAAATTTCCAATACTTTATTTATTTTTAATTCCAAAACGTAATGTACTTTGTGGATAGCCCTCGTATATACATTATAGGGTTTCAAATTAAAAATGACCTACGTATGCCAAATTTTAAAGTTATGATCATGTATGCCACCACACCCCCTTTATTACTGTTACAGAAACCAGTATTGTTTCGAAAGAACTATGAACTTTCTGTTTCCAGCGATTATACATATGATACGAGGGTGAGTAAAATGAAAACCTTGAATATTTTTTTAATATTATTTGTTGTGCAGAAGTTGTACAAAGGTGTATTACTTTTCAAAATAATCTCCCCCCACATTCAATACAAGTCCTCTAGAACTTACAAAGTGTATAAATTCCATTAGAAAAAAATTCTTTTTGTTGTTCTCACAACCACTCATGCACCGCGTGGCGCACCTCTTCATCAGATGGAACTTTTTTCCTCCCATTGCATCTTTGATTGGTCCAAACATCTCTTGGGGCAAGGTCTGGTGAGTATGGTGGAAGAGGAAGACACTAAAACTGCAGGTCTGTGTTTGTTGCAACTATTGTACGGGCAGTGTGCGGCCTTGCATTGTCATGTTGCAAAGGACACCTGCTGACAGCAATCCACGTTGCTTTGATTTCATTGAGGGCCACAGATGATTTTTTAGGAGATCTGTGTATGATGCACTGGTGTCAGTGGTCCCTCTAGGCATCTAATGCTCCAGAATGATGCCTTTTTCATCCCAAAGGAGAGTCAGCATAACCTGCTGTTGGTTCTGTTCAAAACTTCTTTGGTTTTTGTGATGAGGAATGGCACCATTCCTTGCATGCTCTCTTCATTTCCGGTTGGTGGAAGTGAACCCAGGTTTCATCCCCAGTAGTGATTCTTGCAAGGAAGCCATCACCTTCTCGTTCAAAGTGCCGAAGAAGTTCTTCACAAGCATCAACACGTTGTTCTCTGATTTCAGGAGTCAGCTGCCATGGCACCCATCTTGCAGACAGTTTGTGAAACTGGAGCACATCTTGCAGAATGTGGCATGCTGACCCATGACTAATCTGCAAACATGTTGCAATGTCATTCAGTGTCACTTGGCAGTTTTCCTTCACTATGGCTTCAACTGCTGCAATGTTCTGTGGAGTCACAACTTGTTGTGCCTGACCTGGACAAGGAGCATCTTCCACTGAAGTCACACCATTTGTGAACTTCCTACTCCATTCGTAGACTTGCTGCTGTGACAAACATGCGTCACTATACTGAACCTTCGTTCATCAGTTAATTTCAATAGGTTTCATACCTTCACTACACAAAAACCGAATAACAGAATGCTGTTCTTCCCTGGTGCAAGTGGCAAGTGGGGCAGCCATCTTAATACTGATACTGCGATGGTATGTGTGCATCTACACTATGCTGCCACCTACAGGCCATTCTGTGTGCTGTTTGTATCACGCTTACCAACTTACAATTTAACGGCACGAAATTTCAATTTGTTATTACAAATTTAAGGTTTTCATTTGACTCACCCTCATACATTGTATATGTTGGTAACAGCGCAGGTTTCTAGTGTCTGTAAATGATTATCTTTGCTAGTATTTACTTTTGCTTTACTGAAGGAGTTTGTTCGTGTGTTACTAAATGTTTGTTGCCCAAGAACTACGCTCTGCATCAAGAAATTCAATAAAAGGAAATTCCGTGGTAAACAGTTCACAAACAAAACAAGCCACACTGTTGAAAGTAACCTATGTATCAGTTCTTCAGGGAAGAAACTCCAACATGGCACGCCTCCTGGTGATTCTAGTTTTTGTGTTAACAATGACACTGTTTGTAGTGGATTTGTTGTTGTTGATGTGGACATCTTATCTTCTTTGATAAAGGAAGTGGCAAAATATAAACAATGTGATGGTGTATGCTGTCTGGAAATTACTGAACAACAAAGTAGCAGGAAGAGTTTAACATCAAAATTAGTAGTTGTGCATGGATCCTGCATAAATCCACCTAAAAAATGACTTCGAACATTTTGCATAATTCATATGATGTGAATTTGAAGTCAGTGTATGAAATGTGTGCAATAGGAAAAGAAAGAAAGACTGCTCAAACGTTTTGTGGTTTGATGGACCTTCCTCCTTCTCTCAGTAAGTTCAGCAAGTATATAAAAATACTATTAAGTGCCTTGACAGCTATGTCTAAAGCATCTATGAAACATGCAGCAGAAGAAACTGTAAATATTAGTGGCTCCAGTGACATTGCTGTTGCACTTGATGGGACAGGGCAATGTCAATGACATTGTTCCTTGAATGGTGTTGTAAGTGCTACTTCTCTGAAGAATGGAAAAGTTGTTATGTTGAGTGCTTATGTAAGTACTGCCACACCTGCCATGGTAACACTGAAGGACAAATTGAATATCAGTGTTCTAAGAATTTTGATTGTTACAGTGGAGGTATGGAGTGTGATGGAGCTCTAAAAATATTTTAGACGTCAGTGCCTATTTATAACATTACATAGACAAAGTACCTAGGTGATGGGGACTTAAAGGTTTCAACAAAATTAATGAGTTCAATGCTTATGGTGATAACTTGTCTGGTTGAGGCAGACTGACAGAAACTGAAACACACCTTCTTCGGATTAAATTGGACTGACCATTAGATGAACTGCTCCTCTGAATGATGTTACAGCAATGAAAAAAGCTGTATGGGCCACCTACTTTCATAAGTTGTCCACAGATGACCTCCCTGTTCATGGACTTTGTCTTAAAGGAGCAGACTTTTGGTGTGGTTACTTTAAGGAACCATTTGCACTCAAGCACAGACAATATTTAATTTACTGGACTTAGATTATATGTATCGATTTTTTTTAAGACAAGAGAAAGCAAAACAAAGGAATTAACACCGCTCTCTTGTCGCAGCCAGTAGGCATCAGCACTCTTATGTCATTCGTTGTCCTAGAAGAACGTAATATTTTGCGTGGCTCCACAGTTAGCCATATTGATACTTATTTGCAGAAAAGAGGTGCAGAATTAATAAGTTGCTCTCATTTGTGAATTATCTGCAATTATTTACCTATAATTTTACGTGTCATTCACATCATAATGTATATGTTGAAATGAATACATGTTTTATTTAATCATATGCTTTTCTCTGTTTTAGTAGTTTTAGTCACCCAATTGTTATGATTGAAGCTGAGGTCAGATATCAGACTTTGTCTACAAAAAATATATAATGAGCCCTGGCTACATTCCATACATCTTCAAACGTGCGAAGCTTGATAAATTCACGGCGTAAATTGCATTTACTTTATTGTGTGACCTCAATGCACAATGCTATGTAAGATTTTATGAAACATTAAGAAATTTAAATGCAAAACAAACTTTAATCTGTCAATTATTTATCCAAACAACAACAATTATTATTATTATTATTATTATTACTCTTTATTATTATTTCATTATTTTATTTTTTATTTGTTAAAATACCAAAAAGCAAATAAAAGTGGTCAAATATATCATCATAAGCATTCTCTTCCTGAGCCTGTTATGAATGAAATAAAACCAAATTTTAGAGACCTGAGTGACTCTGTTTTGCTTATAAATGCCTTCACATGGCCACTCTGACTACAAATGAAAGTTTCAACCAGTGCATATGGGAAACATTACACAAGAATGGTTTTGTAGGACTAAATACATTAAAAGTTGGTGTACTAGATGTAGTGATATGTTTCAATGATGGAGTAATAGAAGGTTGGAAGTCCTGAGAAATTTAGGCATAAAATGTGGCTATAATATGGAAGATCAATTGCTTGCATGTGATGGACAGTGGGTGCATGAAGCTGAAAGATTTGCTCTTCAAGTTACTAAAAGAAATGCCAAGAGGAAGCTTGAAGATGAAGAAATGCTGCAGGATGAAGACTATGCTTCAGGAACGGTCTGAGGCACAGTGTAACTGGACTCATAACTTCATTCACTATTTCCTCCAAGTTGTACTTTTCAGAATTTAGGTACGGATATTTCCTAAAGTTTATAAAGCATTGCTCTAATTTTTTTCTGTAACTTGCAATAGTCAATACATATGTAGTAGACCTAAGCTTTATTGCAGAAGCAACTAAATTGTAAAAACATACCTTTTTTAATAGGAAAAAGTAATAAAAATTAAAATGTAAGATGTGATAATTTTTTATCTTTGTAACATACATACTAGGTGAAATTAAAGAGGTCTAGTACCTCAGCCATCATTTCATGCATATCTGATAAAAATTTGGTCTCCCTCAAATGTATAACATTGGATTAAATCATATCTCAGTTTGAGGAAGCATTTTGGAAAAAAGTTGCATCAATTTCTTTATAATTTTTTTAATAATCCTAAGCAGGTTCAAAAATATACAAAATACTTCTAATTTGTTTAGAAAGTGTGCTGCATTACCTGTTACCAACAAAAAATCTGTAAAACATATACATTATAAACAGTGCCTGAAAGTAATAGGTGTTGATTTTTACACAATATTGAGCTGGAAAAGTACTCTGTATCCTTAAGTTTTTAAAGTGATAAAATGCCAGGTAACACCATGGTCCTCTAATACAATGATACATTGAAGAAAGATTCAGGTGCACATAAATTTATTTGATGTTATATTACACAGCACAGCTTAAATTCTCACACTATGCTGGTTTCATTGTACGATTTTTCTTGGATCTTATATACTCCCACTAACAATTTGAACATTTTTGCATACAGTAATGTCATTAATTACAGTCACAGAAGTTGTTCAAACTTACAGAAAATGTTATTATTCAGAGATTACAAATAGAATACATGAAACACTGGTACCCACCTGTTTTTATTTTTTTATTTTTTATAGAAACGTAAGTGAAATGGTTCAGATAAACAATGCAGGTAGCAAGAGGAGAACCACACTGGAAATGGCCACAAAGAAGCCCTCGGATGTTGGCACACCAGGTACATATAGTCTGCAGCCGCGATCTCAGCTCCAGTTCACCACCGGTAATGGAGGGTGAAGCTTTGACAGTGCCAGCCACTCAGGCTGGTGAAATGTCAGTAAAATCATTAGATGAACATCGGCAGAAGAACCTCAGACAGAAGCCAATGGGTAGTTTGTCAACAAGTGGCCACGAAAACATTAACAATTTTGTAATGCTGATTGTATTTTTGTTAATTAAACTCAAATTACATTATCCCAAATATTCACGCCACATTTTCTGCTGGCAATATGAGTACACTATTTTTTTAGTGTAGATGGAATACAGCAAGCAATAAAGAAATTAAAGAATAACAAGGCTTGCGGCAAAGATCAGATACACACTGAGTTATTAAGGAATGGTGGCCCACAACCAGAATTAGAAATACAGGTATTAATAGAAACAAATTGGAAAACGGAAACCATTCCTGTAGATTGGAAAACTGCCATTGTGTGCCCCACATTTAAGATGAATGATCCTTTTGTTTGTGATAGCTACAGAGGAATTGCCTTACTGGATGTCACCTATGAATTCTTATCAAGCTGCCTGTTATGCAGGCTGATTCCAATAACAGAAGAACTGATTGGGGACTACCAATGTGGTTTCCGCAGAAACAGATCCACATTAGATCACTTATTCACCCTTATACAAGTAACTGACAAGGCGTTGGAATTCAATGTAGATGTCCACAAAGTATTTGTGGATTTTAAAAAAGCCTATGATAGCATACCCTGACAGACATTCCTAAATATAATGAAGGAATTTATAATACCATCAAAATTAATCAGATTAGTTAAAATTTTTATTGATGAAACTTTATGTCACATAAAGACACTGGCAGGAGAAACTGAAGATTTGAAGGTGTACACTGGACTGAGACAAGGGGATGCCATTTCACCTATTTTATTTAACCTTGTCCTAGAGAAGACTGACAGAGAATTTTCTAAAACCGGTCCACCAGGGATCCAGCTACAGGATGTGAACATTTCTAGACTTGCCTATCTAGATGATGTAGCACATTGTAGTGTATTCTAGCACATTGGACAGACAGAAGTGGAAGAGGCCCATAGAGTAGGCGTATGATTAATAAGGCCCTTGCCACATTAAACAAAACTAAAAAAGATGGAATTTCAACATACAATCCAGTAACCTAAATAAATTCTTTGTTTACATTGTCAATAGGTTTTGTATTGTGAATTATCATAATTATGAAGTAATTAGGTGCCATTATGTTAAACAATAGTATAGCAAGTTGACAATATGACAAACAGAGTTGTTACAGGTTTCTAACATTATAAAATACAGAATATTTGGTGCCTCTTTTGTTATCCAATTGTTTGTAAATGAAAAGTCCTAATTTGTACTAAGCAAATTAACAATACACATTAGATTATATTAGATTAGATTAGAATAATATTACTTCCATGGATCACGAATACGATATCTCGTACTGATGTGGAATGAGTCAAATTTTCCAATACGTGACATAATTAAGTTAATTTAAAAACATAATTAAGTTAATATAACAACTTTTTTATTTTTATTTTTTCAAAATTTTTTTTTATAATTTTTGTTTGGTTTCTTTCTTTTTTTTTTAATTTATATCTAAAAATTCCTCTATGCAGTAGAAGGAGTTGTCATTCAGAAATTCTTTTAATTTCTTCTTAAATATTTGTTGGTTATCAGTCAGACGTTTGATACTATTTTGTAAGTGACCAAAGACTTTAGTGACAGTATAATTCACCCTTTTCTGTGCCAAAGTTAGATTTAATCTTGAATAGTGAAGATCATCCTTTCTCCTAGTATTGTAGTTACGCACACTGTTATTACTTTTGAATTGGGTTTGGTTGTTAATAACAAATTTCATAAGAGAGTATACATACTGAGAAGCTACTGTGAATATCCCTAGATCCTAAAATAAATGTCTGCAGGATGATCTTGGATGGACTCTAGCTATTATTCTGATTACATGCTTTTGTGCCATAAATACTTCATTCCTCAGTGATGAATTACCCCAAAATATGATGCCATATGCAAGCAATGAGTGAAAATAGGCATAGTAGGCTAATTTACTTAGATGTTTATCACCAAAACTTACAATGACCCTTATTGCATAAGTAGCTGAACTCAAACTTTTCAGCAGATCATCAATGTGTTTCTTCCAATTTAATCTCTCATCAATGGACACACCTAAAAATTTTGAATATTCTACCATAGCTATATGCTTCTGATTAAGGTCTATATTTATTAATGGCATCATACCATTTACTGTATGGAACTGTATGTACTGTGTCTTATCAATTCAGTGAGAGTCCGTTTACAAGGAACCACTTAGTAATTTTGTGAAAGACATTATTGACAATTTCATCACTTAATTCTTGTTTGTCAGGTGTGATTACTATACTTGTATCATCAGCAAAGAGAACTAACTTTGCCATTCCTACCAATGAATGGGAGTAATAGCCTATACTTTGCAATGAAATTGAAAATCACATTGCAGAGTTCAGCAGGCAAAATTACATATACAGGTCCTACCCAATGCCTCAACAATTAATCAAGATATTCAAATTCACTTCAAATTCTAATGAAAAATGACCTGTTACATTTCAGTAAACCCCCCTACCCCCTCAATAAAAGCATTATACATCACAGGTCAAACAAAACTTTTGCATACAATCTAAGAAACAGCTAACAAAGTACAATAATGTATGCATTCACACACATGACAGTAATTGCAGTACAAACAATACTCCCTCTAGAAGTGATCAGTCATGTGAAACAGTAGAACTACATATACAACTAAACTTTTTCAACTTTTCCATACATAATGCATAACCAGTCTGTAAGAATCTGGGTACAGATGAGTTCTATGAGATATGACATGATCCATACATTAGAGTTCACTATTTTACTTACACAATCGATGTACACTGTCATGGATTGTGCTTCCTAATATAACGCATGCCAAATCCAGACTAAATTGGCAGGAAGTCTCTACTAACTGCTGCTTCATAGTTTTGGGAAGTCCCACTCATCAAGCCCACACAGAGCACCCCCCACCCTCTCCCCTCCCTTTTAGTGTGGATGATGGGATGAGGAGAAAGGAGAGGTGAAATGTTAGTGTGGTCATCTTCACACATCTACCACCCATGTCATGGCTGGCTCTGACACAGGGCACAGGTGGACTGTTTCTTGCAGGGTGGAGATGCAAATGCACATGCATGGTCATGCAATAGCTATTATTGGTGTGAAGTGTAATGGGACCAGTTCTTGCAGGGATCATAGGGTATGTGTCACCAGCTCAAGAAATCACAACTGCAACAAGGATGGCACATCACATGCCCTGCACTACAGTTATCACCTGTTGTGGGAGGGATTTGTTTGATACTGGTGAATTGTATGCCACAACTTGGTCATGCAGTTGTTGCAGTCATTCAGGAGGGAACAGATGTTGTAGAGATGGCTTCTTGTGAGTAACAAAGTTGGCCACTAGATGCTGGTAGAATCATGGTATGCTATTGGAGTGTCTTGTTCAGTGCAGTAACATTGTTCTCCAGGCAGCTCAAATGCTGCAGTATGATGCCGTTGAGGGTGTTGTTGTATGTGACAGGTGGGCATCTCAGGTAGGATCAGCAATTCAGCATGCATGAAGTGGGTCACACAACACTGGTGAAGAAGTGTGCACAGCCATTAGCATTTGCATGTGGGACAACTGAAATGACAGAGAACCAGCATATACATGTAGTGAGTGGCTGAAGATTTACTTCTACCACACAAGACGTTGTGGTGTTTTCAATTGGGGGTATGGCATCATGGCTAACTCATGGTGGGGAGTGGCAGTGGCCTCATTGTCGATGGTCCAGTGAGGTTGTGATACCTCAGGCAGCTGGTATGGCATTGTAATGAGGGTGTCATGACTGGTGATGGTCAGTTGGATTTATGTGAGTTTGGATTCATGCCATCGTGAGGCAAGTGGAAGATTGAGTGAGGCAAGATGGCTGCCACTATCGACTGTACAAAATAGTAGGGTGAGAAACAATGTCCAAGACTGTTCAGCTGGTTGAAAGCTGCAATTAATAATTGTGAAAATGTTTACTGTGCAAACACAGCACAGTCAAAACAGTAGCACTGATAAGGGCATACTATCTATCTGGATAGTGTGTGTCTGTTCAGAACTGTAACGATACTTCATACTTGAATTTAAGTCCCAGGGATTGTGTTCAATGCACTATTGTGGAGTACAAAGTATGTCAGTTATATATTTCATGTCTAAATGAGCCACTTAATGCACGCTGATGGAGGGCAAAATACTGTAGATGCACTGGGTGGTTGGTGCACTATACAGTTGTGGTGCTGTTTTGGGTTTTAACACTGTTTGATGTACCACACATAAATGTTCTATGCACAGCATGGCACATAAAATGTGGATGCATGAAAATCACTGTAAGTTCATCCAAAATGCATAGTGGTGGAATGTGATAATGTTGTTGTGGGGTAACCAGCTCAGTAGTAAAGTGGGACATTTTGATGCGAAGCAGTAGTCGGAGTCACCAGTGTAGGAACATGATAAGATATGATATGATAAGATATGATATGATAAGATATGACACAGATTCTTACGTTAGAGTTCACTGCCTTATCTCCATAATTTATATACACAGTTGTAGATTATATGTCCTAATATAATACTGGTTGAGCGCAGACTAACCTGGCAGAGAGTATCTAAGAAGTGCCACTCGATAGACAGAGAGGTTGTGTCGGGGAGTCTCGCTGGTCAGGTCCCCACAATTATTTTTCTTTAACATAGCTCAATTTCAGTGGTAATGGAATGAGTCTGACAGATATCTCCTAGCATTCATATTGAGGCAGGCAATCACAACTCAATCTTAACCTCTCACTTCAAACATAGCACATAGTGATACAGGAAGCACTACAGATCTTTCATAGTAAGTTATCAATACATTATTTCTCTTCATTTACTGTAATCTCAGACAGTCAAACATAAGTATTTTCCCATTTGCTAAAAACACATACAATAAGCTATCAACATTTGACCAACACAGAACATTTATACTCAAATACATCTTTTCTTTCCACACAGAGCACATAACTATAAATTTGCTTCCTTCCTATGACAAGGAACTTCCAGTAAATTATCAGTTCTCTCTTTCGAATATGTACCAAATCATCCATAGTGCATATTCCTTCTAGAATCATTTCAGTATATCATGTCTTAGTCATACAGTGTGTGTAAGTAAACTTGTGTAATAGAAAGGTTTCCACAGTTTATATCACCACATAAGAACTCAAATATCAATTTTATATACACCATAAGTAATGTGAATTAGTAGGTCAACTGAATTAAATTTTATTTGATCCTGTAGAGTCACATGGTGTACAGTGCATGAACATATAATATAGGAAACGTCAAAAATAGGAAACATTGTCACATACTTCTTAACATTTTTTTCTTATATTCTAACATCATTGTTTATAAACAACAATCTAAACTAATATAATATAATAAGTACTCTTCAACACTATAAAGTTCCTTTTCTACCAGACAGTCTTTGAGGTTCTTTGAAAATTTAGTGTGATGTACAAAGTCACACAGCTTATTAGGCAAACGTCTCAGTAATTTGATACCTGAGTACTGGGATCCTTTTCCAAGCATTGTGAGTGAGTGGGACATGCTTCATATGACATTCTTTCTTTGTGTGTTTTGGCTGTGTGCACTAACATTTGTAGTCCTCTCTGCATTATCTTTTGCAGGTTTGTTCTGAAGACTCCATAGTTTACTGAGTACATATGATGCTTGTCTGCATACTGTGACAGCTGACTCATTAAGAATATGATGGAGCTAATTTTCTTACAGACAGAATTAATATGTTGCTTCCATTTCAGCTCACTATCCACAGCAATACCTAATAATCTAATGGGTTCTATTTCTTCTAGTCTTGTTTCAAACACCTCTAAAACCATGAGCATAGTCTTCTCTTTATTTCTGAACTCTGCATACATATTCTATTTTAGGTTTATAATTCAATTTTCCAGAAGCCACTAAATGGTGATATTTGCAGATTTGTAAGCTTTTCTGTCAAGTTTTTCAACCATTCTCATGTCACCTGTGTACAATATTTTCTTTCACTTCTCTTCAACACCAGTGTCATCAACAAACAGCTTAAACAGCAATGGCCACATTACAAATCACTATGGGTTTGGTTTCTGACTCAAGCAAGCAATAACACCCCAACTGTCGCTCAAAGGAAGTTTGCAAATGAGTTCAAGCTGAAGACAACTGGTCCAAATGTGCCAGCAATCAAGAATTTGATTTGCAAGTTTGAGAGAATGGGTAATGTTCGGGATGACAGTGATGGCAATCTCAGTCATCCAGAAAGGGTGAAAATGTCTGAAACCACAGATAAGGCACGCACTGTGTTTCAAACCAGCCACTGGAAATCAATCAGACTAGCTGCACAACAGGTCAGAATCAACTAGGAGATACTGCAACAAATTGTTGTTGAAGAAATACATCTCTACCCATAAAAAGCTCAAAACCATCAGCAATTAACCCCCAGGGCCATGGAACAGTAGTTATGTTTTGCTAACGCTATTGTCCACCGAATTGAAGGGCAGGACTTTGATGCAAATATGGTTTGGTTTAGTGATGAAGCCCACTTCCATTTAGATGGATGCATCAGTAAGCAAAACTGGTACATTTGGGAGACTGAGAATCTACATTTCATGATCAAGAAGTCTCTTCACCCTCAGCTCGTGTCTGTGTGGTGTGCAATGTCCAGTCACAGAATAATCGATGTGATATTCATTGATGGTGCAGTGACTAGCAAATGGTACATGAAGGTTTTAGAAAGATAATTTCATCCCCATTTTCTAAAGTGACCCTGATTTCAACAAGATGTGCTTCATGCAAGATGGAGCTGGACCCTACCAAAGGAAGAGAGTCTTTGATGTTCTGGAGGAGCAGTGTGGGGACCGCATTCTGGCTCTGTGGTACCCAGAGACCACTGGAATGGGCCTCAACTGGCAGCCATATTCTCCGAATCTGAACAATGGGACTCCCTTTTGTAGGGCTATATGAAAGGCAAGGTGTACAACAATAACCTCAAAACCATTTCTGGCCTGGAAACAGCAATTCAGGAAGTCATCGGCAGCATCAATGTTCTGACACTTCAGTGGGTCATCCAGAATTTTGCTATTTGTCTGTGTTACATCACTGCCAATGACGGCCTGTCATAACCTAAATCCAGATATCTGTAGTGACATTTACATGTTGAATAAAATGTGTGCATGCAGTAGTCTGTAACTAACTTATGTTTCTTTTTTTCATATAGCTCAATAATTGTCACCTTGTATGTGAATGCTTGAATTTGAGATTTATGAAATGTTTTTTTGTTGCTGGACACATGAAGTATGCATCAACATTACTGTGTGCATACACTTGGATTTAGGTATGTGATTTGTTGAATTCAGAGTTTCCAATTATAATTGAAATGTGCACTAGTACAACTGGTACAAACACTAATTGAGCAGAACTATGTTCTTGAAACCAATCACAGAAGATGAACTGAGGAGAACTATACAAAAACTGAAGTCCAAGAAATCAGTGGTGATCATGAAATACCCAATCATACCATAAAGCAAGTAAGTGATCAAATAATCTCACCATTGCTGGACATACCAAATAGCTCTTTCAGGGATAGAATTTTTCCAGAAAAACTGAAGACAAGCAGGGAGGTATCAGTGTACAAGAAAGGGGATAGGGATGATCCCCAACAACTACAGGTCAGTTTAATTGATGCTTATGTACAATTGATTAGTTGAGTATCTGGAGAAATGCAACATTCTTATGCCATCACAGCATGGTTTCAGAAAGAATAAATCTATGGAATCAGTGATGCTAGTCAGACAGAATATGTTATACAGTCCTTTGATGTGAAACAAGTTGTATCTACAGTGCTCCTGGATCCATCCAAAGCATTCATCACCACAGACCATGACATTCTGATAAGGAAATTGGAGAACTATGATATTCCAGGGCAAACAGGCAAGTGGATGTAATCATAATCATGCAACAGGAAACATATGTATCAATTGGAAATGCTTTTGAGTCAGAAACCAAAGCCACAGTGATTTGTAATGTGGTCATTACTGTTTAAGCTGTTTGTTGATGATACTGGCATTTAAGAGAAGGGGAAGAAAATATTGTACACAGTTGACATGAGAATGGTTGAACAACTTGAGAGAAAAGCGTACATATCTGCAAACATCACCAGTTAGTGGCTCCTGGAAAATGGAATTATAAACCTAAAAAAGAATATGTATACAGAGTTCAGAAATAAAGAGAAGACTGTGCTCATGGTTTTAGAGGTGTTTGAAAAAAGACGAGAAGTAATAGAACCCATTAGATTCTTAGGTATTGCTGTGGATAGTGAGCTGACATGGAAGCAACATATTAATTCTGTCTGTAAGAAAATCAGCTCCATCATATTCTTAATGAGTCAGCTGTCACAGTATGCAGACAAGCATCATATGTACTCAGTACACTATGGAGTCTTCTAAACAAACCTGCAAAAGATAATGCAGAGTGGACTACACACCCACAACACACAAAGAAAGAATGTCATATGAAGCACATCCCACTCACTCACAATGCTTGGAAAAGGATCCCAGTACTCAGATATAAAATTACTTAGAATTTTGCCTAAAATACTGTGTGACATTTTACATGACACTAAATTTTCAAAGAACCTCAAAGACTGTACTTATGTTTGACTGTTTGAGATTACAGTAAATGAAGAGAAAAAATGTATTGATAACTTACTATGAAAGTTCTGTAGTGCTTCCTGTATCACTATGTGCTATGTTTGAAGTGAGAGATTAAGATTGAGTTGTGCTTGCCTGCCTCAATGTGATTGTCACCCTCATTCAATTACCACTGAAAATGAGCTATGTTAAAGAAAAAGAGTTGTGGGGACTTGACCAGCGAGACTCCCGGACACAACCTCTCAGTCTATCGAGTGGCACTTCGTAGATACTCTCTGCCAGTTTAGTCTGTGCTCAACCTATATTATGTTAGGACATATAGTCCACAACTGCTTATATACATTATGGAAATAAAGCAGTGAACTCTAATGTAAGAATCTGTGTCATATCTTATCATGTATCCAAGTTCCTACGCTGGTGACTCTGACTAATGCTTCGCATCATAATGTCTCACTTTACTACTGAGCTGGTTACCCCACAACAACAACATTATCACACTCTAACATTATGCATTTTGGATGAACTGACAGTGATTGTCATCCATTCACGTTTTATGTGCCATGCTGTGCGTAGAACATTTATGTGTGGTACATCAAACAGTGTTAAAACCCAAAACAACACCACAACTATGTAGTGCACCAACCACCCACTGCATCTACAGTATTTTGCCCTCCATCAGCGTGCAATAAGTGGCTCATTTAGACATGAAATATATAACTGACATATTCTGTACTCCACAATAGTGCATTGAACACTATCCATGGGACTTAAATTCAAGTATGAAGTATCATTACAGTTCTGGACACACACACACTATCCAGATAGTTAGATAGCATGCCCTTATCAGTGCTACTGTTTTGACTGTGCTGTGTTTGCACAGTAAACATTTTCACAATTGCTAATTGCAGCTTTCAACCAGCTGAACAGTCTTGGACATTGTTTCTCACCCTATTATTTTGTACAGTCGATAGTGGCAGCCATCTTGCCTCACTCAATCTTCCACTTGCCTCATGATGGCATGAATCCAAACTCACATAAATTCAGCTGATCATCACCAGTCATGACACCCTCATTACAATGCCATCCCAGCTGGCTGAGGTATCACGACCTCACTGGACCATCGCCAATGAAGCCACTGCCCCTCCCCACCATGACAGTTAGTCATGATGTCATACCCCCAATTGAAAACACAACATCTTCTTGTGTGGCAGAAGTAAATCTTTGGCCACTCACTACATGTCTATGCTGGTTCTCTGTCATTTCAGTTGTCCCACATGCAAATGCTGATGGCTGTGCACACTTCTTCACCAGTGTTGTGTGACCCACTTCATGCATGCTGAATTGCTGATCCTACCTGAGATGCCCACCTATCAGATACAACAACACCCTCAACAGCATTATACTGCAGCATTTGTGCTGCCTGGAGAACAATGTTACTGCACTGAACAAGACGTTCCAACAGCATACCATGATTCTACCAACATCTAGTGGCCAACTTTGTTACTCACAAGAAGCCATCTCCACAACATCTGTTCCCTCCTGAATGACTGCAACAACTGCATGACCAAGTTGTGGCATACAATTCACCAGTATCAAACAAATCCCTCCCACAACAGGTGATAACTGTAGTGCAGGGCATATGATGTGCCATGCCTGTTGCAGTTGTGATTTCTTGGGCTGGTGACACATACACTATGATCCCTGCAAGAACTGGTCCCATTACACTTCACACCAACAATAGCTATTGCCTGACCATGCATGTGCATTTGCATCTCCACCCTGCAAGAAATGGTCCACCTGTGCCCTGCGTCACAGCCAGCCATGACATGGGTGGTAGATGGGTGAAGACGACCACACTAACATTTCACCTCTCCTTTCTCCTCATCCCTTCATCTACACTAAGGTGGAGGGGAGGGGGGGGGGGGATGCTCTGTGTGAACTTGATGAGTGGGACTTCCCAAAACAACATCTGTCACTATGAAGCAGCAGTTAGTAGAGACTCCCTGCCAATATAGTCTGGACTTGACATGTGTTATATTAGGAAGTACAGTCCATGACAGTGTACATCGATTGTGTAAGTAGTGAACTCTAATGTATGGATCGTGTCGTATCTTATAGAGCTCATCTGTACCCACGTTCTTACAGACTGGTTATGCATTATGTATGGAAAAGTTGAAAAA
The DNA here is from genome assembly GCF_023864345.2 of Schistocerca serialis cubense. Taxonomy (NCBI): domain Eukaryota; kingdom Metazoa; phylum Arthropoda; class Insecta; order Orthoptera; family Acrididae; genus Schistocerca; species Schistocerca serialis. The sequence continues at coordinate 524,848,437 of NC_064641.1, forward strand.
GTTTTGTTGTATATGAGTTCTATTGTTTCACATGACTGATCACTTCTAGAGGGAGTATTGTTTGTACTGCAATTACTGTCGTATGTGTGAGTGCATACATTATTGTACTTTGTTGGCTGTTTCTTGGATTGTATGCAAAAGTTTTGTCTGACATGTGGTTGTATAATGCTTTTTTTGAGGGGGCGCGGGGTTTACTGAAACGTAACAGGTCATTTTCCATAAGATTCTGAAGTTAATTTGAATCTCTTGATTAATTTTTGAGGCATAATGTAGGACGTGTATATGTAATTTTGCCTGCTGAACTCTGCAATGTGATTTTCAATTTCATTGCAAAGTATAGTGTATTACTCCCATTCATTGGTAAGAATGTGTATTGTTAATTTGTTTAGTAGAAATTAGGACTTTTCATTTACAAACAATTGGATGACAAAAGAGGCACCAAATATTCAGTAATTTATAAGGTTAGAGACCTGTAACAACTCTGTTTGTCATATTGTTAACTTGCTATTCTAATGTTTAACACAATGGCACCTAATTACTTCATAATTATGATAATTCACAATACAAAACCTATTGACAATGTAAACAAAGAGATTATTTGGGTTACTGGATTGTATGTTGCAATTCCATATTTTTTAGTTTTGTTTAATGTGGCAAGGGCCTTATTGAATATATGCCAACTCTATGAGCCTCTTCAACTTCTGTCTGTCCAATGTGCTACAATGCACTACAATGTGCTGCATCATCTAGATAGGCAAGTCTAGAAAAGTTCACATCCTGTAGCTGGATCCCTTGTGGACCGGTTTTAGAAAATTCTTTGTCAATCTTCTCTAGGACAAGGTTAAATAAAATAGGTGAAATGGCATCCCCTTGTCTCAGTCCAGTGTACACCTTCAAATCTTCAGTTTCTCCTGCCAGTAACTTTATGCGACATAAAGTTTCATCTATACACATTTTAACTAATCTGATTAATTTTGATGGTGTTTTAAATTCCTTCATTATATTTAGGAGTGTCTGTCAGGGTATGCTATCATAGGCCTTTTTAAAATCCACAAATACTTTGTGGACATCTACATTGAATTCCAACGCCTTGTCAGTTACTTGTATAAGGGTGAATAAGTGATCTAATGTGGATCTGTCTCTGCGGAAACCACATTGGTAGTCCCCAATCAGTTCTTCTGTTATTGGAATCAGCCTGCATAACAGGCAGCTTGATAAAAATTCATAGGTGACATCCAGTAAGGCAATTCCTCTGTAGTTATCACAAACAAGTGGATCATTTTTCTTAAATATGGGGCACACAATGGCAGTTTTCCAATCTACAGGAATGGTTTCCGTTTTCCAATTTGTTTTTATTAATACCTGCATTTCTAATTCTGGTTGTGGTCCACCATTCTTTAATAACTCAGTGTGTATCTGGTCTTTGCCACAAACCTTGTTATTCTTTAATTTCTTTATTGCTTGCTGTATTCCATCTACACTAAAAAAATAGTGTACTCATATTGCCAGCAGAAAATGTGGCGTGAATATTTGGGATAATGTAGTTTGAGTTTAATTAACAAAAATATAATCAGCATTACAAAATTGTTAATGTTTTCGTGGCCACTTGTTGACAAACTACCCATTGGCTTCTGTCTGAGGTTCTTCTGCCGATGTTCATCTAATGATTTTACTGACATTTCGCCTTCCTGAGTGGCTGGCATTGTCAAAGCTTCATCCTCCATTACCGGTGGTGAACTGGAACTGAGACCGCGGCTGCAGACTATATGTACCTGGCGTGCCAACATCCAAGGGCTTCTTTGCGGTCATTTCCAGTGTGGTTCTCCTCTTGCTACCTGCATTGTTTATCTGAACCATTTCACTTACGTTTCCATAAAACATTAAAAAAAAAAAAAACAGGTAGGTACCAGTGTTTCATGTATTCTATTTGTAATCTCTGAATAATAACATTTTCTGTAAGCTTGAACAACTTCTGTGACTGTAATTAATGACATTACTGTATGCAAAAATGTTCAAATTGTTAGTGGGAGTATATAAGAGCCAAGAAAAATCATACAATAAAGCCAGCAGAGTGTGAGAATTTAAGCTGTGCTGTGTAATATAACATCAAATAAATTTATGTGCACCTGAATCTTTCTTCGATGTATAATTGTATTAGAGGACAATGGTGCTACCTGGCATTTTATCACTTTAAAAACTTAAGGATACAGAGTACTTTTCCAGCTCAATATTATGTAAAAATCAACACCTATTACTTTCAGGCACTGTTTATGATGTATATGTTTTACAGATTTTTTGTTGGTATCAGGTAATGCAGCACACTTTCTAAACAAATTAGAAGTATTTCGTATATTTTTGAACCTGCTTAGGGTTATTAAAAAATTATAAAGAAATTGATGCAACATTTTCCAAAATGCTTCCTCAAACTGAGATACGATTTAATCCAATGTTATACATTTGAGGGAGACCAAATTTTTATCAGATATGCATGACATGATGGCTGAGGTACTAGACCTATTTAATTCCACCTAGTATGTATGTGACAAAGATAAAAAATTATCACATCTTACATTTTAATTTTTATTACTTTTTCATATAAAAAAAGGTATGTTTTTACAATTTAGTTGCTTCTGCAATAAAGCTTAGGTCTAAGACATATGTATTGACTATTGCAAGTTACAGAAAAAAATTAGAGCAATGCTTTATAAACTTTAGGAAATATCCGTACCTAATTTCTGAAAAATACAACTTGGAGGAAATGGTTAATGAAGATATGAGTCCAGTTAAACTGTGCCTCAGACCATTCCTGAAGCATAGTCTTCATCCTGCAGCATTTCTTCATCTTCAAGCTTCCTCTTGACATTTCTTTTAGTAACTTGAAGAGCAAATCTTTCAGCTTCATGCACCCACTGTCCGTCACACGCAAGCAATTGATCTTCCATATTATAGCCACATTTTATGCCTAAATTTCTCAGGACTTCCAACTTCCTACCACTCCATCATTGGAACATATCACTGCATCTAGTACACCAACTTTTAATCTATTTAGTCCTACAAAACCATTCTTGGGTAATGATTCCCATATGCAATGGTTGAAACTTTCATTTGTATTCAGAGTGGCCATGTGAAGACATTTATAAGCAAAACAGAGTCACTCAGTTCTCTAAAAATTGGTTTCATTTCATTCATAACAGGCTCAGGAAGAGAATGCTTATGATGATATATTTGACCACTTTATTTTGCTTTTTGGTAACCACACCAAGAATCTGCTCCTTTAGGACAAAGTCCGTGAACAGGGTGGTCATCTATGGACAACTTATGAAAGTAGTTGACCAATACAGCTTGTCTCATTGCTATAACATCAATCAGAGGTGCAGTTCATCTAATGGCCAGTCCATAATAACTCTGAAGAAGGTCTGTTTCACTTTCTGTCAATCTGACTCATCCAGATAGCGATTTACCAACAGATAGGAACTTTTCTTTCATTTCTTTTCATAGTTTCCTCAATCTAGCACCCATCCTCTTTTGCACATGTCCACAACACTCACATTTTGTTACCAATGTATCACCATAAGCATTGAACTCATTAATTTTATTTATACCTTTAGAGTCCCCATCACCTATGTACTTTTTGTATGTGATGTTGTAAATGGACACTGACCTCTAAAATATTTTTAGACCTCCATCATACTCCAAACCTCCACTGTAACCATCAAAATTCTTAGAACACTGATGTTCAATATGTCCTTCAGTGTTACCATGGAAGGTGTGGCAGGACTTACATAAGCACTCAACAAACAACTTTTCCATTCTCCAGGGAAGTAGCACTTACAACACCATTCAAGGAACAATGTCCTTGACGTTGCCCTGTCCCGTCAAATGCAACAGCAATGTCACTGGCTCCACTAATATTTACAGTTTCTCCTGCTGCATGTTTCCTAGATGCTTTAGACACAACCGTCAAGGCACCAGTATTTTTATGTACTTGCTGAACTTACTGGCAGAGGAGGAAGGTCCATCAAACCACAAAACGTTTGAGCAGTCTTTCTTTCTTTTCCTATTGGACACATTGCATACACTGACTTCAAATTCACATCATACGAATTATGCACAATGTTCGAAGTCATTTTTTAGGTGGATTTATGCAGGATCCATGCAGAACTACTAATTTTGATGTTAAACTCTTCCTGCTACTTTGTTGTTCAGTAATTTCCAGACAGCATATACCATAACATTGTTTACATTTTGACACTTCCTTTATCAAAGAAGATAAGATGTCCACATCAATGACAACAAATCCACTACAAACAGCATCATTGTTAACACAAAAATTTGAATCACCAGGAGCTGTGCCATGTTGGAGTTTCTTCCCTGAAGAACTGATAGGTTACTTTCAACACTGTGGCTTGTTTTGTTTGTGCTTTGGTTACCATGGAATTTCTTTTTATTGAATTTCTTGATTCATGGCATAGTTCTTGGGCAACAAACATTTAGTAACATGTGAACAAACTGCTTCAGTGAAGCAAAAGTAAATACTAGCAAAGATAACCGTTTACAGACACTAGAAACCTGCACTGTTATCAACATATACAATATATGAGGGTGAGTCAAAAGGAAACCATAAATTTGTAATAACAAATTAAAGTTTCACGCCATTATCCTGTAAGTTGGTAAGTGTGCTAAAAACTGGGTGCAGAATGGCCTGTGGGTGGCAGCACAGTGCAGATGCACACATACCATCGCAGTATCAGTATTAAGATGGCTGCCCCACTTGCGAGTTGTACCAGGGCAGAACAGTGTTCTTTTTTTCAGTTTTTGTGTAGTGAAGGTATGAAATCTATTGAAATTAATCAACGAATGAAGGTTCAGTACAGTAATGCATGTTTCTTACAGCAGCAAGTCTATGAATGGAGTAGGAAGTTCACAAATGGTGTGACTTCAGTGGAAGATGCTCCTTGTCCAGGTCAGGCACAACAAGTTGTGACTCCACAGAACATTGCAGCAGTTGAAGCCATAGTGAAAGAAAACTGCCAAGTTACACTGAATGACATTACAACATGTTTGCAGATTAGTCATGGGTCAGCACGCCACATTCTGCATTTGTGCTCCAGTTTCACAAACTGTCTACAAGATGGGTGGCATGGCAGCTGATTCCTGAAATGAGAGAATAACGTGTTGATGCTTGTGAAGAACTTCTTCGGCACTTTGGCTTCCTTGCAAGTATCATTACTGGGGTTCACTTCCACCAACCAGAAATGAAGAGAGCGAGCAAGGAATGGCACCGTTCCACATCACCAAAACCAAAGAAGTTTTGAACAGAACAATCAGCAGGTTATGCTGACTCTCTTTTGGGACAAAAAAAAGCATCATGAAGATGCAACATGACAATGCAAGGCCCCACACTGCCCGTACAAGATTTGCAACAATCACAGACCTGCAGTTTTAATGTCTTCCTCATCCACCATACTCACCAGACCTTGCCCCAAGTGATTTCCATATGTTTGGACCACTCAAAGATACAATGGGAGGAAAGAAGTTCCATCTGATGAAGAGGTATGCCACACAGTGTATGAGTGGTTGCACGAACTATGAAAAGAATTTTTTCTAATGGAATTTAAACACTTTGTAAGTGCTGGAGGACTTGCATTGAACGTGGGGGAGATTATGTTTAAAAGTGATACAGCTTTGTACCACTGCTGCACAATAAATAATATTTTTAAAAATATTTAAGGTTTTCATTTGACTCACCCTCGTATCGTATGTATAATTGCTGAAAACAGAAAGTTCACATTTCGTTCGAAATAATACTGGTTTCTGTAACAGAAATAAAGGGGATGTGCTGACATACATGACCGTAACTTTAAAATTTGGTATATATAGGTCATTTTTCATTTGAAACCCTATAATGTTTATATCAATATGATCAGGAAAGACTATAGCATTTACTAAAGTCATAAAAAAATTCGATTTTTCCACCATTTATAAGTACCCTATATCCTTAAAGCAAGATTCAACTGCAGCAGAGCAATTAAAAGGAATTAAATTCACACCAATATTTCTTTTGGACAGTCTCAGTTACATCCTTCCAACTTCAGGATCAACATTTTTAAAGACTTTTATTTTGATTTACTTTTGTTTGACAATTATTATCCCCAGCAAAGTGGTTACACTGCACTACACATCAATAAAACTGTTGATTGGTGCCTAAGACCATACTCATTAACATCTAAATTCTTGTATACCTATCACAGAGTCCAGATTGATTTAATCAACATTTGTGAATCTTCAATGCAAGAAATGACTGCAACAATATTATGAAAGGGAAAGTTGCTACTCACCATATAGCAGTGATGCTGAGTTGCAGATTGGCACAACAAAAAGACTGTCACAAATATAGCTTTCAGCCAGTAAGGACTTCATCAAAAATACACACACACACACACACACACACACACTCACACACACACACACACACACATGACTGCAGTCTCAGGCAACTGAGGCCACACTGAAGCAGTTTGGCCTCAGTTGCCTGAGACTGCAGTGATGTGTGTGGCCTCAGTTGCCTGAGACTGCAGTGATGTGTGTTTGAGTTGCATTTGCATGTGTGTGTGTGTGTGTGTGTGTGTGTGTGTGTGTGTGGGGCGCGTATTTCTGACGAAGGCCTTACTGACTGAAAGCTTTATTTGTGACAAATTTTTGTTGTGCCTGTCTGCAATTCAGCCTCTCCGCTATATGGAGAGTAGCAACTTTCCTTTTCATAATATTGTTACATTCCATCTTGGATTTTCCATTGTTAGAAATTATTGTACAATACTCAATGAAAATGAAAATGGTTGTTTGCAAGCTGAAGAGGCTGGTGACATCAATGAAAAGGAGCAAATGTTTCTTGGAATAAGAGATATTAAGGTAGCCACTGATGTCACCTGTAGAATGATAGAAGAATTTTTAAATTTTATCAGACTTCATAAATTGGATGCAGGAGATAATGAAGATACTATACTGCCGTTCATAGAAAAGTAGTACTAGAGATGACTCGGCTTATTGGTTTAGTGACTGATGATACTAGCCAACAGCAATTTTGCATTTGGGATGTGACTGATACATCTACTAGTATGTATTTTGGTGTGTAGAACCCAAATATACCTTTCAAAATTTTCTAGCATGTACCATTTTTGGGTTTTTAAAGGCTCTTTATTTTTGGTATTCAGTGTTTCACTTTTTGCTGTTCTTCTGTTTTGATATTTAATTGTTTGTTTTTTATTTGCAGAGGACAGCTAGAAGATCTACAAATCGTCAGTAAATGGTTCATGCGGTACACCAGTGGTGTGAATGAGATGCTCAATGAGAGTTTCCTGTGAAAGATAGTGCAAAATTTTGATGTTTAAAACTTACACTAAGAAAAATGGCAATTAGTAAATCTCACTGCTGTCTAAACCAGCCCGACAATTTTTGTTATGTGTGTGGGGAATTCACTCCAAAAGCCCAAAGAAAACCAATGACTCATTTGGTTAAAAAGGCATATGAATTGTATTTTGATTGTCCTGTTGGTGGTCAAGATAAAAATTTTGCACCTCATATTGCCTGCATAAGCTGTACTACAACCTTAACCGAGTGGATTAAAGGAAATCGCTGAGCCCTTCCATTTGCTGTTCTGATGGTGTGGTGTGGGCCTAAAGACTATTATTCAGACTGTATAATGATACAGCCTTCCCCAAAATTCATATGAAATGTCTGATACCATCCTTTTTTTTCTATGTATGCATCATCTAGATCTACATCTACATTTATACTCTGCAAGCCACCATACGGTGTGTGGCAGAGGGCGCTTTATGTGCCACTGTCATTACCTCCCTTTCTTGTTCCGGTCGCGTATGGTTCGCAGGAAGAGCGACTGCCAGAAAGCCTCAGTGCACACTCAAATCTCTCTAATTTTACATTTGTGTTCTCCTCCAGAGGTACTAGTGGGGGAACCAATATATTCGATACCTCATCCAGAAACGCATCCTCTCGAAACCTGGACAGCAAGCTACACTGCAATGCAGAGCACCTCTCTTACAGGGTCTGCCATTTGAGTTTGCTAAAAACCTCCGTAACGCTGTCACGCTTACCAAATGACCCTGTGATGAAACGTATTGCTCTCCTTTGGATCTTCTCTATCTCCTCTGGCAACCCGACCTGGTATGGATCCCACACTGATAAGCAAAGCTCGAGTATAGGTTGAACGAGTGTTTTGTAAGCCACTGATGGACTACATTTTCTAAGGACTCTCCCAATGAATCTCAACCTGGCACCCGCCTTACCAACAATTAATTTTATATGTTAAAAAGTACTACTGACATATATATGCATTTGTGCAGTTTAAGTATGAAGAGGCTCACCTGTTTTATAAAAACAAAGTCCAACTGTACTACAGCCATAGTGGCATGGTCAAATGTTAAATGCAAAATCAGTACAAACATCATTAACTATATGTAAATAGCATCATATGCAGGAGTCTTGTTGTCAGTAGCACTACTGTTCAAAACATGCTGCCATACAGTAGCCACAAGATGTTTGTGTTGTAAGTTCACCAGATGTCACTAATGTAGATATACACTAGTTTTCAATGATTAATTGAACAGCATAAAATAAAGGGGGATACAATAGTTGAAGTCTGTAATGTGCTTATAATGTATAAAAGACATTACAGTAAGAAAAAGTAATGAAAAAGAACACTACAAAAGTCAGATTGTTAAAAAGTGGAAGAGTTAAGAGACAGTAGTTGTCATATGCTCAAGTGCCAATATTCTAGATAATGACATGAGTAATAAACACCTTTGATACTGCACAGAATAAGCACAACATGCACACCCACACCCACACACAAAATAGTACTGGTAAAGATAGAATGAAAACCATTCCTAGGAAATGTGATGGCAAAATGTCCCTTCAGATAGAAAAATGTTTTAAAAAGTCTGATGTCAGTTGTGGCTTTCAGGTTGACAACATCCTAAAACTGCAAATAAAACATAAACTGAAAGGGAAGTACGACAAATTTGATGGCTGTGGAGTATACAGGATTGACTGCAGTAACTGTGACAAATATTATATCAGTCAAACAGGCCGCTCTTTTAAATTAAAGTTTAATGTTTTATGCATGACTTAGTATTTTCTTGTTCATTCTCTGTTCATTTCATATACTGCATTAACTAGACAATGTTGGTCATGCACTGTTACGGAATTTTATCATTCTTTTCTTGAAACAGAGTGCTGCAGGGTATGAGTGGCCCTCTGGCGGTCACGTTCCTCCAACCACTTCTCGCCTATGTGTAATTCTGGTGTTAGCACTAACAGAGGGCACTGTTTACGTGCAGCATAATGTTTTCTTTTATTGTGGCTTCTTTAGCGATTTGTTTTATAGTTTTTTAATATCATTCTGTGCACTATGAAAGGTGTTTTTTACTTATGTCATTATCTAGAATATTGGTGATTGAGCATATGTCAACTACTGTCTCTTAACTCTTCCTCTTTTTAACAATTGGACTTTTGTCATGTTCTGTTTCATCGCTTTTTATTACTGTAATGCGTTTTATATGTTATAAGCTCATTACAGACTTCAACTATTGTATCCCCCCTTTATTGAAAACTAGTGTATGCCTACATCTACATCTACATCTACATCCATACTCTGCAATCCACCTGACGGTGTGTGGTGGAGGGTACCTTGAGTACTTCTATTGGTTCTCCCTTCTATTCCAGTCTTGTGTTGTTCGTGGAAATAAAGATTGTCAGTATGCCTCTGCGTGGGCTCTAATCTCTCTGATTTTATCCTCATGGTCTCTTCACAAGATATATGTAGGAGGGAGCAATATACTGCTTGACTCCTCGGTGAAGGTATGTTCTCAAAACTTCAACAAAAGCCCGTACCGAGCTACTGAGCGTCTCTCTTGCAGAGTCTTCCACTGGAGTTTATCTATCATCTCCATAACACTTTCATTATTACTAAATGATCCTGTAACAAAGTGTGCTGCTCTCCGTTGGATCTTCTCTATCTCTTCTATCAACCCTATCTGGTATGGATCCCACACCGGTGAGCAGTATTCAAGCAGTGGGGAAACAAGTGCACTGCAACCTACTTTCTTTGTTTTCGGACTGCATTTCCTTAGGATTCTTCTGATGAATCTCAGTCTGGCATCTGCTTTACCCGCGATTAATTTTATATGGTCATTCCATTTTAAATCACTCCTAATGCCTGCTCCCAGATAATTTATGGAATTAACTGCTTTCATTTGCTGACCTGCTATATTGTAGCTAAATGATAAAGGATCTTTCTTTCTATGTATTCACAGCACATTACATTTTTCTACATTGAGATTCAGTTGCCATTCCCTGCACCATGTGTCAAATCATTGCAGATCCTCCTGCATTTCAGTTCAATTTTCCATTGTTACAACCTCTCGATATACTACAACATCATCCGCAAAAAGCTTCAGTGAACTTCCAGTGTTATCCACAAGGTCATTAATATATATTGTGAACAGCAATGGTCCTACAACATTCCACTGTGGCACACCTGAAATCACTCTTACTTTGGAAGACTTCTCTCCATTTAGAGTGACATGCTGCGTTATGTTACTTAGGAACTCTTCAATCCAATCACACAATTGGTCTGATAGTCAATACGCTCTTACTTTGTTCATTAAACAACTGTGGAAAACTGTATTAAACACCTCACGGAAGTCAAGAAACGTGGCATCTACCTGGGAACCCGTGTCTATGGCTCTCTGAGTCTCGAGGATGAATAGTATGAGCTGGGTTTCACACGATCATCTTTTTCAAAACCCATGCTGATTCCTACAGAGTAGATTTGTAGTCTCCAGGAAATTCATTAGCGGCATCTGGTGATTTTACAACACAAACATCTTGTGGCTACTGTACAGCAGCTTGTTTTGAATAGTAGTGCTACTGACAACATGACTCGTGCATATGATGTTATTTATATATATTTGATGATGCTGGAGCTGATTTTGCATTTAACATTTGACGATGCCACTATGGCTGCAGTACATTAAGATTTTGTTTTTATAAAACAGGTGTGCCTTTTCATACTTGAAGCACACAAATTCATATATATGTCAGTAGTACTTTTCATTATGGTCTATTTATTGTTTTTAAGCTGTAGACAATCTGCGAGTGTATTTGTATTTTTTTCCCCATTTTTTGCTGCAGATCTGATAATGGTCATTAAAGACCAAAACTGATAATCTGTTAACAAAAAGTTTGTGACCATAGATGTAAATTAGAGGAATCTTGTTGTATATAAGGGTCACTGTTTATTCGCGACAATGTCGCAGTTTGTGATTAATTTCATTTGTCTGATCGCACAGGTGGCACAGATAAAGGAAATAATAAATCAGTAGTTGCATCCTTGTTTTCTTGTACTTTATGACTTCATCCACTGGTCATTAGAAGCTAAGAAATGATGTATCACTGCAAATGAAAAGTGTATATCTCAACAAAGTGAGGCAAGTGGAATCTCACAACTAATGATTCATGTGTCTGACTGTAATTTTATTGCAATATTGTGAAAAGGAAAATTGCTACTCACCATATAGTGGAGATGCTGAGTCACAGATAGGCAAAACAAAAAGACTGTCACTAATATAGCCTTCGGCCAGTAAGGCCTTCATCAGAATTAGACAGCACACACACATGCACACTCACGCAAATGCAACTCACACACACTTTACTGCAGTCTCAGGCTGATGAAGGCCATACTGGTCGAAGGCTATATTTGTGACTATCTTTTTGTTGTACCTGTCTCTGACTCAGCATCTCCACTACATGGGGAGCAGCAACTTTCCTTTTCACAATATGTTACATTCCATCCTAGATTTTCCATTGTAATTTTATTGTAGTTTTTGGAGATGGACAATGCAACAGAACCACAGCAAATAGTGTTTAAAAATGGATGATAAAAGTGATGAGACTGTTGGGAGTGAAGGAAATACCAATGTGCCAGACAATCTAGCTGCAAATATTAATTCTGAAAGTGAACTGGGATTTTGTTAAGTAACAGTAACTTAAACTGTGAGAATAATGAACTTGGGGAATCAGTATCTAGCTCAACAATTGAGATTAGAATGCCAGCAGTTAGCCACAGATAGAAATGGTTGGACTACAACAATTGTTTGTTCAGATTGAGACAATGAGTAATGATCTTGAGCAGCAAAATGATCAGAAAACTGCTGAAATTACTAATTTACATCTACATAAATACTCTGCAAACCACCGTGTAGTGTGTGGAGGAGGATACCTTGTAACACTGCTAGTCATTTCCTCTCCTGTTCCACTCACAAACAGAGAGAGAGAGAGAGAGAGAGAGAGAGAGAGAGAAGAGAGAGAGAGAGAGAGAGAGAGAGAGAGAGAGAGAGAGAAATGACTATCTAATGGCTCCCTAATTTCTTGCAGCTTAACTTCATGGTTCTTATGCTAAATGTACATTGGCGGAAGCAGAATCATTCAGCAGTCAGCCTCAAATGCTGGTTCTCTAAAGTTGTGTGATAGAGCTTTGTGGAAAGAGCATTGTCTTCCCTCCAGAGATTCCCATTAGAGTTCATGAAATATCTCTGTAATATCTGTGCACTAGTCAAAGCCATCATTAAAATACCTAGAAGTCTGGCTCTAAATTGCTTCAGTGTCATCCTTTAACTCAGCTTGGTGGGGACCCAAAACACTCAAACACATTCACATTAACTTACACTTTTTTACATGTAGAGCAAGCTGCCATTCATAATACCAACTAGAATTTTGTCTAACACATCTTGTATATTCCTACAGTCACTCAATGATGACACATTCCCATACACTGCAGTGTCATTAGCAAACAGCTGTAAATTTCTGCTCACCTTGTCTGTCCAGTCATTTGTGTGCATAGAGAAAGAAAGCAGTCCTATCACAAATGTGTGGGGCACTCCTGATGATACTCTTGTCTTTCATAAACTCTCACCACCAAGGACCATGTACTGGGTTCTGTTACTTCAAAAGTCTTTGAGCCACTCACAAATCTGGGAACCTAAACTGTATGCTCAGATCTTCATCAACAATCTGCAGTTCGGCACTGTGTCAATTCCTTTATGGAAATCTAGGAATATGCATTCTGCCGATTGCCCTCCATCCATTGTCTGTAGAATACCATATGAGAAAAGGACAAGCTGAATTTTGCATGAGCGATGCTTCCTAAATCTGTTCTGATTTGTGGACAGCAGTTTTTCTACGTCAAGGACATTCATTATATTTTATCCCAGAAAATATTGAAGAATTCTGCAGTAAACTGGTGTTAAGGATACTGGTCTGTACTTGTGCTGATCAATTCTTTTGCCTTTCTTGAAAACAGGAGTCATTTGCTCTTTTTCCATTTGTTTGTGACTTTTTGCTGGACAAAAGATTTGTGATAAATGCAGGCTAGGTAAGGGGGCAATGCCACACATTAAACTCTGTAAAACTGAATTGGGATTCCATCTAAGAAGGTGACTTACTTGTTTTTAACTCTTTTTGGTTGCTTCTCTATGCTGTGACTGCCAATTTCTATGTCCTCCATGTGATATTCTGAATGACAGTCAAACAATGGTATGTTTATACAGTCCTCTTGCAAGAATGATTTCTTAAACATGGTATTTAAAACTTCAGCTTTCCTTTTGCTGCCTTCTGTTGCAACCCCAGACTGATCAACTGGTGACTGGATAGAAACATTTAACCCACTTAGTGATTTTACATACGACTAGAATTTCCTCTAGTTCTGCTGTATGCTTCACACATTTCTCTTCTTATGGATGGTTGAAGTTCTACTAACTTTCGCCTGTCAACATTCGTGTGCTCTTTTAAGAACCAATAGTGCAACAGACTCTGTTTCTTCACCATTTTTTTAATTATATTAGTAAACCACAGAGGTTCCTTTCCATTCATAATCCACCTACTTGGCACTTGTGTCTCCAGAACAAATTTACATAGTTACTGAAGATTAGATGGGTAGATCATATAACTGATGAGGTGTACTGAATAGGATTGGGGAGAAGAGAAGTTTGTGGCACAACTTGACTAGAAGAAGGGATTGGTTGGTAGGACATGTTCTGAGCCATCAAGGGATCACCAATTTGGTATTGGAGGGCAGCGTGGAGAGTAAAAGTCGTAGAGGGAGACCAAGAGATGAATACACTAAACAGATACAGAAGGATATAGGTTGCAGTAGGTACTGGGAGATGAAGAAGCTTGTACAGGATAGAGTAGCATGGAGAGCTGCATCAAACCAGTCTCAGGACTGAAGACCACAACAACAACAACAACAACAATTATTCTACATCTACCATACTGCAGTTAAATGATGTCCATTCATTATCTAAGTGGGATGTTAATGAGTGCTTTTCTGCTTTTTATAGCATAAACACTCTCTTGACTTTCTTGATGGGTTTATCAACTTTATTTACCATCTCCACTATGATGACATTGTGATCACTAATCCCAGTTTCTACACTGTCTGTGTCAATAATGTCAGGCCTGCTTGTAACTACAAGGTCTAAAATATTTCCATTGCATGTGGCTTACCTAACTAATTGTTCAAGGCAGTTTTTGGAGAACGTATCCCCAAGTATGAGATGAAGTGAATCCATAGACATTCCAGTCTACACTCAGTAGGTTAAAGTTATCATCAACTAACACTGCATGATATAGATATTTCTGTTACACTGATCATAGACTTTGCTTGAATGACTCTATAACTGTCCGAGCAGAATTGTGTGGCTGGTAAAAAAAATAATACAATTAATTTGATTTCTCATAGACCTGTTATATATGCATCCAGGTAACATCACCGTCACTGTCAAATTTGACCTAAGTAGAGACAATATTTTTGTCAACAGCAATGAACATCTGCACCCCCCTTTTCCTACAGTGGCATCTAAACTGTCTTCCCAATACACATTTCATGAATTGAAAAATATCTCAGAGCTTTCTGCTTTGTGTTTCTACCATCTCTCACTGCTGAGAATTATTTGAGCATGTGTAATATCCTGGAGGGCAGTAAATTTAGGAACCTTGTTATGAATACTTCAATAATTTACTGTTAAAATTTTGACAGTCAAAGTGTCTCTACTTTGAATGCAAACTGATTTTGCTCTTTGTGTATCGACTGGTGATTGCCCACCATAGGACCTCAAAGTACCTCCTAGCCTGAGAACCCCATGTGCAATCCACAAGAACTCCACTGCCCAAACATTTGCTTACTTTCTGTAGAGCACACTGGACATATCAAGGGGAGTTGTACAACTCTGCCCCCTATAAATTAGGTCCAGAAATCTTCAGCCCCAACCATCACAGAATTGATGGAGCCTTTGTATGAAACCCTTCACTCTGCTCCAAACCAAAAGACCCCAAACAACTCTTGGTATGTTGGTGCAAATTTTGATCTCTGTTTGAACGCCATGAGTGAGGCCAGCACTCTCACCAATTCTGCCAGCTGCCTTCACAAACTGAGGATGTCCTCAGAACCCAAGTGACATGTGCCACTAGTGCCAACATGAGCAAGAACTTGCAGACTATTGCATCTTGCACTCTTGATAACCAGAGGTAGGGCCTCCTCCACATCTTGGATAAGACTCCCCATCAGACACAATGAGTGCACGTTGTAATTATTTCTGGCCCTGGAAATTATTTCTCCAAGGAGTTCCATAACATGCTTAATATTGGAGCTCTGATGACTAGTAAACCCCTTCCCACATATACCTGCTCAGACCCTGCTTAAGTAGTGGCTACTTGTCCACCCACTGGGTGAATGGGTGAGCCCAGATGGCTACCCTCCACACTGACTCTCTGCCTTGAGTGACATGAACACATGACAAGCCACTAATCACCCTGCACTGATTGCGGATCCAACATACTGGGTATGATAGAAGGTGCCTCAACTGCAGAGCTTGTGGGTGAAACAAGTGATACATAAGGTGTTCCATGCAATGCACCAGGAATCATTCCTTGAAGGATCAGGTCAAAAGGAGTGTATAAGAATTTCAGGAAACATTAGAAAAGTTGCAGAAAGAACTCATCGATATGTTCACAGAAAAGCAAAATGAGTTGTGTAGCAAAGTTATTGCTGAACAGTGAAGGCTCATATTAGAGGCTCAAGAATTAAAACTTAAGCATGAAAAAGATTGTGTCTACTAAATTTGCACTTGATTAGGTGCAAAATAAAATCAATATGGAAATCACAAGAGTAAAGGAGGATTGTTCACAACACAAACAGGCAATGTTTAAAATGGTCATTGGCGAATAGGAACAATGTGCGAGCCTGCCAATCAAGTGGAACACATGCAGCAACCCGCTTCAAATGAGTGTATACTAGAAGAAAAAAGTCAATAACATGATACAAGAGAGATGCAGCATAACCCAGGGTTACAACTCATTAGTTTAACATGAAAGTTTAAACACACTTTCTGAACATCACATTTTGGGAAATAAAAAATAGGTACTTATATGTGCAATTTGAAAGACAGAGCATATATGTTTGGTGTGAAAGTTGCTATAACTACAGTCATTGCTGTGAATTTCAGTTGGCCTTCTTGGATAAACCATCATCTGTCGAACAACAGTGTGCCGGCTAATCAAAATTATTGATGCTGCTACCATATGAAAGCAGTGTTGGTACCATTTGTGAATTTTTGCAGAAGTATTGAGACCATAATATAGTTTTATATGAGTGTGTATATGACATGGAACTCAGAGTTCTTTATACAGTTATTACCAGTGAATGTTCTTGAGAGAATAGTTCTTACAAGATACAAAGACTTTGATAACTCATATTCGATATAGACTGAATTGAAAGTCTGGACACTGAAAAAAGGTGTCATGAGAACAGTTCATATTCTTATGAATGGAACTTTGCAACACTAAATCAGTGTAATGGTCATATCTAATGATGAAGATATGACAGCCACAAACAACCATGTGATAGATGGTAGCGTATCAGAAATAATTGCAGAAGTATGATTATCACAAGACTTAGAAATGATTCCCACAACAGTAAAGAAATTATGGTGCTGTTTCACATCGAAATTTGCAGGGAAACTGAATTTAGTTTCAGATGTGACCCACTCCAAAAATCAATATGCTGACATGTGGTGATCTATCATAAAAGAAACAATGCCAGCAGACAACATACATATCATTATGGAAGTCTTATTCACGAAAGATGAGCTACTTACTGAGGATGCCATCAAATCGATTTTAACAGCCACAGATGAGCAGTTTGATGTTGAGATCTTATTAGATTTTGGCTTAGAGATAAGCACCATAACAGAGAAGTTATTTCATGAACTCATTGATCATGTAGAGATGACTATTCTGCTGGTAAATAGATTCAGAATTGTAATCACAGTTGTAGATTGAAGCAAGCCAATCAGAGAATAAGCTCTGTTGAAATATAGAATTTTGCAAAAAGATTTTGAGCAGACCTGTTTTGTTGATCAATTTTTGAATGATGTAATCATTTTCAGTACAGATTAGGTGACAGAAAGATGCTGCCAACTAGATTTTGTTGAAAGATATATTTACATAAAGAATCAGGTGGTAGAGGCAATGTGCTTTAAAGGAATTGTAGATGAATACTATGAAGTCACTGCAGATGTGAACCTTCATTTTGTTAATGGGAAAGGAGATGTGGGAGTTCTGACTATACAAAATAATTATATGAAGTCTTGGAATGAAGTAAATAATGCTGCTGAAAATATTCAAACAAAATTAAATAGCTTAACAGAACTTACTGAGTGTCAAATGAAAGAGCTGAAAGAGGTTTTGCAGTTACATTGAAGTGTAGTTTTTGGAATAATTAGAAGAGGTGCTGGCAAATTAAAAAAAAGCCTAATGAGTCATATATATATGACGGTAGTATCTGCTCCCGAAAGAACAGTTACCGTGGATGACCATGCAGCTTTGCTAGAAATGAAATGATAATTAAATGGACACCCTAGCTGCAAACAGGCATTGATGTACTTCATTGGGGACATGTTGAAAATGTGTGCCCCGACCGGGACTCAAACCCGGGATCTCCTGCTTACATTTCGAGTCCCGGTCGGGGCACACACTTTCAACATGTCCCCAATGATGTACATCAACGCCTGTTTGCAGCTAGGGTGTTCATTTAATTATCATTTCATTTCTAGCAAAGCTGCATGGTCATCCACGGTAACTGTTCTTTCGGGAACCGATACTACCATCATATATAGTTAAAATATGACTTCCCGGCCATTGACCTTCTTGTGCGAATGCACACGCTATGCCCGAACTCATACGGGACTTGGTAGATTAATCTGCCATGAGTAATGAGTATGATGGGCAAATATCTATTAGGCGCACTACGAATGTAGTGGTGTGGACATGTTGGGAATGTGGATCTCACGGGAAGCGTGCAAGGAATAAGTCCCTGCAGACGCGCAATCCTCTGTGCCCGCGGTGGCTCAGATGGATAGAGCGTCTGCCATGTAAGCAGGAGATCCCAGGTTCGAGTCCCGGTCGGGGCACACATTTTCAACATGTCCCCAATGAAGTACATCAACACCTGTTTGCAGCTAGGGTGTCCATTTAATTATCATTTCATTCCTAATGAGTCATTTCATATAAAATTGTACTCTGTTCATTTAGCCAAGAAAGATGGCATTCACAAAGAGAGTCACAGCATGTTGGATATGGGAATCATCTGGCAGTCAGATAGTGAGCACTGTAGTCTCATACATGCAGTAATGAAGGAAGATGGTACTGTCAATGTGTATTGGGTACCAGAGCAATAACAGGATAATTCTCCCACAAATGGATCAACCTGCGAATATAGAAGAGCTATTACCATGACTTATTGGTAGGCTTAGCATATGTTTGGGATTAGCTCGGACAGTAATTCTATTCTGGTGATGTCCACGGTAGCGTCCAGGGCTGCAAAAATGTCTAGGGTTTGAGAGTTTGATGACTGGTGACGATTTTTTTAAAAAAATTGTAGCCATTTGTTTGACATGGTGTTTTAAAAATTCTCTAATGGCTGTTCATCTCTCAGCTGACCTTGGGGCAAGTGCTGACATTGACGGGAAGCTGTGGCTAGCAGTTCTCCCACAGTCAGTCATTTGGCAACACGAGAGGGGAAATTTGATTATGTTGTTTTCGTGTGTGAAATAACTCATCTACATGGTCTTGATCATTTATGTTTATTAATTTTCTGTCTCATCATTTAGCAGTGGGCAAAAGATAGCACATTTAATGTTAACATGCAAAAAGAAACAAATTTCTTGAAGTGTCTGATGAGATTAACAACGAATTTGTTTATTGCACACTATATACTGAAGAATTTCTGTTATACATAAAAGGAATGGTGATAATAAAGACCACATGGAAAACAGGTGTGGAAAGAGTGATATTAAAGACCACATGAAAATACCTGAACAAAGCATTGCTATTAATGCTACTGCTTCACCATACATAAGACATAGTTTTCCACCAAATGTGGGAATAACATTGCTCTTGAGTGTGTTGCTAAAGAGGCTACATTTTCAGGACACACTGTTAGTCATGAACCCAGTTTCAAAACATCAAACTGCCCATCTAAACTGGTTAAAAGGTTATATGAACCAAAATTTTCATCTGCTAGAACCAAAAGTGAAGCAAATATTATTAACTTTGGCTCACAGCTTACATTTGATAATGTATCCTTTCAAAAACATTAATGATGTAACAGGCTAATGATGGATAGCTCGAATGGATATGAAGTAGAACTTTTTCTGGTTGTTGTAAGATATTTCAGTCTGGAGGTGCAAATTCAAGTTGAAGTTTCAAATTTTGGCTAAGTATCAGGAGGAATGACTCAAATTTTAGCTCACTGTCAGTATAATGTCCAGCCTGTAAAAAAAATACAAACTTGAAGAAAAGTTTGTTTGTTACACTGGTGACAGAAATTATGGGAAACATTTGGATCTGCCAGAAGGGGCAGAAGTTCAGTTCCTTTTTTTTTAAACATTTCCTAAATGCTACTGTTCATTCAGAACTTCCTTGTTGTTTATTTTATTATGTAATGAAAACAAACAAACCATTCCTTAAATATGTCATGTTTACTGAAAACTGGAAATGAATAATTACAGCTTAATGATTCAATGAAAGACTAGTAATTTCAAACAAATATTCTAGGTTGAAACAAAAAAATATGGTAATATGTCCTGCATTGGACTTTAAAAAATATGGCAAGCCAATTTGGTGGTATCAAGTATTTGGTGGAAATTATTCCTCATATGCTCAGGAGCTTCCTATGTGAGTGCAATGTTTATCTCCAAGTAAACAGACTGGTTACTGTAGCTCCTGTGAATGTATAGAATGCTTCAAGCAGGTCCAGTAAGTTCACTATAGAAAGTGTTGTGTTCTTTGTTGCATGCAATTCCTATCCATTTCACATGTGATATGCACCTTGCATGTTCAACATTGTTATAATTCAGCTTTTTGGGATTATTAGCAGAAGCATCAGCTAAAAACACATTATAAACACACACACTTTCTGTGCCTTCCATCTTAAGTTCACAAACTTCTGAACAGAAAGTGATCTTCACAAGTTTTTTTTGTTTATGGACAATCATAGCTTAGTCTTTTGCCAGTTTTGAAAACATGATAAATCAACATAATTTTCCACTATAATTTCAAGCCTACTGGTACTCCCATTACTACCATGGGATTTCTCACACTTTTCAGTCCCTGAGGATTCACTGTCTTTCTCTTTGTTAGCACAAACATTATTGTTTTGTCTTTTAGATTGTCTGTTTTAGCTCATTTGCCTCCACTGTTAGTTTCTTGACTGTTAATGTTTGCACATGTCTCCATTAACACAGTGATATTAAGAACTAAAGAAATTTAACTTTGTTTGAAAGAAATCCCGAAATTACTTCAGGCCAGCACACAGTCAGCTCACTACTAATGCTAGTTGTCTTGCAACACCACAGTTAATGAATGTCAGAGCCTAGATTAAAGCAAAAATAACAGTATAAGAATGATGATTCACTTAGAAATGTTGAAGTTCATAATACTTTTGCAATAATTAATGAGTGAACATGTTAATGTTAAAATAGTAATTGTGTATTAATACTTTTGGTATGACTCCATAAATTTTATTTAAATTTTAATTTTTATGTATCCTGTGAGCAGGAAATAAACGTCCCTAGTTGGAATGTGTAATATAAATCATAGGTTGAGATGGTTTGATACAAGGGGGGAGGGGGGAATCCCTGAAATCTCCACACCCCCATTGCAAATCACACACTGACACACTGAACAAAGTTCCACAAAATGTGCAGTGATTGTGTGTGGATTGCAATAACAGATGAGAAAGCAGTTGTGAATTAATATTTCAAAACTGACTGTCATTAATCACAAAATATAGACCTAAAATATTTTTGCACAACAAAATTGTGTTTATAGATAATGTGACTTGTTAATTAATTATCGAAACTCACAGTAATGTCATTGAATTGCAGATGACATGCTGCCAGTATACAGTAATGTTAAGAGGGTCCTTTCAGTTCCAGATTGAGAACATTTTATGACACAAATGACTTTCCATTTGGTGCCCCCACCCCACCCCAACCCCACCCCATCCCACCTCTCACACACTTTGAATTGAACTGAATTTTATTTGATCCTGTAAGATTACATTGTGTACAGTAAATGTACGTGTAATATAGGACATGTCAAAGTATTAACATTCTTTATCACTTATTTTTCTACACCTTTAGCTTAAATTTCTACATCACTGGTAATGAGTAACAATATATACAAATTTAATGGCATAGGTATTCTGCAACACTGTAAAACTCTTTTTCAATGAGATAGTCTTTAAGTTTCTTTGTAAAGTCATTGTGAAGTACACTATCTTGCAGGGTTTTTGGCAGATTTCTTAGCAGTCTGATACCAGAGTACTGGGGTCCTTTTTCTAGCATTGCCAGTCGATGGGGTATGCTCCGTACTTCATTCTTCCTTCTTGTATTGTGGGTATGTAGACTAGCATTTGTAATCCAGTCCTCACTACCTTTTGTTTTGTATATATACAATGATGAAAAAGTTAAGATACCTAAATTCTTGAAACAGTTTCTGCATGTTTCAGAGGTCTTTCTTCTTTAAATGGTCCTAATTGCTTTTTTTTGTGATGTGAACACTCGTTTTGTCTCTTGTTTGTTTGAGTTTCCCCACACAGTCACTCCACACTGTCAGTATGGTTCAAAAAGTCCATGATACACTGTGCATAGAAGGTTCTTGTCCGAATACTGTGATAGCTGCATCATTAAGAATATGACAGAGCTCAGTTTCTTACAGACATTATTAATATGTTTTCTCCATTTCAGTTCTTTATCCACAAGAATACCTAAGAATCTAGCAGATTCTACTTCTTCCAGCGTTGTTCCATCAACCTCTAAATCCATGTCTACAGCCTTTTCCTTGTTTTTAAACACTGCATATGTAGTCTTTTTTACATTTATAACCAGTTCATTTTCCAACAGCCATTGACCTGTGACATTTGCAGATATGTATGCTCTTCTCTCAAGCTGTTCCATATTTTGGTCACTATTTAGTATTGTCATGTCATCAGCATACAATATTTTCTTTTCTTCCTCCTCAACACTTATATCATTAACAAACACATTAAATAACAATGGCTCCATTACTGAACCCTGTGGCACTCCATATTTGATGGATTTGGTTTCTGATTGATACGAGTTTCCTAATGATACATATTGCTTGCGGTTGCACAAGTATGATTTTATCCACTCACTTAGTTGTCCCCGAATGCCATAGTTGCTTAATTTTTGTATCAGCATTTCATGGTCAATGGTGTCAAATGCCTTTGAAAGATCCAGAAACATTGCAGAGACAACCTTTTTCTCATCTAAGGACTGTAAAATGTATTATGTTAGACTGGCAATTGCTGATTCTGTAGATTTATCCTTTCTGAAACCATGTTGTGAGGGTATGAGAATGTTATGTTTGTCCAAATAGTTAACTAATCTGGTATACATAAGCATTTCTAGGATTTTTGAGAAACCTGATATCACTGAAACTGGTCTGTAGTTGTTGGGATCATTCTTACACCCTTTCTTGTACACTGGCACTACCTTCGTTATCTTCAGTTTTTCTGGAAAAATTGCATCTCTGAAAGAACAGTTTGCTATGTTCAGCAGTGGTGTTATTATCTCCTCACATACCAGCTTTATTACATGATTTGATATTTTATCATCACCAGCTGATTTCTTGGACTTCAGTTTCTGTATAGTTTTCCGCAATTCATCTTCCGTGACTGGTCTTAAGAACATAGTACTGCATGATCTTTTTGGTACCTTAATACCCTTCTGTTTTTGACTATTTCTTTCCAATTTTAAGTTTTCTACTACACTGATATAGTTATTATTCAGTATGTTTGCTATTTCCATACCATCTGTGACCACTGTGTCAATTTTTGTTACTAATTTTGATATAGATTGCTTGAATGCCCTCTCTCTTTTGGGGCCCTAAGCAGCTGCTAATAATTGTCATACATCATCTATGCAAATCCTACAGCAAATTTTATTAGAATGATTTGAGTATTAGTGTTTATGTTTTACAGAACTGAATAATGAATACCTACTGACAATGGCACAAAGATGATGAAACATCTGACCTTAGTGTGTCCGGAGATGAGGACGATAACTATTGTTGTGTTATAAGTTATCTGAAGTGAATTGTGTGCATATCAAAGAAAGGACATTTTCCAGTACTGACTAAGCAGATGAGCCAGTACAGCTGTTAAGACCCTAACCTCGTAATCAAATGTAATGTTCCTCTGCTGCCACTTGGTGAGTAGATTTTTTTATCAATCCATTTACATTATATTATCAGTAATTGATTATTTTTGTTCTTAACCTCATAATGAAGAGGATGGAATTTGCTCTGTTCTGCCATCCTGCTTTCAATTTTCCTAATTTCATTTTAGACAAATGCCAGGATCATTTCTTCATTAAGGCCCTGACTCACCACCTGTTCTATCCTAATGAAAGCATACTTATATATTTAGTGTGTATGTATCTTTTTGAGCTGTTAATTTTCATCATATTATGATGATAAATTCAAAATAACTGCAAGATGATCCCCAAATGTATAAAGGAAGAAATATGTTAGGATTTATAAAAAAAAGACAATTGTTGCATAACAGGTGGACCTGAAATCTAGTAATTTCATCTGTGAACTTGGTCACTGCCACTGCTTCAAAACCAAATGATGAAACATATAGTGTCTAATTTAGTAATTAGAAAGACATTAGTGAAATTAATTTGCTCTCTGTATGATTAAATACTATTGATATGTTGTCTAACTTCAACAAGTATTTAAAATGACTGACGAAGTGGTAACCATGACCAGCTATTTTTAGATCAATGAAATTCACTTTGAAGCATGATTTAAGTTCAGAGCAGTTTCTGTTCACTTGTTATGACTAATGGATGGACTTTTACCATGAATGAACTACTTCCTCAATTCTGCCAGGGAAAGTGACGGAGATGACACAAAGTGTGTTATACCCTCCAACACAACATATTATTACTCCTCTCATGTAGATATTAGTGAGAACAACTTCTGCCATCATCTATACCAGATACCATATGCAACATATTGATCTTCAATTTGTAGTGAATCAATAAGGACTGCATTAGTGCTACCAGACTAGCTTTGGAGTCAGTTCATTAGGAGCTTCTGTAGTTTGTGCACACATTTTCTGTATCACTGCAAAGCAGCAAACTTTACTATTACACACTTGCAGTGTCAGTCATTTTATCCGTATCATCCTTACCTGGGTCCTCTCTACAAATGGTGACCATGTGAAGAATGGAAGCACCTACTATGGATCTCTGTCTATTCTCTGTGACATCTTCTATGTGACAACAATGGAACCATCTTGCAATTTTAGTGCCAAACAGGTATGAATACAAGGTATTGACTTATATTCAATTTAGTGCTTTGTACCAAAAATAACAACTTTTACCTCCTATGAAATGTGAGAGTGCAGTGATGGTGATGCTGACAATGCCCCCCCCCCCCCCCCCTCAATGTATCAGAATAATGTGCACCAACCACTGATATTTGGTTGACTTTGGTAATGAATGCAATACCAAAAAGATGCTGTTTGACAAACAGTCACAGGTGGACACAGTGTAATTTGCTCGATTCTGTTGTGCTTACCACATCACATACAATTTCACCGAGTGGGGCATATCTGGTGAGCCACCCAAAAACACTTTCATGGGATTTCCTTCTGTGTCACAGCCATATCGACAGCTCATCTTTCATTTCTCCCTGACCAGCTGTGATAACATGTGCATACCAGAATTTTTACCGCAGTACTGTTCACCTCAGTCCACAATGCTAACTGCCATCCTCTCATCCTGAGCAACCAGCAAGATGGTTTGCTATCACCAAGTATATTCTGTACAAACAGGACATTTGTGATGATAGCTCCAAGTTTGTCACATTACTGAGCCATCTAGGTAAGCACACCAGCATCATTAGTGACACTGCTTTGTCACCTCTGGCTACCAGCAAATATGACATAGCAAAGACAGCAATCATCCAATGCCTTGCCATAATGCTGGAACAGAAGTTATACCAAGTTCTTTATGTTGAATGTTTAGTCATCAAAATTTCTTCCCAACTCTGGAGAAGCCTTTGAATGTTAAGTGACATCACACTCATGCCAGATCACATCCTGTGGACACTGTAGATAGTGAAATTACACCCTCAGTTAAAATTACCAATGACACTGTATGAACACAAGTCATTAGAAAGGAAACTAATTTTGACAGACACACTTCTAGCTGTGTTTCATCAGTAGAGCATTAATTCAGTGGAAAAGAATGAGCAGCTCTGCCTCAGTCAGGCATCATGCCATGATGGGTAGCAACACACAACTGAGTGGAATTGAGTGTGCACAGACAAAGCTGGGGATGACATCACTAACAGCCACCCTTGCAGTGATGTCCACCCATCAAACAGGTGACATGATGACAACAACAATCTGGGCACCAAAAAGGAAGACATGGTTTTACCTTTGTTAGTTCCATCCACATTTCAATGATAAAGCATAGAAATGTATTACACCTTGTGATTACCCAAATAGAAAAATCTGTATCCACATTACAATTCCATGGAGTGAATGAATCACATCTTGCAGTGTATGGAACCACATCTCAAGCCTTAGACATGGACTTAGACAAGTTTTCATAACAGTTTTTAATGGCTGACATCAAGGACTCACACTGGGGGGCTGTGTTTCTAAGATATTTTCATCTATCTCCTGATTTGGCACATGGAACTCTTCCCCATAACATTAGCAGATGCTCTGTAACTGGGATCATTCACTGATACTCCACACCCATCCACGCAGCCAGGTTCTACAAACTCCAGCACATAAACCCTTCTTTCTGCCAACACACACAAACAGAATCAACAAATACTTCAAGCCTGTCTGGTGTGAATGTTGAAACTGCAACAGCTCACTTATCACCACTTCAACATCAAATAAGCAACAGTTGGCCTGCATGAAGAGCATAACTCTATACATGATGAAATTCGCATATCTACAGATGAGCTCACAGCTCCACCAGCATACTTAGAGTGGTTCATTAGAGAATAACCTCTTCATTCTGACATTATCACCATGAACATGTCAGTGAACTGCCTGCCTGAACCACCTACACCAACATTAACTCTGACAGAGGTCAGTCTAATCTATTTTTCTTCAGGTGCCATTGTACTTACTGTGCTCCCCTCCCCTTTCCCAAGCCTGATAGATTCACATATGTGGTTCAGGCAAGATGTTATCAACACCACACTGAACCATCTAGTCTTGCATAAAGCACATAGATTAGTCCCAGACAAACTTCACACAGACAAGTTGGCTACAGAGAAGTTATTACAGACTGGTATCATCAGACAGTCATCTTGTACCTAAGAAGGATGGTATATATAGACTGTTTGGTGACCATCGAGCTGTCAGTGTCAGCACCATCCAAACCAGTTATCCAGAACTTTACTTACAGTTAGCAGGCACCTCTGTATTCAGTGTGTTGGACTGTAAAAACACTTATTTGCAGGTCCCCATGAACCAATAGGCCATATCAAAGATAGCTATTATAATCCCTTTTGGAGTTTATGAATTCCTTTAAATGAGACATGGATAAAAATGCAGCACAAACTTGGCAAAGGTTCACAGACAATGTTCTTTTGAAGTTTTCCTTTTTCTAGGTGATGTTTTAGTCTTCCCTACTTCTCAGCACAAACACGAAGAGAATCTCAGACTAGTATCTGAAGCCTTGCATAAATTTATGGAAGGCATATGGCCCACATTACAGTGGACTGACATCATTAGTCAATTACCATGGCCATAGCATTTTCAAGAATCATGCAGATTCCTTTGTGTGATAAATTTTTATTGCAAACACCTACCTCATGCAGCAGCCATCAAGGAACCAGTAAGGAATGCATTTGCTGGGAAACACACAGTGATCAAAAGTGACATTCAATGGACTCTGTAGATGAAATGGGAATTCAAGCAAATTAAAGAGTGCCTTTCTCAATCTATGATGCTTGAATGCCCACTACCCACTGCAAGCTAATCCATCACCTAAGGCATGAGTGATTCCATGATTGGAGTAGTTCTCTGAATGTTGTTACTAGGAATACAACAATCACTAAGCTACTTTTCCAAAAAGTTGACTTACTCCCAGCATAAGGGTCAGGTTATAACAGGAAATTTTTGGTGGTGTATGAAGCATTACAGCACTTTATAGACAATATGGAGGGTAGGCATTTCACCATCTACACTGATCATTGGTATTTTGCAGATTCCATTCACAACCTTGTAAAAGATTGCTGCCCATGGTGTTTGTGTCATTTAGATTATACTGCACATTTCACAACAGATGTGTTTCCATGACACAGATTATCTCTCCAGGATCAATGCACTCTAAGTTGATACTGACTGACAAACTAGCAGAAACACAACTACAGGAGAGACAAATATGTGATCTCTTAAACAACACCACAACTGAGTCACACATAGAATACCAAATACTGCACTGTCCTGGCTCCTCAAAATGAGTACTGTGTGTTGTTTCACAAATTGTCCTTGATCACTAGTGCTTCTCAATATGTGGAGACTCATCTTTGATAAACTACACTGGCTGCCCCAGTCAGAGATCTGCCCAAAAATGACATTTTCTCAAACCACTTCATGTGGCCAAATGTCATAAAGGATTCAGAGTGAAATTTTCACTCTGCAGTGAAGTTTGCTCTGATATGAAACTTCCTGGCAGATTAAAACTGTGTGCCAGACCAAGACTTTTACATCTGCATCTACATCCATACTCCACAAGCCACCTGACGGTGTGTGGTGGAGGGTACCTTGAGTACCTCTATCGGTTCTCCCTTCTATTCCAGTCTCGTATTGTTCGTGGAAAGAAGGATTGTTGGTATGCTTCTGTGTGGGGTCTAATCTCCCTGATTTTATCCTCATGGTCTCTTCATGAGATATACGTAGGAGGGAGCAATATACTGCTTGACTCTTCGGTGAAGGTATGTTCTCAAAACTTCAACAAAAGCCCGTACCGAGCTACTGAGCGTCTCTCCTGCAGACTTGAACTCAGGACCTTTGCCCTTCCCAGGCAAGTGCTCTACCATGTGAGCTACCCAAGCATGACTCATGCCCTGTCCCCACAGCTTTACTTCTGCCAGTACCTCATCTCCTATCTACCAAACTTCACAGTAGCTCATAGGAAGTTTCATAAAGGATTGTAAGACATGGATGCAAGCATGTGGCGCCTGCCAGTGATGTAAAATATGATGATGTGTGCAAACACACTATGACCATTATTAAATCCCTAAAGGCTGCTTTCAGCACATTCACCTATACCTCATCAGGCTCCTCCTTGCTTCAGTTAATTTTCATAATATCTTTTCAACAATTGAAGAAGTAACCAGCAAGGTTGACATCATGCCAATATCTGGCATCACCGGAGAAAGTATGGTAAAAGCTTTTGTCAGTTTATGGATTTCCCATTTCTGTTGTCCCATCTTGATTGTGACTGATCAAGGTAGATAATTTGCATGAGCACCTTTTACTGAACTCTGTCACTTGTGCAATGTTCAGCACTTCCAAGCCACAGTGGCACTGGCACTGTATACTAAAAACAGATTTCATGTTGTTGGAAGGGAATAGTCCTGCACGGGTGCTTTTAGGTGTGCATTTGGCCTATAAGCAAGACCTCCATGCATCAGTTGCAGAAATCCTTTATGCAGAAACACCAACTCCATCAGTGAACTTCACAGAGCCATCCCTACTGCCAAGTGGGAAGGAACCTCTTCTGCTCATCCGTAAGGTGAAGTGGCACATAGCTCATTTCAAGCTGCCTTCTACCAAAATCACACAAAATCTTCATCCATTGAGCCATAAAGGGTTCCGACTACATAAGGCTGAAAGATGATACTGTCCACCTTGCATTGCAATCACTGTATTCACCCACAAAGAGTGATTAGGTGGGACAATAACACATTTGACATGTTACTGAAAGGGAAACTGATGACTGTTACTGTCAATAGGATCAAGTCTGCATGGATCCTACAGGATACTTCCGGTGCAATGAAAACTAGCACCAAACTCAAGGACAACAGTATTCACACCAATCCTAATGATGTTATAGTTGTAGCGTGAGTAGACATGCGACAATTTCAACCTGAAGACAGAGTGGTTAGACTCAATGATGACGTTTTCATAGTGGAAGGACAGCATGGCGAAAGGGGGAGCAATGAAGGGACACATCGAGGATTATACCCTTCCCATTACAGCATTCGCAGGATGTCAACCCAGACACTGTCTCCTATTGGCTGTCAGCTGACACATGGAATCCTGATGGTCACAGCTGCTAAGGAATAACCTCAGGCTCAGTATTCATAACCATGGTTTTGGTGCCTCCTTCAGTGAATGCTCCACCCTTCTCCAATGTTGATCAGCAATCCCATTATGAATGACCACACTGAATTCCCCTTGCTTTGCACACTAACATCTCTGCTGACCATAGCAATCACATCAAGCTCCATCCACTTGATGTGCCGAGAAATGGTCTAGATGTGCCTTTCTTAGGCAGCCAGCCATGGCATGGCTGGTAACGCATGCCTGTGTGAAGAGAATGTAAATGGCAGAGCTGTCCATACCCTCCCTCTCCCCCGACAGTGCTCTGCACTAATAGGTGGGGGCTCTGTAGTGGCTCAGCAATGATGGCGTCAACTAACTTGGGAATAAATATGTGGTGAGCAGTGAAGCGATGCTGCAAAAGTGTCTTTGGAGTTAGTTCATTCTGAGCTCCCACAATACGAACACTCATTTGGTGCACTGCTGCCAAGCAATGAGGCTACAATTACATACATGCAGACTCAGTCATTTTATATGGAGCATGTTCATCTGGGTCTTCTCTACAACCTAATTCCACGCCTGAAACAGTTTGAGAAAACAATACGCTGACTACCCACCAATGACACATTCAGTATTGTACCTGTTTAAATAATACCATGTAGCACAGAAAGAGCAAACAATTATTTCACAAAAATGTAACAACTCTTAAAAACTTTCTGATTCTGCATATGAGAGAAAAATGACAGCCAACAAAATGGAGACGAGGGAGCTAGTAACATAAAAATGGTGATATAAGTAAACATCTATGAAATTGTAGCCAGGTACATTATTCTGTGGCTTGATAGCTTAAAGATTTTAGTTTGAGCAAGACTACAAGTTTTAACTAAAGCAATGGAACCACATGATGTTTGTCACTGTGAAGACATAGTAATCACATTTTAAGGTTGTAAAAGTTTGTAGTTATCTCTGATATTAAAAAAACATGTGATTTTTAAACAAATCATAATTTATTTCATACAACAACAGATTTTTCAATACAAACACTGTTTATAGTTTTCCCCTGGAACTGCAGTTTCTGATACTACAAGGCAAGAGACTACAAAAAAACAACTGGACATCAAAATATCAACATTTTTGATAATTAATGGAAAATTGCTCAATTTTATAAACTATATTTTGAGGGAAGGAACAAATGGAGGTGTTACAATATGAAACTGAGATTAAATCAAATTTGCATGGCAAATCTGATCAACTTATATTGTAACATAGCCGTTAAATTGCCTCAGTTAATGAATTCCAATGTGAAAAAGTGCTAAATTCAATTATGTTAACTCTTGGATCCTTTGAAAAATTAAGTAGCATTTGCTGTATCAAAATGAAGGTAATGCATTAGTTTAGCTTGAATAACATTACTAATAGTCCACTAACAAAAATGCAGCGTTTAAAATGGCCATGTCACAGTATTTCTACAAAGCAGTTTGTAAAAGTAAATGGAGGACTTATGCATTTATTCAATGCATTTTCTATCGGGTAAAACAAATCATTACAACTGAAAACATTTATCCATATTTTTGGAAATCATGTACTATTAAATTACATCGTGATTTTTTTAGCTTTACTTAAAAAACCAACAAAATGCATTTTAAATTATACATATGTTAGCGACACTGGTGAAGCCAAAAATCTATCTTTGATGATTGGCAAGGAAGCTCTTCGTACTGGCCCATATTCTCTTATATTTCCTGCAGTGTTGAAATTCAGCCTGGAAATTGAAATAAAAATCACCTTACTTTGTATAGATTCTTTGTAATATATAAATAATTTTTTAGAACATTTCTCATGGACAACAGCAGCTTTTTCTTAGTATTTAAAATGGTGGTGAATGGAGCAGGTGAAACTATGCCTATTAATGAGTTTTTTCCATAAGCCTATTAGTGATATCTGCATTCACATGGTTACTTGTTTCTCATGGGCACCTCCTTCCAATGTCTGTTAACGTTTTCAGAGAGTAGAAAATACATGACATCTACAGTGTTTTGGAGAAAAACAGGAATACTCAGCCACAGATGAAATTAAAATAATTAATGAGGTGAACTGCTAGAATTACTTCTCAATGCCTAAGTTCACTGAAATTTACCTTTTATTAGCTGCTGAGCTTAGAACACCTGTATGCGATGGTTCTCTCGATCGCACACCAGGATGTTGCCGTTGGATGTAACTGCTATACCCTCCAGTCCTTTGAACTCCCCGTCCCCTGATCCCCAACAGCCGAATGCTCTCAGGAATGTGCCGTCTGGGTTGAATATTTGGATGCGGTTGTTGCCTGAGTCCGCCACGAAGATGTAACCCTGGTCGTCCACTGCGACGCCCCTGTTACGAAAAATACAGAATTTGAAAAAACTTTCCTACCATGAATTTACTATAAAGTATTAGGATTTAAAAAGTAATAACCACAGTTATATCCATAATTTACAGACTGATGCACAAACTGAAGTGAAGTACATACAGGGGCAGACAAAAATATGGTAACATAGCAAACACAATTTGTTACCATGGCTAGTTGATTTATGAAACCCATTGGTATTCAAAACAGCTTCCAGTCATCTCATAAGTGATAAATAAAGGTCCTTTTTGGTACCAAGGGAACCTTATACCATTCTTCCTGCAATGTAGTTAGAAGTTCAGGTAACAATGGTGGATGTGGATAGCGATCATGCGACCTTCTCTCCAAAACTGACCACAAAGAATCACTGGAATTGAGATCTGGTGATAGTGGTGGGCAGTAAACATGCAACAATGCACCCTCATCCTCAAACATTCAGTCCTAGATGATGCAAGCTGTGTGAACAGGACCACTGTCATTTTGGAACACATCATCTCCATTGGGAAACAAACACTGTACTATGGGACTAACCTGATCAGCCAAAATGGTAATGTGATCCTTGACACTAATGTGACCTTGCAAAGCAACCATGGAGCCTAAGGAATTTTATGACATGGCTGCCCAAAATATCATTGAATCTCAGCCATGTTTCACTTGGGATGTAAACATGGTCATAAGTTCAAAATGTTGGAAAACAAGGTTCATCTGATCAAGTGGCTTTTTTCCGGTGCTCCACAGTTCACATTTTATGGCATCAGCACCATTTTTTTCACACTACATTCCCAGCTTATGGAGCTCCCCTTTTTTTGTTTTGTTTTGGTGTTGACAGGGTTCATGAGTGCAGCATCCAGTTGTACAGTGACTTTTGCAGCCATAGTCCTCTTTTTTCTTGTCACAATCTTACTCAATGATCATCAACCATGATCACTTAACATACACCTTCATCTGCATTGTGACATAGCTGATGATGATCTTCTGCTTTCCCTGTTTGTGGTATACATCTCCAATATGTTGCCTCTTGATTCATTAAACACTCCAGCTCCCTTGGTTATGAAAGCACCAACCATATGAGCATCAAAAATTTGCCCTTGTTCCAATGCACTTAACTCTAACATAATGCACTCATATGTACAAAAGACAATGTTCTGACCAAACTAACACTTGCAATATGTTGAGGACATGGGACAGGTTGTGTTCACTGTGAAGTATTAAAGTGCACCCTGCAGGCTTAGCTACTAACTGTGCTTAATGTTCAATCATGTATTTCTCCTGATGTTTCCATATTTTTGTTGAAACCCTGTACATAAAGTGGTCTGTCTTATTTTGTAGGGCAGAACTTTTGTCTAATACCAACATGCTGCCTCCATGGTCTACTCGTTGGAATTATTATCTATAGATGTGGAAGCCTCGTTTTCCATTCCCAGTGGCCACTCTGATTGTTCTGTAGTGGATAGGACTGGAATGGTGAAACTGAGTCACAAATGAAATTGGCATCAAATGAAAAAAGATTTCACCAAGCTATGAGCCAGCTGCTTCTAAACTGTTCCATGTTAATAATTGCACACAAATATCAATTCTGCAGTGAAGCATGTTTTGTTTAGATACATGTGGACACTTTTGAAAAACAGTTATTTTTGTAACAACATATTTATTACACTTCATTCTGTGATAAAACAGATTAAAATGATTTCTGGATCCTATCCATTTCATAGATCAGAGTGCTTTCATTCCATAACTTAAGTTGCACACTTACTATGGTGTAGTGTTATCTTCTACTACAGAAAAATGTCATCAAAGGGACTCATGTTTCTACATTCCTTTTTTATTTTCATCCATCATTTTTTTTAGTGAAAGAGCATTTGAGACTTTCAGGAAGGAAGATTAGTGTTTTACATCCTGGCAACAACAAAATCATTAGAGAGGGAAATACAAGCCCAGATTACGAAAGGATGGGGAAGAAAATTGGCCATGCCCTTTAAAAGGAGCCATCCTGCTGTTTACCTAGAGCAATTTAGGAATATCATGGAAATCCAAAATTTAGATGGCTGGATGGGAAACTGAACTGTCCTCTTCCTGAATGTGAGTCTAGTGTGCTGACCACTGTGCCACATCACTTGGTTTTCCAGAGTTTAAGATTGTTGCTTTCTTTGCATTGATATGGAGCTTTGTTTGAGCTATAGCTTTGTCAAGTAAGTTATGGTATTTCATGTATTTATAAGCTATATAAAATATACAAGGCTCTTAACTAAACTGATCAATGAAAAGCTTACACAGTTTAAGGAAATATTTTTCATCTGGAGAAAACACTATTTTTTGGTAAATGCTAGACTATGATTGACTATGTATTAATGACACATTGTTCACAAAAGAGAAAACTTGTTATTTCACACAATAAGTATGAATCCAAGCCATGCAACTTATAAAACACATGAATGTCACATAAAAAGATTCTTTTGATTGTTTTATTAATGTAGGACCTACATTTGAAAAGCTTTTTACAACAAATACAACATTGATGAAATATTTTAAACAAATAATTTCTATTTATTTGAACATAGTCATAAGTTTTAAGTGTGCTGATGGTTTTAGAAATGCCACAGACAACATCAGTTGTAGAATGTAGAAAATGAGCTGTAAGTCATCATAAACCAGTGGAAAAAATCCTTACAAGATCTAGTTGACAATATGAACAGTTGGTAATTAAATACAAGATTTTGGCAACAGATCATTGAAGAAAAAGAAAAAAAAAATAAGAATGTACAATTGGCCAGATTTTTACTATTTGGTAGTAGATTAGGTATGGTGCATAACCTGAACTGTCTAAGAGATTTCATTTGTTCCACAGCTGTATTATTGGGTTACTGTTCAAACTGCTTTGTGACATCAGCTGCTGTTGATTTTATTAGCTTGAGGTTCATCTGATACTGTTCTGCATTCCTGTCACTTGCCAGATATCTTAAACATCTCAGCGTAAGTGTTGCATCCCATGTCACTGAACTTCTTTCCTTCCACCATCTCTTTAACTACAGCTTTCAGCAGTTAATCATGCTGTAATATACATCCAAGTTGTCTTTCTCTTCAATTAATTATGTATTTTATTAGGCACTGTTGGATCAATTCACCTGATCCTTTAAGAGTCTCCTGTAACACATTCGAAAGGTTTCTAACAATTTCATTTCTGTCTTTGCCACTGTCCATCTGCATTTATTTCCATAATGATTTATGCTCCTAAATGGCTTCAACTAATCTTTCTGGTCATATGATTTATATTTTTAGATACTCTTTACAGGTAGCCGTAGTGCAATGTGTAAGCCTTGTTGCTGTGATTTTCATGCATCTACCTTCTTTATTTGTTCTGTGGCTGAGACAGCAAAATCTGTTAACCTCTACTAGAGACTTTTGTCCAAATTTAACTTTCAGTCATCCAGAGCACACCTGATCAGCATGCTTCAACATTAATATCTTTTTTGTGTATGTGTTACAGCCATCAGCTAGAAATGATGAAAGTCGTTAATCATCTGTCTCAATTCCTGTTCATTTGCAGGCACTACAGATTTATCATCATCAGTGAACTATAAGATGCTGGTTTTGTAACCATTATCATCAGGATAGTCCATTACTGTCCTCATTGCCTCTATACAATTTAAATACCCGTGACTGATATTAGCAGCTGTTTCAAATTGTTTTGGCATGCTGGAGTTACCATCAGTGGTTGAACGCTGGCACTGATTCAAAAATAAATGACTTTCCCATCTCTCTGTCAAGTGAAATATTTATCCAGTCTTTTAATATGTAACTGCAAAAATTTATATGCCAGGTGGTACCTGAAATTAATATTTTTTACAATTTGTCAACATACTGATAATTATGTGAATACTCCTACTACCAGTTGACATATACATTGTTCACACTTTCTTCTGAAGTATGGGCTATGGTATTTTGGTTAAACATCTGAATTTACTGCAGCTATGACCAAATCAATGGATTCAGTTTACATGTTAACAAAATTTCAGTACTATTAAAACATACAAAAAAGGACAAAACAAAAGAACAAGAAATAACCAAAAAAAAAAGTGTTTTATAAGACACTTCTTTATGGACACAGAAATATATACACTTCACTAAATGTCTAATTATACATTTTATTTTATTTGACTTTATGTGACAACTGTACTAAATCAACAAAAATTTATTCACTATAAAACTGACCTAGGTGTCCTTCTTCATCGTAAGTTTCTATTTCAGCAAAACTTGGAAATATTTAGGAAGTGGTGTACGTGACTGTTTTGTATACTTATCTTCTGACATTCATTTTTATTTGATGTATTCAAAAATCAGAATCAGAATGCCAATCAGTACCTCAGAATTAGAATGCCATTTAGTACTTGTGGAGGGAAGGAAGAAAGGAAGAATAGGTTTAATGCCCATTGGACAAGGAGATCATTAGATGCAGAATTTTGTTGGCTGGCTGAATCACCTGTGGTACAATAAAGATTCACTAGTGTCAATCATTCTATCTGAGGTCTGTGTATTTCTAGTTTCAGCTCTAATGACTTTGCTATTCATAGGAAATTAAATCCTTCCTTTCTCAGTTTTCCTTTTTGAGGAAATTACTTTAAAAGCCCACTTTTACGGTAAACATTAAGCGCATGTAACTCTTTATTACTGCTGCAACTGTTTAAAATGTCACAGGCTTCATATATATTTCATGAAAGTAAGCTTTTATCTAATATATATGAAACGTAAACATCCAGTAACAAAATGAAACTTACATCAAATAAAGCATTTGGAGGAACTGAGTTACAGTGAGAACTCTATCAATCTAATGGTGAAATAGGACAGGAAAAATTCAGATAAGCAGTGAATTTGAACAGCAGCAACAACAGCCTCCCTTCAAAATTAAATTATTGAATAGTTTCTTTTTTTCAAGCTATGGTGCTTTGGATAATACTGAAACAGTAACTGAGGACAGATATTAAATTTTCAAACTGTGCTCCAGTTTGCAGTTCCTCAGAGTCATTACCTTCAATGTATAATGAGTGACAAATTTTCTTGTTAGATCTGCTATTACTTACTACCAAACAGTTACAATTTAAGAGCACTGGCATTATTATTTGTTATTTCAAATACCACAGTTGAAAATACATGTTAGAGAACAGCCTGCTGATTCTAGAGCCCAAACATAAGAGACTGGCTTTTGGAAGTGTAGTTACACCAATAGGAAAATTGTTAAACACAGGATTGTCAACAAAACTGACACAGGTATTTTATTTTTCTAGTGCATCAAAAATTTCATTGATTCACAAGGAAACTGAAATGTTATCACAACACGTCACATGTAAATCTCAGTACCCATCTAAGATTTATTTCCACAGAAATAGTGTAGTTCCAAAATTAATCAGTAGATAGTTTGGGCATAGTTGTTATGACAAAAATTCTAATCCTGTTCATGGCCCAATAAAATGGTCTTATTAACCAATCACAGTAAAATATGCTGCCCAGTCTTGTTATATGGAAATTAATTTTACCATTATGAACAACAGACAGGGGTATGATGCCAGGAAGAAATTAAAGAATACTACAGCTTACTTTGTTCATCTATATGGTCTTAGTGTCAGAGTCAAATTGTGTTTAAATATCAGCAATTCCAATGAGCTTTGTCCAGAAATGCTACAGTACATATTTTGCATTTTGTATCACATTTATTTCTCTAGAAAATCAGTGTTTACTCTATTACAGCAGGCCTACCTTCTCTCTTTTTATAATTTACTGGCTTCTTCTTTAACTGCATTTATTTATTAAACCTAGGATTTCTGTTTTATTGTAAATGTGACTGGTTCTGGGAAAATTATATTTTCAGTTTTAGGCATAAACATTTGGCACTCAGCTGCTAGGTGCCCTTGCAGACTAGAATATAATTTTTATACAAGATTCTCAGACTTCTTGCTGTGCCAGTTCAGGGTAAAACATCGACTTTCAATCATTGTCTCCAACATCTTCATCAGGAGCAACTTTCTGTCAAAACTACTGCTGTGGTGGCCTTATACAGCCAAAGATGATTTCTGATGGGTAATCATCATGCTGTTGCAGATGACGTCAATATCTTCACTTAAGGCACCACTACTTCCACTCTAGCCTTTCTCTTAATTGAGAGCTCACATCCATGCACTGCTATGATTATATCCACTGGAACAGTTGAAGATTTTCTCACACATTCTTATTTGTACAGCCTCTTTAATTATGGAATCCCAGTAGGTAGCTGAGAAAATCTTAAACTATGACAGCAGATATAATCTTACTAGTGCATGGAAGTGAGCTCTCAATGCAGAGAAGAGCCAGAGATATTCATTGGAATGTTTATGGTATGGCAGGAGTTGTGACACCACATGCACAGATGCTGACACCATTTGTGATGGGATGATGTAATTGCTGACCAATCAGAAGCAGTCTTTGGGCCATATAAGGCCACCGCACCAGCAGTTTTGCCAGTCAGTTGCTCCTGACGAAGATGATGGAAGTAAACTTGGAAAGCTTGAGGTTTTATCCAGAACTGACTCAACAGGAAGAGGACGTCTGAGAATATTTTATACAACAGTGCCATCATGGAAAACATCATTCTCAGGAATACAGTTTTCCTGAAAATGGTAATTACTTGTCAAACATTTGAGTTATGTGGGATATGTAAGAGACATTTATCAAACACATTAATTATGAGTAAAGTAATTTTTTAAGCTGCTGCATGTAAGAGTTTCACAAAATTGCAGTTCCTTGAACGGCTATAGAAATATTGTTACTGATGAACTGAAAGAGAAACTAACCTGTTTCATTTATTGCTCTTAATATTTGTGTTGCATTACAGCTTAGTTTCTTCAGTTTCATATATGCATTAGATTGCTTATCGTAATTTATTGACTTAGCTTTTCTGCTGTTCTCCATGTCTCAAAACAAACTTTCTTTGAGTTTTGTTGTAGAGATGGCTTAACTGTTTAGAGGTTTTTACCTTTGAATTAAGCAATTCTTTACTATTCTCAGATAAATTGTGATGGAAACTTTTATGCAGATTCCAATTATGCTAGAAAAATTTATGTCAAGTAACTTGCAAATGTGTTTTCAATTGCTGAGGAATCATTCCATTAATTTTATCCAGTGGCATTTAATGTACATTCATTTTTTTTATATTGTCGGCTGTTTCTTTGATATTGTCCAGTGCACAGAAGAAATTCAAAAGTGAATCAATAGTTTCCCAAATTTTTAAGTTACAGTTTTTAATTATGCCAATCAGTTAAGGGAAGATTAAACTGTTCAAAATTGTATGAACTCATTGTTCAAAATTCTATTTAAACATTATATCTGCATATCAGATTCATTACCAATAACAATATAGCTTCTGCTTTTACAGAGATATTGCCTGTTGCTCAATGCCTTTGAACACACATAAGGATATGCTGCATATAACACAATAAACATAAAATAATGCATAGAAAAGGCTAAAGTCCTACTGAAGTGTTCAGTGATAGTGTACTTATCAGATGTTACAGAATTATGTGGGGGAACTGCATGGCTAAAACCACAGAAAACATGCATTCACGCCATGCCTGCCTACCTCAGTAGTAGGGTGTACCTGTTTAATGGCAATTGTGGAGGGGGCAGATGTAGAAATTACAGAAGTATTGGAGGTTACAGGTTTAGTGGACTTAGTTGTAATTGCACGGTGACTGTGATGACTGCCTCTTGGCCGAGATGACTTGGCCCTTTTTGCATTCCTGCAATGCATGAAGCACTCATGAAGACTTGTAAATACTGGTATATAGTTGCAGTGCATTTTCTGTGTGATCTATTGATTCATATAATTTCTGATATTGTGTTTAATTGTGTATTGTGGAAAGACTGTTAGACTGCTTTCATAAACTAAGTGCCTTGGCTGGTCTGAGGAGAAGCTTGACTTGTACTTTTGATTTTTTCTGGTAGCAGATGAGAAATACAAATAGGTCATAGTTTCCCGACATTAACATGAGAGAGAGAGAGAGAGAGATACATTTGAATTCTAATCTCAGTTAGTGGTCTCTCTAGTGTAAAAGTTTAGTACATAAGTTAGCCTTGACTCTCTATTTTGTTTGAAATTATTCTCATACAATTCTCATCACGAAGTACAAAAGCAAGCATGTATCACTGCTAGGGGAAATAATAGCTTGGGCATATATACAGTATTTACAACAATATATCAGTAGGCAGGCTATATTAACAGCATGGAATATTTTTTGTTACTATTTGATGATTTAATTCATATATTGCTGTACAAAGCCCTTGCACATTATTAAAGACATACTTTTTCTACAGAATTCAGAGTAATAGCTCATATTGCAATGACCATGCAGTTGTATATACAGTTTTCTACTGCGGTGCTAAATTACATTTTTTTTTCTATTTCTTCTTCCTGTCTGTAAGCAGACACAGCAGTTTTCTTGATGGCACCACATCTTCAGTTAGTCTCTGATGATGTGGTTGCAGTCAAGTAATAATATTGTAATATTTGTAGTTTTCAATAAAGACAAAATGTAAGGCATAAGCAGTTGATAACTCTCTCTGTGGCATGTTCTTTTTCTGTGCATTTATGTGCTTTTATTATGGACCTACTAAGTGAGTTATGGTGTGTGCTCAGAAAGTTTCATGCTTCTCATTAACTATTCCATATTTCTCGGCAGTTGCTATTTTTCCAGAAGTAAATCTGTGTATACTAAATGAATGTGACTATGAAAATATGAGAGAGTACAATTGACATGGGCAGCCAACTGCTCATGTCTTAGATTTAAACAGTCTGTAAAGAACAACTGATTTTTTCTTAATATGAATTTGGTCATTTATGACTACTTAATGTATCTTCATTACCTTGGGAACTTGAACTGTCCATCTTCAGAACCTTCATTTCCAAATGAAGTCACCACTTTTCCATTGACATCAAATATTTGTACACGATGATTGTTTGAATCACTGACAATAACACGATTAGTGTTGGATACAGCAATATAATGTGGATGCTCCAGTTGTCCAGGTTTATTGCCAATAGATCCAAACTTTCCTACAAATGTACCATCTGACTGGAACACCTGCAACAGAGTTCAAAATTTACTGTTTCTAATTGTACATTAGATTAACAATATTAGTATAGCACACAAAATTAACATTATTTCAAAAAATTTGGTTATACTTTTTTGTGTTTCATAAATAAATAGTGGGCAGAGTAAAATCAACCAATTGCTGTATAGTTGAAGTGTTGAGTGGATGACAGGCACCTAAATAACATTCAGAATAATTGCTGAACTTTCGGATGGTGCCTTTGACACACACACACACACACACACACACACACACACACACACACACAAGAGAGAGAGAGCGAGAGCTACAAAGTACTGGCACTGCAGCTGGTTTGTGGATAGTGGATTTGTCAGATGGAGTGGAGTGGGGAATGACCAAGGAAGTGGAGAGGGGTGGACAGAAGAGACGCTGACCCCTCAGAGGCACAGGGAGCAAGGGAATGGACTAGAAGTGTGGTTCCTGTGAACCTGGCTGGTGCTGGCAGTAACAGTTGCATATGGTGCACAGTGAGTTGGAGGAATGAAGTTCTTAGTTTTTGTTTATTTGTTTTGAAGGAGGGAAGGGGTAGACATGGACCTGAGGATTAGGGAGGCTGCAGTGAGGAAAGTGTGAGTTTATATTAACAGAGTGGGAGGGATGGGAAAAGAGGGTGAAGGTGGATGTGAACCATAGGTTGTATTGTCATCACAGTCATCATCCATGTAATTTGATGCAGCTTCCGTGAAATATGCAGATGAGAATATTATGTTCTGCTACATTTATTCAGTTGATCAAAAGAGAACTTATTAAACACACTAATGGCTAATTAAAGAGCAGATGATAATAAATACAGTTTTGTTAACTTCTTTGCTTAGTTAGTGCATTATTTTTGACTTGACGGATAGAGCTACACAGCAATCTATTTTCTTCATAAATGTATAATGGTCTGTCACTTTGAGAAAGAACATTAATGGCTACACTAGTTTCAGTTCCAATAGCCTATTGCAGACATAAATCTGAGCTATTTCAGATTAATGGTTTGGAGTCAGAGTTTAGACCACAGTTTTATCTGACAGAAAGATTTATTACACTTACATTCCACAACAAATTGGAAGACCCATTTGGAGCAACACTGGAAAGCAACACAAACCTGCACACGATGGTTCTCCTTATCACAGACATAGATGAAACCCAGGGCGTCAGTGGTAACTCCCCAAGGATAATTGAAACGGCCATCTGAAGATCCTTGGCTTCCAAAGGCACGAAGGAAACGTCCTGCTGGATCCATCACCTGCAAGAAAATGTAACTTGAAGTGTTAAATTTGTAGCCATAATAGCCACAACTGGATTATTGTACATAAATGTTATTTCACCTAGAAAGAATAAGTATTGTGCTTAGCATGTGAGAAAAAGTTTACTGAAAGATATATTAATTAGGAAAACTTACTGTTACTCTGATGGGATTATTGCTAACATAAATTTCTTATTCATGTTGAATTATTTTAGTTCACTGGATACTAAGAGACATGTACTTAACAGATGGAGAATCTGCTCAGTAATTTTGAAGAATTTCAACTGTCATTCATAGTTAGACTGTTAGTAGACCGACAACTTTTCGATGCTTTATATAACTCAAACCATATACATCTGCACAGAAGAAATGATCATTTTGCCTTCCCACAAAACACCCTAATCATTAGCAACATTTTCTTCTACGCAGTCTTAATAGTTGGAGCAATATGGCATGCACATACCATTAAAAAGGAGTGTCAGCTTTTCTCCAGTAGCTTTACTTGATCAGTTCTTGACTGAGTGTTTCAGAATTAATATCTGGTTTTTAAGGCTTTGTAGCACTTATTACCCCATGTGGAGTTGCTAGTCTCCCATCAGGCACCTCCCCACATGGCGGATTGGGGAACGTTCACTATATATGGTGTACACCGGGGAAATAAAATACCTGGGGTGGACCAAAACTAGCAAAACAACAACTGCAATCTTGCAGTAGGGAGTTGGGTCTCCAAAGGCTAAGGGAAGAAAACCCTGATTTAAAAAATCATCCATTGCCCAATAGGGGTTGGATGCAGGGTTGACAGCCTACTCTGTGAAAAACAACTGTTGCTAAACTGATACAGAGTAAAGCTGGACAGATGAAGGAAGATGGACCTGGCATGGAAAAGGACAATGAGGGTGGAATACAAATAAATGAAAGAGGGAAAATAAGAAAAAAGATAAATATAAGGCATAGATCGGATCTATATGTTGGTACTTGGATTGTGAGATCCCTATATTGCCCGGGAGCACTGAAAGTAATGCTGGATCAAATAATGAATCTGAAGCAAAGTATAATGGCACTGCAAGAAATTAGATGGACTGGGCGTGGAGTTTTAGAAAAGAAAGAAGCGAATATATTCTATAGCTACAGCAAAAGAAATCATGAACTAGAGACAGGATCTCTTGTACATCATCAATTAAAGTATTTTGTAATAGGGTTTACACCCATTAGTGCAAGATTATAAACAGGCAGGATAAAGGGGAAATTCTTTAACTATTCCATAATTAATGCCCATGCACCAACAGAAGAATCTGAAGAAGAAGAGAAGAAGTATTCTACGAATCTTTGGAAAGAGCATATGAGAGTGCCCAGAGCATGATATTAAAATAATAGCCGGAGACCTAAATGCTCAGGTGGGGAAAGAACAGATTTATAGATCAATGATTGGCCCCCACAGCAAACATGTAACAAGTAATGAGAATGGAACAAGGCTTATACTGTTCGCAGCATCTAGAAATATGGTAATAGGATCAACACTGTTCCCACACAAATAAATACGTTGGGGAACATGGACCTCACCGAATGGAAACACGGTAAACCAGATCGACCATTTGTGATAGATGTGAGACAAAAATCGGTCCTACTGGATGTGAGGAGTATCAGAGACCCAAACGTAGATACAGATCACTTTCTGGTATGGGCATGGGTGAGGGCGAGGATATCTAATGCAGCAAAAGGAGTCTGACCCAGGGCACAGAAATATAACAACTTTAGAGTCAGTGAAAGTTAGAGAACAGTATCAGGAGAAAATAACTTGGATTCCGGAAAATGTTGGAGAATATAACAACATCTAAGATCAGTGGGGAGCAATAAAAAAGATGGTGGAGACATCAGCAAAACAGATACTTGGAATTGGGACAAGACAAGTAAGACCATCATGGTTTGATACCGAATGCGAAATAGCAACTAAAGAAAGGAACGAAGCATATAGAAGGTCAATGCGATCACACTGTACGAGAAGGATAGCAGAAGAATACAAAGAAAACTGGAGGATTGAAAAGAGGACTCACCTAA
Organism: Schistocerca serialis cubense; assembly: GCF_023864345.2. Lineage (NCBI taxonomy): Eukaryota > Metazoa > Arthropoda > Insecta > Orthoptera > Acrididae > Schistocerca > Schistocerca serialis. The sequence continues at coordinate 524,893,212 of NC_064641.1, forward strand.
GAAAAAAGAGAGAATGGATGAAAGCAAGTGTCAAAGAAATGGAGCTCATGAGAAGCAAAAACGAAATAAGAAAATTCTATAGAGAGGTGAATGCGACATGGAAGCCTTTTGGTACTAAAACAAGCTTAATAAAAGGTGATACAGGGAATATAATAAGTGAAGAGAAGGGAATATGTGAAAGATGGTGCAGGTATTCTTATAGCCTCCTCAACCATAGAATAACTGTACCAGGGAATCCAATAGAAACGAATGGGGAAGAGGACCTAGACAACAACACTGCCCCACCAAATGTAGAAGAAGTGAAAACTGCCATGAAGAAATTGAAAAACAACAAGTTGGCAGGGGCAGATGGTATTCCAGCAGAACTGTTTAAGCAAGGAGGTAGAGAGCTCGAATGAAGCCTTCTGAAAATGTTCACCAGAATATGGGAAGAGGAAAAAATGCCCCAACAATGGAAAGAGGGTATCATATTTCCCATAGATAAGAAAGGAGATCAGAGGGAGTATGTCAATTACAGAGGGATCACACTACTTAATCTGGGATATAAAATAGTCTCTAATATACTATTTGACAGAATCCTCCCAATCATACAGAGTGAGACAGGGCTGTACCAACACGGATTTCTCCCCAGGAAGTCAACTATAGATCAAATATTCACCTTCAGACAAATCCTGGAAAAAAACAAATGAATACGGTGTTGGCACGCATCACCTCTTTATAGATTTCAGAGCAGCTTATGATAACATAAATAGAGAGCAGTTATATCAAGCCCCAGTTGAACTGGGAATCTTGAGAAAGTTGGTAAGGCTGGTAAGAATTACAATGAGCGAAATACAAGGTAATATAAGAATAGGAGGAATGATGTCCAATACATTAAGTATTAAAAATGAAGTGCGACAAGGGGATGCATTGGCATGTCTTCTCTTTAATGCCACTCTAGATTGGGTGATGAGAAATGCAAATCTTCTGAATAGAGGAATGATCTTCTATAAATCAGTCCAGATACTGACCCATGCAGATGACATAGATATAATAGCAAGAAAACAAAAAGCAATGGAAGAGACATTTGCGGCTCTCGAACAGGCTAGTAGGAACATGGGGTTAATTATTAATTAACAAAAAGCAAAATATATGGCAGCTGGAAAAGCACATAGAGAAAATATGCCAAATGCAATAACAATGGGCAATTATATGTTTGGGAGGGTTGAACATTTCAAGTACCTGGACTCGACAGTTACCCATCTAAATGATACCTCCTATAAAATTAAGCAGAGATTAATACTAGCCAATAGAGCCTATTTTGCCCTAACAAGACTTCTGTCCTCAAGGCTCCTGACTCATACCACTAAATTAACTTTCTACAAATCACTTATATGACCGGTGTTCACATATGATTCTGAAACCTGGACATTAACAACTAAAGATATTGAAATATTGGATGCATTTGAAAGAAAGGTACTTAGACGAATCATCAGCCCAATCTGTGAAAGAGGAGGATGGAGGAGGGGATACAGACATAAGTTGTGTATCATATATAAAGACCAACCCATCAGGAGGATAGTGAAATCATCCAGACTGAGGTGGGCGGGACATGTGGCGCGCATGAATGATACAGAGGTATCAAAAAGAATATTACAAGGAAAGCCAGGAGAGCAGAGAGGACGTGGTCGACCAAGAGCCAGATGGGAAGATGGAGTAATCGAAGATCTTAGGAAGATGGGCTATAGAAACTGGAGAGTACTGGCAAAGGACTGAGAGAAATGGAAGGAAACTGTAGAAGATACCAAGGGTCATCATGAGCTGTAGAGCCAAGAAAGAAGAAGAAGAACATTTATTACGCTCAACTTACAATTATAAATAATACATCAAATGAAAGAGTAACTCAGCTATTGTTTACTTATAAGTGTTTAATCACATGACACACATTGAGTCAATACGAGAGTTCCTCCCAGACCTTGATCAGTACGTCTGTAGTAATTGTTGTAACAACTGCGTAAATTCTGTTTCTTCAGTCAGCTATACTAGCTGGTAGTGGATGTATATACATATGATCCTTTTTGAATATCCAAAAGTAAAAGTACAATAGCGTCAGATCAATTGAATGTGAAGGTCATGCAAAATGAGCTTTCAAACAACCCCTTGCGTCCTATCCAGCAGTTGAGTACAGTGTCATTTAACCAGTGACATACTGAATTATGCTAGTGAGATGGTGCACCATAATGCTGGTAAATAAAGTTTTGTGGCTCAGCTTCTTCCAGTCTAGGAAAAATCCATAGTTCTAGCACACCAAAATAAGAAACATCAATTTCAGTCGTTTCACAGAAAAAGTAATGCCCACTAACTGCGTGCCAGGGTATGGCAACAAAAATATTCAATTTAGGGGAGTCTCGTTGCAATTGTGCCATCTTGCAGGGATTTTTTTGACCGTCAGATGCACACATTATGTATGTTCACATTTCCACTTAGGTGAAAAGTAGACTCTTCACTGTAGATGACAAGCTCTAGAATATCTTCATCATCATGCAACAACAATTTTTTTACAAAGTTGTCACTGAAATGGTAGTCTGCAGGCTTTAGAGCTTTTAACAACTGCAAATGATGACATATTTGCAAGTGTTTCTTTAAAAGTCTCCATACAGACATCACTGGAATTGCTAATTCACGACTAACTTTCCAAACTGATTTCGTGGGGCTACATGTGAGAGACTCCCTCACTCGTTCAACATTTTCTTTGGTCACTCTTAGTCATCGAGTACTCTTTCCTATGTAGAGACAGCCGATGTCTTTAAACTGATGACATCATTGATGGATATTATCACTTGAAGGGTTACAATGGAACTTAATACAAAATGTATTTTGTGTTGTAACAAGAGAGTCAGTCCTTGCAAAGCGTAAAATAAACCAGTCATCATCTTTGCTACTAGCATTTTCTAATGGCAGATACAGGAAACAGTACACATGTATGCACAAGGTGCACAAACAGAACCGAGTTGTTCTTTTATTTAAAGTTTACTCTTATGGTAATTGGAAGCTGAAAGTAAAAAATGCTATAAAGCTTTAAAACTCCCACATTCATTTTGAAACATTCAGTATTGACGGGTATATTCTCGTCATGTAGAACTACCAGTACTTAATAAATATTCGAACACGCACTGAGAATATACTTGAATGGTTTATTGCTTGGAATTACAGAAAAAGAAGCATAGTTGCTATATGGGTAACTTGTAAACAACAAAAACAGTAACCAAGGAACAGAATGAGCATAAAAACAAAAATGATAACTCGAAGGAGTAGGAAACAACATTCTTCAGCCCTCCAAGCGGCGGATTCAAACTTGGCGGTTTTCGCCATTCATTTATTGCCGAGCAGTCACTGAATTTGCGACACAACTGTATCTATGGATGGCGCGAACGGAGGATGCTAAGTTCACCCAACCTGGATATGATGTGACGTCATTATGACGTATATACGCTTTAGTCGATTAACACACCTATCGACTTTTACGAACGTTCGAGATTCTAAACTGTCGTCAGCTAGTGGTTTGTTTTGGCACGTGCGATTCTGATAACAGCTCAGTGTGGCAGCGTATATGTATTTCGCCAAAATAAAAGAGCTGGATATTAATAGAAATATTCCTGACTGTGGCCTTGAAAACACCACAGACAATATGTTTCGTAAAAAAGTGAAGTCTTCTTATGTCCCGACCAGATTTGATTGTGTGATTGTTGTGTTGAACGCTTACGCCGAAAATAATATTTATTTATTATCAATATTTTAGTATGGTTTCATACAATTGGTCTTGTCAGTACATATTACATTGTAGCAGCATACTCTTGCTGACTTTTCTTTCTTAATTTATATAGCTGAAAGAGAACTTGTGCAAGTTTGTTAGCTAAGTAATTTATATGTCCATCTCAAGATACTCTTTTATCAACCATAATTCCAAGTAATTTTACACTCGGACCGCAGAGACAGGTACCTTAGTGTCCAGTAATGACTGGTGTGTAGAATGATTGAATTTCGAACTTAAAAAGAAAAATATGAGGCATTGTTGAAGAAAAATCGTCGACCGAAGATGAAATATGAGGGGAAGTAGATTTCTCAATGTAATCTTAACCAAAGGTTAGTGTCTTGATGCATCTAAAGATTTTGGCTGCTGAGTGCTTCTTCTCACCGAGTACGAATAACCGACGCACTTCAGTTGGGTCAGAAGTACATCAATTTCTGCTTGAGACTCACAATAACCACGCAATTGCCCGTCGTCATCGATGCTGAACTCTTTCAGATTTTCTCTCATTAGTCTCTCGAATGCTGAACACATAATTAGAGACGAGCAAACGAAAAACAACGCACAGGACACAAACACAGTACAATACACGATTTAAACGCAAGGAACGCAAAGCACATTTAAACGAGTGGCGCAGAGCACAGCGCTACCCTGTCACTACCTCTCGAAAGTTCACAAAAGTCGAATAGTCGATATACGGTTTCTATCGTTTTCGATGTAGCGTGTATACGTCATAATGACGTCACATCGTATCCAAGTCCGGTGAACTTAGCATCCTCCGGCGCGAACGGGACTAACGTGGGCGGACACGGTAGTCGACGTGAGTAGCGGTCGCTACAGTATAATGAAATATGACCAGGAACTGCAGTTAGCGTCCCATAAGGACAATTTGCACTGAGTGCAAAATAATAACATTTTCAGTATAGGGCCGATTCACACTAGATGTTGGAACGGAATGGAATGACATGCAATTCCACTGTCAAATGGTGGTGTGTTCACACTAGATTGCTCTTGAACACAACGTAACTTTGCTTAACCCGCTACTTAACGCTCAAAGTGAGGTTATGAAATATCGTTTGCGTTACAAGAAGTCGGAACATAATATCAAAATTAACGAACAAGCATAACAACATTTATTAATAGCCAAAGAAAACTTGGTAATGGATATTATTGAAAAAGTTTGTACGGTAAATTGAATAAAGTTGAAAACAACTATTTTTCTTGATGCATAGACCTTCCTTTTTTCCTAATAAAAAAAGAATATTTAGTGAAATCTATTTCGTCAATTTATGTTCTTATTTAAATATTGTGCAGGCTTTGTATTTGTCCAGTTACTGTAAAACAATATAATTTTTCGTTTTCAGATAGCTGGCTTCTCTGGTGGATGAATCCTCAACGGAAAAAAATCCATGTCATCGTGGAACCATTTACAATGTGTTAGGAAAACAAAGCAAACAATAAAGAGGAATATTCGAAACTAGTCGTCGGTTGTGACCAGTGATATAGGAAACATGCGACCATGGAGATATAATACGTAGAGATGCCGCTATAGACTTACGCTGTTTGTTGTTTTGAAGCCAGCATTGCCATGTTAGACGACCCAAAACTTTAACTGACTACTGTTTATGAATGCTTCTTGATCTTCATTTCTGCCATGTGCAGAAGACAGTTTCTTTTAAACAGAAACTATTACTTTGCTTGAGTGAATGACACAGCGTCGGGAATATATTCTGAGAGGTATTTTTGGTTTGATATGTATACCGAGTTTTATTTTGTTATATGTTTCGAATGACCAATCATTCTTAGAATGATTAGAACACCCATAAATGAAGCGAGCTGATATTTTTGATCTAACTGCTTCCATAAGAAGATAATGTTCGGGACAACTAACGCGACCGATGTCGGCTTCAAGCTTGTGACAGCTCCCCTTATTATACAGTACCTCCTTGCATGTGACAAACATCGTAAGCAACATGGTGATTATATCGTGATATCAGTGATTTTCAAGCTGGCTAAGCTGCAGATCAGTCCGTCAACACCACCACGTGTTTTGCTTTCACCTTCGTTGACTTCGCCATTTCACAACCAGTCTGTCACCTTCCAACCTAACCTAGACTTTGGGCTATGCTACATGGCAGTCTGTCACTACAATAAGGTTTTTTGCTTTCACGTTCGTTTACTTGGTCAGCTAAAAACCAAACTGTGAAAGTACACACCACATTGTGACGCCACAGCAGCCGATGACTTGTATCGAGTATTCCTCTTGTCCTAAACCAAAATAATAAAGATTAAGAAGATTCAAAAACACAACATCCATTCCTGTAATGAGCGTAAGTGCGGCCGAACTAGGTTAACTTCTGATGTTAACAGACGACACCGTTCCGTACACCAACATCTGCGTGAAAACTTTCTTTCTGACAAGGGAACCTCCCCATCGCACCCCCCTCAGATTTAGTTATAAGTTGGCACAGTGGATAGGCCTTGAAAAACTGAACACAGATCAATCGAGAAAACAGGAAGAAGTTGTGTGGAACTATGAAAAAAATAAGCAAAATATACAAACTGAGTAGTCTATGTTCAAGATATGCAACATCAAGGACACTGTGAGCTCAGGAGCGCAGCGGTCCCGTGGTTAGCGTGAGCAGCTGCGGAACGAGAGGTCCTTGGTTAAAGTCTTCCCTCGAGTGAAAAGTTTACTTTCTTTATTTTCGCAAAGTTATGATCTGTCCGTTCGTTCATTGACGTCTCTGTTCACTGTAGTAAGTTTTATGTCTGTGTTTTGCGACCGCACCTCAAAACCGTGCGCGTAGTAGACGAAAGGACGTGCCTCTCCAATGGGAACCGAAAACATTTGATCGGAAGGTCATAGGTCAACCGATTCCTCCACAGGAAAACACGTCTAATATATTCTATACGACACTGGTGACGGCATGTGCGTCACGTGACTGGAATATGTTGTCGACCCACCTAACTTGTACATTTGGCGAATGGGAAAAAAGATTCTTCTACCTTGCCCGATTTAGGTTTTCTTTTGGATGTGATAATCACTCCCAAAAAGTGATGGAAACATAAGAGTTGGTCACATAAACTGCAACAAATGAATGCAACAGTTTCACAGTTGCAGTTTTCCCTGTGCTCTGTCAAAACATATGTTTTAAACGTTTTCAAATTTTTCCGTGTGTAGACCGTCAAATCCTGCATATGTCCAAGCAAGTCTGAACATGTCCTGGAATTTTGGAGAGCAAAGTTGATTATGTGCGAATGCCTGAAGTTTGATAGTTGTCTGAAAATAAAAAAAAATTAAACTTTTCACTCGAGGGAAGACTTGAAACAAGGACCTCTCGTTCCGCAGCTGCTCACGCTAACCACTGGACCATGGTACTCCTAGGCTCAAAGTGTCCTTGATGCTGCCTATCTTGCGCATGGACTACTCAGTTTGTATATTTTGCTTATTTTTTTCATAGTTCGACACAACTTCTTCCTGTTTTCTCGATTGATCTGTGTTTCGTTTTTCAAGGCCTATCCACTGTGCCAACTTATAACTAAATCTGAGGGTGGTGCGATGGGGAGGTTCCCTTGTGAGTAACCTTGATCTGACCTCTCGTTCTGTTCCTTTGACGGCCTGTGTGAATATCGGCATATGAGATGCATTTTGTAATGTTTCGACATTCTGTTCAATTCCGTTCTGTCAAGTGCGAATGGACCTTTAGTCGCGCGAGAATTAGTTTGAAACATCTGCAGAGCTAGAGGCATATTTAACGTTACCTACCTGGATGCGGTGGTTGTATCTGTCAGCGATGATGAACTGGCCGATACGGTTGACAGCGACTCCGGCGAGGCAATCGAATTCGCCCTCACCGCTGCCGTAGCTGCCAAACTCCTTGACGAAGGTGCCATTGGCGTCGAAGACCTGTACGCGGTGGTTGCTCGAGTCTGCTACGACGATACTGTTGTCCGGGCCGACGGCAATGCCGCGAGGCCACGTGAAGTTTCCGGGCTCGCTCCCCCGACTTCCGATCTTAAACAGCTGGCGGCGTTTCTGCAGGTACTGGCTCCTAGGGGAGGTACCTGCCGCCGCTGCGAAACCTGTCGCAACATGCCAACACTGTGCTTAGGGGACTGACTCATAACTGTTAATCTGTTGCTACTATAAAAGTTTCTCGGGATTCATGTCGAAAAAAATAAAGTTACATAATTTGTTTGCATGGACATGTCTGCAGTCCTGGAAGCCTACGCACTGAAATCACCTCGCCGTAGTACTGCATCACGCCACTAGAGGAGCCAAAAGAAAATGGAGCAGTCCATTGTTAGAGTTCTACCACGAGGAACGACGGCAGCCCAGTTATGGGTGCTAACACTCAATGTTCGTAAACGCGACGATTAGTTGTTTGTGGACCTTAGCTAAAAAGGAGACCAGTACGCAGCACACGATCACAGTAAAGGAACTGCCACACAGTATTTGGCAGAACAAAGCTGGGGGATGTAAGGCAGATACAACAAGTTCATCGATAAAATTTAAAATATGGCAAAATCGAGATATTCTTTAGGGGGTCAGATGGAAAGTTCTCGGCCTGGTGGGGAAAATTTGATATTTTTTATATAAAAATACACTAAATTTTAAACATTGTTACATTTAGGTCAACACATTTTACGCAAATTTTTTCTCTTACTGTGAGTTGTTCTCACCTCTGAAACGCGATTCTGGAAGTTATGAAAAAGTACGACTCTGCTGATGTAATAATCATTACATTGGACTCTAATGATTTTCATGACACAAAGTTCTTATGATCGAGAACGTGTGCAAGTCAAAGGTGTCGAGTTTGGTAAATAGCATAGCTGTTCCCACAATATATACTTCAGATGCCACAGCTTTTCCCTTTTTAAAGTACTTTTTTATGTTCTGATATACAGTATTGTGCTATTATTATTTTGCAGTTCTTAATTAGTGCACAGAGTTGCCTCAGAATTTGATACTGGAGATAACAGAGTGAAAGTATGAAAAGTATACAAAACTTCACGTTTCAGTGTCACAGACAGTGGAGATTACTCTTCTATTGAATTTAGCAGCATTCAGTTCCCGTACAAGATCTTGAGTGTGGTACTACCAAGAAAGGTTTGCATTTACCCTCAGTCCTAAGAATTTCAAATGGTCCACTTCATTGACTGGCGGCTTTTGGAAGTTTCGTATTAGCAACTGAATGTCTTGCTTTTAGTTGGAGTTAAGCGTTAAACTATTCTCATTCAGTGGAAGATTTAATACGAATCAAGAAAAGCAACGGACCCAGAACAAAACCCTGTCCCTCCCCATACTTTACATGACTGTTGTCAGATTCAATTGTTGTTGACTCTATTCTACAACCTTCTGCGTCCTACTTTTCAGATAAGATGCGGTCATTGTTAAGCTTTCTGTCAAATCCTACTTCGTTATTGTGCAACATAAAAAAACGCCTCCCGAACAGGCCATGAAGGCCCAACGGTACCGACCGGCCGCCGTGTCATCCTCAGACCATAGGCGTCATTGGATGCGGATATGGAGGGGTATGTTGTCAGCATACAGCTCTCGAGGCCGTATGCCAGTTTCCGAAGTCAGAGCCGCTGCTTCTCAAGCAAGTGGCTCCTCAGTTAGCCTCACAAGGGCTGAGTGCACCCCGCTTGCCAACAGCGCTCGGCGGACCGGATGGTCACCCATCCAAATGCTAGCCCAGCCCGACAGCGCTTAACTTCGGTGATCTGACGGGAATCGGTGTTACCACTGCGGTAAGGTCGTTGGCATTGTGCAACATAATGAAAAGAAATTTCACAGGTATCAACGCCAGGCCAGGAACTTATCGCCCTCGTAAATATTCGGGTATTCCTGGAACGCAGACGTAACTGTAAATTGAATGTCAGAAAGAAAAAAAAAGATAGCAGAAGAGAGGATTTGTTATAGATTTATAACAAACGAAGAGGAATTCTTTAAACTCCGTTTTTAAGCTAAGAAGTTATAAAAATTAAGAGTTCAAGAACTACATGGTTGGAAGTTCATCACTGAGAAAAAGCAACATTAATAAATAGGAGAAAAGAAAACGAGAAGAGAAATATAAGTTTTACGGAATACTAGAGAACGAATATGAAGATAAAGACATGCGGCATGTGGCTTTATAGTATCATTGAACAGTTCGTGATGACCGCTGGAACATTTGTACATAATGTAGTCCGTTGGTGGCCATTTCACTTACCTGCTGCTGTAGGGGAAGTGGGGGAGCCTGCCGGGTTTTTTTGATCGTCGTCAGAGCTTTCAATGCTGGCCGAATTGTGTCGGAGTGGCAGGCCGAGGGAGAGGCGTCGGGACGCCGACGTGGAGGATCCGGCGCCAGAGGCCAGAGAGGATCCGCTGCCGGAGGCGCCATCCTTGCCGTCCTTGCCGCGGTTGCCATACTTGTTCTTCAGGTAGCGCGCCCACGAGCTGAGTGCCGCGCCATCCTTCTCACCGGACCTGTGGCGGGCACAAGTGTCGACACTTATCAGTGGACTACCTCACTACAGAATTAGCACAGTAAGTCCCTCTATCGAGTGGGTACATTCACCAGTATACTGGGTGTGAAATGCTCATTGTGACTAGTAATATCAGTTTCGGTTAGTTTCTTGACTTGCAAATTTTATTAACCCAAAAATCAGCACTCCGAATTAAAAAAAAAAAAAAAAGAAACTGGTCACTCCCAGAAGACATCACACTAACATCATGTACCACCGTCCTTAGACTTTATGATGCCTTCAGTTCGGCAAACAAGATATACTATAACTTAATCCTGATAAGCAATACCCAGTTGAAGTCATTCAATGAATGGATCCCATCGAGGTATCAGATAGTATTGATGTTGATTGCTACGTTACACCAGCCGTTCCAAATAGTCCCAGGCACATCCTCTGTGATTCACTGCGACAGTCCAGATGAGATAGTGTGCCTTTGTGTTCATCAAACCAGGAACGTATGTGTGCTGCACTGTAAATGCAGCTATTTTCATCTTGGAAGAAGGGAATATACACAGCTTACTCGTCGCGAAGATTGAAAAGAAAGGGCAGCACACGGTCACCGGCAATGTTGAGATGAGTTTCCAGGTTTATGTAAACTGTAAACGTAATGGGCCCAAATCACGGTATGAAAAATACCCCCAAAACATTACAGAACCACCTTCGGTGTGAACTACAGATCCACACCCCTCCTCATTGGGCCACTAGCGCACTTGATACGTTACATTACTTGTAAAAAAAACAACACCGCCCCTCTTTGGACCTCGCTACACACCTCTAGTTAGCTAATGTCCAGTTTCTGTGTTGTTTGGCCCACTGAAGTGCAGATTCGTGTGCCGCAGTGATCAATGGGCTTTGTGAGATATCCGATTCCAGATATCCATTGCAAGCTGTTCCCTTCGCAGTTTTCCCTCGGACAGTGGTTGAGACTGAACTACTTCACTGGCAGCAGCATTTCTTGTCATGTTTGCCGAATTGTCATTGACGATATATGAGATCCATCTCTGGTTCCTGTTAAATAGGATCATATTCCCAACACTGTTCTTACGCTATGTCCATGGCTATGAGTAGTACACCATTTCTTATACACACATCGGACAGTCCGCGTTGATACGCCGACAAATCGGGTAATTTCAACCGTCATCAGCACTACCAAACACGATAGACCCTTCTACCAGTCTGTGATGTCTCTACGTCGACCCCGATCTGATTCAGTTCAACAGTGACGCACACAAACTCCACATCGCTGGTATGACTTACATCATCGGTAAAGAATCACACGATCTCATGGTGTCAGTTCTACACAATCTACAGCGATTCAAAGCGACCAGTCGGCTGTTTTGAGAGGGTGACTAATATTTTGTCGTGTAAGCTTACGATTTGCATAATGCTTCAGGATATAATTTTTGACTATTTTTGTAGAAGTATTACTAGTTCCCTTGTTGAGCTACGCCATTAAAACAGAAGACGTAAAATAATTCCGAACAGTATTATGCAAAAGATAGTTGCTACTCACCATACGAGATGCTGAGTCGCACATAGGCACAACAAAAAAGACTGTCAGAAAAAGAGCTTTCGGCCAACAAGGCGTTCATCGGAGAAAGAACGTAAACCCAGCTCACAGACACATGACCACAGTCTCTGGCTGTTGAGACCACAGCAGCCAGAGATTGCGGTCATGTGTGCGTAAGTTGCGTTTGCGTGCGCTTGTGTGTGTGTGTGTGTGTGTGTGTGTGTGTGTGTGTGTGTGTGTGTGTTGTGTGTGTGCGCGTGTGAGTGTGTATCTTATATCTCCGACGAAGGTCTTGTTGGACGAAAGCTCATTTTCTAACAGTCTTTCTGTTGTGCCTATCTGCGACTCACCATCTCCGCTGTATGTTGACCAGCAACTATCTTCTTCACAATATTGTTACATTCCATCCTGGATTTTCCATTGTTAAGATAATTTCTAATTATATATGTAACTATGTACAAGACAAGGGCACATCGCTTTGAACTTGAATGTAACAGTTTAAATGTTCAAATGTGTGTGAAATCTTATGGGACTGCTAAGGTCATCAGTCCCTACGCTTACACACAGCTTACGCACTACTTAATCTAAATTATCGTAAGTACAAATACACACACCCATGCCCGAAGGAGGACTCGAACCTCCGCCGGGATCAAGCGCACAGTCCATTACTGCAGTGCTCTAGACTGCTCGGCTAAGGAATGTAACAGCAACTAACACAATGACATCATGCGTCCATAGTTACTCAGACGCCTGGTGTCACTCGACAAATTCTTGCTCTTTTCTTTCAAAGCGCACCTCCGTAGTCAAGACGGCAAACACGCGGAGCAACAGTAGTCAGTTCGTATCCGGGGGGTGGAATAATTTTCGTCACGAGTATTTGGAAGCCACTTAACAACTCATACTTCGAATCATCGAGCAACAGACTGTGACAACATTTAGACTGTTGTCTACGAGGACCTGTTCTTCGACAAATTTTGTAACATGGGTGCTTCGTCACCTTATGCTTAATTGTATATGGACACTGAATAAAATTTGTCAACAGCATATATATATATATATATATATATATATATATATATATATATATATATAAAGGTTCAAATGGCTCTGAACACTATGGGACTTAACTGCCGTGGTCATCAGTCTCTTAGAACTTAGAACTACTTAAACCTAACTAACCTAAGGACATCACACACATCCATGTCCGAGGCAGGATTCGAACCTGCGACCGTAGTGGTCGCGCGGTTCCAGACTGTAGCGCCTAGAACCGCTCGGCCACCCTGGCCGTCTCAACAGCCTCACAAACAATTTCCTGCACAAGGGGAGGCGCTCTTTCATTAAATTCTCTCTTACAGTGAAACATGGGAGTAACATTTCAACCCTGAGATCAAACACAGCAGTGTAGGGCCACAAATGTCGACTGTTAATTCGACAAAACCGCAGACGTCTGCCGGAGAGGTGCTTATAACAGACATCTGGGACTTAAAACGTGGATTAAAAAAAAGGGTTAAAATGGCTCTGAGCACTATGGGACTTAACTTCTGAGGTCATCAGTCCCCTAGAACTTAGAACTACTTCAACCTAACTAACCTAAGGACATCACACACATCCATGTCCGAGGCAGGATTCGAACCTGCGACCATAGCGGTCGCGCGGTTCCAGACTGTAGCTCCTAGAACCGCTCGGCCACCCCGGCCGGCAAAACGTGGATTACTTTGCGTAATTACAGCCAAATATTATCCCAAATTTCTGTTAAGGTGCTGTGCAAAATGCCCAAAGACAAGTTGGGGAACGGAATTGTTCTCCACAATTTTGCACGTCCTTATTTTGTTTGGCCTTGAGCTGATGGTCGTAGTCATTCCCTCTTAGCGCGGGGCCAATGAGAAATACGGGCCCTGCAACGAACTTGTGACGTCACACTAGTCGGCTTGTCTGTCACACTTCATGAACCTTCGGCTCCGTCCAGGGCACACGGAAAATCAAAATTCAATTGAAAAGTTATGTAGCTGAAAAGTTTTATCGTGAGCTATCGAGAACTTCGAAACACTTAAACACGCAGTCAAGAATTACTAAATTCGTCTGAAATAGTTACTCGCTCCCCGCGTGGTTTCTGCATGAATGGAATCCTTAAATTCCAGTAGTGATACCATCAATGCGAAGACAGTGAATTAGTGATGGAATATTAAAATAATCTTTGCTTATGAATGTATCGACTTCTTTTAGTGAGGTACAAACACGAGTTTAGATCAAGTTAAATATCCTTGTGCATTTAGAAATAGTCTGTGTTCATGTCAGCTACAGTAAGAATAAATAAAAGCAGTTAACATATGATTTTGGTGTGTGACGTCTAAGGTCCAAAGCTGCGACGTTGTCGCGTCAAGCAACGTCTGCAGGCACGCCACTGTGCTCTCTCTTTCTGCGGCGGCAAAAAAAAAAAATGCTTTAAAGCCTATATTTCTTACGTAAGACGTCTGAAATTCACATATAGTATGGATCTCTGTACTATCGCTAATGATATCAGGTATCTATTCTTCATTCTAATTGGGTCCAGTGTTGTAGTATTTTTTTATTTTGCATTTTTTTTTTTACTGTGTGAAATTTTCACGTCCACAAACAGCTTCAGACTTACATCTCGAAAATTACTGAACTGATTGAAATAATTTTTTCTTCGTTGTCTACCAAAGCATCTCGCTCAATAACGGATTTTTTCCAGTTATACTTACCACATTGCATTTGTTACGTGCAAGTTTCTGAAAACAGCGCTATTTCCCTCTTGTGTCAATATCTAATTTATAACAAGTATGAAGTTTAAAAGTACTGTGGCGTTACACATGTAACAGACAAACCTTTATAAATTAGTAACAGTTTAATAAAAAAAAAAAACGGTACAGCAGTGATCGAAGTCTCAGTATAAGGAGCTCGTGGCGACACATTTAGATATATACACATTTTTTTCTGCAATTAAATAATGTATCGACACTAATTCAGTGTAGGACCAAAGTAATTCAAAGCAGATAAACCAATATATATTTTTGTTATTTTTAAATTTAATTCTAACTGCGCAAGATTCCAATTGTATTGAATCTATGATGGCACCACGAGAAACAACTAATTTTAAGTGAAGAAGCTTTTTAGGAACTGTTAATCAAAACGAAAATGTGAAACCATAGAGATTAACTGTTTTGTTATTTGTTAGCGAACTATTTATCTCAACGGCTGGTTTTGATCAACTCGAAACGTTCAGCTTCACATGTTATTTGTTTTGCCCTTGCTGTGATATAAAATGCGACAAACTCTACCTGTTTATAGTTTGAGCATAATAACTGGTCCCTGGGCAACGTCCACCTCGGGCTACGTAAGGCCATCCAGAGGCTGGAGTAGGATCCTTGACTTTGGGGCAACGTATGGGGCAGGTCCTTGTCGGTTTGAGCAAGTGTTTGGCCCCACGTTTCGGGTTGAACACAGAATGCTTTCACCAGCTGTAAGTTTTTGGTGACGAGAGGCGGTTCGGACTCTGAGAATATTTCGTGGGTTTCTCGTGCGCAGTTACGATAACTTATCCAGTGAATGCTGGACAACAATTCATAATTTTTCGAGAGTTAACCACGTTTGCAACCTACATGTATTTTGTGATTTAACGAACTTTTATTTATTTTGAGATTCAGATCTGAGATTGGTAATACTAAAGTGTGACTACTTTCTATGGAGACTCTCAAGTCTGTCTACGGATTTTATCTTTTATTAAGGTCGCTAGGTGCTCGACTTAATGTGGGAAAACTAGAGTTTCGACTCTTTTTACACAAAAGTGTTCCCTATTTCAATGTGGATAAAAATAAGAAAAATGTCTATTAAACATGGGTTCTCGAATGCATACCTTAAGAGCTATGAACACTAGTTCATCTTCGCTTCTGTGAAAGATATCTCTTCTACTGCAAGTTCTTTTCCATTACGAACGACTTACAGAAGGTAGTAAACAACTTATGGCACATTTCTCTGTGATTGTTCATCAATGTAGCATGCAGTACACATATGTTAATGTTGTTACTGTAAACCATATTCAAAGTTGTAGGTAAGAGCAATGTACACATTTGTTCTAATTGAATCAGTCCGTGTTTTGATTTATTGGTTTAATTCTAGAATGAACGTTATCGTTATTCCGTTTGAAATATATGAACATTATTCAAAAATGGTTCAAATGGCTCTAAGCTCTATGGGATTTAACATCTGAGGACATCAGTCCGCTAGACTTAGAACTACCTAAACCTAACTAACCTAAGGACATCAGACACATTCATGCCCGAGACAGGATTCAAACCTGCGACCGTAGCAGCAGCGCGGTTCCGGACTGAAGCGCCTAGGACCGCTCGGCTATAGTGGCCGGCTATGAACATTATTAATTTTGATAGAAATATCATTTGTGGAGGCAGCCAACTGCATATATAATGTCGTAGTTTCTCCCTCGTACAAAACTGAAGTGGAAATTCTGAAATTCGTATATCTGTGGTGCCTCTAAGCACGTAAAAAAGTCAGTTCTTAATTTTACTTATGGCTGGTGTTACGTCTTTTTTTTTCTTGAAACACGAAATTGTATCAGGATAAGTTCGCCATTTGAGAACTCGCCTGCAGAATGCTTGCGCAGTGGAAGTGACATCACAGTGGGAGTCAACAATATCAGGCTCCCAATGGTGTATTGCTGGTGACAAAAAAGTCCAGGCTAATAGCTGTCATGTGCCCGATACTTTTTACACTGAGGTGACAGAAGCCGTGGGATGACGATATGCACACGTACAGGTGGCGGTAGTATGGCGTATACAAGGTATAAAAGGGCTGCGCTTTGGCAGAGCTGACTTCCGCACTCGTGTGATTCATGTGAAAAGGTTTCCGATTTGGTTATAGTCGGACGATAGGAATTAACAGACTCCGAACGCGGAATGAGAGTTGGAGCTACATGCAATGCATGGGACATTCCATTTCGGAAAGGAATTCAATATTCCGAGATCACAATGTCAAGAGCGTGCCGTGAACGCCAAATTTCAGTACCTCTAACTATAGAAACGCAGTGGCTAACTGCCTTCACTTAACGACCGAGAACAGTGGCGTTTGAGAAGAGTTCTCAGTGCTAACAGACTAATAACATTGCATGGAATAACTGCAGAAATCAACGTGAAATGTAAGGCGAACGCATCCGTTAGGATAATGCGGCGAAATTTGGCTTGATCAGAGGACCGACACGAGTGCCTTTGCTAACAGTACGATATCGCCTGCAGCTCCTCTCCTGTGTTCGTGACCATATCGGTTAGTCCTTAGCAAACTGGAAAATCATGGCCTGGTCAGCTGAGTCCTAATTCCGGTTGGCAAGAGCTGATGGTAGGGTTCAAGTGTGGCGCAGACCCCACGAAACCATGGCCCCCGGTTGTCAACAGGGCACTGTGCAAGCTGGAGGTGGCTCCATAATTATATGGCCTGTGTGTACATGGAATGGACTGGATCTCTCGTTCCAAGTGAACCAATCATTGACTAGAAATGGTTATGTTCGGCAGCTTGGAGGCCATTTGGAGCCATCCATGGACTTCATGTTCCAAAACAAAGGTGGAATTTTTGTGGATGACAATGCGACAGCTTTCAAAAATATTCTGGACTGTTCGAGCATGCGACATGAATCCCATAAAACATCTATGGGACATAGTCGAGAGGTGGTTTGTCCTGCAGCGACAACACTTTCGCTGTTACGGGTGACTTAGAGGCAGCACGGCTCAATATTTCTGCAGGGGAACTTCCAAAGACTTGTCCAGTCCATGCCACGTCAAGTTGCTGCACTACACCGCTTCAAAATGGTTCAAATGGCTCTGAGCACTATGGGACTCAACATCTGCCGGCCGGAGTGGCCGAGCGGTTCTAGGCGCTACAGTCTGGAACCACGTGACCGCTACGGTCGCAGGTTCGAAACCTGCCTCGGGCATGGAAGTGTGTGATGTCCTTAGGTTAGTTAGGTTTAAGTAGTTCTAAGTTCTAAGGGACTGATGACCTCAGAAGGTAAGTCCCATAGTGCTCAGAGTCATTTGAACCATTTTTGAACTCAACATCTGAGGTCATCAGTCCCTTAGAACTTAGAGAACTACTTAAACCTAACTAACCTAAGGACATCACACACGTCCATGCCCGAGACAGGATTCGAACCTGCAACCGTAGCGGTCGCGCGGTTCAAGACTGAAACGCCTAGAACCGCTCGGCCACCCTGACCGACCCGTAGAACTTAGAACTACTTAAACCTAACTAACCTAAGAACATCACACACATACATGCCCGAGGCAGGATTCGAACCTGCGACAGTAGCGGTCACGCGGTTCGAGACTGAAGCGCCTAGAACAGCTCGGCCACTTCGGCCGGCTTGGTTCTATGAGATTACAATCAAACGCTTACCCTGAGGCTCCAGAGGCGGAGGCGCTCGGCCGTTCGGGCGAGTTCTCGCGTGACTTGAGCGCGTGGGTGGAACGGCTGCGCGCCAGGTCAGCTGTGGACGAGCCGGCTGCGTAGCGCGATGGCAGGTAGGAGGCGGGCATGCCGGACGACGTCGGCGACGAGGGGCTGTCGTCCTGCTCGTCCTGGTCGTCGCCGCCGAAGTTGTGCGAGCTGCGGCTACGCGCGAGCCGCGACCGCCGGTCCTTGAGCGCGGCGTAGCGCGACCGCCCACTCGGGTACCTGCTGGAGGAATCGTCGGCGCCAGCTGCCGCGGAGGCGGTGCTACTGCTGCTGCCGGCGCCGTACTTGCGCGAGTCGGAGTCCTCCTCGGGCGAGAGCGCCGCCGAGCTCTTGCTCTTGTTGAGGAATCGGCTGGTGTAGCCGCTGCTGCCGTACCGGGAGGACGGCGTGTCGTCTTCTTGCTGCGCGGCCCTGCCGCGGCTCAGATACTTGCTGCCCGTCTCCTCTTTATCCTTGTCCTTGTTGGCGCCGTAACGGTAGCTGGGAGTCGACGACGCGTCGGTACTGTAGCGCCGGTAGCCGGCGGTGGACGAGCCGCCTTCGTCGCGGCTGTCCCTCCTCCTCGACGAAGTAGCGGGGGCGTCCGACGTGTCCCGCGCGTTCGCACTGCGGGCCAGCAGCGGTCCGATGTCTGTGCGGTCGACGGCGCGCGTCGACGACGATGACGTCGACGCCGGTTCCGCTGTTTTCTTCTTCGCCGTCTCGTCCTCCGACTCTTCTTCGGATTCGGTCTCTTCCGAGTCGGAGCTGGTCTCCGTCTCCTCTTCGTCCTCGTCCTCCTCCTTCGTGGAGGAGGCTGCTGCAGCCGCGGCCGCAGCCGCTTGCTGGCGGTTGGCGAGGAAACGGCTCTGGAAACCGCCAGAGGCGCCGCGGCCTCGCGCCGTCGAAGTGCCGCTAGTGTCTGCTGCGGCAGAGGCGGCGGTGCTCGCCGGTGCCGTGGTGCGCACGGGGGAGGCAGCGGCGCTGGAAGACGACTCGGAAGACGTGCTGGATTCCGAACTCGCCGACCGCACCGCCGGCTTCTTAGTACCGGCGTCGGACGTCTTGCGGCCAGCCCCGGTCGCCGTTCCCGTGGAAGTCTTGCGCTGAGCCGACGTGGTCGTTGTGTTGACGCCTGCGGCCGAAGACGTGTCGTCCGATTCTCCGTCGCTGGTCGCAACCTGGTATTCCAGCAAGAGTCACTATCTTCGCTCTTTCTCTCAGTTCTCCTCCTGGGGCCGTCTTTTAATGCATGTCCGACCTACAGCTCCCCGATATGAAAAATCTCGCATACACCACAGAGAGTAATGCGGCTAGTAAAGCCTGTCGTATTTCGGAAAGCTTCAGTAAATTCCTAATCAGGAAATGATTGTCGATCAAGAGCTTCAGGCATGAATTTCCATGCTCTGATGAGTATTCCAGGGAATTTTCAATAATACTGGATATTTTTTCAACAGGAAAAAAACAGATAACTGTTTCCGAGCACGTAACTTCAACAAAGAATCCACGGGAAGTATTCTTTGTCAGGAAATATTAACAAGGGAAACTACACTGTTCGGAGAGAGGTCGCTGTCAGCAATGCCACCGAAGGTCATAATGTGGTATCGTTAGTTATTAGCTGGTCATCTACTACAGGAATGGACTGTAGGGGAAGACAGGATTCACAGGCAAGTAAACACTTCGCTTAGTCATATCATAGCATTTGACACAATGATCGTCAGCCATACAAGCACAGTGTGGAGAAGAATAAGGAAACTACGCACCATAACGAACAGATCTCTGCGATCATTAACGTTATATTGACAAAACGGTATTAGTCTGAAGAACTGTTACTGTACAACAACCTGTAAGTTAACATGGAATTAAAAACAGCCCCAGGAGAAAAAAAACTTTTGAAAAATATTGGACACAGACAAAAATTTAAAAATCAGCTATCAAAAAAATCTAAATATAAAATTGTTACAAAGCTATTAATAATTAATTAGTTTGCTAAGAATTGTAAAGAGTTTTATACACAACAATATATATACAAACTTAAACACTTAAGGGACATGTAGCTCATTTTAGTCATGACAACACACTCCTTTCTGTCAAGCGACGGACTCAGTAATATACTCTAACTGTCCCGCGTTATTACATCATGCGGAAGCATTACGACAGAATGTACGACATATTCTTGTGAGGTGAAATAGTTTGTTAAGGAATGGTAGCTAAGCAATAAAAGTACACGTTTGCATTGCTTCAGCTGTTGTTCTTATCATGTTTCTTACAGGTCCGAAATAGACGCCTAGAAGAAGAGAAATTGAAATTGGGAAGTTCGAAAATTCAATTTAAACTGCATGTTCACGTTTGTTACGTCATCTACTTTCAGCATATTTTCCTATTAGGACTACAGGCTATATAAGGGAATAAAAGAATACTTAGCAGTTTTATAGAGCACAAGCAGTTTTATAGAGCACACTGGCTTTTTCATGAGATGAGAATGTCTGATGTGCCTAGTGTGCAAATTTTTCAAATTAACTGTATCTTCTGGAAATGTAAAAAGGTGTTTGAGGATTTTAAACTTGTTTGTGCTAAACTGGCGTCATTTATGCTCTAGGGTGACGTATTCTTAATTTCTTCCCACTTAGACAAGGTTTAACGCCAGGTTAGAAGAATCACCATTTAGTTCAGTTTGAGTGGATGTGCTAGCATGCTATCATCACACACAACAAAAGTAACTGGTGATACTGTCATTCCGTCTCCTAAGGCTAGAGATCACAGTTCTCTCACTAATTATCGCTTTCTCTTTATCACAGCCAATAGGGGAAAAGTCACACGAATGCGACGTAAGTTAGTAATCCAACAGAAGAATAAATACGCATTTGACAGGCGCAACTTAGTAAATGTACAGTATGTGAACGCTCACAAGCCTAGAAGTTTGGTATCGAAATACGTCCTGTTGTTTGTCTGGTATACTAGTGACGTAGGGAGATCAGTCCTCAGTTCCAAATAAAGTCTTAATGAGGTTGCCCTCGGTCGTGAGGGAAATGTGGAAACCGGCAATTGCTTCCAAACTTTCCGATTGGGATTCCCCTTACGTAGCTGCCTGAAAAGGAGGCAGAATTTTACAGTGCCTCGCACTATCCACTCGATTAGGGATTTAAATGAGGGAAAAGAAAATTTTTCCAATATTTGTAGCACCATAGAGAAATACTTGTCGATTGGAGATCGCAGTTTAGACCTCGTGAGAAAAGTAACCGTTCCTCGAGAGAGGTACGGCTGGTGTGAGACCGGCCACACAGCGAAGCACGCTGAGGCCGGTGTTTGGGGCCTCCCGGCCGCCGAGGCCGAACTATAGCCACCAGTCGGGCTGGCCGTCCTCTGGCAGCTCGGGGCTGCTCACCTCTTGCACGGTGGCGGGCGGCGTCCTGCGCGCCTGCTCGGCCGAGGAGGAATCCTCGCTGCCGGCGTCGGTGCTGCGCTGCTGCTTGAGCGCCGCGACGCGCTCCGACTGCGGCCTCGGCGACGCCGTCGTGGTGGTGGTGGTGGTGGTGTCGGCGGCGGCGGCCGTGGTGGCCGCCGCCTCGCCGCCGCTGCCGGACGCCTTGTTCTGCTTCTTGATCTTGGATATCTCGTCGTCCTCGCTGACCTGCCGCGCGGCGGGCGCCCTCCTGGCAGGCGCGCTGGCCGCCTTTGGCGCCGCCTGCGGCGCGGGCGCCGGCGCCGGCTCCTTGTCGCGCTTCTTGCCGCGCTGCTCGGACTCCTGCAGCCGCTTCATGACGCGCGGCGAGTCGAGCAGGCGCGTGATGCCGCTGAGCGGGCCGCGGGACGCGTCCTCCGTGTCGAGCACGCGCTCCCGCTCCTTCCCGTGGTGCGACGACCCTCCGCCGCCGCCGCCACCGCCGCCCCCGCAGTCGCCGGAGAAGCGCACGGAGCGGCCGCCCACGCCGACGGCATCGTTGTCGGAGTCGCCGTCGCCGCCGCCGAGGTGCCGCGACGCCAGCCGGGAGCGGTAGCGCCGACTGGCGCGCCCCCCGCTGCCGCCGCCCTCGTCGTACTCGTAGTCGCCACCGCCGCCGCCACGGCTGTAGTCGTCGCCGCCACGGCCGTACCTGCAAATAGTTTTATTTTATTTACAATGAATCTGGGTGATGCTCCATACAACGAAGCACAAGATTCAGAAACGTGAGCAAAAACGTGGCTACATTATACACTACTGGCCATTAAAATTGCTACACCACGAAGATAACGTGCTACAGAAGCGAAATTTAACCGACTGCAAGAAGATGCTGTGATATGCAAATGATTAGC
The DNA here is from genome assembly GCF_023864345.2 of Schistocerca serialis cubense. NCBI lineage: Eukaryota > Metazoa > Arthropoda > Insecta > Orthoptera > Acrididae > Schistocerca > Schistocerca serialis. Next base: position 524,915,774 of record NC_064641.1, read on the forward strand.
TTTTCAGAGCATTCACACAAGGTTAGCGCAAGTGGCGACACCTACAACGTGCTGACATGAGGAAAGCTTCCAACCGATTTCTCATTCACAAACAGCAGTTGACCTGCGTTGCCTGGTGAAATGTTGTTGTGATGCCTCGTGTAAGGAGGAGAAATGCGTACCATCACGTTTCCGACTTTGATAAAGGTCGGATTGTAGCCTATCGCGACTGCGGTTTATCATATCGCGACATTGCTGCTCGCGTTGGACGAGATCCGATGACAGTTTACAGAATATGGAATCGGTGGGTTCAGGACGGTATTACGGAACGCCGTGCTGGATCCCAACGGCCTCGTATCACTAGCAGTCGAGATGACAGGCATCTTATCCGCATAGATGTAACGGATCGTGCAGCCATATCTCGATCCCTGAGTCAACTGATGGGGCCGTTTGCAAGACAACAACCATCTGCACGAACAGTTCGACGACGTTTGCAGCAGCGTGGACTATCAGCTCGGTTACCCTGGAAGCTGCGTCACAGATAGGTACTCAACGACGAACATGGCTGCACAAATGTCAAAACGTCATTTTTGCGGGTGATTCCAGGTTCTGTTTACAGCATCATGATGGTCGCATCCGTGTGTAGCGACATCGCGGTGAGCGCACATTGGAAGCGTGTATTCGTCATCGCCGTACTGGCGTATCACCTGGCATGATGGTATGGGGTGCCATTGGTTACACGTCCCGGTCACCTCTTGTTCGCATTGACGGCACTTTGATCAGTGGACGTTACATTTCAGATGTGTTACGACCCGTGGCTCTACCCTTCATTCGATACCTGCGAAATCCTACATTTCAGCAGGATAATGCACGACCGCATGTTGCAGGTCCTGTACGGGCCTTTCTGTATACAGAAAATGTTCGACTGCTGCCCTGGCCAGCACATGCTACAGATCTCTCACCAATTGAAAACGACTGGCCAATGGTGACCGAACAACTGGCTCGTCACAATGCGCCAGTCACTACTCTTGATGAACTGTGGTATCGTGTTGAAGCTTCATGGGCAGCTGTACCTGTGCACGCCATCCAAGCTCTGACTCAATGCCCAGGCGTATCAAGGCCGTTATTACGGACAGAGGTGGGTGTTCTGGGTACTGATTTCTCAGGATCTATGCACCCAAATTGCGTGAAAATGTAATCACATGTCAGTTGTAGTATAATATATTTGCCCAATGAATACCCGTTTATCATCTGAACTTCTTCTTGGTGAAGCAATTTTAATGGCCAGTAGTGTAGATAAAAAGTTTTAAGGTTACTGTTCTTACACCTCTTCATCTACATACATACTCAGCGAGCGACCGTATGGTGTGTGTCGGAGGATATCCTATACTACTACTAGCCATTTCCTTCTCTGTTTCACTTGCCAACAGAGCGGGGGAGAAACCTTTATCCATGTTCCTCCGTTCGTGCCCTAATCTTTATAATCTTACCATCGTGGTCACTACGCTAAATGTACGTTGGTGGTAATAGAATAGTTCTGCAGTCAGCCTCAAGTTTCCGTTCTCTAAATTTCCTCAGTAATTCTACTCGAAAAGAACGTCGCTTTCCCTCCAGTGATTCCCATTTGAGTCCCCGAAGCATATCCGTAATACATGCTTCTTTTTCGAATCTACCGGTAACGAACCTAGCAGCCATCCTCTGAATTGCTTCGATGTCTTCGTAATACGACTTAGAGCGAATCTCAAACATTCGAGTGGTTCTCGACAAGGGGACACACTAGTGTCCTCTATGCTCACTCCTTTTACCTCATCCGTCTGTCACTAAGTACTCATGAGTCTAGCGAGTGGTAACGTCTGCGAGTTGTGGGTATACGTAAAACTGCCTTTCCAGCTACAACAACGGCTGAGTTTTGTCCTGAGCTTAGAGCCTTGGGCAGTGTTAGTCTCTCGGCAGAATCGTTGGCCAGCTGTCAGAATGAATGTTTGTACGGGTCGATTACGGGACTTACAGATGATTCGCCTGCGGATGATAAGAAAGCTGGCAGCCGAAGTGCTTCAACGTTTAATTAAAGTGCTGATCAGATAGCTCACTTAAAAGCAGTGGTATGTAGTATTGTGTGAAGTGTGATTATAGTGGAGAAAGCTAACAGTAACAATTAGTGACTATTATCGATAGAAAACCTTGCGAGAGACAGGTAAATACAGTTTCTTGATTCATACCATTTCCCGCTTTAGGATACAAGGGAAGGAAGAAATCTACGAGCTGACAACAACGAGAGTGTAATGGATGGGACGTATAAGATGAACAAGGTGAAATTTTTAAAATTAAATTTTATAACATTTTGTCATGAGTATGAAGAAAAAAATCATTGTGTCAATCAAGTTCAGCTTTCTTTAAAATAACTAATGAAGAAACTAACAGGATATTAAGTACAATCTAATGTAAACTGAAGGGGAAGGGGGAGACATGAAAGGAATTAATGATACCAGCTGCATCGTGAATCGCGACTTTGTGCGGAATCAGCGCCGACGAGAAGAAATGGGGGCCGGAGCGGCACTTGAACCTGGGATCTCCTGCTTGCTAGGCAGATGCATTAACCACTGCGCCACCTGCAGTGTCCAGTGCAAATGCGCCAACTATCTCGGCAGGCTCCCCCTCCAACTCACTTTCCCACCTAGCGCCATCTATCTGTTGCACCCGTCCAGTTCCTCCAAGCTTTCTAATTTTCAGAATACCTCTGGACGAAGGACGCAAATGTGCGTCCGCACAGATGATTGTGGATTCATTTCCCGTTGAGGCGAATCAATTATGTGAATATATAGTCTCTGTTTTTTCGGACAAACTGCTTGTCGGAAAGAACAGACAAGCAGTCTGTCCGAAAGAACGGACACCTCACAAGATCTGCAGCTGTTGCATATGTCAGGTAAATTGAAGGGGGACGGGGAAGAAAGGAAAGGAAGAAGTTATATCAACTGCATCGGGACTTTGTGCGGAATTAGTTTGCTGGACTGGGACTTGAACCCAGGATCTCTTGCATTCATGTTAACTTAAAGTGGAATTAAGGAACCATCTTTCGAAGTCTAAGGAATTTACAGACACTTGGAACATTTAATACTTCGAAGAATTTTGACCTGATCAGTGTCAGAAATAATCAATAAGTTTCATCCCTTCACGCAGTGTTTTCTTCCTCTATTTTCTTATATATTACTCATTTCCATAAGAATGTAGTATGTCAGCTCTACAGCAATTGCAGTTTGGAGAGATTATTAATTTTAACAAGTGTTTCGTTCTGTTGGTAGGCAAGTTCAGATGCTTCAAATGGCTCTGAGCACTATGGAACTTAACATCTGAGATCATCTGTCCCCTAGAACGTACAACTACTTCAACCAAACTAACTAAGGACATTACACACATCCATGCCCGAAGCAGGATTCGAACCTGCGGCTGTAGCGGTCGCGCGGTTCCAGACTGAAGTGCCTAGAACCACTCGGCCACACGGCCGGTAGCCAAGTGTCCTGCTCTCAATCTATTAGTGATGGCGGCTTCCTTCCCCTTTAAGAACGGAATTTAGGAACCTTCACTTACCAGGTATGCACTCTGTTTGCGTAGCCCAGTATCAAGTTCCTTTAAATAGTGTCCTCACTACATAACGACGACCATTCTTCTTTTGTATCAACTATAAGCCGTCGATAGTAATCACAGCGGGGAGAGATCTTATAATTGGTGCAAGGCTTTGCATCTTCTTGGAAAGACAGTTACTGAGTCCATTACTTTTGGCATCAATGTAGTTCGGGATCCCACGCCAACCGATTTATGGAGATCTTTCGATCTCATTAGATGTCTTAGGATAGTTGGCAGCTTTTACCGAAGCTGCACTTTCAAGGACAAAAGAGCTCAAAAAATGGCTCAAATGGCTCTGAGCACTACATGACTTAACTGCTGTGGTCATCAGTCACCTAGAACTTAGAACTACTTAAACCTAACTAACCTAAGGACATCACACACATCCACGCCCAAGGCAGGATTCGAACCTGCGACCGAAGCGGTCACGTGTTTCCAGACTGTAGGGCCTAGAACCGCACGGCCACTCCGGCCGGCGACAAAAGAGCGCCGACGGTATCTGTACATACCATTATTCTGTCTACTTTAGCTCTCTTACATATAATATCGTTTGCAAGCATTTGCAAATCTAGGGTTCAGCCGTCGGGAGGTTCACAATTTGTTGCTGCCCTGCTCCCTCCAAATGTAGCTTTCCGTCACCCTCGCTTTCAACAAGCCACGGATTCCTAATATTTTAAAAATATTAACAATATATTATTATTATTTTACAGGGTGATTTCTTTCCACTGTGTACGAACTCTAGGGATTGATCGATGAGAGGATACGGAACAAAAAGGGTCTAATGCACTTACGTCCAGAAATGCATTGTTCCCATCCTAGACACAATTTATTCAGTCAGTGTTGGAACCCGTGAGGCAATGCTGACCCTACGACTTTATCTTAGAAGAAAGATTAAGGAAAGGCAAACCTACGTTTCTAACATTTGTAGACTTAGAGCAAGCTTTTGACAATGTTGACTGGAATACTCTCTTTCAAATTCTAAAGGTGGCAGGGATAAAATACAGGGAGCAATTTACAATTTGTACAGAAACCAGATGGCAGTTATAAGAGTCGAGGGGCATGAAAGGGAAGCAGTGGTTGGGAAGGGAGTAAGACAGGGTTGTAGCCTCTCCCCGATGTTATTCAATCTGTATATTGAGCAAGCAGTGTAGGAAACAAAAGAAAAATTCGGAGTAGGTATTAAAATCCATGGAGAAGAAATAAAAACTTTGAGGTTCACCGATGACATTGTAATTCTGTCAGAGACAGCAAAGGACTTGAAAGAGCAGTTGAACGGAATGGACAGTGTCTTGAAAGGAGGATATAAGATGAACATCAACAAAAGCAAAACGAGGATAATGGAATGTAGTCGAATTAAGTCGGGTGATGCTGAGGAAATTCAATTAGGAAATGAGACACTTAAAGTAGTAAAGGAGTTTTGCTATTTGGGGAGCAAAATAACTGATGACGGTCGAAGTAGAGAGGATATAAAATGTAGACTGGCAATGGGAAGGAAAGCATTTCTGAAGAAGAGAAATTTGTTAACATAGAGTATAGATTTAAGTGTCAGGAAGTCGTTTCTGAAAGTATTTGTATGGAGTGTAGCCATGAATGGAAGTGAAACATGGGCGATAAATAGTTTGGACAAGAAGAGAATAGAAGCTTTCGAAATGTGGTGCTACAGAAGAGTGCTGAAGATTAGATGGGTAGATCACATAACTAATGAGGAGGTATTGAATAGAATTGGGGATAAGAGGAGTTTGAGGCACAACTTGACAAGAAGTAGGGACCGGTTGGTAGGACGTGTTCTGAGGCATCAGGGGATCACAAATTTAGTATTGGAGGGCCGGGTGGAGGGTAAAAATCGTAGAGGGAGACCAAGAGATGAACACACTAAGCATATTCAGAAGGATGTAGGTTGCAGTAAGTATTGGGAGATGAAGAAGCTTGCACAGGATAGGGTAGCATGGAGAGCTGCGTCAGACCAGTCTCAGGACTGAAGACCGCAACAACAACTACATTGTTTGAGAGACTGCACCGTCCAGCCGCAGTTACAGTATGTGTTGAAAATGGTTCTCATGTTCCTCAACGGAAGCGCGTACGTGCCATAGTATGTTCTGCCTCACATGTTCACACTGGCCAGGCTGCATCCAAATACCGTCAAAGACAGTATCAATACGCTGCTCATGTATCTCCAGATCTGGAACGCACTCTGCTTACACGATAGTTTTGATACCACCATAACCAGAAACCGCCCGTGCTGAGGTCCGATGAACGAGCAGGCCACCAACGGGACCCCGGTACATCGGCCAAGGAAGGCACTATTGAGATGCTTCGCGACGTTAACAGCGAAGCGGCCACCTAACCCTTCGAATCATCAATCGCACTTCTTCCAGCGGGAGAGGCAAGGTCACCTGCAAGAAACGCCGAAAATTCCGGCCTGTTACACGACGTGGAAGTAAGAGTGGTCCTAAAATACGGTCGCCAATTATCCCAGCCCATACATTTCCGACTGCACCGACGCTTATGATTCTCTGTTACCATACCATGAGGGTTCTGCACACTATCCCACAGATGACTGTTATGAAAGCTGAACTCCGCGTAAAGGTGGCCTCATGTGTTAATACGATGGATGACACAAATCCAGAAATGGTGGTTGCCTGGTGAAGAAACCAGTGACAAAATTGCTCCCGATGTGGAAAGTCTGTCGCTAGTAAGCTCTGCACACGCTGTAAGTGATAAGAGTAGCAACAACTGTCATGGAGATGTTCCACACGGTCGTCTGGCCTACCCTGTACTGGTAGACCAGCTGACTGGTACTGACGCGGCGGTCACCTTCCAGAGAGTTAATCCCATTTTCCTCCAAGTCTGGTGTCCGAACATTTCGAATATGTCCTTCATGATTCTGGAACGACCCTGTGTCAGACAAACGGCGAAACATTATTGCAGACACTGAGTGTTGTGATTGTTGTCGGCGGGGATAGGTCTCCTGATACAGCCTTACTGTCCGCCGCCCGTTGCCTTTTGCCTTTTCGTAAGTAAACACCATGTCGGCAAGCTCTCGATTCGAATACGGAACAATTGTGTACAACTCTATATGGTATCCACTATAAGGTGAGTCAGCAAGAGAAGCGCATCGGACACAACATCACCAATTACTATGACAGGAGAGGGAGCTATGGCATGACGTAAAAGGAACGGTACCACCTTGTAGAAGGAAGCCACGCATATTGTAGTTGTGGCTGCATGGTAAAGCGCATATTAGATCGCAGTCTCCGTAACAAAGTATGATTGAATAAATAATCTCTAGCATAAAAACCATGCATTTCCGGGCAAAAGTTCATTAGACCTCTTTTGTTCCGTATCCTCTCATCGATCAATCTCTAGAGTTTCTACAAGGTGGAAAAATTCACCCTGTATGCTATATTTTATATAGTTTGATCAACAAATACATTGCTGAAAAATATTTGTCCAAAAATGTGAGAAATTCCTGAGCCATGAAAATGTTTTAAGAACTATAATTGCAGCAAACTTACACAGCTTCGACAACTTGATAATTTATAATTTATACGATATAAAGTCGGACTATGCACTGGCCATTTCAGTATTTCACTTAGCTCTAAGATTGTGAACACAAATCTGCAGGCTACAGCTTCGCAGGCATATAAATGGTTGGAATTCTGTATCTTTCTGTCTCTTCCACCTACGTTTGGGAAATTTAGTCTTTCTGTTAGTTTTCTTTAGTGTAGCATCTTTCCCCCCTCTGTTTTGCGGTTCTTCGGTTTCCGGTAGTTTTCCGGTTCCGGTTGTGGACTCACAGTGTCAGATTTATTGTTGGTAGTCGGACTGATCAGGCTGCGAAAAGGCGCCTTTCTGCGTTTTAATGTTTTCTAAAGCCATTAAGGTTGCAGATAAATGCACATAGCGTAATCTCAAAAACGCTACTGAAAAATATTCGGAGTTAAAAGAAGTTTGTAATTTTTTAAATTAATTTCTATTTTGGAGACTATTAGTTCACACGATACAGTATTCTCCGAGAGAGACCTGAAATTTTTGGAAATTAATATAAATGAAAATATAAATGGTTCTAGTAAAATACTGTTTAGGGGAAGGGGGGGGGGTCATGAGCCTAATGACACCCCTCCCCCCTGCTTTGGATCTGTGCCTGCCTGTAAGGCAGCTAATAACACGGCACGGAGTTTTCTGTGGGTAGCAATAGGATCGGCCCTACATGTATACCTCATCTAGAAAGCTGTTCTCGAGGAGACGCCTAGTGTTTCCGATCCATCTGTAAACACTTTGAGCCAGCCGTTCCAGAAGCAATACACGTGGCGCATTCAAGTCATAACACCTCCGATTTTTTTCTCACAGACATCACACGAAAACTGTGAGCCTTTGCGAAGTAATGTTCATGCAGTTGTATGCATTTTTCGCAACGTTGACGGCATGATTCCATGGCCGCTGCGAACGCTTCGTTAGGAGTCTGGTACGCTAATTGGGTAAAAGCAACCATGTCTCATACATTCTCACAATCGATGGAAAGAAACCCGATCCATACCGCATCACGCGTCAACATTGCCTGGAAACAAGCCACGCACGCAACCATGTGGTCATCCGACAGCCATCATTCGTGGCACCCACCTGGAGGACAATTTTCGCCATATTACGTATCAGAGTCAGTCCTCACGCACGCCTCTGTGTGCTGTACAGTGCTGCCATCTCTGTCACGCGTCCACAACGAGTGCAAGCTTGTTTCAAAACCAGTTGCATCTTTCTGTTTCAAGTCGTGAGAAAATAAATTGGAGGTGATACAACTTGAACGTAATTCGTAGTTAAGACTAGATTGCGACTTTTACCTCGAAGATTCGCCGCCGCCGTAGCCGCGGCTGCTGTAGCGCTCGCCGAACTTGCGACCGCCGAGAGGCGACGCTCGGCCACCTGCCGACGGCCCGCCTCCCTCCCCATCGAAGTAGCCACCGCGCTCCTCCTGGCGGAACTGCGACGCCAGCCGGTGGTCGCTCTTGGACCGCATCAGACCCGGGCCTGCGGCCGGCGGCTGCAACAGCCCGCCTCCGCCGCCGCCACTGCCCCCCACGCCCGGGACGGCCATACTCGGGTAGGGCGACGCGATGGTCAGGTCTCCGTAGTTCGCCACGTGCAGCACCAGCTGGTTCGGGTCCGTCGCCATCGAGAAGCGAACCCTGCGCGTGTAGTCGACGTTCTCGTACTCGAAGTTACGGATGAACTCGACCGTCTTGAGAAAGATCTCCTTGGCGTCCATGAGCTCGCAGTCGTCCCAGTCGACGTTGTCGTTCATGTGCTTGTCGGCGAGCTCGCAGTTGCTCTGGATGTTGGAGAGCTCCTGCTCCAGGTTGTCCTTGAGGGTGCGCAGGTTGCGCTGCTCCGTGCTCTGGTAGCGCTCGATTTCTGACCGCAGCGACTCGGTTCGGTCCTTCAGCGCCTTCATCAGCCGGCGGTAGATCTCATCTATTTCTTCTGTTACCGACGTGCAGTTATTCAGCAATGTGATCTGATTCTTCTCCACGAGGGATAGGGCGTCTTGTAATCGGTGAATCCCTCTCCGCACCTGCACAAAAATGTGTTGGTTATGTAGTCAAAAGTTTACACAGGAGTTGTTCAAAAGTGGTTCAAATGTCTCTGAGCACTATGGGACTCAACTGCTGAGGTCATCAGTCCCCTAAAACTTAGAACTACTTAAACCGAACTAACCTAAGGACATCACACACATCCATGCCCGAGGCAGGATTCGAACCTGCAACCGTAGCGGTCGCGCGGTTCCAGACTGTAGCGCCTAGAACCGCTCGGCCACCCCGGCCGGCCAGGAGTTGTCATAAACTTATAATTGTCAGCTCTAAAACTGAAGTTAGACAATTAATGTTTGTTTCTTTTCAGGTACTAGTGTCCAATGCTGGCACCCTTTGAATTTCACGTGCCACAGTACAGCAACTCGCCACTAGAGCAAAAAAAAAAAAAAAAAATATGGCGTAAAGGCACAGTCCATCTCCACTTTATCACTGGCCACTGCTGAATGAAAATTTTTTTCTGGAGATAGGACAGTAGTTCAAACATGTCTAACACTAAGTGACTAAAAAATCAAAACTAGTTTGCCACATTAGGGGCGGAACATTTGAGAACTCAGGCTATGTAGAGGTACGTCGTTTGGACAGGTAAAGTCAGTTTATATGAAACTGAGCGATATCAGTATGTACCAATATGTACGTATATGTCCAGTAGTTATCTGTACAATATTGTAAGATTCATTATTAATCGTTATTTGAGCATGCTATTCTGTATTCTAACCAATTACTCACATAGCTCATTCCGATATTACTCCATTATAATACGCAACAAGATGTTTACAAACTTTTCGAGGGTAATGTAGGAATATTTCGATATTTTGTACAACTGATGCCTGTCACTATCTGGTTTACTTGTTGCCTGAGTTCTGAAGTGCCATAACCAGTGTTTTAGATTCATTGTGCCTTCATAAACGTATAGCAGCCTATTCTGGAAATTAATACATATTAGGGCAGTGAAGAAGAAATTAAATTGTTGTAGTTCAATTTTTTTGTTTTTAATTTTCATTCTTTACTCCAACCGGCAGAGCCGGCTGTGTGAGTTCCGATCGTTTAAAGAGTTGCGGTTTTTGAGCCTAATGTACACTGGGGGTAGGGCAGGCGGAATACCAGTTGGGAATATTTGGGAAGGGAGTTCCAGCATTCGCATATTAATCGAAGGAAATCTCCCGAAAACTTTGGTCGAGGGTGGTGTGTGTGTGTGTGTGTGTGTGTGTGTGTGTGTGTGTGTGTGTGTGTGTGAGTGTATGTGTGTAAGAGGGAGGGGGGGGCTGTTTAGTCGGATTTCCACGATCATTTGGGCAAATGATGGGCTTGTCCCTAAATTCAACCTCACAGAAAATACGATACACGAATAGAGAGCAACTGTACCCTGCTTGGACTGAACTAGCAACTGCCGGATAATTGTTAAGCATGAGGTACACAATAATATTTGAATGGGAGGAATTGTGTCTGATCCATTAGACACAGTCGTACAAGACGGTGTAAGGCACGGTGATGGGCTGCGTGTTTCTTTTTTAATATTGCCTATGAGAACGTTAAGAAGGATGATGATGTATGGTTTGCAGGGCGCTCAACTGCGCGGTCATCAGCTTCCGTACAAAGTCTCAATTTTTTCACAGTCCAATTTTTTACACTGTCCACTGTAGCCACAGTCATGATTTATGATGATGAGATGATGAGGACAACACAAACACCCAGTCCTCGGGCAGAGAAAATCCCCAACCCTAGTGGGAATCGAACCCAGGACGCCGTGTTCCAGAGGCAGCAACGCTAGCCACTAGACCACGAGCTGCGCACTTCTAAGAAGGATGCAAACTTGCTAATCAGGGGAATGATCTTCTGAAAATCCGTACAGATACTTGCTTGTGCAGATTAAATATATAGATAATTGCAAGAATCTGGAAGGCAATGGAAGCTACATTCATCACACTTCAGCAGGTCAGCAGGAATATGGAATTGAATATGAACTCGCAGAAAACAAAATGTATGGCTAGTGGGAGAGCAAGCAAGGAGAACCTGCCATCCTCAATACCTTTGTGCAATTATACTTTCGAAAGAGTTGATTAACTAAAATATCCAGAATCGACAGTTACCTACACAAATGCTGTATCTTATGAAATAAAACAAAGATTAATAGAAGACAGCAGATCTTATTTTGCACTAAAGAATATGTTGCTGACAATTTTTAACTCACATTCATAAGATAAGTGCTTACATATGCCTAGAAAACTTAGTCATTAATATGAAAAGGTGTTGGAATGCTAGATGCCTTTGGGAAACAGGCACATCAATGAATCGTTGGCCCAGCCTGTGAAAAAGGAAAATGGGGGACGAAATACTATCTTGATTCGTATACTATATAGGAAGAGCCAGCCACCTAATAGAATAATAGCGAAATCAGCTGGATTGAGATGGGTGGGGCACATGGCTCGGGTGAATGATTCGGAAGTAGAGAGAAGAATATTAGATGGAAAGTCTAAGAGGACGGGGTCGACCAAGAACCAAGTGATCGATGGAATCATGGAGAAACTGCGGAAATGGGCTGTAGTGGATGAGAAATTGGACTGTTGGAAATGTTTTGTAGAGACAATGAAGTGTAGGGTCAGAGAAGAGTAAGCGCTTTATTACCGGCACACGGTTCTGTGCGACAGTATTGCTTCTGTCGGGGAGAGTAAGAGTTGGCGTTACCTGGTTGTTGATGCGTGTGATCTCGCGGCGTAGGATATCCATGTGGGCGCCCTTGCAGTCGGCACAGACCTTCTTGTCGCAGTGGACGCAGAGCGAACAGTAGGATTTCTCCGAGCAGACGGAGCAGCGCTCCATGATCTGGCCGCTGGTGGGGTCCGGCAGCTCTCCCGTGATCTCGATGTGCAGCTCCAGGAAGCGCTGCAGGGTGACGTTGGTGGGGTAGCCCTGCACGCCCTGGTACGGGATGCGGTGTTCCGCCCGGCATTCCGGACATTTCACCTGCAATCGTACGAGAATGTTCAGTCAGTTTCAAGAAGGGTGCCATCGGATTATGTCGAAAGAAATTACAACATACGATACTAGCTTCTCACCATCATTAATCATGCATGCTTCTACAGCTCCATCTGGATACGTAATCGGCAATCGTATATCATGTATGCGCAAACGCGAGCTTGGACAGTGTCAACCAAGTTAAAGAATTTCGCTACTGACAAAACTGAAAGCGCTGAAGAACGCCTTCTGACAGACTAAAACAATACTTTACATCAATCGAACTGTAAGCGAAACTAGACTGTCGGAAATAGAAGGTGTACGTCACATAGGACCAGTCTGATGTTTGTCAAACTTTGTGGAGATGTTCGTGACATAGCCGGCATTAATATCTATTCCATTCGAACATCAACATCAGTTGACAAGGGAACAAATACATTTTCAGTACTGAGACTGTTACGCACCTGTTGTCAAACTTGTGATACATTTACTACAACATGTTTCATGACTACATTATCTCCTTATCACATGTTTTACATTCTTGTATTCGTTGTGGCACTGAAGCAAACAGCCTCTGATATTCAAACTGAGAAATTTCTGGCTATTTCCGAAACATATCCTTTGTCAGTTGAAAGAGAGTGCTAGGTGGGGGCTGGTAAGAAGTATACGACTTTCCATCCCAGACATGCTCTATTGTTGATAAATTAGGGGACTGGGCAGGCCAGTCAAGCATTTGGACAGTTTTTAAGGCGTTTGTAGCGTGAACTAGCATTATCCTGCTGAAATCTGTCATTAGTCACCCTGGACATGAAGGTTACGAAAACAGAATTTACCATTCTTGCCATATACTAGCAACCATCCAGCCTTCCTTCAACAATTTCCGGATCAGTCGTTTTGTTATATACAATAGCACCCCACAGCATAATTGCAGAAATTGGAGAGGCGAGGCTCTCGAGAAGCACTGGTCCTCGTGACCTCTTACTAGCCTTTCAAGTGAACACGTTGGCGGCGATCTAACTCTCACAAACAAAAGCGAGACTCATCGCTGAATACCAGAGAATGCCTCTCATTGCCCCAGTTGCCTCTGGCTCTACTCCATGTAAATCTGCGGCATGGTTTCATCGGGTAAAGACGCAACTAGAAACTTCAGCCCAGCTTTTAGTAGTCTGTTGTCGACAAATCGTGCTGACACTCTGCTCCCCGATTTCAGCTTTATCACCTGTCACTTCACCAGAATCAGTCGAACAATCCTACTATCTTCTCGTGGGGTGGTCCTCATCAAAGGAACTGGTGCTGCTCTTCTTGCCACACTTTTATCGATATCGTCCCCTTTGATTTATTCTGCATTCTTTGCACTATGGCCAATGTCTGTGTAATTTTTTGGTACAATGCTCCCATGTCCCTTATACCAATGATTCTATCTTTCTCAAAGTCCGAAAATGGCGATGAGCTACACGTGCACGTCTTTTGGATATGCTTTATTGTGATCTTTACCCGAAAAGTTCCATTAACGTTAGACACACCCAGTAGTCATCATGTAGCCAAACCAGTCTTCATCTGCAGGAATGAGAAGATAAGCATGAATAAGTATGAAATTTTAATCAACATGTAGGACAGGCTTGGGAATACGGAAGTATCATCTTCGTAGCGTTCCCTCATCGTGTTCGTAGTGTAGCACTTTCCACTTCCATCAGTGTCTATGATCAATTGTCGAAGAGATATCAGGGTAGAAAATGGGTGCTCAACATATTACACCGGTTGTGTATGAAAATTAAAGAAACGGTAGTAATCCACTAGAGTCGTGCAAACTATTGAATAATCACTTTTTGTCAATAGTCGACGTGTCAGACCAAAAATTTATTGTACAGTTAAGTATATAGAACTCTTTAAAGCTAGTGGTCCGAGATAATTATACCACTTGAATCTACAAGAAATAAGAAACAATGAAACTGAATCAATTATTAGAGCTCTAGGAAGTAGGGACTTCCTTAGAAATGATGAAAAATGAAAAGGCTTATGAAATGTAGTTCTTCTTGTATTATTTCGGAAATCAGTTTACATAAAAGGATAAAGAGTTACTAAAGACAATTAACGGCCAGTTTCTATGCTACCGGCGTTTTTAACAGTTTTTAGAAAGCAGTGTATAGGAGAGCAATGGCACAATTCAGAACACTTAATTTGTTATCAGACTCGCAGCTTCAGCTCCACGGAACAAGTATCCACAGAAAATACCGTTTATTCTTTTGAGTCTGAGAAAGAAGCCGGGAAAATGATAGGTTGAGAAGAGTAATTGTGTTCTTTGATTTAACAGAAGTATTTGATTGTGTGGTCCATGCAACACTTTTGCATACGTTGGAACATTATGACGTTATGGGACCAGGGAAGAAAACTCAGCCAATCCTCACTTCATATTTTGAAATCAGAAAGCAGAAGGTTTTTCTCTGGGGTTCACAAACAGGGAAGAGATTTGAATCTGAATGAGCTTATGTAAAGTGTGTGGGGGGAGGGGGGAGGTACCACGAGGGGTGCCGTTCTGGGTCCGCTACATTTCTTGATGCATATTAATGATCTGTCAATAAACAAGACAGATGACTCGAAAATTATTTCTCTTTGCAGGTGATACTATACTTATTTTGAACAACGAAGAATGCAATGTAAATAATTTAACTAGTTAGTAACATCAACTAGAGGCATTCAGAGAAGAGATTGACACTGGACTGCAACTAAACGCAAGATACAGTTTGTGACGCGGAGCTCGTGTAAAAGCGAAATCTTTTGTCACAAAGTGCTCAGTCAGTAAGATCGGCCATTATAAATTCTTCGGAATGTGTAAATGGGTAACTTTCTTGGAACCATCGTGTTCAAGATGTTGTGGAAAAATTGAATGCTGCTACCTACACTAGAAGAATAATCTGTACTATCTCTCACTCTGAAAGGCTAAGGCTTATTTACTTTGCTTACATGCGCTGTATTATCGTCTATGGTACCATATTTTGGGACTATTTTGGGGACTTGTCAAGAACACTCCCAGCGAAGGAAATGGTAATTACGAAGTTCATTTTACACTCGCTCAAAATTTTCCCCTTCATTTCATTATTTTCTTTGGATTATACATTTTCTAATTTTAACTATGTAAACTATGTACTGATTCGTTCCATGGCCATATGTCTTTGGTTCAAGTGGTTTCAAGGAAAGTGATAAGTAATAAATAAAATAAATTTGTGCACCGTAAGTCACTGTGCAGTGTGTGGCGTTTCTCTAGCTTTAGCCTTGTGGTCATTACGCAAGATACACTGACGAAAAATTTGCAACTCCAAAAAATAATTAATGTATAGTAACGAAATTTCGAGAATACATTTGCTTAGGTAACACATTTAAGTGATTAACACTGGGAGGTCACAGGTTTATGTAAGCGCGAGATAAGCCATTGCAAATGTGAAATGGTAGTACATTAATAATTGGTGTAACCCCCCAGATTACCGAATACAAGCATGCAAAGGTGCATGCTTTGTGTTTTACGGGTGCTGAATGTCAGTTTGTGGGATGGACTTCCAAGTCTGTTGTACTCGTTCGGTCAATACAGGCAAGGTTAATGCTGTTCATGGATGATAATGAAATTTTTGTCCCACGATGTTCCGTAAGTGCCCGATTGGAGACAGGTTCGGTGATCGAACATGCCAAGGTAACATGTTGATACTTTGTAGAGCATAGTGAATTACAACAGGTGAATATGGGCGATCGTTATCTTGTTGGACAACACTTCAGGGAACGCTGTTCATGAATGGCAGCACAACAGGTCGAATCACCACTCTGACGTACAAATTTGCAGTCAGGGTATGTGGAATGACGGCTAGAATGCTCCTGCTGTCATACAAAATCGCAACCCAGACCATAACTCCAGGTATAGGTCCAGTGTCTCTAGCACGCAGACAGGTTGGTTACAGGCCCTCAACTGGCCTCCTAATCAAAACACGGCCATCACTGGCACCGAGACAGAACGA
Organism: Schistocerca serialis cubense; assembly: GCF_023864345.2. Lineage (NCBI taxonomy): Eukaryota > Metazoa > Arthropoda > Insecta > Orthoptera > Acrididae > Schistocerca > Schistocerca serialis. The sequence continues at coordinate 524,931,912 of NC_064641.1, forward strand.
GTTTCCATCAGAAAACACAACTGGCCTCCAACCTGCCCCCCAATGAGCTCTCGTTTGACACTACTGAAGTCGAAAATGGCGATGGTTTGGGGTCAGTGGAATGCACGCTACCGGGGTTTCTGGCTCTGAGCTGTCCTTGAAGCAACCGATTTATAACAGCTCGTTGTGTTACTGTGATGCCAAATGCTGCTCAAATTGCTGCTGCAGATGCAGTACAAAGCGTGAGAGCCGTACGCCGAACACGATGACCTTCCCTCTCGCTAGTGCCACGTGGGCGTCCAGAGCCCGGTCTTCTTGCTACCATACATTCCAGTGACCAACGCTGCCAGCAATCATGTACAGTGGCTACATTCCTGCCAAGTCTCTCTGCACTATCCCTGATGGAACATCCAGCTTCCTGTAGTCCTATTACACGACCTCGTTCAAACTCAGTAGAATATTGGTAATGGCTCTTTGTTGCCTTAAAGGCATTCTTGACTAACATCGACTCACTACGTCCAGTCTCAAAGTATTTAAAACTGATTTGTATCCTCATATTGGCGCTATTGGCGCTACTGACGCCACTCTCATGCGACTGGCGCGAAATCAGAATAAGTATCATCTTTCAGATGTTGATACACGCATACTAAACTTTCGTTTGTGTCGTACACCCTCTTCTCGGTGCTGCGATTTTTTTCCGTCAGTGTGTCTATTAGAGGAAGCAGGATTTTGTTTGATTCGATTTGGAACATCGGTTCTCAGAATTTCACGAGTAATGCTGTCCATAAAGCACGCCAATTATCTTGTAATGTCTCCCTTTGGAGGACTTTGAGGATCTCTGTGTCACTCTCACGTTGACTAAGCAAATCCGTAAAGAATGGTGCTACTATTCTTTGACTCTTTTCCGCCTCTTCCTTTAATGGAACTACGTAATGGTCGTAGACACACGAACAATACAAGATAATTATAAAGTCCATGAAACATTTAATCTGTACAGTTAAATTGCCAAGAAAAACTTAACAAAAAATGCAATATTTCAAATGCAAACACTCTTAGTTTCTTACAGTATTTATAAATGTTCTATTCGTTCACTCTTCGTCACAGGGCACACATATAATCAGATTCTGACCGTACCCGAACCAGCATATCAGGAGTGACGGTAGGAACAGCTACTGCTGTTGTAAGCCTTAGAGCTTTTGTGGTAGAGGTGCAAAATAAACACTATTCTTGACGTTGTCCCACAAGAAAATATCGCAGGGCGTCAAATCTGGCGGCCGTTGTGACCACCCGAATCGAGTAGTGTCAAGTCAGCGGCCGCAACAACGGATAATTCGGGTACTCTCATATATAAATATAAAAATTTGGAGGACGCCATTTTATTAAAATATGAAATGCTTGCTATCAGTTTCAATCTGTAGCGTTTCAATCTGTTGCATGAGCTACAATTATAGAGATGTCGAGACAGGTGATGCCATTGGCAGTTTCCTCATTGAAGAAGGGTCCATTGACTGTCTTGTTGCATACAGCATAGAACATATTAATTTTCGTGGCATCCTGGACGTATTCGGCAGTTGCTTGTGGATTCTTTGTCGCCATATGTGTGAGTTGTATCGGTTGACCTTTCTCGAAAGACAAAGAGTGGCTTCGTCACTGAAGATTAATCTGATTGCGAAATCGTCGTTTTCGAGTTGGTTCCGCACATCAGCGCAGAACTGCTGGCGGCGCAGTTTGTCGTCTAGGCTTCTTGCTTGCAGAAGCTGCAATTTGTGCGGCTTGACTCTTAATCGCTTACGAAGGATATTCCACACTTTTGGCTGACGAGGGCTTAGTTCTGCGCTTAGTCGATAGGTAGCCTTCGTGGGTCTTCGTAACGTCCCTCACATAATCCACTGTTTATTCCGACACGCCCGGTCGTCTCGAATAGTTTGCATCGCACAGCCAACCGTCCTTCTTAAATTTCGTGTATCACTCCACTACGCTCTTGTAAACTGGTGGTGTCCTGCGAAACTTGCCGCGGAAAGCTCTTTGCAGACTTACTACCGATTAGCAACGGGCAAATTCCGGCACATAAAATTTTTTCTTTGCTTGGTTCATCGTCATTTCCAGCAACTGCGATCGACGGATACCCTCCCGCCCCCCCGTCCCCTCCCCCCTCCCAAAAATAAAACTTTTGATACCTTGTCGTTTATATATGTGTCATTCTTGCATTATATAGAGTCGATATTTTAAACATGTTTCATGCACTTTACAACTATCCTGACTACCTGGAGTGTATAACTGCTTGAGTGAGAGTGTTGTAAGCGAACTCTTTGATCTGTGAAAGACTCGTGCTTAGAATTCTTCCAATAAATCTGAGTCTCGCATGTTCCTTACCCAAGGTTGTACTTGTTGCACATTAAACCTCTCCTTACACACACTTCCAGATACTTGAGGGCCGTTACTGATTTCGGTAACTGATGGCCAATCGCGTGGTCAAACGATACCGAATATTTTCCGTTATTTACGCACATTACATTACATTTGTTTATGTGTGATTTGAGAGACTCAGCAAATATGTTGCATTAACAACCATTGACCATGGTTTCAGCAACTGTAAAATTCTATTCCTCAGAAGTACATATAGATGCAAAATCATATATTGGCGACGACAAATTTCAGAGTCTAGAAGCTCTTGTCAAGTAACGCTGTATCTGTGACCATAAGCAAAATCAAATAAATCCGTTAAAAATCATTTCCCATTGGGGTTGGGCTAAGCTTAAAAGTCTTCACATTATAATGTACATGGAATTAAAAGTCAGTGAAACGTCCCGTATCTGGCTGATGCTATGCGGCTCATGGCCACACAAACTACGTACCAGCCAGTCAACTCGTTGGCTAAGTCTCTCAAATCATTCATTTACATTCACCGTTACTGAACAGCAGCTAAGTTCAAAATTTTAACATTTGTTTATGTTTAGAATCAGCTGACAATATTCCCACCAGGCACTAAACAACTAACTGCTGTCCACGCATTTCGTAACAAGCTTCAGTCGTCGCCGCGTCCCTGTACACAACTCGGTCCTTTGTGAACAAATGGTTCAAATAGCTCTGAGCACTATGGGACTCAACTGCTGAGGTCATTAGTCCCCTAGAACTTAGAACTAGTTAAACCTAACTAACCTAAGGACATCACAAACATCCATGCCCGAGGCAGGATTCGAACCTGCGACCGTAGCGGTCTTGCGGTTCCAGACTGCAGCGCCTTTAACCGCAAGGCCACTTCGGCCGGCCTTTGTGAACAGCAACATAGGACCACAGGCGCTATCTTCCAGATAGTAAGTACATCATCAGGCGTGCTGCCACACTACCTTTGTTTCTCATGATGCCTATCCATTAAGAACGACATATTGAGTCACGTTTCGTGGGAAATCTTCCATCCAGTCGTATATTTTCTTGGATATTACGAACTCTCGCATTTTGTTTGCTAGTTGAAGGTACGGAACTGTATCTAAGGCTTTCAGGAAGTCAGAAAAGCAGCATAAATCAGAGCTCCGACTCCTGGATCCAGGGAATGAACAAAACAAACTGGATTTCACAGCATTAGAGCTTATGGAAAGCATACTGATTCCGGAACAAGAATTCTTCAGTTTCTAGAAAAATCATCATATGCGTTCACAGTATATCCTCCATAATTCTACAACAGATGAACAAGACGCAGGCATGTAGTTCTGCCGACCAATGGCGCTTTTTTCCAGTCACGTGACTTGCTCCCCTATTCCAGCAATCTGCTCTAGACTGGCTCGAGAACAGCAGCCATCTCGTACGTACTCAATACCGAGACCCTAGTAAGTACTACTGAGCAAAGTAGACTGCTTTTAAATACTGTGCTCACTTATTTCCTCAGCTTCCATTTTCGCATCCGTGCGCCGAGAGAACGAAGGAACTAGGTTTTGATTTATTCAGTGTTGTAGTCGCACAGCTAATTCTACAAATCCTGTAGTTCTGTCTGTCCGACTGCATTAGATACCAGTATAGTTATCATTTCTTGGAGCGTGACGTATTCTAGAAATTGGAAGAGAAATTCACAATAACTTACTCGTATCGGACTTTGCTACATACACTATGTGATAAATAGTATCCGGACACCACCAAAATCATGTGTTTTTCATATTACGTCCATTGTGCTGCCACCTGTTGCCACGTACTTCATACCAGCGACCTCAGTAGTCATTAGACATCGTGAGAGAGCAGAATGGGGCGCTCCACGGAACTCACGGATTTCGAACGTGGTCAGGTGATTGGGTGTCACTTGTGTCATACGTCTGTACGAGAGATTTCCACTCTCCCAAACATCCCTCGGTCCACTGTTTCCGATGTGATAGTGAAGAAGAAACGTGAAGGGACACGTACAGCACAAAAGTGTACAGGCCGACCTCATCTGTTGACTGACAGAGACCGCCGACAGTTGAAGAGGGTCGTGATGTGTAATACGCAGAGATCTATCCAGACCATCACACAAGAATTCCAAACTGCATCAGGATCCACTGCAAGTACTATGACAGTTAGGCGGGAGGTGAGAAAAATTGGATTTCATAGTCGAGCGGCAGCTCATAAGCCACACATCACGTCGGTAAATGCCAAACGACACCTCGCGTGGTGTAAGGAGCGTAAACTTTGGACGATTGAACAGTGAAAAATGGTTGTGTGGAGTGATGAAAAATGGTTGTGTGGAGTGACGAACCACGGTATACAATGTGGCGATCTGACGGCAGGGTGGGGGTGTGGTGAATGCCCTGTGAACGTCATCTACCAGCGTGCCAACAGCAACATTCGGAGGCGGTGGTATTTTGGTGTGGTCGTGTTTTTCATGGAGGGGGCTTTCACCCCTTGTTGTTTTGCGTGGCACTGTCACATCACAGATTTAAATGGATGTTTTAAGCACCTTCTAGCTTCCCACTCCTGAGCGGGGATGGCGACTGCATCTTTCAAGACGATCGAGCACGTGTTCATAATGCGCGGCCTGTGGCGGAGTGGTTACATTACAGTAACATCCCTGTAATGGACTGGCCTGTGCAGAGTCCTAACCTGAATCCTATAGAACACTTCTGGGATGTTTTGGAACGCCTACTTCGTGCCAGGCCTCACCGACCGACATCGATACCTCTCCTCAGTCCAGCAGTCAGTGAAGAATGGGCTGCCATTCCCCAAGAAACCTTCCAGACCTGATTGAAAGTATGCCTGCGAGAGTGGAAGCTGTCATCAAGGCTACGGGTGGGCCAATACCATATTTAATTCTAGCATTACCTATGAAGGGCTCCACGAAGTTGTAAGTCGTTTTCAGTCAGGCGTCCGGATACTTATACTTTTGATCACATAGTGTAACAAGGTTCTTCACAATTATTGTTGTATACTTTTACAGTTCGCAGAGGGAATATAAAAGCAGTTTTATATTTGAATGTAACAGTTTTAATAGTGATTATGTCCGAAAGTAATACTCTACCATTTTACACGGAAAGAAAAATCGGCTCACAATTAAGGTCTCGCACTAATGACGACGTCCACTACGTTATGGTGTTCATAGATTCTGAATGATTTCGATCCATTATCCACAAAATCTGTGCTAAACCCTCGACAAACAAGGCTGTTATTCGATTCGACATATCTTTGTATCCTGATGAATACCCGTATCATAGTTACCGCTTTTATTAGACTGCATGAAGGCAGTGGAAAATTCATAATTTAAAGAGGAGAAGTAGATTTTCTATCACCGGAATTCCGGGTACTCAGAAGGAGTTTTCATATTCTTGAACTGCGAAAACTATGAAGGAATTACGATTAATGGAACATGTGTGAGCCGCGTTTTTTACCTGGTGGCAATGTAACTGTGGGACTCTAGTGCAAAGAAACTTCAACAGGAATGTATAAGGGGCAATCAACGAAAACAAGACAGACGGAAGAAACGTAGGGTAACTGTTTACTGTTTCAAAAGTAATAGCCACAACTGTTAATACATTTATCCGTAAATGAACCAACAAATTTACTGTTACCAGTCACAGTTTATTTATCTCCACGACTGGTTTTAAAGGGTTAAACCTCCATCATCAGGTGGATTTATATTTGTTGGTATGACATTTGTGTGTGTATGTTGTGTTACGATTTTTTGGAGGAACTTGTGGCACTGTAATGGGCATAGGCTTCTTTCACTGTCGTTACACATCACATGTATACTGTCATATTTTGCTAACAAATATCCTACTGTGAGGCAGGGCTCAAAAATATGGAAATCATAAATCGCATGGGAAGAGAGCGGCACTTAATGGAGGCTCTGCAAGGGTTTCGCTATGCAACTTCTGCAACGTGCTCGAAACTTCCTTGGCATCATGTGAGGCGTGATGTTGTTGGCAGGTTGTTTCGACTACACTGCAGAAGCTTCGATGGGAAGCCCATACACGTCTTTCATTAAGTTCCGGTTTCTCCTATGAGAATTCGTTATTTTTGGAGCCCCGAAGAAAAACATTCGCGGCCGTCGATTTGTTTCGGACGAGGATGTACACGCCTGGGTACAATCGTGGTTCCATAGGCCACCGCAAACATTTCTTCATGAAGGCACTGATCGGTTTGTTCACAGTGGGACAAATTTATTAACAGTTAAGTCGATTATTTTTGAAATAATAAACAGTTTACTTACTTTTTTCAATATGTCTCGTTTTAACTTGACTGTCTCTCGTAAATTTGTGAATATCACTGAAAGTCAATTGCACTAAGTGGCAAAAAATTAATAACTAAGTCCCATAATAAGTTAATGAGTTATTTGGGGCAGTTGAAGACCGCAGCTAGTTATATAGAAAAATAAATAAACGGAATACTAAATACAGAATGGAAATGTATTTTGCAAACTATATAGAGTCTTGAAAGCCAAGCTCTAGATGTATCCAGAACGGAAGCCTTTCAATCACGTGTATTACTAGCTCTGGCTTATGGCAATGAGATGCGAACTTTTAATGCGAAAGGCAAATCAAAAACTAAGGGTTGTTCAGAGAGCAGTGGAGATATAACGTTCGTAATTACTGGGAGAGACAGGAAAGCAAACGAAGGGACTAGGAAACTGTGTCTGCTGCAGATTCCATAGCTGGATGTAAAATGTAACAAGCCAGACGTAATACTTATGTTGATTGAAATCCACTTCCTCTTAAAGCTTGGTTCTTTAAGGATTTCTTATAGCTTGTGAGTTGATAAAAAGAAGACTACTGTCTGAGTAAGTGAATTAGTAAACTGAAAATTAAGATTATAGTGAAAATGAAATGAAGGTGGGCGAATAGATGGTCAATGTTAAAAGGAAATACTTTGCTGGATTCCAAGAAATGAGAAAACGTGATCTAATGGAAGAAAGGCAGCATGAGCAGTAGGAATACAATTCGTTGAAGACAATAACGGACAAAAATTACAGAGAAGACATTGGTCAGCTGTATATGTCAAATGGCAGATGATGACGGTGGCGATGGCGATGATGATGACGATGACGATGAAGCTGACGACGGCGACAACGACGATAACTACGATGTTCGTTAGACACAACGTAAGGAGCAGTAAGTTCTGATACACACATTACCAGTGCAGTCAGGTATTCCTCCGACTGCAGAGAGGATTGTAAGTGAAATTTCTCACGCATCTACACAAGAAAAAGCAATATAATTCAAAGATTTTGGCGAGAAACCAAGTCATACACCTCCAAATGTCCACTTTTCTCAAACTTGTCTCGACATGGTGTCCTACGGGAACTACATATTGTTCTGACACGTCACAGTGTTGAAATTACGTATCTTCACAAACGCAAATTCAACACGAATGTTCAATGGATCATCTCCCGAGAGATCTATCAGCACGTCTTAGGTACCTCTGGCTAATTTAGTCAGTGAGCATGATATACGACCCAATCCAACAGGCATTGGTGAGAAATTGCAATGTTAGGTGATTGTGTCACGTTAAGCATTATGCGGCTATATTACAAAACAGGATTAACTACTCTGAGAACATGAATCAACAATGCGAGCCAGCCGTAGTGGCCATGCGGTTCTAGGCGCTACAGTCTGGAGCCGAGCGACCGCTACGGTCGCAGGTTCGAATCCTGCCTCGGGCATGGATGTGTGTGATGTCCTTAGGTTAGTTAGGTTTAATTAGTTCTAAGTTCTAGGCGACTGATGACCTCAGAAGTTATGTCGCATAGTGCTCAGAGCCATTTGAACCATTTGAACAATGCGAAACTTAAAAAGTGGGTCGATATTTTCTATGTAACACAGAAACATTTTCTGGCCCAAATTTCCTATGGAACATTACATAGTGTATCTCATCTGCCATCTCTATAGAGCTTACAGAGCTATGTAACATCATGTGCGTATGAGATCTTCGCAGTTTTACCATGGTTGATCTATTTTACTTCCATTCGAAGCCGAATTATGTGATCATTTCGTATTTACTGTTTCAAAAGGATGATGTATCTGTTTCTGAGAGGGCTGATGAGTGCACTCAGTTATCAGGTGAGCGCTCTCACCATGTAAAAAATTGTTGAAATTTTGTACATTGTTTTGACCACAAAATAGATTAAATAACTCTCACTTGCATTCAGCTTACGCCTTCGTCTCGTAATAAAATTCTGTGACATCTGTCTCTCATCTCATGTAGAACGTCAATTTATGGATTTTCTATGAAGTTTTGTAACTGATACATTGTGACTGTATACCTACGAATATTTAGTGATTAGAAAGGTGATTACAGACGATCAGTTTTCATAGACTTGATCTTCCAGAAAAATTTTCTGCGCTCTTTACAAATTTCGAAGTTCTAAGCCAACTGTTCCGTAAGTATGCTGCGACAGTCTCGTATGGAGCAGGCTGAACATAGGGATTTAAACATTCTTACAGACAATGTGCTTGTTCAGTGTAGCTTCATCCTGTGTTCTGTCTTTTCTTCAAATCTCGGTCGGTGTATGACACTTGGAGGAACGAATGTTCAACTACGTCGAACATTTTTGTGCATTGTGCGGTGATTAATACGAAATGTCTTTTAGTCGGTAATATTTCGTTACCACGAATATCTTCACCCGAAGTATTGCATTGCGCACGAGCGTCACGCTTATTCTAGGACTGGCAAAGTTCATAAATCACTCGTGGAACGAACAACTCGTAACGAAGGCTGATAAACTGCCAAGTCCCACCAGAATTAGATTTAACAGCGTGGTTTAGCGACGCCACGAAAAACAGGCACAGCGCTGCCTCGTGTAAGTATTCGAATATCAAAAGAGATCTGAGAAGAGAGGGATATTGACTTAATTCGTACCTAATAATTCTTGAATTAATGATAATGTATAGTTTTTGCGTTGGCATAATGTCACGTTTCCTAGAACTGGAGAACTGATGCGACCTTTTCTTTGGTTTAATTTTTACCTTGTCTTATACTTCGTAGCATTCGAAATAAAGCTAGGTGTAAGACAGAAATTAACTGTAGTTTCGTGGAAATATGTCGTTACATTTTAGTCCTAACTGGAAAATGATCTCTTGTAAAATCTTGAGACAGAAACAGTAGATTACCTGTAGTACTGGTAGCAGGCAGTAAATAGGATGATTCAAAGCGGCGTGCTATGGACGGAGCATGTACCACATATTGGGTTTGAAAATTCTGAGCCAGTAAAAACTCATTGATTTGCTGAATGTAATGCTACGAACATTGTTAGGAGACAATATATACCTGTCAAGAGGGCGTCGACTAGGCCAACTCAAGCAGTAAACGTATTTTTAGCGAGATCGTATTGTGGGGGTGTGTTATACTGCATGTCACTGTTGAACACGAGAAGTTTTTTAGGAGGCGCAGGTTTCGGGCCGCTTTAGTCAGAGCCTCCAAGTAGCACCGTTTGAATAGGGAGCTTAAGAATTTCAAACGTGCAGGCCACGAAGATGCCGCGTACTCTTGTGAGCGTTATCAGCACCTGACATAGCTTGAAAGGGGCCTCGCTGTGGGTCTCTATTTGGTTGACAGATCGAGCAGTGCAGTATTCAGATTTTTTGAGGCACTTGGATGTGACAGTGGCCCGATGATGGGCAATGTAACTTGAGGTCAGGCAGAAGCATCGTCAAGGTTCCATTCGGCAAGTTGACCAACACAAGGGAGGATCGCGGTACTGTGCACCAAACACATAGTAAGCCCTTCACATGTCCAGTCCCGGTAGCTGAGTGGTCAGCGCGACGGAATGTCAATCCTAAGGTCCCGGGTTCGATTCCCGGCTGGGTCGGAGATTTTCCCCGCTCAGGGACTTGGTGTTGTGTTGTCCTAATCTTCATCATTTCATCCTCATCGACGCGCAGGTCGCCTAAGTGGCGTCAACTCGAAAGGCCTGCACAAGGCGAACGGTCTACGTGACGGGAGGCCCTAGCCACACGACATTTCATTTCATTTCAGCCCTTCACATCTATCCCTGCCATCGGAGAACAAGTAATGGACCCCTTGCAATACTCGGTTTCACTGCGACACCATTGGTCGGAGGCTGGCAGCAGCTGCATAAGGAAATCACCATCCCGAACGCAGGCTGCCGTTAACACCACAACAACAACAGCTGTATTTGGAATTGTACCGTGACAGACAAGCATGGGCTGCTGCTGAATGTGCTCAGAGATGAATCATGAGGTCTGCGTTATCTGCCAATCCCCACGAATATCTTAGGCAAGTGTGGCCGCAACCTGGGGAGAATGGCATTCAACAGCAGTGCTCGTTCCCTCATGACACGTACCTCTGTGAACTGCCTACGAGATACTGAGGTACTCCTGTGGACAGCAAGATCCTCAGATCCGTCCCTGGTAAAACATGTGTAGGATCAGGTTGGAAATCAACTTCGCCCCAGTTCCATTGTCAAGAATATCAATGACCAGTTACAACAGTTGTGGACCAGCTGATTTCAGGAGAGGATACAGCGGCTTTATGTCACCCTTCCCAACCGAACCAATGCATTCATTCAGGACAGAGGTAGTGCAAAGTCATATTGATAAGTGGGCTTTCTTCGCCGAATTATTTGTAAATTTGGCTCTGTTTTGTAATCGCTGTAGTAACACCACATACACTTTGAACTCACAAAGTTTCAGTTCGTTTCCTCCTCCATTCTGGAAGGCAGTGTATTTTCACGAACGGTACATATAAGAATAGCGACCAGAGTGTTATCGAAACATACGTAAACACGGAGATGCAGGTATCATATTTCTGCTTTTAAGAGAAACAATTCGGTTTCTAGTTCCTGGATAAACATGAGTGTTTCTGCTCTTGGTTCTTAATAAGGAGCTGGATGATGTGATCACTGTGGTTTTTGACAGTGGACTACTGCAGCGCCTATACACCAAAAATTGTGTAATATGTTTGCATGCTGCCCGTGTCAAATGAGTATACCATTCCATTCCGGAAGGTTATTATTAGTTCACTGAAGCTACACTTTCGCACCTCGACAGGAAACCAGGGGGAAAAGTACGAATACAACACAGCAGTTTCTGTCTTGAAAATAGATACGCCTCTGCAAGTGCTTTATGTCTTAACACATACGTTTCAAGTGAATATTTAGCTTTCTGCCGAATAATATCTTATTTATCACTATTGCGCATCAGTTGTCATAAGTACCTACTACATGGGGCATATTCCTTCAGTGACTTTTGCATCAGTAGACTTCAGATTTGTTAACTTTCAAAAATCGGGATAGCAGAAATGCAGAATTTTACAGATAAATGAGTTGATGGGTAATAGAATACACAAATCTCCACGTTGTAAAGTAACTTCTATTTGGTTTTATCCTTTGGAATTGAGGTACTTCCATTGAAAGTTATGGTCGGTTTGTGAAACGTCGACAAGCATTGTGGAAACTGTGGAATAAATCAGGCCATGACACACAGCGCAACTACGCGCATCATACCTGTGGTGCGAAGCAAGAGAGAACACCGGAAGTATTATCAAAGAGAAGATGAGACGTATGGACGTAATATTTATGTACGAGAGAGGTGTGTACAATGAGACTGGAGCCGGCAATGCAGTCAGCGAAAGTCGTCTCAGCGCGTCATACTACAGACTGTTGAGTATTAAGAGGAACTCATACGTCTGGTGTTTCTTGAGGGAACGTTCAGCAGTGTAGAATATATCCCGAGCAACATGTACCTTATTCTGATGATACTCCTATTACTTCAAGCTGATAAACAAGGACAATGGTAGGGTACACCTTTCCAGGACAATGCCTGCGAAATTCAACGTGCTTTCCAAGGTGGCCACGACAATCTGAACGGCGCCATTGAGAAAGAGTGGGATGTGATTACGGCGTATAGTCCAGTCTGCATTAACAGCAATACTCTTTGACCGATGTCTTACACCTCTGTGGTGAATTATTGGCTCAACTGCAGGCATTCATTGTAGCTAGATCAGAGTCAACAGTAACCAAGATCACTTTTTTGTAGGTTACTGGCGCTAGTATTATGATACTATACCTTGTACGATCCGTTTAATAAGTCATATAGGGTGATTATTATCTAATAGCGTATTTTGGCGTAAAGTTTATAGAACAGCAACTAAGACCATTGCTTCACTTGTTAATAACTAAAGTAATGCTGGGTACTGCTTTTTCCTGGTAATGCAAGATTTAGTAAAGAGGGAATCCGGGATCACGACTGAGTAGAGCACAGCATGCTAACGCCTATGTACAAGAAGTGACGACGATACTCTCACTTCAGTATATCCGCAACTTCGAAATGTTGCATACTGTGTGACTGTTCCTTTCGTATTAACATAATCATCACCATAATGTTCTTCTTACAATGTTCAAACTAAACACGCTGGTCTCCCCAGGTTCCCCTGCGGGTAGGTCGATGTCTCTAAACTTTTATTTCGAATGGTCTCAGCAAGAGCACACACATATACAAGAATTATACAATCACTTCAGCATTATCTATGCTCACAAAAAGTAGTTTTCTCACCACACAGTATACATTTAATTACTGCCATAAGTTTCATTTACTTATGTCCCTTGAAAATCCATTAATGGAGTGAATAAATCCTATTTCAGTGAGCTCTACTCATGAAGCTATTCAATCTAGTCTTTTCTAAATTGTTCATATCAACATGTGTAATAAAAGACGCTCCGGAATAGTCGCGTGCGTTAGCACGCCGCTTCCGATTTCGGGGAGACCCTCAGCGGCTCCGGATTGAATCCGTATGGGGGCTGAACGACAAGGGTGTGCCAACTAGGCTGTGTTTGCTCTTCAGGCAGTATCCCACATGTGAGTAGGTAATTGTCGGGCTGGTATCCACGTTCCACCTCAGTTACACGATTCGCAAGAATTTCGAAAGCCTCACACTTTCACATCGGATACCACTAAACGTAGAGAGAGAGGATACACAAGTTCCGCCTCGGAGAAAGGAGAGGACGGGGATGGGGAGGGTTTAGACGGGGTGGCGGGAAAGGCGTCCAAGGCCACACTCTACCACTATCATTGCCAAATACAGATTGACACGCAGACGTCGTGAAGCTTCGGGATAAGGCCAAGAGGAAAAGAAGAATATGGCCAGCTGCTAATCATCGAAGAGAAAGCCCGTAACAGACAAAAAAATTAAAACCTATAGCACATAAAACTCGTAACATCATATAGTCCCATGAGAATTATTCACGCGTACAGGACGCTATCCTGTCTCAGTCTCACCTAAGCAAATGTTATGGACCTCTGTACCGCTCCCTTTATAGTCCTTGAACAATATGCAGTCGATTTTGTTTCTCACATCCTATCCAAAATACACTATTGGCCATTAAAATTGCTACACCACGAAGATGACGTGCTACAGACGCGAAAATTAACTTTCAAGAAGAAGATGCTGAGATATGCTAATGATTAGCTTTTCAGAGCATTCACGCAAGGTTGGCGCCGATGGCGACACCTACAATGTGCTGATATAAGGAAAGTTTCCAACCGATTTCTCATACACAAACAGCAGTTGACCGGTGTTGCCTGGTGAAACGTTGTTGTGATGCCTCGCGTAAGGAGGAGAAATGCGTACCATCACGTTTCCGACTTTGATAAAGGTCGGATTGTAGCCTATCGCGATTGCGGTTTATCGTATCGCGACATTGCTGCTCGCGTTGGTCGAGATCCAATGACTGTTAGCAGAATATGGAATCGGATGATTCAGGAGGGTAATACGGAACGCCGTGCTGGATCCCAACGGCCTCGTATCACTAGCAGTCGAGATGACAGGCATCTTATCCGCATGGCTGTAACGGATCGTGCAGCCACGTCTCGATCCCTGAGTCAACAGATGGGGCCGTTTGCAAGTCAACAACCAACTGCGCCAACAGTTCGACGACGTTTGCAGCAGAATGGACTATCAGTTTGGAGACTACGGCTGCGGTTACCCTTGACTCTGCATCACAGACAGGAGCGCCTACGATGATGTACTCAACGACGAACCTGGGTGCACGAATGGCAAAACGTCATTTTTTCGGATGAATCCAGGTTCTGTTTACAGCATCATGATGGTCACATCCGTGTTTGGCGACATCGCGGAGAACGCACATTGGAAGCGTGTATTCGTCATCGCCATGATGGTATGGGGTGCCATTGGTTCCACATCTCGGTCACCTCCTGTTCGCATTGACGGCACTTTGAACAGTGGACGTTACATTTCAGATGTGTTACGACTCGTGGCCCTACCCTTCATTCAATCCCTGCGAAACCCTACATTTGAGCAGGATAATGCACGACCGCATGTTGCAGGTCCTGTACGGGTCTTTCTGGATACAGAAAATGTTCGACTGCTGCCCTGGCCAGCACATTCTCCAGATCTCTCACCAAGTGAAAACGTCTGGTCAATGGCGGCCGAGCAACTGACTCGTCACAATACGCCAGTCACTACTCTTGATGAACTGTGGTATCATGTTGAAGTCGCATGGGTAGCTGTACCTGTATACGCCATCCAGGCTCTGTTTGACTCAATGCCCAGGCATATCAAGGCCGTTATTACGGCCAGAGGTGGTTGTTCTGGGTACTAATTTCTCAGGACCTATGCACCCGAATTGCGTGAAAATGTAATCACATGTCAGTTCTAGTATAATATATTTGTCCAATGAATACCCGTTTATCATCTGCATTTATTCTTGGTGTAGCAATTTTAATGGCCAGTAGTGTACCTTCTGGCCAGGCGCATCCTATATCAGCTCCTCACATCAGTTCAAGTACGTGGAATAAATTCGGCTGTATTACATATTTATGAAACTGAATCCCAGCACGTCACTGCTTTCTTCGTCCTTGTTATCGCGCTTCTGTTTGCACATCCCATCTTTCCTCCTTTTCCAGTCTCTTCAATCCTCTCCTTGGGTAATTTTGACAGTCTTCGAGAAGCAGGTCATGACATTATCCTTAAAGTCTACCCATGCTATCAGTCGTAACCTACACTAACTATCCTTTCGTAAATGGGAGCCCAAACCCATCTTTCTCCGCCCTAAACTGAATCGTACACGACTCCATAGTCCCATGTTCGATCTATTAGACTCTCCCCCTTACACATTCAGTCTCATTTTTTATAATATTATCTTCAGTTTTATACTCGTCTAGGTCCATAACCTATAGTAACAGGACAAATCATCACATACACCCACAGTGATTACAGAACCATGCACATAATTAATATCATGACATCACTTTTTCATCAAATAAGTGTTTATGTTTGTCTTTAAAATATATTTCTCGATGACTGAACGGCGTAATCCAAGAGCTGAAAAAAGGTGTCAGGAATGTCCGTTTTTTTCCATTACCACACAGAGAGTAGCTCTTGGAACACTATGAAAAGCTCTATAGAAGTGTCACTACAGCTCTGCAAGATCTTACTATTCTAAATCGTATCTGCTCTTTCATGATTATATCTTTGGTACAAATGGTTCAAATGGCTCTGAGCACTATCGGACTTAACATCGATGATCATCAGTCCCCTAGAACTTAGAACTACTTAAACCTAACTAACCTAAGGACATCACACAACACCCAGTCATCACGAGGCGATTATATCTTTATTACGCTATTCAATCTCTTCTTCATTTAAAAAAAAAATTGCAACATACAATCCATAACCAGTATCTAAAAGACTTAACCTCTATAGTTCACTGGACCTTGTTTATTAAAAACATGTAGCTCAATTGCTTTGTTCAGGCTTTGAGAAACTTTCGAGAGCTACAAAGCATGTTCAACAGGGGCAAAGGTGTACTATAAAGTAGGCATTACCGTACTATAGTTTAAACGTTCCACAGTATCGCATTTGCATAATATTTTGGAAATAAGTGATTCTAAGACTGTGGGCATGCGGTAGCATAATACGGCAACAGCTGAACAGGTTGACTTACCTGCCGCCGGACATAGTCGACCAGGCCGTCCATGCACGGCTCCATGCAGAACGAGTGCTGACATGGCAGTAGTTTCGGGTTACGGTATCGGTCCAGACAAATGGCGCATGTAAGCAGCTGTTCGAACTGCTCCATGCTGAAACAAAGGAAAAATAAGATAGTAATCTTAGGCCAGAAAATATGCAGAAAGTTGTAGATAAAAATTATTGAAACGAGTATCAGGTCGAAATAGGTGCCTATGCCGTACTGTTATAATACCTCCTAGCAAAATGTTAGACCATAAAAATAAGGAAATCATTGTTACTAAATCAGAAATACAATGTCGGTAGGCATGCGACAACATGCGCTACTTAATATATTCCAAAACGCCGCGCACAAAAACAGGATTCTTCCGGAGATGAAACCTCGGGTTCTATTGGTAATAGAAAACTAGGGTAAAGTGTTTTGGGAAGCACTTGGGCTAAGGACCATTCGTATACCCGAAAGAACGATCTTCTTAGTGTCACTATCCTAAGTACAGAGTCAAAATGTGAATATTAACACACTTGCTCCTGCATACGAAAATTGAGCAATTCGACTGTTCCTTTTTTGCAATTCATGTGGTCTACGGTGGGCTGTGAAGGGATTATGGACTCACCATTATTTCACTGGTCGTTCCTTAGAAAACCCCAAAAAAGTACTTTTACCATTTTTTTCGTACCAAAACCGAGGCGGGAATTCCAAGATTTCTATGTCTAGCAAATGGCTGAGATATTTACGATATATTTCTAAGAAACCGACCTCGAACAATTTTGATAATGTCCTTGTCGTCTTTATTCATTACCGAGCTACAGAAGTTCAAATTTACCCTATTTCTATCCCTAAAACACGCATGTAAAATCCGATATGAGACAAAATCTAAATAATAAGTAACCGTAAACAATTGCTCAAATTTTGATGGTGTATTCTCTAGGCATTCATCTACAAGTGTCATTTTCCCGTTTTCAGAAATCCTTATTAACTTGTGGACGGTTCATTAGAAAACCCAAAAAAATGCATTTAACATTTTTTGTTCCAAAACCGAGCCACGGGTTCCAATACCACTATGCACAGCAAATGGCTGAAATTTTTGTGATATATTATTAAGATCACGATCTTGAACAAACTTGAAAGTTTCCTTGATTTTTATCTTTTCCGAAATATGGAGATTTTAAGTTACGCTAGATCTATACTTAAAATCCGGTGCGAGGAGAAAACCTAATTTATAAAGTGACGTATCACGGAGAAATATACTGTAAAGTGTCTTCATTATCATCAGAAGGGTTCTGGAAACCTTATGTTGAAGTACTGAAGCACATACAAACTGTCTGTGCATTTAAAATATGGTCTAAGTTGTAAAGTTAGTTTTGTGTTGGTTAAGTTTGACATAAGTAAACTGTCAAAATTTTACTGACTCATAAAGTTCTTTTCATATGAGCGACATGCCCTGCTGTGGCAAGGAAAAGAAAGTAACTAGTGGAAAAATACTTCTACCAGAGAACAAAAAAGGCGAATAAGCTCCTCTTTAACAGACTCTGTCTAAAAAATAGTGTATCAAGTGCCTCGTTCTACGTTCCTCAGCACCTCTGAAAATTTTCTAAACAATGTTAGCATGTAAACATATTCGCGCTTTCTTATTCTGAGAGAAAAAGAGACAGTGGCAGTAGGACTGGAAGGTAGTTGACAGTGGTTGTGGTGTAGAAAGAGCGAAGGAGACAATGGCAGCATGAGAGAAAGAAAGGGTGACAGTGGCAATGGAACATAGTTGACAGTGACACAACAGTGCTAGGAAAAATGAAGGAGACGGTCCCAGTGGGAGAGGAATAAAGAAACGAAGAAAGTGGAAGTGGGTGAGAGTTGTTGATAATGAGAGACAGAGTCTGTGATAATGTCAACGACGAAGAAAGAGATGGAGACAGTGAGAAGAGACAGCAGCAGTAGGGAGGAATGAATGAGATAGTAGCAGTAAGAGAGAGAGCAAGAAGGAGATAGTGACAGTGAGGAGAGACTATAGTAGAACAGAACGAAGGAGACTGTAGCCATGAAGTAGGAGACAGTGGCAGTTAGAGAGACACAAAGAGATGTTGACAATGAGTTGGGCTGAATGAGTGAGTGTGAATGGGCGAATGGGAGTGGACGGGTATGAGCGACTTACAGCGCTGGAATAATGGGTGTGAGCGAGTTACCGTTAGAGGAGCTTGGGGGAGTGAGAGGTGAGATGCATGTTAAAAAGATTTCGAATATTTCGCACGCTAAAATTTTTGGAAACATTTTTAATGGTGCTGAGGAAGGTAGAATGAGGCAGCTGGTAACCCTCTTTTCAGTCAGAGGCATTTAAACAGGGTCATATTCACCTTTTTTGTGCTCCAGTAGGAGCGTTTTTCCGCTGCCTTATCTTTGAATTTACGCGATATAGCATAAAACTTTTCAGTGTCCTTATTTGCTAAACATGGATATATCAGGCTCTGTAGCGGAACATTCAACACATCAGGTTCCACCCCATACTCTGTCTTAGGCAGTTCACATTGCTTGTCAAAGTAATCATAAAGGGCAAATTGTATTTATCTAATACTACTGTATGCCATACACACAAGTGATGCGATGGCTATAAAATACCCAGAAAATATACTAAATGAACAAAGAAAAGGAAAAGGAAGCATAATCTTAAAACTAAAACCATTTGCAGCATAGAAGTCACGTCTCTACTCTACACGACGTGTTAGCATCAGATACGGTTTAGTCGAGAAGTGAAAGCGAGGAATGAATGCGATAGCCTTGCATATGTTCCATTTTGCATGTTTATGTTTTTATGGTGAATACAATGAGTGTCAACATCAGCACGTGTAAAAGAAAGAAAACGGTAATATGAAAACAAAACAAAAATGGAAGTTAGACGGGAATATTTAGTGCTTAGGTTCTGTTTGGTCACTTCTGAAACACATAAACAAGTGTAAACAATCACCTTATTATATATTAACTACTCGTCTCGGTGGGTTACTTCTCTTTCCTCAAGTGGATTTATTTAAAAAGTAATGTAAAAGTAATAGTTTATATGTACGATTTTTATGGTCAATCATTGGTTCTGTCTTTGATGGCGGGGGCCTACTTTGCTGAACTGTGTTTACATTACAAACTTCGGTTTTCCGGATGTAACTTAAGCAGAGATAGTGCAATAGGAGGTGACAAGGGCAGCAGCTATTACTGTGTGGGAAATGTTGACATGGGATGAAACAGGATCATGTTACGTCTGCTATCATCTCTCACTGGAGAGCTACGTACAAGGGATGCACAAATATATGGAAACATCACAAACGCAACACAGTACCATACCTAAAACAGAGTAAGAAAACCGTTGGCACTCAAAACAGCTTCCAATCATTTCGGAATGGATAAATACAGGCCCTGTATGTTTCTTAAGGGAATCTTATACCATTCTTCCTGCAAAATAATGGCAACTACAGCCAACGGTGATGGAGGTGGATAGAGATCACGCAACCTTCTCTCCAAAGTAGACCACAAATTCTCAATAACAATGGAAATGGAAATGAGCGTTTTGCGTCATCGGCCGGAAGGCCCCTTGCGGGGCAGGTCCGGTCGCCTTGGTCCAGATCTTATTACATTCGACGCCACATTGGGCGACTTGCGCGCCGGATGGGGATGAAATGATGACGAAGACAACACGACACCCAGTCCCTGAGCGGAGAAAATCCCCGACCGAGCCGGGAATCGAACCCGGGCCCGTAGGACGGCAATCCGTCACTCTGAACACTGAGTTATCGGGGCGGACGCCTCAATAACATTGAGATCCTGTGACTGAGGTGGCCACGAGAGATGTCAAAATCCATCGTCGTGCTCACAAAAACCAATCCTCGACGATCTGACCTGTGTGGACAGGGGCCCTGTCATTTTAGAACATAGCATCGCCACTGGGTAACGCACATAGCACCATGGGATAGACCTGATCAGCCAAGATGGTTACATGAGCCCCAGCAGTAATGCGACCTTGCAGAGTGACCTTGGAATCCATGGAATACCGCTATATTAGTGCCTAAATCATCACCGAGCCATCGCCATGTTTCACTCGAATCTGGACGTTGGAAACACTGTGAAACGAGAGTCATTCGACCAAGTAACGTCATGAACAAACTGAACACACACACACGTGTGGTACAAGGGAACTGCATATAAAAGCTCCCTTCCCAAAGAAATAAGATGCCTAACATGTACAATATATGCCCTTACAATTTCGGTACTGGGAACTGAAACATGAATGTTTTAACAATGTATATAACTTTTTTAAGGTGAGTTTGTTTTCTGTTATCGTCATGAAATTACAAGGATAAGCCAACAAGTATCTGCAATCAATTTTTATAGTTTATCACAATAGGGGTTCACAGTTTTTACTGATATATACTGAAATACTTTCTCAACATAGTCAGCTTGCTTTTCGATGCAGTTGGTTTACCGCTGCACAAGGTTTCCTATAAGCTCTGAAAGAAAGACCTTCGATTGCGCAACAAACCATACATGCACAGTTCCTTCCCCTCTTAACCGTAGCTCAGTCTATCGCCTCCTGAATCATCTGTAAGCGGATCATCTCCAGCGACGACTGGTTTCAGAAACGCCTACCTTCATTAGCACTACGGCTCAGCAGGTGACGATATGTTTGGTTTGTAGGGCGCTCAACTGAGCGGTCATCAGGGCCCGTACAAAGTCCCTTTACAGAGTCCAATTTTTACACAATCCAGTCTAGTCACTGTCACGAATGATGATGATGAGGAGGAGGAGGAAATGATGGGGAAAACACAAACACCCAGTCTCCAGGCAGAGAAAACCCCCAACACGGCCGAGAATCGAACACGGTACCTATGATCCAGAGGCGGCAATGCTAGCCACTAGACCACGAGCTGCGGACGGCCCAGTAGGTGTTGACACATCTTCATTTGGTTACTCTTGACTTCTCCATCCAGTATTTTTTGGAACCCATCTAGCACAGACTTTCTGAGCCCCTTATCCATGATTTCACATACAGAATCATGACTAACTGCGTATGATTTGCCACATCATCAACAGTCACTCGTCTGTTATTCAGAATCAAGGCAGGGATTTCTTCAATATTTGGCGCTGGCTGTGGCTGCAGTTGGACGCCTCACTATTTACTCACCGTTCACGCTCGTTTGACCATTTCTGAACGGTTCAATTCACCGGTAAACACCACAAAAATCGGATCGCGAGACACTGTTCTTCTATGGAGCAAACAGATACCGACGCGGCTGTTTTATGTCACAACAGTGCAAAGTGGATTGATGTGATAACGCTGCAACCTACCACAGGCGAAGATAATGGTGCTGTGTAGCGGCTGGTGAGCATACAAAGCAGAAGAGCCCACCTAAAGAGAATATGAACAACATTGCAGATACTTATTGTCTGACGTTAGAATGTGAACTCATTATTTGCGCAAAAAAAAAAAAAAAAAAAAAAAAAAAAAGGTGGAAAGAGCTTTGTCCACGAAAGCCTAGCAACGTCTTCACCTTATCGAGGGAGCTGCCTGACGTTTGATCTCGTTCAGGAGTAACGGTCTCACTTGTAAAGGTATCACCTTACGTGACATCATTCGCACCCCAGAGGGACACGGTATGGAACTTGGGACGTCTCCCTAGACCATACCAGCAGTCTGTGTTATCTAGAGCAGAACGTTGTGAGGCAGGGCTTTCGCAGGAGACTGGGAAAACGTTTACAGTGAGGAGGGGGTCGGTTTACGCGTCACCTGCCAATGCGGCGCCTGGCTCGCGGGCTTCGCCGTTGCGGCAGAACCAGGAGGCGCCGGGGTGCGAAATGGGCCAGCGGCGCCGCCGCCTCTGGACGCCCGCCATGATCCACTTACTGGTCGGCCGCACTCACACTTTTAGACAGCACGCAAATATCCCAAGTTTACAGCCTCAGGTCGAAAGCCGTTCTCCCAGCTCCCTAGTTTTGCAGCAACCAGCTTTGTGATCGGTTGGGTTGGTCAGCGGGAACCGGCTGTCAGCAATAAATCTAGTGTTTTTTTCCCGAACCCATTGTTCCATGTAGGTCTGATTGTTGATCTAGAGACTGTTATAAAATATTGGTTTCTTCGCAGGAATGTGAAACATTGGTCGACTATCAGAAACGCTATTTCTTATATACCATACCACCTTTGAGCTTTCCTGATAATTTGATCTTAATTCTCCTGTATTTGTGTCTAGCAGCGTAGTAACAGATAATCTGTACGTAAGTGATAGGATGTATGGTCGTACCATTTCTATTCTTTGACATTCGTTATTGATTTTCATAATGTGTAGATGCTGACTGAAGCGGCGTATGAAAATTTGTATCACGACTGGGATTCTTACCTGGGTCTCCTACTCTCTAGGCAGACGCTCTAACTCCTACGCCATACTGGGACAGTCTTTACATATATACAGCACAGGAACTTGCGACCTCAAAAGCTCTAGGGAACCACATAGTTTCATTTGGCTAAAGCACCTATGCCTGAGTTTAGGGAAGGATCCCCCGTTTCGTTCGATGCTGAGGTGCCAGTCCAGTACAGTTGGAGATCCTCTCCAATGCTATTGAGTTTAGGGGAATACCAAATGAGCTGAAGCTCGAATAGGCGTTTGGACTGAGGAGGGTGGCGTGCTGGGATAATCCGTGCAGTTGTGCAAAGCCAATGTGCCAGGGTGGCGTACTGGTTAACGCATCTGCCTAGTGAGCAGGAGACCTGGATTTAAATCCCAGCCTTCGTACGAATTTTCACTCGTAACTTCAATGTGCATATATGCATCATAGATCTTTGAGACTTTATAAGGTCTCTGGAACCATTCAGTTCGTTTTGGAACATTAGGAACGATCTGAGGGTGGACTCTCCTCCGGAAACGACCGAGTTCAAAGTTATGAGGCAAAATCGTTCTGACACCTCTGTCAGAGGAATACCCGTACTGGTATTGCTCTTGCTAAGACTGTGGGGTACGCATCTTTCAGAGGTGGTAGTAGGGACCAAAACAAGAAAAAATGTCAAGTATTTGTGGACTCTGAAATGCATATCTTAAAAGCTACGAGCACTTGTTCGCTATTTTGGAATACATTTCGTCTGCTGAACAAGTTTCCATACCTATTAAGGCAAGCATTTTAAAGCCCATATTGACTGAACATATTTTTCGTGTTTTGGTCCATACTGTCTACTCCAGAAATATGGAAACCAAAGAGTTTATAAGACAAGAGATGTGTTTCACAGTGTCAAAGATGAATAAGTGCCCATAATTCTTAAGGCATGCGTTTTAGAGCCCATGTTTACAACATATTTTTCACCTCTGAAAGGTGCATAACCTAAAATCTCACATACAACAGAACCGGTACATGTATTCCAGTGTCAGAGGCGTCAGAAGATTTTTCACTTGTATCGAATCGGTCGTTTCCGCACCAGGGCCCTGGCCTCAAACTGATACAGTTACCCCTCTCCGTCGCCCCTGAAAGTTTGTAGCACCATCACAAAAATCACCTTTTATAGTGTTTCGTGCATGGTACATTGTGCCAATGTTATCCGTGTATATATGCATCTGTACGCGCTCCAATCTCTCTTATATTTTATCTCAAGATCCCTTCGCAAGCTTTACCTTGGTGGCAGCATAATGGTCGCATACCCATCTTCTAATACAGTTTCTCTAAATTTATCCAACAGAGATTCGCGAGAGCCATGGACGTTTTTCCAAGGTTACATTCGTCCACTAGGCGAACTGTGGCAAAGGAAGGTTCAGCTCACTATCAGTCATGTAGTTAAATGTTCGTTCTGCTGTTGTTAAGAGTAGTTGACTACAGTTTCTAACCATAGTTTCAGCATTCAGAAGGTGCTCACAAGGACTGACAAGAATTACCTCGTGTGCTGATGGTTGATATGTACTATTCTACACTTGAAACCGCTGCGTTCTCCTATTTCGGATCTGAACTAAGAAGGTATGTAGCAGCTGGAAGGGTGACAACATCGAATAATATGCACGAAACTGTTCCTAAATTGCTAAATCTGCGAGTCAACTAGCAACGCTTGCACCGCTCACGTTTCGTCTAGGACTCAATGCCAACATTTAAACGACTGCATCCTGGACGTATCCTGACGGATGATTAGTTTGTACCAATTTACATTGACTGTTTTTTCACACACGCCACGTGATTTCGTGAGCTGTAGTTGCTTTTGTGATTTTATCTTGATTTATTGGAAATAATGTATATAAAGGGGCATATTTGTCGACGGATGCAGCGTATTGGGAACTAGGGGACGTGTCGCAGCTCTAGATTCTTGAAGCTGTTGCCTTATGTGCAAGAATGTCTGCAAATTAGATATGATTTGGTTAATCTTCCTTTTCTGTGCGTCTACATCTGCATTCTCGATATGGATTAAGTCGCATCTTATCGAATGAACGGTTTATATTATTATACTGATTATTCAGGAGGGATTAGTGATCAACATTAAAACTTGGAGCACAGTATTTGACACTACAAGTGCGCGCGTTGAGAAGCAAAGAGTGTAGCAGCAGCATGCCTTAGCCCACGCAGCAGGCGGCAGCCGTGACGTCAGCGGGCGTGTGCGGCCAGCGGTTTATCCCAAAATAGTCGCCATGGCTCCGGTTGCGCTACCTGTTGCCATGTTGGGAGGACCCGCCCACCTGTTGCCGTAGGTCTCAACCCACCACCTGCATGGTCCCTGAAACTCTGATCATGCTTTCTTCGGATCGAGACTCACAGCTTTCGAGAACCGTGATAAGGTCAGAGGTTTTCTTAGTGAACCCAGATTGCTGACAGTTACTCACTTAGCTACGTCGAAGGATATCCAGGATCGACTCCTGTTGAGGAGCAACTCTCACCCGCGCTCCCATCTTACTTTTATGTCTTATATTAACTGAAGTGTGAGTCATGGTTTTTTAGGCTATCCGACTACACACCACTGCGATGGCTTGCCTGTCAGGCGTCTCAAATATGGCTGCTTCGACGACATCTGTGGCCTCAGTGCAGTCTTGCTGTCCCATAAAGAGCGGATCACGCATTCGAATCCCACACTGCACGTGAATGTGGCTTTAAGTGTACAGTTGTAGTACATCACTTTGTTATTTGTATACAGATTAAATTAAAACGATATGCAGCAGGGTACATCGTAACAATATTTCCTCGTCACGCCTATGTACTCGCTCTGTTTACTGTTATGGATAACAGGACCAGTTTCCGGTAGCCGCAGGAAAGGGACATTTCACTATAAAGACGATGGGCTGAACTTTCCCTAATCTACCTAAATAGTTGTGGTCTGAGCTTACTAAGCTGGCTTAAGTGCGAATAATTTTCCCATGACTACTAGTGTTTTCCAGCACGTGTTGGAAACAAAATTCTTAAGGACCGAACAGGAATGAGTACTTTCTGAAAAAAAAAACGATTAACAGGAGCAGCGAATGACCTAGGGAAATGCTTGAATTCGGTTCCTGACGTTGACTGGCTGACAGGGCTACATATTGAATATACTCGTGGAACGGTTCGAAGTTAATGAAGTCGAGGTGTTGTGGGGTTGATGATGCACTTCGTGGCCCTACATGGCGGAGCTGGTATTTTAAAGTTTTTAAGTGAAGCCAGAAGCTGACGATCCGTCGTGATCAACAGAGTTACTTTGCAAGCTGGAAGGGCTGCAAGTTCAATTTCATTTGTCATAATCGATGTTCTAAAATTAGCATGTAAAAGACATCCGAAGATCGATTTTTTCCGATTTTCCCATTGCGGTATACAACCTCAAAAAGTCGACTACAGGGCAAGAGAGGCAGAACAACACGCATGCAAATATCACACAAAATTCTTGTGCAAACTTTTGCACCTGACAATAGAATAAATTCTCGAAACGCGTCGTGCTAAGCATAAGAAAAACGCGTAACTGGTGCAGTATTTCATTATTTAAGTTTCCACCCACAGGCGCGGAGTTCTTTTGGGATTTTTTCGGTTTCCTAGACGAGCGTAATGCCTTCTCGTTATAGTTTCACTTTGCGTATATTTTCTTTCTCATTTTCGAAAGTTTTAATACTTATTCAAGGAATTCGTGAACTGAATGTGAGAACAAAACGTAGTAATTTGTGTGGACAATAAGGGACGTTAATCCCTTCAATCCATTGCTCTACGTGTATAATGGTGTAGATAAAGTATGGTACAGATTTTCACTATCTCTAAAGCTTTTTCAAATATTTATTTTACGCGAATGAAAAATCTAAATCGCCAATCTCACGAACCACAGCAGTCGGCCAAGAAACGATTGACGTAACATAGGTTGATAGTATTCAGCTTCAGAATTTGCGCTGAGGAAGAAGTACTTGCGTTCGAGGTGTAACTCAACTGAGAGTATTTTACAGTCTTGAATTATAGAGGGACTAATTTCGCCTTCATTTTGCGGATAATTCAATACCTCATTTCTGTTACAGCATGAAATGTACTCTCACACACATGATTTAGCTTTGAAGTTGAACCAATTGAGGTGGCGCAATTTTTAAGCTCACTGGACTCTCATTTCGAGAGGGTTTCGAATCGCTGTCCCACCATCTACGTTTAGACTTCGGGTCGCGTCCCTACGTCACTCGAGGGTAATGCAGGAATTGTTCCTCTGAACAACTACTCTCCTGTTCTATCCTTGTCCGGTCCAAGATAGTGTTTTTCTTTCAATTAATCGTCGTCAACGGGTTGATACACCATCATCGTCCTTTTCCCCTTTTCGTCAGTTTGAGTAAATAAGAAATAGATACGTCTTATGCATTTCAATCACTTTTTTAAAATTGCATGTAAGATGTGATAACGATGTGTACTCGATTTTCAATCGTGTGAACCATTCTGACAGAACGTCTGATTCCCAAAAGCTGAACATAAACTCTATGTATAATTGATATTAAAGTTAGCAGCATGTAACCAGTGTAAATAAGCAACATTAATAATAGAAAACTGATTGTGTTTGTCTTAGAGCAATTTAATAAAATGTGCTAACTACGTGACTCCAATGCGTTGCGGCACAGTGAGTGAAACATCCTATAATAACACAGTTTGCTAAGTGGCGAAATAAAAATCTTGACAATGAGTTCAAGACGGATATAAAGACCCCACATCGTGACTTGATGAATACTATCGGACGACTGGTTGTGGCAAAGTTTCGCTACTACGACACTACTGGCAAGAATGAATGGAAAATGCATCTGTTTATGAGCTGGTTAGATTGAAGTTGCCAAATGAACTTCAATGACGCCATGAATTCTAAGGTAACGACAAAATTAAATACGATTTGAAATACATGACCTGAACGAGACAGTGCCGCATTCGTCAATATCGGTTTGCAGTTTATGATGGCTAAGTGATTATGATTGTACTACAGCCTACGAATCTCTTCGATGTGCATCATCGACTCAACGATATAAATTTATGGACTGTTATGGAGGCTATTAGGTTGATGTATAAGCTCGTAGTGTTTTTCCATAAGTTTAATGAACACATCAGAAACGTATAATAGAAACTCATAACAGAGACTTCAGGCATCAACAATAAATTCTCCTTGACTATTTATAACTGTCTGCCAACGCTGGGGAACTTTTAAATTCCGCGAGCGTAGAAATCACGTAGTTTTGAGGCGAAGAAAGCATCGAGTCATATTCTGAGCGGATTTTCATCCGGAAAGAGAGTCCCTTGAAGGCTGTTCAATTGACTGCGGAAAAAGTGAAAATCTAAGTGCACAAGGTCACATGAATAAGTAGGTGCGGAGTGACTTCTGCGTCCATCTACCCTACAGTGTTTTTGTCAGTCGAGCAGAATGCGGGCAGACTTTATAGAGGGGTAGCATCACATCAAACAGTATTCCTGGTCGTTGGTCTTGGATTGCGGCTGCAAGACTTCTCAGTTGTTGAGAATAAATTCCAGAAATGATGGTTGCACATCGGGAAGCAATTCGTAGTAACTACGTCCCAGCTGTTCCACCAGGTGTATAACATTGTCTTTTGTGGATGTCCGCCGGTCATTGTACTGGGAGCTGCTGCTTTCGTTGGACCCAACCTTTCCTTTCTTTTCCTAATGTTAGCATAACGACACAATTTTTCGTCGCAAGTAACGATACAGGAAGGAAATAGTCGGTGTTGTTCACAAGCCAGCTGGTGATAAGCAAGCAGAGGGGCTCGTATGCTGATTTCTGTGATTTTGACTTAGAGCGTGCGGTATCCTTACACCCGATTTTTGAACGTTCCTTATTGCACGCAAATGTCGCACGATGTTGGAATAATTACTTGCTAGTTCTCAAGTACACCGACGTGGATGATAATGGATTAATGAATTTAAACGATCTTTATCTAGCCCTGTAGGTCTTCTTGAACTTGGTGAGTCATTAGGTCAAAACGATCCTCCTCAAAATGAGAAAACCATGCTCTGCCTAATAGCGTTATCCTCATACACGACGCAAATGTTTCTGGCTGCCTCCGCTGCAGTCACTCCTCCACTGAACTCAAACGGAAGAGTTTCTCGGAGATGTTCCGATTTCTCCACTTGACACTCCATTTTCTATCGTTCACAACTCCACTCACTATCTCCAAATGACAAAATAATAGTATGTTAACTCAGACAGCAATAGTTAACTGCAAATAAAAAAGACAGTCTATAAATAAACCCATAGCAAATGCAATACAATAAGCAAAACAAAACCGGTACGAACTTATGCAACAACCTAATACTATTGGGTTGATAAAGCTACTCGCAGCCTGGCCTTCACCCAGACTGTGGCTGGAGCACAAGTAGCGAGTACACATAATAGCAAAAATTGCAGCACCTGAAGAAGATGGCTGGGCGGTTGTAGAAATACTGTGCATAAATGGGAACAACAACTCAGCAGAACAGCTGATAGCACACCACTAATCTAGTCACGCCGATAAAACTTGAGAGCTCACTTCATTAACACTTTTGAGACTGGTAGCTATCATTTTACAGTGTGATACATAACTTTTCCAAGTCGGTTACATGGTAGGCAGAGAACTATCTGTCGATGTTAATTACTAAACCAGAAGTCCGACGACGCGTCCAGTATCTGCTTCGTTCAGATATTTTCAACAATGAAACACTTTCTTTACTTGCAAGAACAAAACCGTTTGGTTAGGAATGTAACGGAATAGGATGCCTCAAATTCAGCTTCGCTTTCTCAAATTCCTCTGATCATTATGTGAGCGCTGCATATCCGATTTATGTGAAAATGTGTATCAGATTACTTATCTATTGTTAACTGTTTGCAAAAGAACCACTATTTCATCCGTATTTCCTGATTCGCTTTCTGTTAGTTTCAACCGAAACTTCACAAACTTTCAAATGTCGTTCGATATATGTACGATTTCGGAGAATTGTAGCGTCCAGAGAAATTCGCCGAAGTTAACTTTAATATCTGCAGCTCTGATATTTCAAATTGATGATTGGATTTTCCTTTGTGTCTGGAGACACGGTGAAGCGACGGAACATTTTCGTTCTCTCATGCCTCTGACAGCGACAAGCCAACTGAGTTATTCGGCTTTAATAAGCTTCTGACTGTGAGATTCAAAACTGCTTAGGGTAAGGATAAGAAGAACTTCACTCAGTTAATTGTGAAATCTGATTTTCTTCTTCGATGAACAAAACTTCTTTTGAACAAAACTTCTAAACTAATTAACGGTAGGCGAAAACGTAAAAGCAGTGAAAGAGAAATCAGAAGCACGTCTCGGGCTAGTAATTTGTCGGTGGTGTATAGTGGTAACTCACTAAAGTGGACCGACGAACGAATACACGCTTCGTTTTGAATAAAGCGCAAATTATTTGGACCCCATCGTTAAATGACATTAAGAGTGTAATGATTTTTGTCGATTGCCCTTAATATTGAGAGAAACTCATTTAGGCAGAGAGGCGCGTTTTAGCAGAAGTAATGTTATGCCTGAGAGCAAATTTTTTGTATATATTTCATTTTTTATTTTTGGAATGCAGTGAATTCAGATCATCCAGGAATGTAAATGTCTGATCACTTTACGAAGGAAAAGCGTCTTGTCTTTGTTCCTCGGTCCACCTTGCTCCTGATACACCGTATATAGAACACATTCTGCCGTTGGAATTAAATACTGCATTTTTTTCATTTGCGGGAGAGAGAATAGTGTTTCTTGTGTCTTAATTACAAGGTATGACATCAAAGATATCCAGGCACACTTAGGTAATGCAGAACTGACCACTAGATGTCAGGAGCGGCGGACATGCCAGTATAAAATGTGTGTGTGTCTGGGGGGGGGGATTGGGTCGTCAATAAAAAACAGTGACAAGAAAA
The DNA here is from genome assembly GCF_023864345.2 of Schistocerca serialis cubense. Classification (NCBI taxonomy): domain Eukaryota; kingdom Metazoa; phylum Arthropoda; class Insecta; order Orthoptera; family Acrididae; genus Schistocerca; species Schistocerca serialis. Next base: position 524,962,616 of record NC_064641.1, read on the forward strand.
TGGTTTGGTCGGAAGACTCAGCGACTTCGAACATGGACTTGTCATTGGACGCCACCTAAGTAACAAACCCATCAGGGGCATTTCAATCCTAGAGCCACCTATATCGATCATTGGCGATGTAATTGTAAAGTGGAAACGCCAAGGAACAGGAACAAGTAAAACTAAACCAAGACGGGACAGACATCTTGTACTGACGGACAGAAACCGCCAATCATTGCGGAGGGTAGATGTACAAAATCGCATTAAATCGGCGGAACGATTTAGTCATAAGTTCCAAAATGCTACCAGCAGTCCAGTCAGCACGTTGACTGTGCGTCAGGGATAAACAGATTGGGGAACAGTGGTCGAGTAGTTCTTCATAAATCACACGTTTCTGTAGTCAGTAGTAAGCGACGCTTGAGATAGCGTGAAGAGCGCCGCCATTGGCCCTTTGGTGACTGGAAACGAGTTATTTGGAGCGATGCATCACGCCGTACCCTGCGGCAATCCGACTGTGGGTTTGGGCTTAGGTAATGCCTGGAGAATGCTACCTGCCATCATGTAAGGGTGGTATTCGTGATTACGGTGTGGTCTCCATATTCTGCTTAAGAAAACGCTAAATGCGGAAGGATATGGACATTTTTTAGCATTGTGTAGTGCATAGGTAGCGGGGCAGCTTGGAGATAATAGTGTAACCTGTTATTAAGCAACATTAGTGAGGCGTGGTTTGTGGGCAACAACATTCCCGAAATGGAATGCCCTGCCCCGAGCAGCGACCTAAACCCAATGGAACACCATTTCGAAGAGATAGAACTTAGACGTCATTCCAAACCCCAGTGTCTGTCATCATTATCTTCTCTTATTTCGGCTCTTGGAGAAAAGTGGCTGCCACTACGACATTCACACACCTCATTGAAAGTGTCCCTAGTCGAGTTCAGGCAATCATGAAGGTGAAGTAATCATCACATAGTGAATGTAAATGTCTGCGGCTCTCTATCTAAAAGAGCGACTGGGAAGAATTCCATGGTTGGAAATTCGTTGACAGTTTGCTTGATACTGGACAGCCCAAAATCGATCATCAGTCCCATCATCAGGCATTGGAGATGCAGTGCTACATGTGAAATGACGTAAGCGATGCAAACAGCAGAATAAGCTATTGACAATAGCTCTATGTGACTTTCACGTAAAGGCACAGAGGCAACTACTTTTCAATAATGAAAAAGAAATAATATGTCAAGTTACGTTTCACACCAATACGAGGCACCAAGGACTGGCAGTTAATCATTCTACTGCCAGACAAGGTGAATTTTTCGCTCGATAGAAGTACTAGTGTGAACAATGACAGGACCATCTAATTTGCTGGCTTTAGTGCAGCACTACGTGTAGTGGAATACTTGACTGTAGAGACAAAAAACTTTCTTGTAATTGCAAATGGAAAAAGGAATTCTTCCATACCATTTTTGTCAGAGTCGATTCACAATGCCGACAGTTCTTTTCGATGTATTGTTTCTTCTATTTTTCACTTATTTTACAGACACACTGTAATAGAGAAATGTTTTGGAGTGGATACTCGTCTTATTTTGCTTGTGATTCACGTAGAAATTTTCTAACATATTTCTAGATGAATAACGTAATCACACAATATCCTACAATTCCAAAATTTCCCTAAACACGAGAAAAGTGTCTTAACGCGTACTAGTCTCTTACTTCTAGGTTCTTTTCATGTTGCGAGATCATTAAGGCGATGTACAAAACTTGTTAAAGGGGTTTTTATTGTGGTTTGTATGTCTAGTTCATTATGTTTCCCTTGATTTTTGGCTTTTTCCGTTGTCACTCTACCGAAAAGCACAAGAGGAACAGTACCCAAGTCATCTCTCTCTGCCTCATTCTTCTCCCTGTTCTCACACAAACTGCATGGTGTCGCCATAGAATCTCCATGTCAAATGTTTTTTTTTTTTATATTGATGATAAGTTTTCATCAAGATGATTAATCATAAAGGCTTTATAAAATAAAAGCTTTTATTGTAAACGTACCAAAGAAAAAGACACAATTGAATTGTTTCAAATGAAACTATGCTGTTTTGTGGTTTCGCAGTAGCTGTTCTACTAGAGAAAAAATCAGTGATATAAATATTTCATAGATCTTTAAAAAATTTTCAGAATAAAAATGTATTTGAAATGGAAATTCTTTCAAACATATTTTGTATGTATTCTGCCTTGAGAAAAACGCAATTATCTTATTTTGTTGTGTTTGTGGCAGGATGGATGATAGGCAATGCGGATTATTTTACTAGCCTCAGCGGAAATATGGTTCGCCGAGTCAAGAGATTCTTGATCAGTTTTTTTACTGTGCGGATAATTATGATGAAATATAGAATAGATGCTGACCGGTGAGTTTCAGGTACGAAGTCGGTCCCATGTATTGCTACCAAACCGGGATACCAACCTGTGCAGAGGCCAAACCTCTTAACACGATTAACGAGTTTCGGTGGGACTTAACTGCGCTTTTTCTGAGACCAGTCATCGAAAATGTAACCGATGTCTTTTCACAATCGAATGTGTACTCCTGTAGACAACTGTCCTCTGCCACTGCATTTTCGTGTTTCTGTCCGCGTCTTACGATGAGGAAGTCAGCGCAACGTAGCTAGACACAAAGGTGCCTCTGCTCGATGTATGATATTCTACATTCGCAAGGTATGCTATAGACACCAATTGTACGGAGCCCTAAAATTTCTTCCTAGCTTTTGTTTTTTTTACGGCTGGTCGTAAGAAGCGTTCAGATTCTTTTCTTAGCCCAACTAGTTTTCGGGGAGGCTTCATAAGAATACAGTAGGAAGTACTTTTCTGTTTCTATCACCTACATGTACATCTACATGACTACTCTGCAGTTCGCACTTAACGGCTTGGCAGAGGGTTTATAATACACACGTTCAAACTATTCCTCGACCATTCCACTCTCTGGGAAAAATGAACACCTAAATCTTCCCACGCGACTTCCGGTTTCTCTTATTTTATTACGACAGTCGCTTCTCCCTATGGAGGTCAGACTCAAAAAAATATATTGGTGTGTAAAACTTAAAGGAAGAAGTAATTTTCTCATGGTGTGTCACTGCCCAGTAACATAACTGGATGAAACTTGGGCAGAACACAGAATGAGCTGCTTGAGTACGGTACGGTACAGTACGGAGGGTAACTGCAAGGAATACGCAATGAATTGAATAGAAACGACACTTTTATTCAAAGATAATAATTACACTAAAATAGCCGCGATTTGTGATGTCCCTTGAATATTACAAAAGGCGGGACATGGTTGTTAGGAGGGTGTGAGATCACCACAGGTGGCAATGCGTGCAACGTGCTCCCATGATAACCAAGAAGTTGGCAAGTAGTTCTTATGGTAGGGCTTTCCATTTCTCAACCAACGCGACTCACAATTGCTGGATGATTATTGGTGCATATGGACGTGTTGCAGTGTGTCTTTCCTACGCATCCCATACGTGATCGATAGGATTTAAGTCGAGGGAAGGGGCTGCCAATCCTTTCGCCGAATATCCACTCGTTTCCAAGAGCACTTTCACCTAGGGTGTTCTATGTCGTCTCGTATTGTCATCCATAAAAATGAAGTCAGAGCCGAATGCATTACGGGGAGATGTAGAACAAGTGGAACGTTACAATAAAGTTGACTGTGAGGTTCAGAGATTTTGAGGTCAATACGTCCATGCGACATAATGCCTCCGCACGCCGTATCACATGGACCACGAGACCGATCGTATTCGACAACGTTCCTCGGTGCATTACGCGTTCCCACCTCTCGCCATATTACGGCAAGTCAGTAATTTTTGAACCTGATCATTTTACTGGCCCTGGTGTTATGGTGGGGGAAGACAGAATATCGTATGGGCGAACTGACCTCCAAATCTTAGAACGTACGCTCAACGGTCAACGTTACTGTGGCATTGGCATTTGCCTGTTTTCAGGGGTGCATTCAACCCTCAGTTCATTTTTATACGCGAACGCATTGAACTGCGGGGGTTGAAGAGCCCTTGACAGGAGAGGATATTCTGCGAATGGAATGGAGTGCCCGTTGCCCCGACTTAAATACAGAAGAGCACGGGTGGGTGTGTTTGTGGGAGGTACTGCAGCAAGTGCACATGTACCAACGACCTTAACGTTGTGAGCTGCGCTGGTGACGGAACTGATCGCCCTACCACAAGAACTACTGACCAATCTTGTGGCCAGCGCAGGACCACCTTACAGAGTTTGCCGTCCGTTGTCACTGCGTACCCTATTAAGAACTATATCCTGCCTTTTGTAAAATCCAGGGGAGCATCCTAAATGGCGATGACTTCAGCGTTTCAGCTCAGTGCGTATTTCTTTCAGTTACATTCTGTATCGTACTGTATAAGTTCTTTCTACGCACGGTCCAAGATTCATCTAGCTACTTTACCTGGCAGTGACAATCAAACGAAAGTTACTGTCCTCCTTAAGTTTTGCACACCAGTGTATTTTAGCTTTCGGAGGAGAAAGTTGGAGACGAAAAGACGTTGCAGCAACGGAAATAGGTTTTTCTTTTTGTAATAACTGCTTCCATACCTCGTGTATCATATCACGTTACTACAAAACGAGCTGCCCTTCTTGAACTTTTTCGATGCCCTTCGTCAATCCTGCCTGACAACCATCCCATTCCGCTTAGCAGCACTCCTGAAAACCCGCCACCACTATTTTGCTGTTTACTATTGTCGCAGCGTCTCTAATGGCCTCAGTGGTTCAAATGGCTCTGAGCACTATGGGACTTAACTTCTGAGGTCATCAGTCCCCTAGAACTTAGAACTACTTAAACCTAACTAACTTAAGGACATCACACACATCCATGCCCGAGGCAGGATTCGAACCAGCGACCGTAGTGGTCGTGGGGTTCCAGACTGTAGAACCGCTCGGCCACAACGGCCGGCCTGGCCTCACTGACTTCTTAAAATATTCATTATTGTAGCCGCTGATCTCACTGACTACGACACAATGGCATTTCGCCAGAAGTCGGGGCAGCAGATAAACACCCTGTGAATAGACATAGTCTGCAACCCGAGAAGATTTTATTCCACAAGCACGCCGTGAAAGTCTTTAGATCCACTGCAAATGCTGTGGATTTTTTTGTGACTAAATTTCGTTTCGGTCGTGTTGACAGTACCGAAATTAAACGTAAGCCCTCTCAATATGATGTGATTTTCTAGATTATTTCATGAAACGGACAGGTACAATGGACTGACGTTTAGGCTGGAGCAGCGCCAGAAGCCGTGCACGGAGAGCTAGCAGAACTAGGCGTGATTGCCGGCCAGTTCCTGGTGGCGATGGCCCTTGCCGAGGTATATTTAGGCGTCCCCACCGCGACGGCTCAGCTGGCTGGGCGCCGGACCCGGAGTTCGCAGCCATCCGCGGGTGCGTGGGGGGACCTTCACGTTTGCAGATGGCCGCAGCAGGTTGTCTCCCTCTGAAGTGAACCGATGAGATTTCGAGAGTGTAGCGCAATCTGCCCGCGTATCGACTCAAGAGTCACTAAAGTTCGCGGAGGTATGATTGCACGTGTCACGTAAATTGCATATTGTCGACAATACAGCGCGGCCATACGGACCGTAGACACATGTATGATAACGTTGCCGGCCACTGTTAATCTGTGACGTTCTGGACAAAGCATTTTCTCGCAAGAAGTGTTTACAGGGGCCGCAGAATTGTCACGAAAGAGACAAAAGCGAACTAATAGAAATTTAGTATCAGGAACTTGCGGTGTTTTGTTAGAAGCACTCAATATATTAATTAGGCTTTATGTGGCACCACGTCCGCCTCGGTAGCTGCTTGGACAGCGTGGCTGAATGCCTACCAAAGAGATCCAGGGTCGATTCCTTGCTGAATCGGGATTTTCTCCGCTCAGGGACGGGCTGTCCTGTTGTCCACATTAATTTTCGCCGACACGTTAGTCGCCTAAGTGGCATCAACTAAAAAGACTTGGACCCGTTTGCGAAGTCACCATAAGACAGAGAGAGATTTGAAACAACAATCAAATGTTCGAGTTAATATTTGATGGAGGTTCTCAGGCACAGTGAGAGAACCATTAATTTCATAAATGAAAAGCATCCACGACCCGATTTTTTGTGGAACGTCCAAAGTATGTTACGTATGCAAAGACCGTAACAAAAAAGTGGGACAGTTGGAAAGTTGCAGCCATAAACACGGAAACATGCATGATGAAGCTTACAAAAATTTTGGAAGTCTTAAGAACCTTTGCAGAACAGAATCATTGTTCTCTGGAGCAGATCTTCTAATAAGCCTGTAGCGGTGAACTTACTTTCAGTAGGGTAGTTCTGTTGGTAGATATATACAGTTAAGAAATTCATGGTTATCCACTTCTGTACTCCTGCAGACAAGAAACAAATAGACGGGCATTAACTTTCGAAATGAAGCTCAATAATATAGTTTTTACCACTAATATTACATAACCTGGCAATGCAGTGATGTCGGTATGAGAGGTAGCGAAGGACAGAGAGGTAGCAAAGGGAAGAGTCAGAGGGAAATAGGGAAACATTTACAGACAAGGTTATACGAAACACTATTCACTCCTGATGGACGACGTGGTCAGTACTTCCGCACTCTACATGCTAAGCGTACACATGACGGGGTGGGTGCGCGGCAAGAAGTTGAGACGCTGACGTCAATTCTGTCCACTCATTCAGTAAAATACCGTGATGTCATTGAGTTTCTGAGTGGATGACTATTAACAGCGGAGTTACGCTACAGTTAATCAGTCTATTGATGGGTTCTGAGAGTGTGCTTTCAATTGTTTTCATTAATAAAATAAATCCGAGTGCCTACGGAAAGAGTTAATTTTTCACTTTTCCCACGCGGTATTCGAGGGATGGACGGTCGAGAAGTACTCTAAAATTGGTACTAGGAAACCTCTGCCAAGCGCTTTTATGTGAATTGCAGAGTTGTGATGTAGATAAAAAAATAACTGTTTTCTTTGTTATCGCTTATTCTACCAAACACTGCAGACAACAGCAAAAGTTAGGAATTAAATTTTCCATATTTTCTCAGAACAAACAGATGAAACAAATATTGGGTAAATGTTTGCAAACGTGGCTATTCGTTTTAATTGCAAATGCTTGTGTGTGCTTAGTACATTTTACTGATACAGATTATGAAAGGCATTTGAAAACTGAACTGTTGAATCTTCCTCCGAAACGCAAATTGATGCCTGTCGTTGTTCCAACTCTGTTCGTCTCACCATCTGGAATTGATCTAGGTGGTAGTAATGAGCGTAATAATTCGGGAATAGGTGTCACAAACATCGGATGTGATGTGCTGAACTCATAAACAAAATTTTATTCAGAGCAAAACTTCTTAATACAGGAAAATTTATTTGTTGTTTTAACTAATAAATATTTTCATGTTAATGATACGCAAGAATATGAAAACCCAGAGTTTACTGACAACAGTGTACGAGTTTTCATGTGCCCGCCGAGTGCCTTTGAACTTCTATCCTGTGTGGAGGGCAAGGGGTCAGCAGTGACACATGCTTTCAAAGCACATCTTCTCCTTGTTTAATTTCCCATTTCTCTACCGGATCGGCATTTTTGTATAGACTGTAGCAAATGCCAATGGTAATTGCCTTTCGTGTCACCACCACTCACTCCCTCCTCGAACGGAATGTGTGCACCCCCACCTGTCTACATCCAAGGTAAATCTCACGCGCAAGTGTAAGAAAGTTTTCTGAAAGCTTGTGTAGGGTGTACCCGAGGTGGGACGCAGGTGCCAGCTTTGTTTTTACTTATTCATAATTGAGAAACCGCCTGAAGACCACATTCACTGTTGCCCACCATTCCCCATCGTTAACCTGCGAGGTGGCTCCGATCAAGGGCGAACTCGCCTTCTCGAATGCGGGGACCGCACGTTAACACGTTCGGCTTACAAATGGTTCAAACGGCTCGGAGCACTATGGGACTTAACATCTGAGGTCATCAGTCCCCTAGAACTTAGAACTACTTACACCTAACTAACGCTGGCCGGAGTGCCGTGCGGTTCTAGGCGCTACAGTCTGGAGCCGAGCGACCGCTACGGTCGCAGGTTCGAATCCTGCCTCGGGCATAGATGTGTATGATGTCCTTAGGTTAGTTAGGCTTTATTAGTTCTGAGTTCTAGGCGACTGATGACCTCAGAAGTTAAGTCGCATAGTGCTCAGAGCCATTTGAACCATTGAACCTAACTAACCTAAGGACATCAGACACACCCATGCCCGAGGCAGGATTCGAACCTGCAACCGTAGCGGTCGCGCGGTTCCAGACTGTAGCGCCTAGGACCGCTCGGCCACCCTGGCCGGCGCTCGGCTTACAGTTGGAGTAGTAGATCAGCAGCAGCTACGTACCGTTTATTCTAGTCAGCGTGTCGTTAACGTGCGATGTTGTGCTCTCTTTGCAGGACCGCAATAGTCTTATCACTTTCCTAAGCAATTTCTCTGTTAGATTCACGCAGTCTGCGAAAGAAAACAGCCACACTGAGAAACAAAGCGTATAAGAAAAAAAATTCATAACCGTTATAAAACAGATCGCAATTGTCGTCAGTAGTTGACGGTAACCAGTGCCTCAGGTAGCAGAGTGACATAGGTGTACAAGACATGTGGACCAGGCTCGTTTTCTGATCGCTTATTGCTGTGGTAATTTTTTTTTCTTTATTGCGATTTCATTCCCCTGCCCACTCTTCAGCCAATTGGCTTTACAAAAATAAAGAAGCCTGATTACATAAAAAGGGGGATAAAGAGGGTACATAAAAAACACAGTAAATGGAAATGATGAGAGTTAAAATATATGCTAAAATGGGGACATGCACTGGGGGACAGTTAAAATGTCGATATGAAGTTGAAAGAACACAGGTGGCAAATTTAAGTGCACTTAAAAATCACTGGAGGCAAACACAATTTAAAAGTCGGCCACAGGATAAAAATCACACAGAGCAAGACACTTAAAAAATCACTGGTAATGGCGAGGCATCATGAAGAATTAAAAAACCGCTGGTAGGGACTTGCCCAGGAACTGGAGGCTGGAGAGGAGGAAAAAAGAGGGGAGGAAGTACCAGTGGGGCGCTGGGGGGGGGGGGGGGGGAGGAGGAAGAGGAAAGAAAAAGGGGGCAGAAGGCGCACCAAGAGACAGGAGATGGGCAGGGCGGGAGATGAAGAGGGAAGAAAGGCAGGAGAGAGTGTAAAGACACTGAAGGGAAACACAGGAGAGGGAGGGGGGTGCAGGAGGTGGAAGGCCGCTAAGGAGAAGGGAAGGGGAGGAGAGGAAGCTCTGAGGAGAAGGCAAGAAGAAGGTGGGGTTAGAGTTGGTAGGAGGGTTAGATGTCAGGTCGAAGCTCATCGTCCGGGAGGTGTGGGTGCTGGAAGTTTTGTTGGGAAAGGAGGTGGAGGTTGTGGAGATGAAGAGAGGGCGGGACACAATAGTAAAGGTACGGTAATGGCCTTGGGGTGAAGAGGAAGGGGGATACCAGGCGGGGGGTAATAGAATTGGCAGACAATATACAAGGTGTGGATGTGTTCAAGGAAAAGGAGGAGGTGGGGGAAGGGGATGAGCTCATAGAGGATGTGCTTGGGGGACAGAAGGCAGATACGAAAGGTGAGGTGGAGTGCATGGATTTCTAGGATTTGGAGAGCATTATAGAACCTGGAGGGACAGATATCCAAGCCATGCTGGCATGATAAAGGATGGGGTGGATCAAAGATATGTAGGTGTGAAGGATGGTGGAAGTATGCAGTCCCCACATTCGGCTGGACAGGAGTTTCGGGAGGCAGAGCCTGTTGTGGGCTTTGTGTTGGATTGTAAGGAGATGGGAAGTCCAAGTCCAGGTGAGGTAGCGGGTGAGGGTGAGGCCAAGGTGTTTGAGGGTAGGAGTGAGGCAGACAGGACAGCCATAAATGGTTAGGTAGAAGTCATGGAGACAGAAGGAACCGGTGGTGCGGCACATGATGAGTGCATTGTGGTAGCTGTCCTACGGATAACTATGTGTCAGTGACTTTGTTATTCATATACAGGTATAATGTATCAGGAGTTTCCATCCCATTACTGCGAAGTGAAATATACGTCTTCAGTCCTTTAGGAGAAGGAAAAGAAGAATGTTAAGATCAGTACGTACACTATGTGGTCAAAAGTATCCGTACACCCCCAAAAACATACATGTTTCGCATTAGGTGCATTGTGCTGCCACCTACCGGTAGGTACTCCATATCAGTGACCTCATTAGTCACTACACATTGTGAGAGAGCAGAGTTGGGTGCTCTGTGGAACTCACAGACTTCAAATGTGGTCAGGTCGTTTGGGTGTCACTTGTGTCATACGTCTGTATGTGAGACACATCCCTAGGGCCCCTCTTTCAGATGTGATAGTGAAGTGGAAACGTGAAGGGACATATACAGTACAAAAGCGTAGAGACAGACCTCGTCTGTTGACTGGCAGAGACCGCCGACTTTTGAAGAGGTTCGTAATGTGTAATAGGCAGACGCCTCAGTTGGTGTAATGAGCATAAACATTGGACGATTGAACAGTGGACGAATGTTGTGTGGAGTGACGATTCACGGTACACAATGTGGCGACCCGATGGCAGGGTGTGGGTATGGCAAATGCCCTGTGAACGTCAGCTGCCAGCGTGCCAACAGTAAAATTTGGAGGCAGTGGTGTTATGGTGTGGTCGTGTTTTTCACGGAGGGGGCTTGCACCCCTTGTTGTTTTGCGTGGCACTATCACAGCACAGGCCTACATTGATGTTTTAAGCAGCTTCTTGCTTCGCACTGTTGAAGAGCAATTTGGGGATGGCAGTTGCATCTTTCAATACGATCGAGCACCTGTTCATAATGCACGGCCTGTGGCGATGTTGTTATACGACAATAACATCCCTGTAAATGACTAGCCTGCACAGAGTCCTGACCTGAATCCTACAGAATGCCTTTGGTATGTTTTGCAACGCCGATTTCGTGCCAGGCCTCACCGACCGATATTGATACCTCTCCTCTGTGCAGCACTCCGTGCAAAATGGGCTTCCATTACACAAGAAATCTTTCAGCACCAGGCTGAACGTATGAACCTGACTGAACGTATGCCTGTGAGAGTGGAAGCTGTCATCAAGGCTAAGGGTGGGCCAACACCATACTGAATTCCAACATTACCGATGGAGGTCGCCACGAACTTATAAGTAATTTTCAGCCCAGTGTCCGGATGCTTTTGATCACATAATATATCTGTCAAATAAGGTGTAGAACATGTTTAATATTTAACTTTCACATAATTTTTATGAGAAGTACTCATTTATTTGATGCCTTCACTGAAAATGTATTGAGATTGTCATAAATGATGCTAATTACAGTATACATAGTGAAGTTCAACGAGTTCAGGTTTTGCTTGGAGCAGAGACATATCTTTTTTTTTTTTGCGTTTCGGCTACGAACCCAAACAAGCGCTCAGTGCTACGCTATTGAATACATCATTCTGAGTGCTAATACTCGATGTCTGTTGACGATTGCCAACGAGTGCCACAGAGTTTATGGGGGATGTTCTTTCCGTTGCTGAACTCAGCAGATGATCGCTTCAACTGCTCCTTAAAAGAAAGTGTCCATTCTAAAGTGATTCCAAGGTGTTTCAGATTCACGTTGTGGTGAACCTCGTCTCCCTCAAAGCAGACATCAATGGCTCTGTGTACCAATCTGCTGGACAGGTGAAACCATGCAACTTCTGTTTCATTTGAGTTTGGTTGTAACCTCCATTTACGTAAACACGGAGTACGATAAGTACTCGTTATTTACCATTACACATAGAGCTGTTGCACTCACTCTAGTAGATTTTTAAACTAAATCAAACTGATACAGAATAAATATGAGAACAGATTTTGTCAACTCCACAAGGTTGTTTGTAATGTGACGAGATATGGATTTTCTTGAAGGAAAATGTCGAATTAAAATTCAGCTTATTGTTTGTAGCTAAAAAGGAACAGAGTTCTCACCCGACAAATTTCAGCTGTAGAGAAAATGTTATTTTTGCAAAACGTGGGAAATTCATTGATGCGGCAACTCTCAGTATTCGTTAAACTTTTCTGTCAAATATCTGCATTGTAACAGATGTATTGAGCCATATTAGCGGGCTTATGCATTTAAAATGTGAATGGTAGCAAATGAGACTTTTTGCAAGTAGTTTCAGATAAATTGTTTACATTCCTGAGGGGATGTTGTATAAAAGTTTATTAGATCCTTAATTGTACCTGAAAAGGTTTAGTAATTGTTATATCCGGTTATTAGTGAATGCAGCAAAAACATTATATACTGTCCTCATATTCATCATAGGAATTTTAGACAACTCTAGCATTATGTGTGTGTGTGTGGGGGGGGGGGGGGGGAGGAAGCGGGGGATATCCCCTGTCAGGACGGGGGATAGCCCGACGAAAACAACGTGAGTGTTATCTGCCCACTATCTGAAGCCACAGATGTTGTTGCTATTACTGCTGTTGCTGATAGTATTGGCAGTGAGACCACGTGATACTAAAGATGATTCATTATGAAACTGATTAACAGGGGTGGTGGCAAGGTGGGGGCTATGGGGCCCCCATAGCCCCTCCATCCTCAATGGAGTATCATATTAAACTGGATAAAATGACTTCAGAAATCAGCGAATATATTACTCCAACAGATTCAATAAGTTTTTATAATTATGTAGAAATATAGGTTGCGTGTATTTCAAACACATTTTAACAAAAGAATATAGTTTACTATAGAAACCAATATTATATATTGGATGTATATTAATCTACGAGTACTACTTACAATAATCAAGAAAGCTAAATATGGCGGGTATGCCTACCAATACTTAAATTGCTGACTCCAGACAAAAACTTCGAAATCGCCGGACATCTGGGCCAAATCGTATTATTTTCCCGGGCACACACAATCTGTAGACACGTTTTTACCCTGAACTCCAAAACAGTTACCAAAAACTACTTTAAACAACACCAAAGTTTACCAATTTTTCGGTGAAGGACCCCAACTCTCCGTTTGTTAAGCGATTTTCCATTCCCCCAAACCCCCTCCTCGCCTAAATTCATGCACAGCCCTATCGAGAATTTCAAAGTGACACTGAGTTATTGCATGCATGTTCCATTTATTTCGTCATAGTAATCAGTTTCATTACATACCATAATACAGGGCCGGCCGGAGTGGCCGAGCGGTTCTAGGCGCTACAGTCTGGAACCGCGCGACCGCTACGGCCGCAGGTTCGAATCCTGCCTAGGGCATGGATGTGTGTGATGTCCTTAGGTTAGTTAGGTTTAAGTAGTTCTAAGTTCTAGGGGACTAATGACCACGGCAGTTAAGTCCCATAGTGCTCAGTGCCATTTGAACCATAATACAGGTACGGTAAGGAACAGTTTATAGTGAATTGGAATAAATTTTAGACTGTGCAGTAACTGTGGAAAACAGGTTGCTTGTAGAACACTAGAACGAGCAAATCGTGAATACTACGATTATTGAGGATGACACAGGGGGGAAAGGTACATGCATTGAGAGGTGACAGTATTAGTGATTCTGAAAAAAAAGTAATATTAACATATGAATTGTTATTATTAGTTTCCGAGGAAACTATGAAAACAGTGAGGAATAGGACAAATGCTGGTGATAGAAAATGAAACAGTGTCGAATAACACTTTGTTCAGTTAAGTACATTTTGTTACAAAAAATTTCCAAGAAGTCCACGGTCAGTTTGAATGCATTTTACAGCTCTTGTAGACAGCTGCTGTGTTGCTGATATGAGCTCATTCGTACGGTCCTTACTTGAACACACGCATAAAAATACGACCGAGAAGTTCCTTCTTTGTGTCCAGTCTGCACTTGTAGACTTTGCTCTTAAGCCAGCCCCACAAACAGTAATCTAATTGGGTAAGGTCTGGTGACCTCTGCGGCCAGGAAATGACACCACACCGAGTTCTGTGGTCACGTGTCGCATCGAGATTCGGGCGAAACTAACTTCTCGGGTGACTCTAGCTTCTCTTCTCGATATTTTCTATGACAAGCAACACTGTGTAGCGTAATGTCGCGTTGGTTGCATTCACGTGTGAGTGCAGGTACAGAAGGAAATGCGACTGACGTTGGTGATTTTCAAACAGCTATACGCCGGATATGTTTAAGAAAAGGTCATATGTTCATTTGGATATTTTTGTTCAGATTCACCAATACGATGATCCCTCATAGTATGTACCATTCTTCCTGACTCACCCTGCATAACTAGTCTCTCAAGACTGATCTCGAACGATTCATGCTACCGAACGCGTGGGAGAAAGTGATGGTCAATTTGTTTTGGTTTTCCAGTTCTTAGTGTCTGCTGCTATCGTCAGCGTCGGGAACGAGCGATCTGCCATAATTTTTTGTGTATTAATGATTAAAAATCCTCGTACTCAAAATCACAAAAAAATTTTGTTGTGATTATACAGTTGTATACGAACCATCTTCAGATTTAAAATATAAAATTCTTATGTGCAATTTTATATTTTAAATCGGAAGATGGCTCGTGAATAACTGAAACTAGTAATCGCAATAAAATTTGTTTGCGATGTTGACGTCGAGGATTTTTGATCCTTAATGTAAAAAAAAGTTTTTAGTTCTTCTCGACAATCACGAGTTTCATTTAATTTCACTGTAAGGTACATTTAAGTCGGGTTCAAGCGATAAAAATCCAGAATATTTGCATTTGGTCATGACTTTAGCCATATACAGCCCTTCTTCCCTCTCTTTTCCTATTGACTGAGCAGAGATTACAACGTAAAGACTCTAAGCATCAGGACACCTCAACTACATCTTCCTATGCAAGCTAGCGTTAATAACAGAGAAGGGTGGGCCGAAACACTCTTTGCCACAAACCTTTATACAGCTGCAAAAGTAAAAACATGCATGTACGTGCAGAAAATATTTTTCAACAACCTTGGATTAATACATTTTTGTGACATGGCTATCGTGTGGCGTTTGCTCATCTGAGAATGGTACGTTAAATACCACACAGTGAAAAGGAAAAGTAAGTATAGCTCATATCTGTGTAACAGTTACACAGTTTGTTAATTTAGGTGCCCATTCACCCGGTGATGTTGAGTACGAGGATTACCTAAACTTTTAAGTTAGGCAATTCATTGTAACCGAACACGACGTCATTCGGAACGGAAATGAGAATGAAGAGGTTGAAAAAATCAGCCAACCAGTTGCAAACCAAAAGTTTATTTAGTCCCTGACCTAGGTTTTCGATATTTATAAAAATATCATCTTCAGAAGGAGTGGTCATTGTTACACCTTCTGAAGAAGATATTTTTAAGAAAATCGAAACCTAGGTCAAGGGCTAAATAAACCTTTAGTCTGCAACTGGTTGGCTGATTTTTTTCAACCTCTTCAAATTTATACAGAGCTGTATCGCAGTCATGTTAAGAGTTTGGAAGTTAGAATGTAATGGGGAGCGAGAACGGTGAATTGGATTTAGTCAAAGTGTGAAAGTGAACCTTCTTCCACTAATATCTGAGCATCGATTAATACAGGACCGATACCTTTCTCCTAATCGAAACTGGGAAACATCAAAATAATCTTAGAAGATTGCGTGTATTTATCAGTGGAAACTACGGGGCTCGTTGCCAAAATTGCTATGGCACTAATTCAGATCCACGTCCGGCCATCCGTATTTAGTTTATCCGTGGTTAACTTTAATTATTTAAGGCGAATCTTTGTCGAGATCGAATTTGCGCTCCATCGCCAATGATATCACCGACACCGTAACATTGGTTTCCTGTTCTTCTTTTTGGAGACTTGCTCCATTTGTAGCCTTTGTTTGAACACAACGGTTGCGTACGTCAGAGACCTGTTTCTATACACATGGCTCGTAGGTTGTTCATTGTTGACGGACATCGTGCCACACATCCATCCAACATCACCTCGTAAATGAGTGTCTCACGGCACGTCAGCTACCTTACTCATACAATTCGGGAAGTACAAAAGGTTCTCTTTGTTCCTGTGCTGACATTAAGCGTTCTGGCAGACTGCCGGTGGTGGTGACACTAAATGCTGATGAATGTGTGAGTCATCTTCTCATCGTGCTGCCAAGCGGAACATGCTGGTCTAGGTTCTCCATTCACTGATAATTACTTTTGTAACCATAATATCATACATTAAGTTATACAAGTTCAGTTGTTACCACTGGGCAACATCAGCCATACATAAAGTGAGCTTGACAGTTACAGTTTACTGACTGGTGGTAGGACATGAGTGACGCTGGTCAACAGAATTTTTATTGCAAACAGTGTGGAGGTAGAAATTAATTATGAAACAGTCTAGACCGCAAGGCATGTTCTTAAAAGGCGAGCGGTTTCGATCATCACATGATCATCTTCAGACATTGAAACATATTGATCAACAATTGTTGTATATGGAGCAGGAAACGCTCGGTGATGATAGTCAACTGCAGCTGACTATCGTAATTCAGCGGATCCTGTTCCATGCACAGCCATTGTCCATCGATTTGATTGAGGTCTGAAGATGATCACGTGATGGTCGAAACCGGTTATCTTTTAATAAACGTAGCTTGCTTGCTGTCTAGACTGTTTTATAATTAATTTCAAATACTACGTTGTGGCCGCTGACGTCGTCCAACAGTGTTTTCAAAAATAATGTGAATGGTGTTTTTTGTAGCGTACTGGATGCTCCTTTCGATAATAAAATCGTGCTTTGGCTATCAGGTCAGTTTTTCTTGTGATACACTATATCTACCCACCGAAAATGTGGAATATCGGCTATTTTTCTGTGTCGTAAATTAAATATTCTCCATATTTAAAAGTTGAAAATAATCGAAACATTTGCAAGGAATAACAAAGCATGACCCTCAGTTCAGAAATATAGGTTCAAATGGCTCTGAGCACTATGGGACTTCGCATCTATGGTCATCAGTCCCCTAGAACCTAGAACTACTTAAAGCTAACTAACCTAAGGACAGCACACAACACCCAGTCATCACTAGGCAGAGAAAATCCCTGACCCCGCCGGGAATCGAACCCGGGACAGAAATATAGCTCCATGAAATGAACACGATTTGGAAGCACTGCCCATGTGTCATCCTGGACCAGACAGAATCGCATAGTGTTTATTGTAACTAGCATCTCAACATGGAGTGTTCTGACAATTGTTGGGAGTTATCACTTGTCCTAGCAGGGAAAGAATTGGGTTCCTCACGTATGCTGTTCGTCAAGTGTACTTTGCTATTCCCATCATTTAAAGGAAAACAGCGACACAATGGACTATTATTTTTGTCATACAAAAAAGAATGAATAACCTCCAAAACACGGAAAACATTGATAACATAGCAAAACACTAATGTATCATCTGCTAGCAAGCCGGCATGTCACAATTAAGAATTGCCGATACCAGTGCCTCCTGAGAATGTGACATTGAGTGAAGACGAAGACGCAGGAGGGAAAATGCATGCTGGCCTAACATTTCAAGGCCGCCGTGGATCAAATGAGCCAGACTTTTGTCTCCTTCAGCGATGTTGTTCGTCTTTAAAATTTGTCGTAACAAAAAACTGAGCTATCGTCTTCTCGATTAAAATGATGATATCTCTTCTTCTTCGCTATACGAAATTGAGTGTTAATCGTGAACACCACACGGTTTTTTCTGAGTATGTCTCCAAGGAAGATGACATCGAGTCCGTTATGGAGACTACTGGCCACGATTTCAGTATCAGTGAGTGCCGATTGTCAATGAAAGATAGTTTAGGAGCAGTACTTCTTCACAGTGCGAACAATATTCTTCTTTGTCAAATGTTCATGCAGTTAATCTAGAGGAACGAATCGAACTTTCAATTGCTACACAACTTACACAAATTGAGAAGTACAAATGGCGTATATATGGAGACCTCAGGTAACTGCAGTTATTCTCGGCATGTAGCTCGGGTACATAAAGCACTTCCGCTTTCTGTGCGAGTGAAACAGCAAGACGGAAAAAACGGTTTTCTGTGAAAAGAGGCTCACTCGCAATGAAGTACAGCTTGGACAGAAGGATGTGATCAAAATTCCTCATGTTGATTCTAAAAATGTGTATCTCCGTCCGATGCATATAAATGCGGTCTCCTCAATAACGTGAAAGCAGTGGACGAAGTTTTACTCTGATTATTCTGCTTTCGAGAGCAGATTTCAAGGGTCAGTGGAGCAAAAATAACAGAAGGAATATTTGCAGGATCACAGATTAGGGAATTAGTGTCTGATGAATATTTCCTTAATTTGTGGAGTGAAGTTAAAATAATGGAATGGTTGTTCTCGATGTTCGCCACTAACGGCGCCAAGCTTATCCGGAACTGTTCAAGCAACGTGGCAGTCGGAATAGATTCGTATGTCTCACGGTAGAGCGTCACCTGACCTGGTGAAAGATTCAACGCATAAGTTAATCACCAAGTGAATGCCTTACTCTCTGCTCCGCACTTCATAGTGTTTTGCACAATATGAATCTTCTTGCAGGTCATTACTGCCTAAATAAAAATTATAACTAAGACAAGTTTTATGTGCTGGTATTTTATGTTGCATTGCTTCATAAAAAGGTTGTTGCCGAGGATTTTACGTGACAGATTTCAAAGACATGTGCCATACAGGTATACGGTCACGAAAGTTGATCAACCCGAAATAAATTACAGTGGTAAAAAAATCATTTTTTCTCTTAAGAGAACAGTATGCATCGTTTAACGCAGATAATTTGTCGCTAAATGCATATCTGTTTTCAGTGGCTCTGAGCACTATGGGACTTAACATCTGTGGTCATCAGTCCCCTAGAACTTAGAACTACTTAAACCTAACTAACCTAAGGACATCACACACATCCATGACGGAGGCAGGATTCGAACCTGCGACCGTAGCAGTCGCGCGGTTCCGGACTGAGCGCCTAGAACCGCGAGACCACCGCGGCCGGCTGTTTTCGGTATTTCTGTACTTATTTCAGATGCAATGGAATAAAAGTTCTTGTTAATGCTTGTCGAAGCTTGTTTATTATGTTATCAGGGCTACTACAAATGATTCACTCGTTTTCAAAGCGTTGACAAGGGAGCTATAACAGAATTTCCAGAACTGATATTGAATTGTTTACCCGTGTTTGGTACTGCTTATAGTGTTTGTTGTGTATAGTAAAGTATAGTTTATTGTAACTATAATGTAACATTTAATATCTAACATCCAGCACAGAGAAGTTATGACGTCGTTTTTTATCTCTGACACGCTACAGCGGAAGGTTATGCCCATTCACAGCAGAAAGTGTTTATTAATGAAATGTGAAACGCTTAACTGCTGCGAAAGGCAAAGCCAAGAAATTTAGGAAGCAGGGATACACTTCACCTACGTCCAGGACCAGCTTTTGAGACAAGGGACTGTATACAAGAAGACTGCACAAAATAAGTGTGCTATGCCTTTCGTGTACAGTTTATCTTTGGTGCGAAATGAAAACAGAGGTAGGGCTTCACAATTGCCATGTTATTTCTTAGTTAATCTTTGAATCCAAAGACATTGACATTGTTAATATGCTTTCATATGGTTTAGTAGGTAAAGTGTAAACAATATGTCAGCGCTAGGTTAAAAGACCTGTTGTGCAGCTCGCTGTTTCCCCTAACTCCGTCGCAGTGACGTTGTCGGTTTCTGACACCGTAAGTGAATGTTCAGAAGCTATATACGCTGCGCAGTAATTGTGAGATTTTTGATACGTTAGGATACTTAACGTATGGGAAGAGAACTCTTTGACCTTCTTCTTGATAAAGGAAACTTCTACTGGACATAGTTTACATGTTACTGCCTTCCATTTCAATCGGAGCAAAGAAAGATCTTGTGTTTATATTGCAACAGGTATGACATCACCGTAAATATCTCTTAAAACCTGTCGTCCATTGATTCCAAATGCCTTCTTTGTTAGTTTAATCTTACTGCCATCACAGAGCTCTCTCGGGACCAAATGTGCTAAAATGAAACAAGTTAACAAGTACGAGATATTCTAAGGGCAAAATGACTTACTTATGTTTTGGCAGGCTTTGTCTACTATCCACTAATCTTGCGTTGGTGTGTACACATTCATTAACATTAAAGGTAAAGCAAATTGGTTGGAAGTAGTCTAGTAGTCCTTAACGCATAAAGGCAAGGTGAGAAAAACCGAACTGTAACTAAATAAATGCTGCATACAATCACAATCTTTCAGAGCGGGGTCGATTTGCGTTTTATCTATGCGCACAACATTCCATTTAAACAATCCATTTCAAACAAATTGACTACTGAAAACTGTTTGTGAATAGTATCCTCAAGTGAGCAAGCACTCAACGTCCTACACTTCATACGTATTGTTCTGAGATAGTAGCCTGACGATGTTGAGACACGTTCAGCGTATGGCGAGATGCATTCCAAATTCCAAAATATGCGAACCTACACATCTGCTGAATATTGCAGAAAACGTACTAGCTTAAATGATAATTTTTTATGCTTTGCACAATTAGGACAAGCAGATGGATACTGCAATTCACTTGTATTATCGAAACGATATGTAACTGATGCTGGAATCAAAGATAGAATGCTACAGTCGTTAATTAATTGTCATTTGGAATAGAAATGAACTGAATTATTCTCCGTTGCCGAGGTCACTAACGCACCAAATCCAGTGGTGTTTGACACGTAATTAACTGGTTCGATTCGTAGAGGAAAATTTCATTGCCAATAATTTGTCTAAAAAGACAGTAAAGCATCTCGGCATAAAGTTCTTGATGACTCCACTAATTTCGTGGTTTAAATGCCAACTCTCTCACAGTCCCTCGTAGCGTGAGGGTGTATGTCTACAGTATTCGATCCTAACATTCTCAGTTGGGAACTCCTCTGTCCCAATCTCAGCAAGCCAGGTAATTTGGCTGCAAAATATGTTTTACAACAGCCCGTCCTGCTGTCTTGAGTTGAGAATGAAAGAAGGAACTATTAAGCTCGAGCCGGCCGAAGTGGCCGTGCGGTTAAAGGCGCTGCAGTCTGGAACCGCAGGACCGCTACGGTCGCAGGTTCGAATCCTGCCTCGGGCATGGATGTTTGTGATGTCCTTAGGTTAGTTAGGTTTAACTAGTTCTAAGTTCTAGGGGACTAATGACCTCAGCAGTTGAGTCCCATAGTGCTCAGAGCCATTTTTTATTAAGCTCGAGTACTCCTTTGGTGCTAATTGAGAGTGATGGTACGTGAGGGCAATTTTCAGGCTGGTGGCTCTCTTTTTTATCAATGTAGACAATACAAAATCCTCGTTCTCAGCGGAGAACGCTGGCATACCGGATAACCATCCTTGACTTTCTCGATAACGTACCGGGGGTGGACGAACATACGGAAACACCACAAACACAACACTTTACCATGCCTATTACGGTGCAGGCATTCAAAACAGCTTGCATTCGTCTCGGAAAGGATACATACGAGTCATGTACGGTTTTAAAGAAAGTCTTATACCGTTCTTTCCGCAAAGTAGTAGCAAGTTTAGTTAACGTTGATGAAGACGGATAGCGATCACGCGCCCTTCTCTCCAAAGTAAGCCTCAAAGCCTCATTAATACTGAGATCAACAAGTGCTGGACGACGCGAGCCTTGCGAACAGAGGCCCTGTGTCCTTGGAACAATGGATCACTACTGGGTAACAAACACTGTACCATGGGATTGCCCTGACCGGCTGAAATAAACCTTGGCAGTTGTACGACCTTGTAGAGTAACCATGCAGCCATGGGAAACCACGATGTGGGCGCCCGAATCATCATTGAACCCTCGCCACGTTTTACTCTAAGTTGGAAGTTCGAAATTGTGTGAAACTAGATTCATTCTGCCAAATTACTTTCTTTCATTGCTCCATAGTCCAGGTTTTATGGCTTCGGTACCACGTTTTCCTGTTAAGGGTATTAGCATCACTGATGAATGGTTTTGGACATCCACTCGCCCTACATATCCCTGCTTGCGGAGCTCCTTTCGTGGTGTTTTTGTGCTGACAAGTTTCGCTAGTACGGCATTCAGTTCTGAAGTGATTTTTGGAGCTGACGATCCCTTATCTTTCGTCCCAGTCCTCTTCAATGATCGTCTGCCACGATCATTCAACACACCCTTTCGTCCACATTGTGACATAGCGGATGATGTTGTTCTGTTTTCCCTGTATGCGGTTCAAATCTTCGATATGGTGCCTACTGAAACACCAAACACTTCAGCTCCCTTGTTATGGAAGCACCTGCCATGCGAGCACCAACAATTTTCCCACGTTGGAATTCACTTAACTCTGACATAATGCCCTCACAAGGACACAGAACACTGTTCTGACCACAACTGACACTTGTAACGTGATGAGGACTTCGCACAGGTGGCGTTTGCGGTCAAAAACAACAGCACAACCTGCAGGCATGGCTAGCATCTGCATTTACATTCAAGCTTACATTTCTCATGGTATTTTCATATTTTTGTCCAACTCCTGTATGTAAAAATACTGTATGTATCGATATGGTATTGGCGTAGGGGTTTGGTAACGGAAACTTTGCTGTCCTTGTAGGTAATACTATAGACGATTTCCTAACGCGGAGTATCTGTTCAAGAGTTTTTACTCGCGCTTTCACTGAGCTTCGTGGGACTAGTGCAGTGCCCAGCAGTCATATTTAATTTTAACGTGCGAATGAACGGAGTATATCGATGAAGAATAAGACATTTTTCAGTTGATAAAACGTAGTCCTTCAACAAGCACACTGGTGTTCCACATGCAAGAATGTGGCGATCATAACGTACGCACGGCCTCTATCCTTATCATTTACAGCAGATTCAACACCACCGAGAACAGGTGAAGGTAGACGACTGGGATTTATTCGTTGGCTAACTGCAGATAATAGCTGAGTTCCATTAATACTGTGGCCGGCCGCGGTGATCTTGCGGTTCTAGGCGCTGCAGTCCGGAACCGCGGGACTGCTACGGTCGCAGGTTCGAATCCTGCCTCGGGCATGGATGTGTGTGATGTCCATAGGTTAGTTAGGTTTAAGTAGTTCTAAGTTCTAGGGGACTGATGACCTAAGATGTTAAGCCCCATAGTGCTCAGAGCCATTTGAACCATTGATACTGTTTTGTACTGAAGTCACTTTCACTCAAGACAGTAGGAATAATACTCGGTGGTCCGATGTAAACACACATACTTTTGTGGTGACACATTTTTAAAGAATGTTTCTCTGTGAATGTGTGGTGTGATATGACAGACAATGCTGATTTGAATTCTTGTATTACCACATATTCTTACAGGGCACAGTGATCTCGACTTTCTCGAAAATATGGTTGCAGCATTACTGGAAGAGGTTCCTCTAGCTACAGGCATGGGTCTATTCTTCCAACATGACGAGGCTCCTGCACATTCCAGTCTTCAGCTGATACACGGTCTAAACTTAACATTCCTCAGAAGAGGGATCGTTAGAAATGGTTACGTTTCTTGGCCACCAGGTGCCCCGGACCTTACGCATTAAAGTTTTTACCTGTGATGGTAGTTGAAAGGCAAAGGCTACACATAAAAAGTAGACACAAAAAATGGTTTGATTGTTCGAATTATGAATAGTGCAGTTGTCCATGGAAGTACGCCAATATGACCTCAGAGGAGATACACTTGGTATTTCCAAGAGAAACAGAAAGTGCACTAAAGTCAGATGTGGAATTTATGAAAATCAACTTTTGCATTAATCATTTGCAGTCGCTTAACACCTAGAGTAAGTATTTGTTTGGGTCACATTATAACAGCAGTATCTTTATAATCGTTAAAAACTGGACAAGCGATATGTGGAATATTTGATCCAATTAATCTACCACCTCCAGAAATATTCAGTAATCCTGAGAGAGCCTTCATAGCTGGAAAGGGGAGAACAGGTGGTGGCGTACAGTTCTTGATCACTAGATTTTGCACCAGTGTCTTGAATTAAATTAATAATTTCTTCGCTGTGTTCAATGTGTGAGGGCCGTCCGTTAGAAGTGGATGTCATACTTGTCGGCCCCTGGTGCTGTTTGTCACGAATGAGTGCGGTCACTGGCTTTACGTTTCCCCTCGTCACCGACAACACAAACACGATACTATAACTCTACAAGCACTGACCATCGTCACCTACAACCAATAGATACACTAAGACGTAACTCTCACACTACGCGAAGGAAAATGCCAATGTGCGAGAAGAATTAACACTTCTACAATGAGACAGATTCGAAATTTTCGAGTCAACAATGACCACGACAAAGTAAACACAGCTGTAAACAATCAACTTCACTTAACCGTCACATTTCACGCACGAAAGTAACATCTCGCGATGAAAAATACCCAGAAAGGAAATACAGACTTTCTAAATAGGTACTACCTTTAGAACTTGCAATAACTTGTTTTGCTAGATGCCTATCCGTGTTTTGCGATAATTTTGCGTCAGCGTCTGGGAACATAAAATTCCGGCCATAGACAGCAGCTTCAGATTGTTTTAAAATGACATTTTGATAAGGAATTGAAGTAGAGATGCTAGAATAATGTTTTTAATACAGCAAAATCTCTATCGCGTTACAGCTCCGATAACGCACGTTTCGCTGCTCTCTAATATTCAATACAGTGTCTTCACAAAGTGAAGTGATCAGTCAGAGGTTATAACATCCATAAATGTCTCATTTTCTCACTTTCTTAACCAAAACTGTATTCTTTAAAAAATGAAGTCTGCAGAGCACCGGATATACAAGACTTATCTTGTTTTACTTTCTGTGCACATTATACGTTCCTCAAGCCTTGTGATGAGAAAAACACGATTTTTA
The DNA here is from genome assembly GCF_023864345.2 of Schistocerca serialis cubense. Classification (NCBI taxonomy): domain Eukaryota; kingdom Metazoa; phylum Arthropoda; class Insecta; order Orthoptera; family Acrididae; genus Schistocerca; species Schistocerca serialis. The sequence goes on from NC_064641.1 coordinate 524,987,455, forward strand.
TTTGACACGAGTGAGGTACAAGTACCACCCGGCCAAAGCTGTTCTAGGTTTTCAATGGTTCCTCTGAGTCGCTTTAGTCTAATTTCGAAATATTCCTTTTGGGAAGATTGTGCCGAATTGCCTATCCCATTCTTGGACTGAGTTAGTGCTTCGCCTCTAAGGATCTTGAGGGTTTCAATATCACTGGATTCTTGTGTGGTCAACGAAGCTCAGCAACAGGTCTTGCGAGCCGGTCCTGTATGATAGGGTAAATACCGGCATTAGCGCCTGAACTTATGTTTAAGCCGGAAAAGAGTAACCACTATGGCCGTTTATCTTTTCGCATCTTCTCTGCTTCCACTTGACACTCCAAAAACACAGTCTCAAACTCGACGGATGTATGTCTCGGGACATTGCTAGAACTGATTCACGACACTCCTCACTTCGCTTCTACAGAGGCAGGCTGATGGCGCACGGAGGATTACGCGGCCAGCCGTCAGCTCAAACGCTTATCTTACCTTGGCTGTTTCTACCGAGTGGTTGCTAATGACAGCTGGGTTGCTGCTGGGTACTGCTGGTTCAGACTTTCTGTCAGGGGAGCCGTACGCACGGACGGGCTAGCTCGCTTGTCGTTGCACCGTTAACGCGCGCTCTGCGCCATGCTTCCCTTAGCACTGACGCCTGCGGCCGCCTCACGGCGTTCAGCTTTTCCAGATTTAGAACGCCACGCCGAGTGTGTGTTGCTCTCTCGCTCTCTCTATCCCCATCTCGCTCCTCAACACACGCACACATGCGCGTGCGCGCATATACACATTCACTCACACGCGCGCATGATAGCCCGAAGGGCTGGCGAACGGAACTAGCGTGGTGGGAGGGGGCGGGGGGAGGTGTCTTCAGGCGAGGGAAATATACTCACTTATTGCCCGTCGTGTTCTGACGCCAAGAAAAAACTATTCATAAAATTAGATCGGCGGCGCGCGCACGTGGCGGTTCGCTCCCAACCAATACCAGAACGCGACCCGCTTGCTCTGGATATCGCTCGGCTCTGCTGCACTGACGGGATGCGGCGTGTGTGACCCATTTACAGCCACACTTGTTGGGCAAGGTCCCGAACGTTGTCCTAAGCATGGTCACACACGCACTCACGTACACACGCACACGCACGCGCACACACACACACACACACACACACACACACATACGTCACACTACCACCACCATCACCACCACCACCACAAGCCGCAGCAGCAGGTGGTGGCTTATAGATAGTTAACTTAGGCTCATTGCTCTGATTCCTTCCCACTGTTTTTATGGATGAAGCTCGGGCCCTGGCATAGAAATTTGGCGTTCTGTGCTTTTCTCTTGTGACCGAGCGACGTTGAACGGTTAAACTTGAGTACCCTGTTCGGGAGAGTTCAGAACCATAGCGTTTTAGGTTTGCGATCATTCCATAAATCACTTCTAGTGAATGGTGGTACTGTGTCTACAACAAGACAGCGAGCGTAGTGGCGCATCTGAGAAGTACGACCATCCAGAAAACGTTAAATAACTTTTTAAAGTCCAGGTTTTCACAAAACGAGTTTCCAGTGCTGTTGCGTTCTCTGTACTCTCTTGCATATTCCTAGACTTGATACAGGTGCCAAACCGTGTAGAAAATCTTTCAAACATGCATTAGTAGATGGCGCATGGCCTTTGGGCCACACTGCGCTTCCTTTTGCAGATCCAGAATTTAAAAATATGACAAGTGGTCTTTGTTGACTGCAACTCCACTTGTTAGAAATGTATTGCTGTGTTTGTGTACTTGCATTATCACAAATAAAACGTATTGTGTCAGTATCAATAGCACTTGGAAAATAAACTTTCTTCGCGTTGTTTTGTCGAAAACTGATATTTTTGAGAGCGTGGCTTTGTAAAAAACACAAGGTGATTCTTGGAAAGAAGAAAACATCAGCCTTTTTTTTTTTTTTTGCTCTGTATTTTCACAAACAGGGTCGCTACCGGCTGTTCGCTTTTATATCACATTCTTTGTTGTTTACATTAGGCGTTGGAAAACAAAGCAAACAACAATAGATGTAATATAAACTTGAACAGCCTTTTGAAGATGAAACAGTCGGTTCGAAACCGACAACGACACTGTTGGCATTTAGCAGTAGATGTTTGCTGTTTTCTTCTTTGGAAGAATCAGCTTGTGGTCCCTAGAACTAGCTAGTTTCCTGACTTGGAATGTTTTTAATAAAGTACATATTTTGTGATGTGTTTCATTTTTGCGGTGATGCGATGAGCTGCACAGTTTTGTGGTCTGAGAATATCTTCTCAGTTTTTCGGATACGTATGAGTTATGTACAAAAAGAGATACATTGTTTTTATTATTCACCTAACAAATGTCAGAATTGGCACTTAGAATATTTTCTGTTTCCACTTTTCAGATGATGTATCTTTAATCGTTTGAAGTATTGGTAAGTATGTGCAAGTATAGGAATAATCTGTTCCGTCATAAGTTTATTTCTTTAATATTAAAACATGGTTCTGATTGAAAATAAACAGCTAGAGGAAAGAGCGTGTGGATTTTCTCGCCTAGAGTGATTAATAGTTCTTGACAACGGAGATTTAAAAAAATACTTTTGCAGCATTTCGTGTGAAGTGTGAAATAGTGACTTAGTGGTGAATGTCCAAACATCTGGCTGTTGATAACTAGTCGGTTTCATGGCTTCCAGTCACTTAATAAGACTTTTAACTCGGGTAATTCATTGTGTAGAAGAGAATTTCTTAACTGGAAGGCGATTCTGTTCTAATGTTGAAGTGAAAGTATTTCACCCAGCCTGTAAATTCATTCACCCCACGTGTCCCGTAGATCCCATCAAGGTGGAGAGTTTTCAGAAATGTAGAACGTGGATGTATACATTAATGTGAGATAAGGACATCACAGAACTCACTGTATTGACGATAAACTATCACTATACTGTGCTGTTTGAGACTTTCACGACTTAATAAATCGTGAAAGTCCCAAACAGCACAATATAGTGATACTGCGTCGTTGGTTACTGGCGTCGCGTCGGATAATGTTGTGGAAGCACCTCAAGATGACGAGCGCCTGTCTCGTCGCGTGCAGTTCCAAAGCATTATCTGACGCGACGCCTATGAACCAATGAAGCTATCACTATACTGTTTAATGCTGTTCACTCATATGTCATCTAAATTCAATCGAGTAAATTAATACGAAAGCTGCTACTGCGAAAGAAGAACCTGCTATCCCGTCAGTTTTTTGTATAGCTGCTGTTTATCTGCTATTCGTAGCTTAATATATACTGTGGTTGTATAATTTTGTTCACCCATAGGAAGACGGTAAGGGAAAACTACTAACTATATAGTCCATTTGCAGTTAATCAATAAGGTGTCTGGATGGTTATAATAAATCTTTCTCTACTTGAGGCATTGTAGAGGGAAATCTATTTACCATATGGGTAACCAAATTTATAAGAATGATGTTTAGACCATGCGCTGCTGGATCTGCGTTGTATCCATTACAGTTGTGGAGAGTCAACATGGATCTGGAAAAGGTGAGCAGCGCTTTACTGGTAAAGCTGTTTTCAAAACAACAGCAATATTGTTACTGCTGTTAGCCAATATCGACGCATTAAAGGAATACGGACAGGTCCTCTTTCCACACAAGGGTTGAAGAAAATAATTCAGAAATTCGAATTAGCTGGCGATTTGGTAACTTCACCTGGGAAAGACCGACGGCCCAATTGCGCCACAAATTGTTGAAGACGGTACTTTTGCCACGGGCGAGGATGCTGGACAGAGTGTGCGATCTTAAAGCAGTGCACGAGCTGAACATTCCATGGTCCTCCGTCACAAAAATACTGCGACAATTATAAATGGTATTTTAGTGCATTTCTAGACTGTCGTGGATCCAGAAGGTCGTCACCTTCAGCAACGTTTGTAACCTAGAACGTAAACATTGTACGCAGTTAACAAATATTACCCTCTTATGTAGAAATTAAAATGTGCTTATTTCAATGGTTTATTTGTTATTTCTCTCCCGAATGCGCTTTCCAGAACGTTTCACTGTCCTACGATCACTCATTTGTCATTAGAATGCTCTCAAGTAGTGAAAGTTTAATTGTAACCACCCTGTACTACTGCCACTGCAAAAACATGCGTTATTACTACCAGCAACATGAAAATGAGAATTTGAATGTTCAGTAACGATAGTGGTAAAAAAGTTTTTAAGATACTTTATTACTACTTGCAGTGAGCTCCACATTATCTTAAGCCGTAGCCCAAAGCGGAATTGCTCCCAGTCATGCATACCTGAGAGCGCTCCGCCCAGACACTTAGCCCGGCATTGTTTCGCGCCCACTGCTGGCTGGCTCTTCACACCTGAGAGGCGTCCAAGAAAACTCGGCACACTCACTGTACATGCCTGTTCGATCCGTCTCGAAACAGAAACAGCTCACACTGAATCGTAGTGGTTCGTAATACCTTGAGAGAGAGAGACATGACACGAATGCTCGCTCTTACCCTCGATACCGACGGAGAACGCCGTTTAGGGTTCGGTATGATAAGAAGAAAAAATGATATATATATATATATATATATATATATATATATATATATATATATATATACAGACTGAAGCGACGAAGGAAAATTTGTACCAAGATCTGGACTGGAATCCGGGTCTCCGGCACACTAGGCAAGTGCGCTAATTACTACGCTATTTTGGCACAGTGGCTTTGGACAACAGCACGTACTACTCTAGTACGCCTCCCTCCGTAGTCCAAGTTCCCATTCATGCCTCAGCCCATTTTGTATTTTGTATATATGCAGACTGAAGTGACAAATGAAAGTCTGTACCAAGGCCGGGATTCGAACCCAGACCTCCTGCTCACTAAGTAGAAGCGCTAACCACAACATTCTGGCATAGCGGCTTTGCACAACCGCGCCAACTACCCTAGCACGCCTCCCTGCTCAATCCAAATTCCCATTCACGCCTCAGCCAACTTGGTATACCCCATAAAGTCGAACAGCAGGCCGGCCGCGGCGGTCTAGCGGTTCAGGCGCTCAGTCCGGAACCGCGCGACTGCTACGGTCGCAGGTTCGAATCCTGCCTCGGGCATGGATGTGTGTGATGTCCTTATGTTAGTTAGGTTTAAGTAGTTCTAAGTTCTAGGGGACTGATGACCACAGATGTTAAGTCCCATAGTGCTCAGAGCCATTTTTTTTTCGAACAGCATTACAGACATTCTCCAACTGTATTGGAATAGCACCTCAGTGTCGAACGAAATGGAGGATCCTGCATAGGTGCTTTAATCAAAGGAAACTTTATTGTTCCAGACACCTTTTGAACTCTCAAACATCTATGACGTATTTGTGCAAACTGAAGCGATGAATGAGGCGTGAAAGACAATCTGGACTGAGGAGGGAGGCATGTTACGGTAGTCCGTGCAGTTGTGTAATAGCACTGTGCCAGGTTGGCGTACTGGTTAGCGTATCTGCCTCGTGGCTTTGCGATCTGGGTGCGAATCCCGGCCTGGGTACAAATATTCATTCGTCAATTCAGTCTGGATATATACATCATAAATGTTTGAGACTTGAAAAAGTCTCTGAAACTATATAGCTTCATTTGTAGGAGAAAATATTTTGAGGCATAGTTCATTACCATTTTCTTAATTATCACCACACATAGATTTTTTCCTCTAGTTCTATTGGATGTTTATTAAATTCATTTTTAGATGCGAACATTGTGCTCAAGATAAATAAATACGAAATGGGGAAAACAAACCAAAATTTAGGTACAAGCTTAAATTCACTTTAAAAAGGAAGAAGAGATAAAAAATGAGATACCTTGGAATAAAGCAAGAAGAAAGAGTGTCGTTAATGCTAAGGTAATTTCACTTACATTGATCTGTGCCAAGTATATATCATCTGTATGCAATTACTCTTCAGTCGCTTCGATCTGTGGTAATGGCTGACTTTCACATAAGAAGGTACTAAAAGAATAGCATGTCTCATGTTAGTTACTTAGTGCTATTCATTTTGAATAAACTATTGGACGGAGAATCCAATATTTTGTAGATAAGCGATTGAGACATATTTAAAAAAATAATTTGACTGCACAGTAAAAGCATTACTTTGCAGCAAAAAAGATGATCATTAGTTGTACCAGAAATGTACAGGCGAAACACGAAACCCAACGCTAAGGGATGAGCTTCAGAAGTGCCATAGCTTCGCAAGTTCCATTCATTTTCTGTAATATCCTCGTAGAAGGCAGTAGGTGAACATTTATTCTCAAAAATCTAAGAAATACGATGCTACTTAAAAAAATATTCCCTCCATAAATGAAATGGAATCGAAATTGCGAATATGGACAACTATCAGCTGTATAACGGAATGAGGACAGCAAAAATTTGCGCCGGAGCGGTACTCGAACCCGGATTTCCTCCTCATGGCGAGCGGTCACCTTACAATTTTTTTTGTTTTTTTGTTAGGTAATATTCGTTGCGTTTGGTCTGGGCGGACGTCGTAGGACTTCCGTTTAAGTTGATCGTTGATTCCCCTACTCAGTTACTCAGTTTTTTTTATTACAGAGGGCCAGCGAGTCTCTGACCGAACACGCTGAGCTACCGTGCCGGCAACCATCTGACTACGCGAGCACGGCTGACAGCCAGATGCATACTTCCGTATGTCATCAACTATGAGTCTACACACTACTCATATTTCTGCACAGACGATACATTTTACTTGAAAGTCGCTTGCCCGGTGTCGGCGGATAAATACGATATTGCAGTGTCTGTGTTATTGCGAATTACGGTGCAACGTTCCTTTGAACATGCATGCATGTCCAAAGGAACATACATCGTAATTCTGAATTACACAAGCGCTGCAATATCGATTCCATTTATGGTCCATTGGTAGATAGGAGACTAAGTGGACCGAATTGTACACATTTCGCATAGACCAAGGGCGAAGAACAAGTATAGATGATATTCGGTTGTAATAAAAAGTATGGCAAGTTGAAGATTCATTGCGACTGGGTCATGGTGTGGTTGGTATTATGAGGTACTAAATACTAAAGAAGTGATGCAGAAAACTCAGTGTGGAAATGAAAGTAATTTCAGAATTTTCAATATTAATTTTCTCTGGAGCCTTAAACTGTCTTAAAGAAAGAGAGATGGCACGAATAAGGCGCTGTTTCTGTTTGACTTCCGATGGAGATGACGCAGTGATTAGCGGGAGCGGGACTCGAACCCGGATTTCCTCCTCATGGCGAGCGGTCACCTTACAATTCGTTCGGGAGAACGAAGCTTCCGATCCCTGTCTGGCCATCCACATTTAAGTTCTCTGTAGCTGCGTGATTCTGTGCTGGGCGTTGTGGTTCTGACCTCCATCGCCGAAGTTTTAAAAGAAGGGGTGAAATCTTGGTAAAAGTTGTGCCAACCTTCCCATTGTGTAACATGTCCATGGTGCCGTTGGGCAGAATTTTGGTGAAATTTGGTCAAATCATTAGCCCACCTTACACCTCAGATTAACTTCTGAGCTCTGGCCTTCGCATGTATCGACACCTCGCTGTTTGAAGTGTCGCTCAGACCAACGGTAACGTCACAGGATGCCACGCTTTTGCATCGTTACATAGGACGGTTGTAGCATCTTTGTGCTAAATTTCAAAGTTCGACGTTACAATGGGAGATAACTTCGGGGTTCTGAAAAAGTTACCTTTAATTGTGTTGCGCATGTAGGTTCATGCGCAATCTACAGTAGGTTCTCACCCGTCGAACTACCGCTGCGAAGGATTCTTAATTGTCCTCTACGGCGGTGCGGACAAGAAGCAGGCATCCCATGTTGTGGTCACATTGAATGGCCCAGTACTCGCCCCACACTGCACAGTACCCCCCATTTCTGTCCAATATTCTACACGCGTTTCATTTATTGTGTTGCGCAATGTATTTGTGTCGACGCTCTATGTTCTCTACAGTAGGCTGCTCTGGTGGCAAGCATGCCATTCCGTCGGCTGCCGTCGCTCAGAAACAACAAATGTCTTGCATTTAAGCGGGCATAAGAACGCTTATGCTGGTGTGCTGAATTATGTCACGTAATGTTTATGGAAAGTACCACGTCAACGTCTCCTACAATTATGGCAGCATTCGTTCTAAAATCTGTCTCAGTGATCGCCCTCTGGCAGCCTACATTGTCAAGCGGCATAGCAGAAAACGCTTGATTAAGGATGCCATTGGACGTAATATACGATTTCAACTCCTGGGTATTGTTGGCAGTCAGAACCGCAACCGCTGCAACAGGAAGGTGTTACGGCTACAGGAATTGTCGTTTCTTCAGTTAGCTTTATATAATATTTGTCAGAGAGGCCGGCACAGCTGCCTAATTGGAAAGGGTTTTCCTATCCTTCACAGAAGTTGGCAACCCCGTTACCGAAGTGTGAGAGTCGTATGTTAAGTGTAACTGGTACGTGGAGATAACTGTAACGGGTGTGTGTGTTTAGTGTGGTGTCATGTTTGCGTTGTATGATGGTTAGAGAAGGGAGGAGGTGAAATCGGTGCTGACACATAGCCCTTTCGTCTAGAATAGCACCAAGGGGGCCTCCGAGCTAGAAGTCCCCATCCGCAAATGGATGGCTCTGAGCACTATGGGACTTAACATCTGAAGTCATCAGTCCCTTAGAACTTAGAACTACTTAAACCTAACTAACCTAAGGACATCACACACATCGATGCCCGAGGCAGGATTCGAATCCGCGAATGGATCACCAACAACAGTATACATACCCTCAGACCATGATACACTGTAGAGAGATTTGCAATTTAATCCACTACACTGGCTCAAAGTCTGGTGACCAGGAGTTTATCCCAACATCCCTCTTCCCCTCTGCCGGGCGATTACCAGTCCTAGTATTCGCCTCGTCCGACACTGCTCAACTTCGTTGATCTGATGGAAACCTGTGTACTTAACAAGACAATTCCATTGGCTATGATTTGTCACTAGGGATTACACAAGCAGTTTTTCGAAGAATGGTAGGCGCTATTGTTTATTGGGTTCCACCTCTGCTGATACGTCACCCGTCCAACCTGTTCTGGATATGGATGATTGACAAGTCACCACAGCCTTTCAAAGTTGTGGTCTTGCGTACTAAATGTGTAGAGAAAGATTTCCCATGTACACAGAGAGGTCCTCGTGGATTCCATACTATGACTTTAGAAGCTCCTCTTGGTGTACGGAAATCATCCACAGATCCGTAATCTTTGTCAGTCTGTATCATAAAGTTCGATTTAGTCGCACGTATGTCTCTTCATGTTGCAGTTTCTACAAACTTCAGTGGGTTTTTGTAAACTAGGTGATTCCGTCAAACGATTCTTTAAGTTCAAGTAAGAAACAAAAATTTATGAGTGAAAGGCATCTGTAATAATGTGACTGTCAAACTGTGAGCCGAAGTGGGAGATATTTTCATTCTACCTGCTTCATCATCTTAGATGCTGGCCTAGAAGTTTTAGTATACCAGTAGGTCTCGTATACCTTTCGAAAAGTTAGAGACTTGCTTGCATACCTGCTCGAATAGCATTCATGATAGAAAGGATGTGGTGTAGAACGAATTAATGAAAACGTGCCTTGAATAATAATCAGAAGCATCACGTAACTCTCACTACAAGGGTTTCATCAAGGTAAAGTTCACAGAAACTGAGTTAGTGGTAACCAGTATTCCGAAATGATGTCAGTCAATTGACTGTATCTCAAAAATTACTTTATGTACTACTTCTTTGTGATTTCCGATCAGAAACTAATATGGATTCGTTGTACTGAGACTGGCGGAAGATGACTACTTCTCTTAAGTTGAGATACATTCCTGTCAGTGGTTGAGGAAAGCTATCCACCACCTACTATTTCGTATTAAGACAGGGAAACATTGGTCTCAGATAATACAGTGTGTGTGAAATATAAAACGTTCAGCTGTGCCAAAAAGAAAAACTGGATCTGAAATTAAACAATTTCCAGAAATATATTGAAATCCATAGGTGAATGAAGATGTTTAGAGATCCTGTGTGCAAAGAAAGGTACCCTCGCAATATTGTAATACGTGATACTGTCACATGTATACAAGTTATACTGAAATGCCGACCGTGGGCGAAGGTGGCGTATTGTCTCTCGGCTGGTAGAATACAAACTGTTAATATGGCATGTGATGCCCTCAAACAGCAATACTGCATGCTCAATGGCTGTTCACGTAGTGCATCGGACCGTCCGTCATGGCATTTGGTTACGACTAGCTTTGCTGTAAGAGCGACCTCCATAGATCAAGCAATGACCAGTGTCAGTGGTATTAGTTCTCTGGTCTAGAGCTTTCCATGCATGTTCAGCAGGACGTAAGCCCAAAGAGCGAGCTGGCTAGTTTTGACCCGTTCACCGGACCAGCGCAATACGACGAACCACTACCATCCACTAGACAGCAGCCACGTCCATATGCACCACGGAAAAGTGGACATAACATTACAAGGTAGCATGTCTGTAGTTCTCAGGACAGCGTCTCAGAAAAGAAATGCGGTAGTGTAAGGGCTCCCTAATACTGCTCCGTTCCGTAATACTGGCGGGTATTTACCGTTTCTTTCCCAGTGGCGCGCAATAGAGAGAATCACTTCAGAGTAACTTCTTGACTTTCTGTCAAGGGATCATTACTTCCACTGATCATCGGTCCAGTCAATATCGATATGACTTTATATTCTCCGAGCCTTTCTGTGACCATAATACATCGAGCAAGTCGCAAAAGCAGACCACGCGCTCTCTGTATGAAGATGGGTGACTCAGAAGAGTCGGTTAAAGGCGCTGTAGTCTGGAACCGCAAGACCGCTACGGTCGCAGGTTCGAATCCTGCCTCGGGCATGGATGTGTGTGATGTCTTTAGGTTAGTTAGGTTTAACTAGTTCTAAGTTCTAGGGGACTAATGACCTCAGCAGTTGAGTCCCATAGTGCTCAGAGCCATTTGAACCATTTGAACTCAGAAGCTGGTTCGAAGTCTTCAGCCAGGATAGGAGCTAAGTTTGACATCTTCCGTTATTTGTGTCAAGATAATAGTCATTTATTAGTTTGCTTACGTCTGGAGAGTTCTGCTGCTCTATAACCGAGTACTGAAGTAATGAATATCCACTCCAGTTGCTAATACACAGATGAGCGAAAATATTATGACCATCGGTTTAATAACGTATTGGTTTAGTTTTCACAGTAAAACAGCGATTCTGCTTGGCATGGATTCTACAAGTCCTTGTTAGTTTTCCAGAAGTATATGGCACCAGATGTCTACTCACAGGTCACTAAATTTCCGCAAATTACGTTGGTTTGTTGACATGCACTTGGCTCCCGACATGTGTTCCATTGGGTATAGATCAGGGACATTTGCTGGGTAAGACATCAGTGTGAGTTCACTATCTTGCTCCTCAAATCATTGCAGCACGATTTTGGCCTTGTGTCGCGGAGAGTTATCCTGCTGAAAGATGTCAGTGCCATCAGAGACATGAAGGGATGCAGGTGTACCGCAATAATATTCACGTGGTTCACAGCTGTGATGGTGTCTTCGAATACTATCATAGGTCCCATAGAAGCCCAACTGAATGTACCCCATTGCATAATTCTGCTCTCACCAGGCTGCATCTGTGGTGCTATGTACATTTTAAGCATCCATTCGACTGGATGGCGACGTGTAAGGACCCAACCATCGACCTGAAGTAACAAGACATGCGGTTCATTTAACAGGCGACATGTTTATATTGATCCACGGTGAAAACTCTGTGAAGCTTTGCCCATTTCAATGGTAACTGACGATGTTGGATCAACACAGAAACACGGAGGGGTCGTTTGATGTGGAGCTCGGTGTTCAGCAATGGCGTTTGAACGGTGTGCTCCGAAACACTTGTGCCTGCGCCAGCATTGTACTCTGTCGTCCGATTTGCCACAGAATGCTACCTATCCTGGATTACACAGAGGGGGTTCCTCTGACCTCTACGTTTTGTGATGAGACTTGGACGTCCAGCAACATACGGCCTACGCCTTATTCCACCATCCTTCAACAACTGTCCATAGGTGCTCACGACAGTAGCAAGCAAAGAGCCGACCAGCTCCGCCGTTTCACAGATTCTCGTTTCTAGCCGCAGCGCCACAACAGTGTTCCCTTTGTCAAAACCACTTATTTCAAAGGATTTACGCACTGGCGGACTGTATCTTCTTTTAGTCCATGACCGGTTTCGGCGTTTATATTGAAGCTATTTTGTAGTGTAACTGAAAATTTTGCCACTCAAATATTTTGTTCGAAAAGCAAACAATGCACGTTCAGAATCAATGTAACCAAAAACTATCTGCAAGGGCAACTACAACAAGCAGCCCGGTGCTATCCTGGTCTGACATTTGTATCACACGGGGTTGCTGTGTCACTCAGCTATCCTACTACTCAACTATTTTGTGGGAAACGCTAACAATGCACAGCGATAAAGAGTTTTCTGGTACTCCTAATTACTTTCGATTCCCTCGGTTTACTCTTGATCCACACTGTGAGTTCATTTGACGATTCATTCCATTCGCAAAGTCCTACCATTCATCTTAATTTTATTTGAAGATAGCAACGTCATCAGCGAATGAATTCATCCAGAATTTTTACCCCACTCTTGAGCTTTTCTCTTATTTTCGCCCTTATTTCTTCGATATATACGTTGATCATTAACTGCGGAAGACTGCGTTTGTGCGTTACACCATTTTTAAGCCGAGCACTATGTTCTTGGTCTTCCAATATGATTGCAGTCTTTTAGTTTTTGTAGGTATACGTTACACATCTTTCTCCTTAGCATACTCCTGTTTTTCTCCAAATTTCGAACATACTGCACCATGTCAGGTTGTTTAACGCTTTTCTATGTCTACAAATTGTATGGTTCAAATGGCTCTGAGCACTATGGGACTTAACTTCTGAGGTCTTCAATCCCCTAGAACTTAGAACTACTTAAACCTAACTAACCTAAGGACATCACACACATCCGTGCCCGAGGCGGGATTCGAACCTGCGACCGTAGCGGTTGCGCGGTTCCAGATTTTAGCGTCTAGAGCCGCTCGGTGACTCCGGCCGGCTACAAATTGTATAAACATATCCTACTTTTTCCTAAATCTTGCTTCCATTACACAGAGCGATTTGAGAACTATATCTCAAGTGCCTTTACCTTTCCGAAAGCCAAACTGATCGTCATGTAATTATTAAGAGAGCTGATGTTGCACCAAGTCTGTCTGACAATTCTGCTGTCTCTGACACTCACGGTAGAGAGCACGAGAATAAGTTACAAGGGGTTAGGATACTTTCTGAGAAAAACGCCTTTTTCCGGCTCCACATGCAAACGGAATAAGACTAAAGTCGTTAAAACTGGTATAAAGTACGTTCCTCAATGTAAATTATGGTGTCTGGGCCAGCATGTACGTAATACGAAGAACTATATTGCAGACGAATAGTCACTGTCTGGTTATTTATGTTATGAGCACTTTTAGCTTTGGGGATTAGGGAGTGCTATGTTGTTCACGACGTTTGTTTTGGCTGAGAGTATTAAGAGTAGTGGGATGACGAGAAGGCGATGTTGATGTTAAGGATCAACTAGTGTATCGAATAACAGAAACGTAAACTATAATTTCCATAGAAGGACCTGCGTTATATTATGCATAACAAAAAGGAGGACTCACAAAAATGCTCTGGAGTCTTGAGTACTTACGTGGCACCAACTAATACAACTCATGGGCACTAAAATAACTGAAAAGAAATGACTCCTTCGAGCGGGTGTTATACAGTAGATTTCGGTGTTGCTTAATTTCCTTGAATTTCGGGCACAGAGCTGTTCGGTCAACGAACCAAACCTACGAAGCGCATTTCTGTTGCAAGCGACGTGTAGTGGACTACGCCAGCTGGCCTACATTCAACAGCAGTTGCGATGCATGTTTTAACATAAAATAGTGAATAGTGGTGTTGCGGAATGAAAACATCGTTTTGAGACACTCATGAGACTTGAAATACTGCAACTGACGAATTTCGGCAGCATAAACAATTTCTTTTCGTTACTGACAGAAGCTCCAACAGTAAGCAGTTCAACAAATAAAGATAACAAAAACAGAAGGAAAACTGGAGTGGAATTCACCTTATGCTAGACACTGTTTTATAGTTATGTTTTTACCCAGACATGTTTCAGTATTTTATATAATATCTTCAGTAGGGTTAATTTCTTTATTTTCTTTATCACAGAGTGCTATTACTTTGCTATACTGGTTGCTTTGAATCTGCCTTACACTCTAGACCTTTTCGCGGTTTTTGAAGTTATTTCGTTGTTTCTTCGTTGTTGTCGTTACACACGCAATTTGAGTAGTATATCTGCCCCCATTTTACCTGTTGCTATGGCTATGTCTGGGTAAAAACAAAACTATAGAACGGTGTCTTCCATTAGGTCCAATTCCTCTCCAGTTTCTCTTAGCAAGCACGGAAATAGAGCTAAAACGTCCAAAAGACGATTGGAAATGAAACACTGCGCAGCTGATCCGAGAAATACTTACAGTAACAGGAGCTCATGGTAAGTACGCGGTTAGAAAGAGGCCAGTCGAGGGCCTGAAAACAGTCGGTCTGTGAGAAACTTAAACCTGCGGTGTGATGTGGTAGGGCAGCAGGAGCTGGCTATCCCACACACAATGACTGCAAATTTTTACGTCAGTCTATGAATCGACCTATTACACTGCCATTAATGAACAACATTCAACAGAGGATGTTTTTAACAGGATAACGCTCGCCTACGTACTGCTATTGTATCCAACTTGCTCTACAGAGTATCGAACTGTTGCCTTGGCCTGCTTGATCACCAGATCTGTCTCAAATCGCGCACAAATTAGACGTCATAAGACGGCAACTTTAAAGTCATCCATAAACAGCATAAACCGTCGCTGCATTGACTGATCAAGTGCAGCAGCCATGGAACTCCATCCCATAAACCGACAACCAGCATCTGTACAATACAACGCATGCTTGTTTCCATGCTTGTGTTCAAAATTCTGGTGGTTACATCGGTTATGAAGGTACCAGAATTTCACATTTGCAACGGATTATCTAGCGCTTATATTAACCTGTGATCTTGCAATGTTAATCGCTTACATAGGGTACCTAGACAAATGTATTCCCGAAATTTCATTACTCTACATTAATTATTTTTTGGTGTTGAGATTTTTTTCCATTGTGTATACGAGATAGAGGGCATTAAGAACATTTTTCTAAGGTTACTTGAGACGAGTAAAAGTCCGTTAAAATTTACCCTTACTGCCAACTGTACAACTGTAGTTAAATTATGATTTTCTGTGCAGTACGACGTCTAGTGTTACACGGGAGCCTCGGTTCGATTTTATGCTTTACGCTCTTACGTATTTCTTAAAAGAAAAGTAACATTGCATTGTGCGTATACCCTCTTTGTCTATGAAAGAGAGAGAGAGAGAGAGAGAGAGACAGACAGACAGAAAGAGGTGAGAAGGCGAGAGGGGAGGGTCAAGAAACGGGGGAGGGGTAAGTTCGAAGAACGGCACTGAAGGATTTGAAATAATTAAGGAATTTTTGTTGTTAGTACATAATGTATCCAAGGGAATGAGTTATCAGAATGAGATTTTCACTCTGCAGCGGAGTGTGCGCTGATATGAAACTTCCTGGCAGATTAAAACTGTGTGCCCGATCGAGACTCGAACTCGGGACCTTTGCCTTTCGCGGGCAAGTGCTCTACCAACTGAGCTACCGAAGCACGACTCACGCCCGGTACTCACAGCTGTACTTCTGCCAGTACCTCGTCTCCTACCTTCCAAACTTTACAGAAGCTCTCCTGCGAAACTTTTCGCAGGAGAGCTTCTGTAAAGTTTGGAAGATAGGAGACGAGGTACTGGCAGAAGTAAAGCTGTGAGTACCGGGCGTGAGTCGTGCTTCGGTAGCTCAGTTGGTAGAGCACTTGCCCGCGAAAGGCAAAGGTCCCGAGTTCGAGTCTCGGTCGGGCACACAGTTTTAATCTGCCAGGAAGGAATGAGTTATGTTTGCCATTTATGTCACAGCTGCGTTGCAAGACTGCACATATGAGCCGAATAAGTGGACCCATCAGAAGGGCAGATACGTCATTGCCAACAAGAATTTAAAATCAGTAGGCGCATGAAGTTCAGTGAGGAATGCGGTTGCCGAATACACGTACTCAATCAGCCGTCGAGTTGTACAGTTAAATCTGTTGAACGTATGATAAAGTACGCCAACGTTGCGGCGATGCGAGTCGCGGTCATGAAGTGGGCAACAACGTGCTCCACTAGGAACGCAGTGGACGGCGGCCACTGGTGACAGACGAATTTATCCATGATGTGCAAGAGATTGAAGGAAAAGTCACGATTGTCCATGAGAACTCTTTGCACTGATTGAAACTACTTCAGCCAGACTGAGAGCTCTTAAATTGCGAACCTGCTGGACATAATATAATACAAAGCAACGTGCACAAGGTGCTCTACGGTCCTGCCACGACACTTTTAAAAGGAAAGTGAATTTCTGAATCACATTACCATTGGGTATGAGGCCTTACAATTGGATGAGACTCCACAAGTGTTGAAACTTTTCCACAGTGTGGTGAAATGTGCTGCGCGCAGATGCAGTCTTCATCTGTACATGGAACAGAAATTCGATCGTGCAGCTGAATACCTATTTTGAAAAGTGGTTTCTGAGCAGTTTGATTTGATTTTAGTTCATCCAAAAACTAGACAAAAGGTAAGTTCGTTATTAAGTAAATAACAGGAAAAGAGATCGTCAGAAGTTAACAAGTGTAAACAATTTAGAAATATCGTCATTTTACAAGGAGTATAAAAATGCCAAGTCAGAGCTGTGACCTAAGCGATAATCATTAAAACTCAACAGTGGACGTTTGTGACGCTTTTCACGCTTGTCTGTGGGACATACTTTGACTTGGCCTATTACTCTCCTTGTGCAATCGCAAATGAATTTCGTAAGGTTTTTATGAATGTTAAATTCTGTAAGTTTTTATTATTATTTTACGTTTTCGCGTAATATCTTACACTTACTCAGGGGCACTTCCAGACGTAACCTTGCCATAGTCACCCTCAACGGCGCATTTACGTACTTCTAAATATGAATTTATATATTTCTTACAAGGGGAGGCCGCCAATTGTGAAATTCAGATTCGATTCATACTGCGCATAATAAAAGCTCATGGCCAGAGGTGTAATGTGGCAAAGCACTAAGATGCACTTCTCAGCCGTTGTCGAGAAAACCGACAGTTAAAGAGAAACCGTTGCGGTGAAATACTCTCTCCGATTTACACTTTTCTACAGCGTTGCGGCGCAGCGGTAAACGCTCGGGTTTGTAATCCGGAAGTCGCCGGATCGAATCTCGCGCCATGCAACTTTTTTTTCTAGTATTTGTTTTTTGTAATTCAAATGTGTATATATATACACACACACAGTTGCAAGAATTATGCATATAATAAGATGTTGAAAGTCGTTTGTCGTGGAAAAACTGGCGACTTCGAACATCATTATGTTTTCCGCAAAGTTGTTTTTCACAAATGTTATTAATTGTCTCCATAATGTTTACCACGTATAGTTAATGGAAGACGTAGAAACGATATTCCGAAACGAATAAGTATAGCAGCATTGGAGGGCAGCGTGGAGGGTAAAAATCGTAGAGGGAGACCAAGAGATCAATACACTAAGCAGATTCAGATGGAAGTAGGTTGCAGTAAGTACTGGGAGATGAAGAAGCTTGCACAGGATAGAGTGGCATGGAGAGCTGCATCAAACCAGTCTCAGGAATGAAGACCACAACAACTAACAAGTCAAACGTTCGAATTACACTCCTGGAAATGGAAAAAAGAACACATTGACACCGGTGTGTCAGACCCACCATACTTGCTCCGGACACTGCGAGAGGGCTGTACAAGCAATGATCACACGCACGGCACAGCGGACACACCAGGAACCGCGGTGTTGGCCGTCGAATGGCGCTAGCTGCGCAGCATTTGTGCACCGCCGCCGTCAGTGTCAGGCAGTTTGCCGTGGCATACGGAGCTCCATCGCAGTCTTTAACACTGGTAGCATGCCGCGACAGCGTGAACGTGAACCGTATGTGCAGTTGACGGACTTTGAGCGAGGGCGTATAGTGGGCATGCGGGAGGCCAGGTGGACGTACCGCCGAATTGCTCAACACGTGGGGCGTGAGGTCTCCACAGTACATCGATGTTGTCGCCAGTGGTCGGCGGAAGGTGCACGTGCCCGTCGACCTGGGACCGGACCGCAGCGACGCACGGATGCACGCCAAGACCGTAGGATCCTACGCAGTGCCGTAGGGGACCGCACCGCTACTTCCCAGCAAATTAGGGACACTGTTGCTCCTGGGGTATCGGCGAGGACCATTCGCAACCGTCTCCATGAAGCTGGGCTACGGTCCCGCACACCGTTAGGCCGTCTTCCGCTCACGCCCCAACATCGTGCAGCCCGCCTCCAGTGGTGTCGCGACAGGCGTGAATGGAGTGACGAATGGAGACGTGTCGTCTTCAGCGATGAGAGTCGCTTCTGCCTTGGTGCCAATGATGGTCGTATGCGTGTTTGGCGCCGTGCAGGTGAGCGCCACAATCAGGACTGCATACGACCGAGGCACACAGGGCCAACACCCGGCATCATGGTGTGGGGAGCGATCTCCTACACTGGCCGTACACCACTGGTGATCGTCGAGGGGACACTGAATAGTGCACGGTACATCCAAACCGTCATCGAACCCATCGTTCTAACATTCCTAGACGGGCAAGGGAACTTGCTGTTCCAACAGGACAATGCACGTCTGCATGTATCCCGTGCCACCCAACGTGCTCTAGAAGGTGTAAGTCAACTACCCTGGCCAGCAAGATCTCCGGATCTGTCCCCCATTGAGCATGTTTGGGACTGGATGAAGCGTCGTCTCACGCGGTCTGCACGTCCAGCACGAACGCTGGTCCAACTGAGGCGCCAGGTGGAAATGGCATGGCAAGCCGTTCCTCAGGACTAATCCAGCATCTCTACGATCGTCTCCATGGGAGAATAGCAGCCTGCTTTGCTGCGAATGGTGGATATACACTGTACTAGTGCCGACATTGTGCATGCTCTGTTGCCTGTGTCTATGTGCCTGTGGTTCTGTCAGTGTGATCATGTGATGTATCTGACCCCAGGAATGTGTCAATAAAGTTTCCCCTTCCTGGGACAATGAATTCACGGTGTTCTTATTTCAATTTCCAGGAGTGTAGAATAGAGACCCCACGAACACAAATTTGCTGTGGCAGGTATGAAATATAAATTCCGTTACTCGCTCGTTCCACTTGAAGAACAGATGTTGAATGGGCCGAAACGAGCCGCCGCATAACAGCGTAGTTGCCTGCTAACTTCGAAAGAAGATAGATGCGGTCCTTAGCGCAACTTATAACATCGTCGAAAATCAGTGCGGGCGTGAGAGATTTGGTATACCCTGTTAAACAAACGGAAAAATGGAGGCGGTACAGTTGGAGAGCTATCTGCCTTCACCAACATGCATAAGCAATTCATTAATTCGCGGCATGCAACTTTTTTTATTATATATATATATATATATATATATATATATATATATATATATACACTCCTGGAAATTGAAATACGAACACCGTGAATTCATGGTCCCAGGAAGGGGAAACTTTATTGACATATTCCTGGGGTCAGATACATCACATGATCACACTGACAGAACCACAGGCACATAGACACAGGCAACAGAGCATGCACAATGTCGGCACTAGTACAGTGTATATCCACCTTTCGCAGCAATGCAGGCTGCTATTCTCCCATGGAGACGATCGTAGAGATGCTGGATGTAGTCCTGTGGAACGGTTTGCCATGCCATTTCCACCTGGCGCCTCAGTTGGACCAGCGTTCGTGCTGGACGTGCAGACCGCGTGAGACGACGCTTCATCCAGTCCCAAACATGCTCAATGGGGGACAGATCCGGAGATCTTGCTGGCCAGGGTAGTTGACTTACACCTTCTAGAGCACGTTGGGTGGCACGGGATACATGCGGACGTGCATTGTCCTGTTGGAACAGCAAGTTCCCTTGCCGGTCTAGGAATGGTAGAACGATGGGTTCGATGACGGTTTGGATGTACCGTGCACTATTCAGTGTCCCCTCGACGATCACCAGTGGTGTACGGCCAGTGTAGGAGATCGCTCCCCACACCATGATGCCGGGTGTTGGCCCTGTGTGCCTCGGTCGTATGCAGTCCTGATTGTGGCGCTCACCTGCACGGCGCCAAACACGCATACGACCATCATTGGCACCAAGGCAGAAGCGACTCTCATCGCTGAAGACGACACGTCCCCATTCGTCCCTCTATTCACGCCTGTCGCGACACCACTGGAGGCGGGCTGCACGATGTTGGGGCGTGAGCGGAAGACGGCCTAACGGTGTGCGGGACCGTAGCCCAGCTTCATGGAGACGGTTGCGAACGGTCCTCGCCGATACCCCAGGTGCAACAGTGTCCCTAATTTGCTGGGAAGTGGCGGTGCGATCCCCTACGGCACTGCGTAGGATCCTACGGTCTTGGCGTGCATCCGTGCGTCGCTGCGGTCCGGTCCCAGGTCGACGGGCACGTGCACCTTCCGCCGACCACTGGCGACAACATCGATGTACTGTGGAGACCTCACGCCCCACGTGTTGAGCAATTCGGCGGTACGTCCACCCGGCCTCCCGCATGCCCACTATACGCCCTCGCTCAAAGTCCGTCAACTGCACATACGGTTCACGTCCACGCTGTCGCGGCATGCTACCAGTGTTAAAGACTGCGATGGAGCTCCGTATGCCACGGCAAACTGCCTGACACTGACGGCGGCGGTGAACAAATGCTGCGCAGCTAGCGCCATTCGACGGCCAACACCGCGGTTCCTGGTGTGTCCGCTGTGCCGTGCGTGTGATCATTGCTTGTACAGCCCTCTCGCAGTGTCCGGAGCAAGTATGGTGGGTCTGACACACCGGTGTCAATGTGTTCTTTTTTCCATTTCCAGGAGTATATATATATATATATATATATATATATATATATATATATATATATATATATATATATATATATATGAATTACAAAAAACTAACAATACAAAAAGTTGCATGCCGCGGGATTCGATCCGGCGACCTTCGGATTACGAACCCAAGCGCTTACCGCTGCGCAACGACGCTATAGAAAATTATTAGCCGTAGAGAGTATTTCACCGCAACGGTTTCTTTTAACTGTCGATTTTCTCGACAATGGCTGAGAAGTGCATCTTGGTGCTTTGCCACGTTACACCTCTGGCCATGAGCTTTTATTATGCGCAGTATGAATCGAATCTGAATTTCACAATTGGCGGCCTCCCCTTGTTAGATATTATAGGATAGTAATGAACTGAAATATTTCTAAAATTGTAATACACATCTGAAAAGACTATCTATAGCATAAGTTCTCTGCCTTGACACGTTGCTATTCAGGAACAATTCTTTAGTAATAATAATTACAAACAGAAAATTAGTTCTAGTCCTGTAACAGCTTGCATAGAAGTTCCCCAAGTATTCACTATTTTTCTGAGAACACAAGGCGAAGTTAATGTATTTGGTGGATTTTATTGGTTCATAACATTGGCGAAAGTCTCTCTACTTGAGTAGAAGGGAGGGTAGGAATAAAGCGACGTTCTTCACTATCTTAAGAACCAGTCTTCAAATTTTAATGATGTAATAATGTTGCGCAAACAAGTTTTGATTCTGCTTTTCCGATCAGTCATATAGTTCGTTCCTGGGATTTACTCACTCTGTGAACCATAATTTGACATACACAGATTTGTAAATCGCTCTGGCTCTGAGTACTATGGGACTTAACATCTGAGGTCATCAGTCCCCTAGAACTTAGAACTACTTAAACCTAACTAACCTAAGGACATCACTCACATCCATGCCCGAGGCAGGATTCGAACCTGCGACCGTAGCGGTCTCTCGGTTCCAGACAGAAGCGCCTAGAACAGCTCGGCCACAAGGGCCGCCCGCCTAATCAGGAGTCAGCACTAACGATTTTCTGGACGGGATACGACTCCCGTTGCCATACGTAATTCTCCAGTTGAAGTGTGTAGTTATTTACGAGAGATTCTACACGCTGATTCCAAGATCACATGGGTCCTAGTGACTAGCTACTAGCATAAAACCAACAAGGCCACCATGCATCTGCGTACCCTGCATAATCCCTTACATTACAGTAACGTGTTCTAAAATTTACTAGCTATGTGATTTCTAGTATAAAACTAAATGGAATTTTCCGTCATTTTGCACTACATCGTAAGCCCGAGGTTGTCTTGATCACAGGTAAAAGACTTTCAATGAAAGATAATGACTGAGTCTACATGTTTTGGTCACGGAAAAGAATATTAGCATTGAACAATGTAGACGGCTGACTGTGATATTTATTTACCAAGATTTCCGCCATTAAGCATTTAGTTTTGAAAATTCAACTCTCATTTTCTAATATTACATGGATCATCTATTGTGAAGTCGTTGTCTAAAAACATTAAAACCGTTCCTGTAGAGTAACGTCTAAGATGAACATGTAATTCTTTTGTCGTAATGGCTTTTATTGTTTGTCTTTTATTCTAGAGGCATAAAAACAAGTGATAACTCTCAATCCGCTTATATCCTAGAAAAATGGTTTTTGACTGTGTTGAGAAAATATACGTGAATGTTCCAAAACTTAGTCAGCACATAGCTATCTTCCAAATAATAACGCCAGTCAGCTCTTCTAATAAAACAAGGTAATGTCGCGTGCAGCGGTTCTGACTTGTTACACTTATCTATAGTCTGTTTTCACCTGACGAATAGCCACAAGGGCCTCTTAAAATAGCGATCAGTTTGCTTTCACAGTCTCGTTAATCACAGCGAATGGGTGCGGTGGGGCGATGCTAAGCACAGTACGGTAGTTTACGGAGTATAAATGTAGAACTAGATCAATGAAGAGTAGCTGATCAAGTTTGTTGTGAGGTGCATCAGAATTAACTCACAGAACTTTCTGTCAAATTTTTGTTAATTTGTCAATAAGCTTTAAGTAAAGAAAAGTTTGCAAATAAGTAATTGATTGACACAGTAGTATTTGTAAGAACGCAATCAAAATACGTAGAAACAGTCGTAGAAGCTTATACAAAACCGTAACCTGAGAGACGTTAACCATTTCCCGGTTACACTGGAAACCGCTCCTGAAACCTACATTAGCAGACGTCCCCAGTAGCTGAATGCTCAAGTAGCTAACACTCCATACCATGTGCTAGTAAGCTGCACGAAGTACGCAGAACAGCTGTGATGTATAAAATTTCTAGAAAATATCCCGTCCAAAGACAGTAGTTTCCACTGTATTGCAGCTTAACTGAGCATAACTATTAGAAGATGACAAACGTTTTGTACTGCAAGATAAAATTAATATCCTAGCGTGGGGTCACTATAATGTTTGACTGGCTTTGATAGTGGAGAGCTGACAGCATAGCTACCCTTGTTTCTTACCTATACGAATATATTTTACTAGTGTACTGTAATGTTTAGCATTATCAGCAGAAGATAGCAACCGTTTTGTACTGCACGTTAAAGTTAATACCCTAGTATGCAGTCACTATAACGTTTTTTGAAGAATTCAGACGTGGGAATAACACAGTTTACTTTTGTAATTCTCACTCATATGTGCACATTAAGCAATACGTTAGATCAGCAGTAGTGCCCATGTATGTTCTGAAATGCAGCATGCGTGTCATATTATGCTAAGACCAGAGAAAAACGCATTGGCTATCAGTGAGATAAGATGTGTGGAACAAGCGAAATGATCAGTCAGCGAATTCAATCTTGCTGCTGCCTGCCTGCCTACTTTGTGGCACTTGATAAGCATCATAAAACAATTTAGATGTATAAAATAATGAATTTGAGGTCCTATTGTGCCTTACACCACCTATGGTATAGAAATCGAACCTCAAACGCACTTAAGTGCTGCTTCACCTAAATTTTGGAGAAATACTTTCGAATGTGGTGCAAAAAATTCAGATCTTTCGGATACTTTCGAGCATGATCAGGACAGTTACCTTTCGATAGGCTGTTTCATTTTAATTAACTGTAGAATACTAGGCCATAATTGGAAGAGAGTGGTGAAGGGGAGTAGAGGGGGAGGTGTTACAGCCACAACTGGGTTAGTTACGCCATATTGGACTTTTCAATTTTTTAAAATTTCCACCAGCTCGAATTCATAAATTTTCCTCCACCTATCTTCTTGATGATGCCATGCCATTCAGAGTCATCGGTGTCGTCCTTGCCCCTGTCATGTAGCCAAGCCCATGACCCTGTGCTTAGGCAACCCAAAAGGCAAGGGTTAAAGGGAGCAGGCACTAAGTTAGTTGTTCATTCATACTGTTTTTCCTGGGATAATTCTGCTTTTTTCCAATATTTCCCACTCCCCCACAAGTTTTTTTGGGGATACTAAAACGCCCTATAAGGAGGGCAAGGTAGGGAGGGCAGAAACAAAAGATGTTCAGAGACAGGCCGAAAATGACATTCACATTGACAAAACAGGCAGTCAGAATACAAATTTTAATGTGTACAATTCATGCAAACAGTCTCTGATTGAAACTAGAGATATTCAAAGATTGACATAAAAATTATGTTCATACAGTTGTAATTCAACCAGTGCACAAAATCAGTTATCCTTATTGCATCAGAATATCCGAGGACTGAGGGGTAATCGTAATGAGTTGATTATTTGTGTTGAAGAATTGTTGTTGTTGTTGTGGTTTTCAGTCCTGAGACTGGTTTGATGCAGCTCTCCATGCTACTCTATCCTCTATCTCTCAGTACTTACTGCAACCACTTCCTTCTGAATCTGCTTAGTGTATTCATCTCTTGGTCTCCCTCTATGATTTTTACCCTCCACGCTGCCCTCCAATACAAAATTGGTGATCCATTGATGGCTCAGAACATGTCCTACCAACCGGTCCCTTCTTTTTGTCAAGTTTTGCCACAAACTCCTCTTCTCCCCAATTCTATTCAGTACCTCCTCATTAGTTATGTGATCTACCCATCTAATCTTCAGCATACTTCTGTAGCACCACATTTCGAAAGCTTCTATTCTCTTCTTGTCCATACTAGTTATCGTCCATGTTTCACTTCCATACATGGCTACATTCCATACAAATACTTTCAGAAACGACTTCCTGACACTTAAATCTATACTCGATGTTAACAAATTTCTCTTCTTCAGAAACGCTTTCCTTGCCATTGCCAGTCTACATTTTATATCATCTCTACTTCGACCATCATCAGTTATTTTACTCCCTAAATAGCAAACCTCCTTTACTACTTTAAGTGTCTCATTTCCTAATCTAATTCCCTCAGCATCACCCGATTTAATTTGACTACATTCCATTATCCTCGTTTTGCTTTTGTTGATGTTCATCTTATATCCTCCTTTCAAGACACTGTCCATTCCGTTCAACTGATCTTCCAAGTCCTTTGCTGTCTCTGATAGAATGACAATGTCATCGGCGAACGTCAAAGTTTTTATTTCTTCTCCATGAATTTTAATACCTACTCCAAATTTTTCTTTTGTTTCCTTTACTGCTTGCTCCCTTATCAGCTGAAGTTAAGTCTCTTTACAAGAAGAGGGATAAAGAGATACCATCAAACTATCGATCAATTTCACTTGCTCAATATACAGATTGAATAACATCGGGGAGAGGCTACAACCCTGTCTCACTCCCTTCCCAACCACGCTTCCCTTTCATGCCCCTCGACTGAAGAATTAGAGTTGAGCAAACTAGTTGATATAATCTGCCTCTCTGAACATCATATGACACTGTTAAGGATATGTTAAATGTTACAGAATTCAAGTTACCTTCTTACTTCCGTAGAGAAAATATGGAGAAAGGAGGAGTCACCACATTTGTCAGAAACTATTTTGATTTCAAGAATACTGATATTAATAGATCTTGCTAAGAGCAGCACATAGAAGCTTGTCCAACAGAAGTAGTATTTCCTGTATAATAGTAATTATATACAGAGCACCTTCAGGTAACTTTAACCACTCTGTAAAAAATCCGGAAGCTCTGTCGTCCCATTTCATGGTAAAAAAATAGTGGTTACTGGTGATTTTAATGCGGATTTATTGAAAATCTCTGTCAGTAAACAATTATTGAAGTCAGTAACACTATCATTCAATTTAGTTCCTACTGTGAACTTTGCAATTAAAATATGTAAATGTTCTGAGACTGCTATTGATACTATCTTCCTAGACAAATCTAGGAAAAACGTCATATCACAAAACCAGTAGTAAATAGGCCATGTGATCATAACATGAAGTATCTTGTGTTAAACGCTGATACTTATCAGGATAAAAAATATATTAAATCTGAGTACAAGAGGGCAATAAATCAGTGAAAAATTGAGAGTTTTAGGAGACTGCTCAAAGATATTGCTTCTGACTCAAATTGGAAATGCAAAGCACTCATTAATAAATGTACTTACGCTTTTGAAAATTGTTTTTTCCTGAAGGTAACTGACATCAAACAGAAGTCAGAAAGCAAACCATGGATTACACAAGGAATAAAGATATTATATGGGACTGTATCTACTATCTCGGAACAGGTCTGATGTTAGCATTGTAATGCATTACAAAATACAAGAAAATATTGAAGTAATACAGAAATCAAAACACCTTTGTTATGAGAAAAAGATAATTACACTGGGCAAAAACTTTATGTGGTATACTGAAGACAGAAACAGGTGTGGCCACAAAGGAAGAGGAACAGATAGCTCTAAAAATAAATGAGACATTGGTAACAAGTGCATATAATGTTGCAAACCTCTTAAGCAAGTAATTTGTTTCTATTACTGACAGCTTGGCGTTACCAGGTTCAGAGAACAGTGCAATGGAGTGTCTGAGACCAGTCATTAAAAATAACTTCAGTAAAATGGAAATGACACTCATGTCTCGCAGAGAAGAAGCATCCGTCATAAAATCCTTAAAATCTAAGTACCGTAGTGGGTATGATAACATGTCAACAAAGTTAATCAAAGAGTTCTCATGTGATTTGAATTCTATCTTAAGTTATTTGTGTAATCAATCCCTTATCAGCTGAAGTTAAGTCTCTTTACAAGAAGAGGGATAAAGAGATACCATCAAACTATCGATCAATTTCACTTTTGTTGGCTTTTTCAAAAATATTTGAAAAGGTTGTATTCAAGCATCTCCTTCAGCATCCGACTACAAATAATATACTGTTCAAGTCACAGTCTGGGTTTTTTAAGAGTTCTGATATAGAGAAAGCTATTTAAACTTACAGTGAGAATGTACTTAATTCATTAGATAATAAATTGTAGGCTACTGGTATTTTCTGTGACCTGTTTAAGTCTTTGACTGCGTGATTCATGGAATTCCCTTAAGTAAATTAAAATATTATGGTGTCACCGACAATGCTGCGAAATGGTTTGAGTCTTATCCAACTAACTGGAAACAAAGCGTGTCGTTGCGAAATACCAGTGCAGTAAGCAGTCTGTCTTCGTCTGATTAGGAATTAATTAAATGTGGTGTCCTCAAGTTTCCATCTTGGGGCCGTTGATTTTTCTTGTGTTGTTACATTGCCAGATACTAAGTTTCTTTTGTTTGCAGATGATAAAAACACTGCAATAAGTAGCAAGTCAAGTACAGATTTATAAACAGCTGCTAATCAAATTTTCATTGACATTAATAAATGGTTAATTCACTGTCAATAAACTTCGAAAAGACCCACCGAACACGGTTCAGTATGAGATTTCCTTCCAGCATGTATATAACACATGAAGACATGCAGATCGAAATGGTTGAAAGTGTTAAATTTCTGGGATTACAACTCGACAATAAATTCATTTGGGGAGGGCATACCACAGCATTGCTGAAGCGCCTAAACAAGTCTGTATTTGCAGTGAGAAACACGTTAGATGTAGTATGCATAAATACAAAAAAAAAACTGCATGCTTTGCGTACTTTCGTTGTGTTATGTCATATGGGATCATATTCTGGGGTAACCCATCAAACTGAGCAAAAGTTTTTAGCGTGCAAAAGCGTGTAATGAATATCATTTGTGGTGTAAATTCAAGAACATAATGTAGAAACCTGTTCAAGGAACTTTGTATTCTAACCACTGCTTCTGAGAATATTTATTCTCAATGGAATTTGTTGCAAGTAACATATCTCTGTTTCCAACAAGTAGCTCAATACATAATATCAATACTAGGAATAAGAACATTCTACATAAAGACATAAAATCACTTGCCTTGGTCCGAAAAGGGGTCCGGTATTCAGGGATACACGTTTTCAATAAACTGCCATCAACCATTAAAAACTTGGTTTCAGATAAAGTGCGGTGTAAACAGAGTGTGAAAGACTTTTTGGTAGGCAACTCCTTCTAATCTATAGACGAATATCTTAATAGGGACTATTAGACAAGCGTAAGTAAAAATGTCTCTTAAATTTCAGTTTTGATAGAACTTGGTCACAACAGTCAAGGTTAGATATTTTGTGTACGATAAAGAGATTAAATATGAATAACAAAGTTTCATTATGACATTGTATTAATTCTGTGGGTATTAGCAATTCCAGTTTACTGTAATTTATTCACCTATTCTGACAATATCCTGACAAATGTTCAAGGTAGTAAGTATGATATTCAGGTGTTTTATGTTTTTTATGTTGTACTTTCTGACGTGTTCCAAACCCACGAGAATTATCTAATTTTTAGTTCTATAGAAAAAACTGAATCTAATATGATCTACTCTAAACTGCTTTTTATCATCCTCCTTCGGTAAAGCATTTTATCGTGTAGGACGTTTTATTTTCAATTTACTGCACAAGTATAAGAGACAATCAAAAAGTTTCCGTTTGAGCGCATTGGTGCACCGTATATGCAACGTAATAGAGCTCCAATGCCCGTATAAATGCACCAACATGTAGGCAAGGGATTACTATGGCATTCGTGTCTTTATAACGTATGTGAGGTAAATGCGGATACGTAACTGTGGCGACGTTATTAACAAATGTGTCCAAAGGGGACCAACATGGTGTTATTCTTTTCTTGGCTGCCCAAGAACAAACACCAGCGGATATCCACTGGAGAATGAAGAATGTGTATCGGGCAGCACGTCTGTCGAAAACCACCGTGTGGAATGATGCAACAGGGTATGCACGTCCTCATATCGAAAATGTGATCATGCAGAAGTTACACCATCTTAAGTGGAAGACAGTTGAGCAGCCGCACTACAGTCCTGATCCCTGTGATTATCACGCCTTTGTTCCCTTAAAAAGGGCCTTGAAAGGTCTATGGTTCCTGTCGAACGAGGATAGTTACGGGCTTCTCCACGCAACAGGACACTGTGTTTTACCAAACTGGTATTTTCAGTCAGGTGCGTAGTGTGTTGGTTAACTCGGTGTTCACGGCGATTTTGTCTCACTGTTATACCGATTCGGGACTTTAAACCCTTGGAACAAAATCTTTTTGTTCGCCGTTACATATTCGCTAAGAAGCGCCACTTGTACAAATACTCTACAGTCTTTGTTTATTTATTTTTTCTCACTCTTGGTAACATCGATCAAATTAAATTGTAGTGTACAACCACTGCTTCATAATGCACAAACGAAAATGTAATTTTAAGCCAAATATAAAAGGTGAATTTCTTTTTATCACTGGTAGAGGAAAAATATGGTTCATTTTGGTGGATTTTTGTCTGGCAAACACTGAGTCGAATGCTGCTGTTGGAACGTGTGTTTTTCTCATTTAATTCTTTGTGGCCAACTGAAAAGAACAGAAAGAAAGTTGAAAGAATGAAGGCCTTATTCATTGTCAAAACTTTATTTAATTGAGTATTATGTGCTGACGTTCATGACAAAATGTCTAAAGAAAATCCACCTCTTGATAAAATGCATAAAAGTGAAAAGTATGCTGAGAATATTACAGAATAGCTGTCAAAATTGTTGTAGGATCTTCTGAGTCCATGATGCAAAGATAACCTTCTATGTCTGCTAAATTTTATCAATACAGCTTGTGACCCCCTTCCTAACTTAGTGTTTTTAGATTTTTTCTAAACTTTTTAAAAGTCCCCTTTTTTTATGAAAGTTAAATGGTCTTCTTGTATCAAGTAGATATAGTACTTCCTTCGACTCGCCTCTAGAATAACAGAATAATATTTTAAACAGGCAAACTCTTACCTTTTAGCGTACATACGAAGTGGTTATCCACAGTTTTGTGTTAGTGAATACCTGTTGAAGAGTAGATAAAAAATAAACTTAATTCTGCTTTAAAAAAACTGGGTACGAACACGTAGGTTACATCTATGAAATTAAGGAGGATCAAGTCATTCAAAACGGATCCCAAGTTGATATAGAGGCAGAAAAGACGGTGTTTCATGGCGTGTGCCTTTATCGATACTAGTGAACCATAGAAAAGCTGAATTTGGATGGGTGGACAGTGGATTTGAACCTCATTCGTTCCAAATGTAAACCAAATGTCGTAAATACTGCACCGCAACCTCTCTTAGTTTCATTTTATCAGCTCCCTGCGCTTATTCGTCTATGTGAAGGTAAATTATAATTTCTTTAATAACTTTCGAGTGCACATTAAGAAATTAAATTTTGTCAAAATTTTCTGTGTATGTCCAATACAGCCTCTCTACATTTTTAACATTTACAAATTGATAGTAGAAGTATCATGCAGAGCAAGCAGTGTTTGGTTCTGTAGTTTCTGTGGACAACAATAGAAATGCCATCTCGACCGATTTTCTTATTAATTTGAAATGTGGTGGGAAAATTTGTATGCCTGTTTCATTTTTTTCTGCCATCTATTCCATAATTTAGAGAAGGAGAACGATTGGAATTGCTATGAATATATTTATTGAGGAGAATGTACCATAGTGATTGGTAGTATGGTGCCTTACGTAAATATTCTTTCCTCTGACATGATGAAGGTCTCAGTCATTTTGAATATTTTTGGTATTGTATGACGACATGGTGCAATGAAGCAGAAACTGGGGAAGCACGACTTGTTGCCGAGAGCGTCATTGTGTGAGGAGAACGTACGGTCAGGCGGCGAATTCGTCGTCCTGGAGCTGACGAAGCGCCCCAGGAGTCCGCTAGGTACTGTCTGAGTTTAAAACCTCTGGGTGTGCGTGGAATGCGGAGGGCGGGGCGCTACGAGAAGCAGGGCCCTTTTCCGCACGTATTTGCAGAGCGACTTTGGCGGTAGTCGTCGTCCGCTTTCGCAAGTACGAGGCTCACAAAATAATGGACTCGCCTCGCAAGCAGCATTTGTTAGTGCCATGGACGTGAAGGCGTGGGATTGGAATGCTTGAATGTGGCCTCGCGAACACGAAGTGCGGTTTTTAGTGGTAGGGGAGGGTTAACGTTGTGTGACTTGATTCGCGTCTGAAGACGACGGGATGTTTTCGGATGGACTCTGTTCTGGAGGGAAACCTCGCTATTGGCCCGCATTGCTTTTGCAGTTTTTTTGTCGATAAAAGACACTGCTCGACGGGAGACAGAGCGCAGGCCAGAGAGGGAAAGAGACATTTTAAAAAGATTCGGTCATTGACAGAAGGCGCGAATGGTCAGACGCTCGGACCCGGATCGGGCGGTGAGGAGCGAGAGATTCAATTGTAGACTTCAGTTGACCTGAGGAGCAGCGTTACTAGGGAGGCGAGCAGAGGATGCAGTTGCAGCTATCATGACCTGCCCTCGTCTTCTCTGCAGACTCACATCCACGTCGGCGCCGTTCATCAGGTCGTACGAGAATTCACGGCGAGCATAGCAGGTACGACCGGCGAGATATGTCAGTTTGTCCTGCACTCGAGGGATTCGATGCGACTGCCAGTCTCAGAACCAGAAAACGTGTGTTGAGTGCATGATTTTTGTTAGCAGCCATGAAGCATCCAGTCACGGTTTCTGACAGGAATTCGTGGAGTGAATGGAAAATTGAGATTGCGTTTGAGTTTCTATCTGGGAGACACAAGAATAGTTCCGTTATATATAAAAAAGACAGTAATTATTAGCTTCACACGGATAGCATTAGTCATTGTGCATGTATTTCTTACAGTAAGGTTCATAATCATTGTTTTGTTGGAACCAACATGTCTAATTAAACGAAAAATTAATTTGCTAGAAATTTTCATGTCATGTTTTTTAAAATGCAACCCCGCACCCTCTCCTAGGGTCTATGTCTAGGGTCTTAAAAATTGCGTTACCCACCTACAATTGTGTGCATGAGAATCAATAGCGTAAATATTAAAGTGTGGCCTTCCCACAATTAGCTTTTTGGGCAGAGAACATAAAACCATGAAAAGGGCATTTCGCAAATCGTGTAAGTTTGTTCCCGTCGAATGCCTTCTTTTGAATGGATGGGGTCAGCCAGTAATACAATATGATAAGTGTCATGCTTAGAAATGCACATCTCCAGTCTTTTCACATTCCTTTATTGAATTCAGTCAGCGTCGATAGATGTATTTATATCTGTAGATAACCCATTATGATTAAAGCAGTAATGGAATGGAAGCCAATAGAATAGACTAGCTGTGACAACATACTACAATGTGATAACCACTCGTAACAAATCTATTTCTTGCCTATTGTGTGCAGTTAGTATCGATATTAGCAGGTTGTGACAGTGCGAGGGACTTTGTGCATAATAATTGCGCAATAAGTCAATGGGCTATACAAAATCCTAAAACTTCAAAGACTCATTAAGACTATTTATTAACAATTACACTCTGTTTTGGCAATTGTTTTTCTTGTTTGTGTATGTGTGTGGTTTAGGATCTTATGGGCGCCCAATGGCGAGGTTATCTGCGCCCTGACATTGATTAAAACAAACGAATGTGCATAAGAACGAAAACTGTCACACGAACGACCACACAATTGCTCTAATACGCAGGCACTCTGACGTGCCCTAAAACCAATGAGGGGGAAAGATAGCTAATCAAGAAATTAAAGCAGAGGGAAAACAAAACACAGAAGAGCTAAAAGAACAGTACAGGGAAATGTGACTGGCTGTCCACTTACAAAAAAATTGGGTGAGCCAGCCACAATGTTAACACATTAAAAACATCTCCCCAAAAACCTGTTAAAAACGTGGGACAGTTCACAAAACTTTAAAACGCGAACCACATTCGTTTGATCATTGCATAAAATAGACTGCACATCCGCCGGCAAATCCGCTGCAGTGCGTTTGTCAGAAAATAAAATGCTGTCCAATAAAATGTGGTGCACCGTGATCTGCACGCACAGGCACCAAACCTCGGAGGGTCCTCTCGCCGGAGTAAAAAGCCATGCGTCGTAGGGCTGTGGCCGATGCGAAGACGAGTGAGGAGGAGCTCGTCCCGTCGACGTGGCTGGAAGCAAGTAGTCCACGGCCGAGTACTGTCGGCTTGACGGCACGGATCTCACTGTCGGTCACTTTAAGCCACTCATGTTCCCACCGACCCAGGACTTTATAGCTCAACAGCGAGGTCAGGGCATGCCCTGTTCACATCAGCTTGTGATTTAAAATATTAGGAATAAATATCAATCTGCACGTATTTGTGGTCCCTTTTTCCTATTCTTTTTTCCAGTGTCACAGTCCACTATCATCTTGTTACTCATTTATGGAGCGACTGCCTACCTCTTATTAGCTGCAGGTGTGAATCATACATTCTATTGGGGCCATGAAAATCTCACGGTTCTTTTAATCAATGACAGACAATGGATTTCCTGTTTTTGCAAAGCACAAAATTGTGAGAAATGGAATTTTTACAATTTTCTAGATATAACATATAGGTTAGAATACAGTTAACTAAACCAATATTCGTGTAGATCAATATCGCGACGAAAAATTGGTGGTGACAAGTACCACGAGAGATGCTTGTTTTAGTTCACACGAGGAACAGAGTTCAAATAGATATCAGGCCATCTCAACTTACATCCCTTGCGGCTTCCTCAAATCGTTTTGTGCAAATGGCAACGCGATTCTTTCAAAAAGGTTACAGCTAAGTCCCCCCACCCCCCTCTATTCTTGGCTTATTTCTAGATGACGTCTATCTCGACGAGAC
The DNA here is from genome assembly GCF_023864345.2 of Schistocerca serialis cubense. NCBI lineage: Eukaryota > Metazoa > Arthropoda > Insecta > Orthoptera > Acrididae > Schistocerca > Schistocerca serialis. The sequence continues at coordinate 525,021,602 of NC_064641.1, forward strand.
CTTAAATTCTCTTCCTGCTTCGCGGGATGAAACGCAGTGAATTTTTGTTCGTGAGGCTACATCAGATTATGTAAAACGTAAACTTGAAAATTTATGCAATGGAGATGGAACAGCAACTTTTCGCTCATTAGCGCGAGGACTCGTAAGTTATACGAGTCCGGAAATTTTGCTGTCGAGCACAGATTGACACGGCATTTGAAAAGTTTTCTCAGGCGACACCGGTTCTTCCCAACTACGTCAATTTGTGAAGTATGAAATGTTGAACTTGTGACCTAGGTAAGACCTCATTTCAGCAATACCTCTACCTAATGGCCAGGCGTCAATGATCATGCAGAATAACGGAACGACAAATTAAGATGCACAAGGTTAGAGGGTTCTTCTCAACTACGCTTACAAATATTTAGAAAATGAATAAAAATACGTGATTATATGACCAAGAGTTTAGTGTAAGGAGTCAGTACCTCGAAGACCTACCACGAAAATAGTCATTACGGGATTTCTATTGAGGTTAACGATTGGACTGACCGCTAACACCCCGAACACAGCTTGCTATTTTGGCAGACACACACTCTCATACACAGCTGATTTTTTAGTGTAGCACAGATAATTGTAATTGTACAATTTGTAACTTAAGAGTTAGATCTTATTTCAGAATTTTGAGCACAAAACACAGCTATGAAGAAGTGTTTTCGATTAAAATGTAACGATATCCAATAAGACGTAGAAAAAAATCAGAACAGTGAAAAGATGTAGGAAAGAAATGAACTTCACTAAAGGATAAAAAAAATAGCATCCCAAGTTTACCGCTAATGGATCAAAACTGTAGTCAGTCATATACAGGCTGTCCCAGGCGGAACGATGAATAAGCGAGGATGTGACAGGAACGATTTCTAAAAGCAAAAAGCATAGTAAATATCGGGTTGCCATAATTATTTTCCGTGAAACAGGGATAAACGAATATTTTGAATGAAATGTAGTGCACTGTCGATGAAGTTAGTAATACACTGCACATCTGGCATAGTTTGAATGTGAAATTCTCTACTATACATTGCAATCCACATTTTATTATGCCAACTGTAGTTTTGTGATAACTATACAGAGTCAAGGTATTTCAATATTTTGTCAGTGGAAATTTACGTATAGAATTCGAAACAACAAACATTTACCACATTATACTGGATATCAAGAATTCGCTAACTGATGCCAAATTTAACTTTTCTTCAGTACAGCAAGTGTTCATTACTGAGAACTTTCTCTACATTAGCATCGTCGCCAGGGAAAATAAAAGTAAAAATGGACTATTTTCGGCAGTTCGGAACATTCCTCTTTGACACATAGATTTTGAAGAACAGTAACCACTCTTTGTTAGCTAACAAACACTAAACTTTGCAGCATTTGCTGTATTTTCTATCATATAAGTCTTTAATTTTATGACCTGATCAAACTAAATACTCTCATTTCAGTTTACAGTTATTACGATCACCTAGGCATCTGGAAGAAAATTCTATCTGACCCCACGTTACTGTCATATAGAGACGTAATCAATCTAAATATTGCAGTTGTGACAGAGACAGATTCCATTTCATCAGACAGTCAATAGTTGATTCATAAAATGAAATTCATTTCCCCTGAAACTTCAGATATTGTGATTTTGGCACATCAGCTAGCAAATCGATCGCTTTTGTACTAATTTTGGTCGCGTCCTTCAACCTGCTACTAGGCATTTATAACTATGTAACTCATCGTACTATCAGGCTGACATGACCCATTAATTCCTAGAACACAACGAGCGTTGACAGACTTACACGATTAATTACTAATTACTTTCTTCTTCCAGTAAATACTTGCCGGGCCATAACACATTTGTACAATGCTTTCATTATTCTAACAGTAGTTGCTGTCGTTTTGCTGTACCTTGACTCGTCTTTATACTGCTGCCAGAGGAGATAGAAAATGGCACTCGTTGGAATAACCATACCTTCGCCAACCAATGGCATACCATCCCAAATATTGGTAAACGAATTAAAGTCATTCTGTCGAAGCATCTTTATTAGCTCATGTGCATAGATTATACGTTTCCTGTGGGGATTTCCATGTGGAAGAGAGTTTATCGGACTTATTCGTTTTGATTGTGAGCGGTCCCAATATGGAGTAGCTACGAATCCTCAAACGTATACGTTCTCAGAGTTCACACCGGAGATACTTGTTCTGCTGTTCATGCATTTACAGTAACGCTTTTGTTCTTAGTAATAGGCATGCACTTCAGCTGAAGGATGTTACCCTTGGCTGCGAAGCTACTATTCACTGCTTTACATATGTTGTATGCATCATCTCTCGTAATGATGATAGCACGAAGTGATATTTTTAATTATAACCTTTATGAATGTCTGAGCGGAGACTGTCAGAAAAGACGAGAGTCAGCTTCAGGAACACTAGTACATAATTTATCAGTACTGGATTTAGCTTTGGGCCATTATAAAATCTAACTACGATGTTTCTCCACGCAATGTTCTGGCTGAATTCTCATTTGGCTGAATGCAAAGTCAACAATGATATGTCTGTAGTCTGCCTAACGCCCATATTTCAAAGTCTGGAATACGAAGGACTGAAGATTATTTAATATATCGTTACCATCGATTCTCTCAGAGACTGAGCTCGCTTGTTTAGGTTGGAGAAAGATGAAGGAATGGAGCGGATTATTTGAAGAACCATCCCAGGATTCACCATAGACGGTTTAAGGAAGCAGGATAGCGTTAATCGAAAATTGTATCCCTTTACTACCGAATACAAGTTCAAGTCCTATATTACCTTTCTTCCATGTTTGGTCGAAACATCGGCTCATATCACGAAATTCATGAAATGCTTCCCCCCGTTGTCAAGTGACATTTAGTATTAAGTAAGACAGACTTTGTGGACGACTTAACTACGGTTGTCGTAATGAAAGTAAAACTGTAGTGTTTGTTCTGACGATACAGGACACGGTTAATTTACCTTTTATATCTTATTTATGGAAATGTATAAACCAACAATAAGTTTAGTTTTTGTGGTAGCCCTAAGGAAACTTGTAAAACCTCCATTCGTGTCAACAACTGCATCTCGACCGAGAAAGCGGTATGGAGGATTTGGCAGAGAGTACTTTTATTGTACCATGTATTAGGGATTGTTCCCAATACACACAAATGGAGCATTAGAATAATTATTCTTTGTGTAACAATGTGATTCTGTGCATGATGTTGTTAGTCTGCGACTGTACGGGAAAGACACGTGATAAGTTAAGAATTATTTGCAAATTCCATCTTGAAACTCGATTACAGAAATATAGTCATGAGTATATGAGATCACTTGGTCCACATGGATAGCTTCGGGGTCATTTTGGATAATGGGGATGAAATTATCTCTTTGTTGTTTGTAAGGGTCGCTTTTGCCTTGTCCTGTACCGAGCTGCACTGCTGCCACATCGTAAGACACTGCCACCTGATGTTTTCCACATAGTAATTTGCATAGTGATGCGACTAGTCATGTTGGCTGTGAAAATTTTGCATCATCTATCGGGCCCATTTTTATTAACTTTTAGCGTCCGCTCACTATAAAATACTTTCATTTTATCTGCAGACAAATTTTAAAGAATGGATTACATCTTCTTTACCTTTCGCACACAATAGTATTGACGATATTCTGTGAATAGTAAATTTTGACTAGGAGCGATGGGTATGCCTATGATCTTTTAGCGTTGTGAACATATTTTAGACAGTCCTTTATTAGTTTTAATATCCACAAAATGTGGTGACACTGTACTTTGCTTTTCGCCTTGTAGCTTGCACTTGATGATGCGGCTTTAAGCTGCGAAACCGATTGTATTTTAATAAACAACAATTTTACCAGTTGTAAGTGGAGTTCTTCCTAACATCAAGTCTTTCAACAGCTGCGGTTGCCCGAAACGTAGAATAGTTTTTTTATTTCATATAGGTTTTCACATGACAGTTTCTTAGATTGCATTTGAGGCTTCTCAGTACTTTTGTTAGACTGTGCCAAGAGGCAAACATGCCTGTAGCCGTTCGCACTATAGCTCTTTGTGTTCAGTCCATGTCGCCGGTTAGGACAATATTATGCGGATCCGACACGCTTGAGCAGTATTCCACTGTCAACTGTGAAGCCGTTACGTGAGCAATATATTTACCAGAAAATTGTAATTTTGCCTTGTCTACAAAGAAATCGAACCCTCCGACTGCAGTATTTACAGGGTGACAATTATTGAACTCTATGAAAAAACGTAAATTAGGTACAAACTACCGCGTGCACACCCTTTATTCAACATGTAAACGTCACTACAGATTTTCGGATTTAGGTTATGGCTTATTCAATATGTCTGCCATCATTGGCGTTGATGTGGCGCAGACGAATAGCGAAATTCAGCATGACTCGCTGAAGTGTCGGAACATCAATGCTGTCGATGTTGTTTTCCGTTCAGCAATGGTTTTGGCGTTGTTGTTGTACACCTTGTCTTTTGTACAGTCCCACAAAAACGAGTCGCATGTGTTCAAATTCGGAGAATACGGCTGTCAATCTAGGTCCGTCCAGTGGCCTCTGGGTACTCCAGAGCCAGAATGCGGTCCCCAGAGTGCTGCTCCAGAACATCACACAATTTCCTGTTTCGATGGGGCCGAGCTCCGTCTTGCATGAACCACATCTTGTCGAAATGGGGGTCATTTTGGATAATGGGGATGAAATCTTCTTCCAAAACCTTCAGGTACCGTTCGGTAGTCACTGTGTCATCAAGGAATGTCGCATGGATTATTCCGTGACTCGATGTTGCACACCACACAATCACCTGTTCAGAGTGAAGAAATTTCTTGACCGCGAAATGCGGATTCTTGGTTCCCCAAATACACCAATTTTGCTTATTGACGAACCCATCCAAATGAAACCATGAATGCCTACACTAATTCCCATCAGGCCCTGCGACCAACCTTGCAGTGTGAACGTCTTAATGCAAACTGTTCAGAAATTATGACTATTTTATTTCATATAGGTCAATAATTGTCACCCTGTAAATTGGGCGTACCATAAACAGAAATGATCTCAGGTATTTGTAAAACATGAATGACACTATTTCGTGACTTGCTGATCTTGTAGTCATAAATAACGGTTTATGAAGTGCACTACTTAATACATGTCTGCTTTAAGTATTCGCCGTTGAACTACCCTGAATCACAAGCTGCATCAGTTGGGTGGTGTAGGAAAGTAAGAAGGAGAGAAGTGTGAACATGAAGATGGTTGCGAAACTCACAGTTGCCATGCAGCGTGTCCGACACCTGCCAAAGAGTGAGCGCACACTTATTTCGGACCACCGCTTGCGCCGTACAGTCTGCGGATTTTCGAACTCTGAGTAGGGCGAGCGGGCAGTTGCTTCTTGTCTCCCTTCTTGACACTGTGGTAATAATTTATGTTCAGAACTGATCTGATTAAGTTGCTAGAGACCTTTGACGTACTTTGTGCTTTGCGCCTTTGTTTTACGCTCCAAGAAAGACTTATTTAATCAAAATTTTGAAAAATAGTTGAGGTTCTCTAATGTGTGATGTAATTACAGAATAATATAATCTTGATTTGATAGATACCAATTAAATCCCTTCTATTTGCATCCATCTGTTCTTTGGGTTACGCATCAAAACTGTTAAGGGGCTCCGGAAAGGCTCAAAATCATGAAAAGTTCAATTTTTACTTTTTTGCGTTTTCTGAATCTGCAGACTGTTACCTTTTAATAGATATATAATTTATTCAATTCTGAAGACTACAACTATTTTTAAATTTTTTTTGAAATGTGTTCTACATGGGCGTGACCCACTGTGGCGCTGTTAAACTGCTGTCAAATGGTGTTATTATTAACCTCCGTGTTCATCAGGTACATTTTAGTGATGTGAGATAAAGTATGTGTTGTGGCTAACCTGTGATGGTTCAATATATATCGCTGGTGTGATTGTCGATTGTTTCATGTTTAATTACTCTGTCGTTATCTCGAAAATATTCGTAATTAATTCTGTTTCTTGAGTCTCTGTTTTGTTGAAGTATAATAATGAGTAAAAGTAAAGTTATTAGAAATCCTCTGAAGGCTTTTAAGAAAAGGAGAAATGTTGGAAAGCCAAAGGTATGTTTTATTACTGTAAACAATAAAGACGATAACCAAGTGAGTGAACCTAACCTCTCAAGTACACCTGCCCATAGCAGTCAAAGTGGGAAAGAAAATACTTCACAGAAGAAGCTTGGATCAATGAGTGAAAACTATGAATGTTTTATGGGCGAATCGGATGTGAATGAAATATTTGATATGTCGGTTCTCAAAGGAATTTTTTCAAACTGTGTAAGATGTATTCATTGTAGTGAAGTTGGTCTGGAACTCTCCATAATAAAGCAAGTAGGACTTGCTAGTGAAATACAACTGAAATGTGATAAGTGTTCATACATGACCACCTTTTGGAACAGTGTTGCAGTAACTGCAGCTGAAGAAAATGGTAGCAAAATCTACGAACACAACAACGAGCGATGTTTGCTTTACACAAGGAACGCCTTCGGGCTGCAGACAGGGCTGTAAAGAGTCTAGAAATACAAGCAAGAGCAAACAGGAGGAGGAACAAGAGGAAGCTGGAGGAGGAGTTTGCAGAGGATGAAGATAATCCATCCTATGGACCTGGAATGCACTAAAAAGTTAATCCAATCTTTGTCGCTCGATTCCCAAAACTTTTATTTTCTCATACTAATTACATGTTTTCTAAGGATCTTCCAAACATATTTGTTTCAAACTTTCAGTAAATGTTACACAGTACTTTCTGCATAATTTAACACAGCCTTTTTCCAAAAAACTGTATATTTTTGAATATATAAATAAAAAATTGCAAAAAAATGTTGTGAATTTTCATTACAGTTGAAAAAAAAACATCTTTAATAACTGAACTAAAATTTTGTAAAATCCCTGTGTTAAGTTGTAGCCCATATTCAATAAATAATCTGTAAAAAGTTCAACTTCCTACCTCAAATACTTTGTGAGGAAAGATGTAATTTATAAGCGTTATTTTAACATTGCAAGTATAGGGCGTTCCGTAGCCCCTTAAGCACATGTGACGTAATTCCTAAAATAACTACTTTGTTACTATACCAGAAATACAGTTTCGTTAAAGACACTGTTTACAATATCGACCACACTGACCGCAACTTGCGCGAAATGCACGATAGACCGTCAGATACGTAAGTATATATGTAAGAATATATGCGCACATATTCAGGTGCTACATCTACCCGGGTGAACAAGTCACAGAAGTATTTGGAGGGAGAAGAAGATGAGAGCGTTAAGGCCCATCGGTAGTGAATCATTAGAACTACGTATCTAACATGTACAATGAAATCTGCAGTTGTACTGTTTAGGAGCGCTTTCCGCCGATTGTTTCAAGTAATTTAGGAAAACAAGAGTAAGATAAAATCAAAATTACTTGAAGTATTTTCGTATCTTCTTCACAATTTTGATCAGTTTGACAAATGGAGTCTATAAAATGAAGCTGTTCATACACCCATAAATGAAAATGGTTTGTCCAACCGTAAAGCTTTGCGTGGAACATACATATCCACATCAATCACTATTTGCGAAAACTGAGCAGCAGAAAAGCCTCAAGCAGGCGCAGGAAAACACATTTAAGAGGTTTATCTCACAACAAGAATTCTCTTTTTATTAGAGAACCCGAACTACTTACGTAGTGTTTTCTATGTGGTACAGATCAAAAGAAAGTTATCGAAATGTAGCATGCAGTATTCAGTTTCACTTAAATGAATTTCAGCAGTATCTAACATGATTCATTACCATAAGCATAGCCACTGATAAAATATGAGAAATATACTGCAAGCACTTTCGTCGATTTTTGTCATCGTCTGGCAGACTTTACAATTCAAAATGATTTCATAACGATTTTGATCCTGCGAAAGCTAGTTTTTAGCAGTTTATTCCCGAGGGTGTTTCATTTGTGTCCTTAAAAATCTATTTCTGCTTAAGTTAACCTATATAGTACACATCTGATAAAACACACAATCTGATCAAAAGAATCCGAATAGGTATTAGTGGACATTAACGTGGGGTGCTTCGACCTTTCGCCTTTAAAGTGGCGTGACCTCCGCTGGGGCACTTTCAGTGAGGTGTCCGAATGCCCGTGGAGGAATGACAAGCCATTCTTTCCCTGGAATAGTAACCAAAGAAGGTAGTGATGTTGGAAACTGTGGTCTAGAGCGATGTCGACGTTCTAACTCGCCCAGAGTTGTTTCATTGGGTCCAGGTCGGAACTCTGTGCGGGTAATTCCATTTCAGGAATGCTAGCACTCTTTCTTCAGGCCACGAGTGGCCTACCAGGGTCATCGACCGCCGTGTCATCCTCGGTGGAGGATGCGCATAGGAGGAGCTTGGGGTCAGCACACCGGTCTCCCGGTCGTAACATGGTATTCTTGACCGAAGCCGCTACTATTCGGTTGAGTAGCTCCTCAACTGGCGTCACGAGGCTGAGTGCACCCCGAAAAATGGCAACAGCGCATGGCGGCCTGGATGGTCACCCATCCAAGTGCCGACAGCGCTTAACTTCGGTGATCTCACGGGAACCGGTGTAACCATTGCGGCAAGGCCGTTGCCATTTCAGGAATGTTACAGTCCAAAAACCATTGCCTCACAGCTGCTGCTTTAAGACAGGGTGCATTGTCGTGCTGATCAATCATCGTCTCTGAACTGTTCCTGTGCTGCATACAGCACATAATTTTCTTAAGCGAAGTGAGGAGACCACACCCTAACAACGAAAAACACCCCCATGCCTTGACACCACTTTCTCTGTACCTCACTGGCGCTACATATAAGGTTCTCTAGGCTGTTGCCAAACTCAGATGCTTCCAACGGACTGCCCCAGGGTACAGCGTGATTCATCACTACCAGTCACTCGTTTCGAGCCGTCCATTGTCCGACCGCGTCGCTCTTTACACCACCTCAAAAAGCGCGGGTTGCCACTGACTTCAAGAATGTCTGACTTAAAAAGAACTGCTCTAGAATTGTACCCTAATCTTTTTAAGTCCCTAAGCACTATCGTTGCTCTAGCTGGACAACTGGCGATATTTTGGAACTCACAAATGATTCGTTTTGCTGATTTCGTGCTATTTTTACAACCGCCCTTCGCAATGCCCGATGGTCCATGTCCGTCTGAATGGTCTGGTTCCCTTCTCGTTTGCATTTCACAGTCATCATAGGCAGCTTTAGAAGGGTTGAAATGTCCCTGATGTTTTTTTACTTAAATGACGTTCAGTGACGTGTCCACGTTCGAGTCACTGACTTCTCCTGACCGACCCATTCTGCTGTTACTGTATCTCTACTGACAAATTAGTCCTCCCTGCTTCCCTTTATACTGGCGGGTCCACCTGTCGTGACACATAATGATCAATTCCGCATTACGTAGGGACGTTAGGGTACTTTTGATGAGATACTGTGTTCTTGTAGAAGATGATAATTTGGCACTAGGAAAAGTGAAACTATTCCTAAGCTCTCTTTTTTCCTTTTGCGATTTCAGTTTTTAGTCAACAGTGGGGGTAATGAAAAAGGAACTTTAGGTTAATTAGAAACTGTTGGTAGCCGGACCCGCCATGTATTCTCCAAATAAAACTTCTAAGGAAGTAATGGGAAACTTATACGAGAACAAGTCAGTATAAATCAAAACTGATTTTTTCCAGTTCTCTGCTTTTAAAATTAAACTGTATGGAAAAGACCGTCAGATATCTGAATTTGCTATGATTTTTTATACTGAAAAGGAATATATTTAACAATAGTTTAGAAACAGAAGTGCAGCTTTTTTACGCAAGAGCATGAACAAAAGTTAGAAAATTCAGTGCATGCTGGATGTTTACTCGGAAATATCTCGTTCACAGTTCGTAATTAATCCTCAGAATGTCACTTTCCCCTAAGCTTGACTACGTGGAAGTTAGTTGAAGAAAGAGACACAGAACTAGGAATTGGTAGAGACGCTGTCCCAGGAAAAAAAACCGCGAACGATGCTGAGTAATACTTTGATGAATGGACGAGGAAGCAGTGTCTGCCGTAGCAACGTCTGCCAGTTTTTATGGCGACGCGGTCTCACGTTTCGCAGCAACTGCGCAATGGCGACTGGTGCTGTCCAGTTGCTTCATTGCTTGCCTAGTGCCTTATATTTAGCACTATGTAGACGTACGATTTCCAAACTCAGTGAATAAGCAGGCTTTCTTTCTGCATTTATGACCATCTGCCAGCCTTTCTTGGAAGTACCTGCCAGCCGTTCTTGGAAGTACCTGTGAAAGTACGTTCCATTGTCTTGAAAGTACGTATGAAACCCACAGTGTTTTCTCCATATTCTTCAACAACAGTCTCTACAGTAGTGCAGAAACATACTCTGTTCAACTTTCCATTTCGATACTAAATTAGCTGCCCAGCTAAACAAAATGATCGTTAGAACATTTTATTACGATGCGTAGGGTCCTCTCGCATTCTACATCTACATTTATACTCCGCTAGCTACCTTACTGTGTGTGACGAAGCTACGTTGTGTATCGCTGTACCTGTTACTCCACCTTCTGACCCCTACCCCCATTTGCTCCCTCCTCCCCACTCCAACAAATGTGGTCCATTGGCAAGTGGTGAGAGAGTGTTGGTAAGTCTCTGTATACAAGCTCAGTTTCCTCTGATTCTACAGTGCCGATCATTTTGTGAGATAGACATGAGAAAGGGTAATATTTTTCTTGATTTTCCTTCGGACTTGGGCTCTTCGAATTTTAACAGTAATACCCGCCGTGAAGCACGGCAGCTCTTGTAACATCTTCTTTTGGAATCCGACGAGCGATACTGCACGCTATCTGAACGATCCCGTGACCTAACACGTCTCTTTCCTTAGAATGATTTCTGCCTACTAAATTTTTTTTACTTAATAAGTGTCCCAGAGTGCCCAGCAATACCCAAGACAATCAAATGAGGGGAATTACTTTCTTCAGGGATGAAATTTATTTCCTCTGTCTACATCTACATGGATACTGTGCTAATCACATTTAAGCGTCTGCCAGAGGCTTCATCGAACCATCTTTAAAATAATTCTCTATCACTCCAATCTCGTACAGCGCGTGGAGAAAACGAACTCCTACGTCTTTTGGTGCGAGCTCTGATTTCCTTTATTTTATTATGATGATCGTTTATCCCTATGTAGGTCGGCGTCAAAAAAATATTTTCACATCCGGAGGAGAAAGTTGGTGGTCGAAATTTTGTGAGAAGATTCCGCTGCAACGGAAAACGCCTTTGCTTTAATGATGTGCAGTCCAAATCCTGTATCATTTCAGTGACACTCACTCCCCCTGCACTATTTCGCAATAATACGAAACGTGCTGCCCTTCTTTGAACTTTCTTAATGTACTCCATCAATCCTATCTGGTAAGGATCCCACACCGCACAGCAGTATTGTAAAGGAGGACGGACAAGCGTAGTGTAGTCAGTCTCCTTAGTACATTTTATCTTATAATTTTTCCGGCTAATCTCAGTCTGGTATCTTCTTTACGTTCACCTACTCTTATGTGGTCTTTCCAACTTAACCACTCTGGATGTATGATGTCACTGTTTAATGTTTTGGCTACTTTCAGTGATTCATCGCCCACGGAGTAACCAAACAATAATTAGTCTTTCCGCCTATTTAAACCCACTACGTAACAATTATTTCATTGTTGTCTCACTCTAGCAAGAGAAAGAAACATCAGGAGAACTATGGTCCTATCTTTAACAAGGTTTCAGTGTAATGGTATAAACGATATTGTTTATTCTAATAACTGAACATATAACCTCGCCATTCATACCTACGAAGGTTCTGTGAAAATATGTATAAAAGGAAGTATTTAAAAAAACTGTTACAGAATTGCAGGAGAAGCTTCTTAATCGCAGAAGCAGTACACTCCTTTAAGCGATAAGTATTTAGGGTGTCGTCCATCTCATGGAGTTAGACACTACGAATAGTGGACTCGAAAGAGTGGCAATAACCTTAGATCTCGTTGACCTCGTGCTCAGATGGCAATTTAGATGCCTAGTGAAATAATCCTTTACAAAAACAGCTGTAAATACCATCTATTATAAGGAACAAATACAGTTAATGTGGCCAATGTTCACCTTGTACATTAACATACGAATATGGCATCGATCTAATATAAAGGGAGAAGAAAAACTGGTCGTTTATAAGTGACATGGAAATCCTCCAAGAGTATTTTAGTCACTAGAGCTCGGACGGCTGCTTGTGCAGTGGCCGAGGCCATCGTGCCTTCCAATGCAACTAACATCCGTTTAACGTTAACAATCCTCTGATTACTTCTGACCATTCCTCAATTCCCTTTTGTCCTCTCTTTCCCCTTTCCCCTTTCCTTCTACCTCTCTATAATTACTATGATACATATATACTGGTGGTTTCCCTGTACTATCGTTTTGACTTTTCACGCGTCTGTCCTTTCCGCTAAAGTTCAGACAGTGCTTCTGTAAACACCAATTTAACCTGACTCGTTTCGGCGTTACACATTTACAATTCAGTAGATTATACACTGAGGGAACAAAACTCATGGGATACCTCTTAATATTGTATCGGACTTCCTTTTGCCCGGCGTAATGCATCCACTCGACGTGGCATGGGCTCAACAAGTCGTTGGAGGTCCCGTGCAGAAATATGGAGCCATGCTGCCTCTATAGCTGTCCATAATTGCGAAAGTGTTGTCTGTGCAAAATTTTGTGCACGAACTGACCTCTCGATTAGGTCTCAAAATGTTCGATGACATGCATGTCGGGCGATCCGAATGGATAAATCATTCGCTCGAATTGTTCGCAATGTTCTTGAATCCAATCACGAACAATTTTCTCTTGGTGACATGGCGCATTATCATCCATAAAAATTTCTTTGTTGCTCGGAAACATGAAGTCCATGAATATCCACAAATCGTCTCCAAGAGGTTCAGCTGTACCAGAGGACCCAGTCCATTCCTTGGAAACACCGGCCATACCATTCTGGAGCTACCACCAGCTCGCACAGTGCCCTGTTGATAACTTGGGGTCATGGCTTCGAGAAGTCTGCACCACCGTTGAACCCTCTTACGCTGCAATCGGGACTCGCCTGGGTTTGCAATCGGCTAGGGTCCAACCGATATGGTCACAAGTCCAGGAGAGGCGCTGCTGGCGATGTTGTATTGTTAGGAAATGCACTCGCGTCAGTCGTCTGGTGCAATAGCCCATTAACGCCAAATTTATCGCATTATCCAAATGGTTACGTCCTTCGTACGTACCTTATTGATTTCTGCACTTATTTCATGCACTGTTGCTTGCCTGTTAACACTGACAACTCTAGGCGAACGCCGCTGTTCGCGGTCATTAAGTGAAGGCCATCAGCCACCGTATTGTCTGTGGTGAGAAGTACTGCTTGAAATTTGGCATCCTCACCACGCTCTTGACATTACGGATCTCAGCAGATTGAGTTCCATAACGATTTACGAAATGGAATGTCCAATGCATCTAGCTCCAACTACGATTCGGCTTCCAGAGTCTGTCAATTACCGTCGAGTGTCCGTAATCACGTCGGAAACCTTTTCGCATGACTCATCTGAGTAGAAGTGACAGCTCCACCAATGCACTGCCCTTTTATATCGTGGGTACGCGATACCACTGCCAACTGTATATGTGCATATCGCTATCCCATGAGTTTTGTCACAGCAGTGTATATTACACCGAGACTACAATATTAAAAGTGATTTCCAACAACCCTTCCCAGCCATTCTACTTGTCCGGTGTCTGCAAATCTGTACCTAGAAAAAGCTTTTATTGAGTTTAGTTTTCTTGAACTCTGTCGCTCTGATTGTGTTTTCCTCGTTTGATTTCCCTTGTTAACACGATTTCACTTAAGGTGACAGCCAATGTCCTTGCCTCGTTGAATTCAACTTTTCCCGTCAGATTCCCGAAGTTGGGTGGGTAATCGCCAGGATATGTCGAGTGATGTTGGCAATTTTCCTTTTGTCTTTCCTGCAAATGGGAGGAAGGATGGTGGCGTAAATTTCTCGATCAGCAGTGTTTGGGCCGTTGTCCTGAATTACATTCAAATCTCTCCGCAGTGTCTCATGGAGTGATGGCGTGTGACATTGCTGATGGTGATCCGTCCGTCAGCGACCACCTTGATGCTACTCTAGAGACGTAGGCTATATGCCGGCTCCGGCTTTCACCCTCTCTCTTCTCACATCATCATACAAAGCAAACATGACACCACATCACACACACACACACACACACACACACACACACACATACACATTACAGACATTTTCACTTAACGCACAAGTCACATTTCGCAAAGGAAAGGTGCCAGTGTGCGCGAAGGATAGTTAAAACTTCTCCAATTAGGTCGCTGAACCCGTCCCACGGGGTCTGCTAGCCGATTATACCATGCGGCCTCTCTCGCATTTGATAAGTAATAACTAATTATTGCTATCAGCTCTGTTACTTTAGATTTTCCTTTCCTTGCGTACGTTGTTGAAAATGAACTCACGAAAAAGCGATTTTGAAATTCATTTTAGTTCGTACCGTAATTTTAGTTTCATCTCAAAAAAATCATTTCTAACTCTTCGGCTTGCACCTTTACCGGTACTTTCCTCTCTTTGTAGCTTCATCAGCTTACAAGTCAAACTGGAATTTATTTCGTTGTTGGGTGTATTTAAATTTATCTCTTCCATCAAGATTTAAAAAGTCTTGTTTTGCATCCTATTCTGGTAATCATTACCGACAGCTTCTTATTCATAATTTTTTCCCCTTTCTGATCACTGCTATTGTCCAGGTGCAGACATACAACCATGTCATGGGTTTTTCTGTTCTGCGGTCTATCACAATACGGATCTTCCCGGGAGTCGGGCCCCAAATCTGCAGTTCGCTAATACGTATTTTTACATACAGGGTAGAGGGTATGAATCGGAAAATACGTATGAAACAACACTGCCCTTTACTTGACGGTAAAATACAAACGGGGACAAGAACGGAAAACAAATGATTTTAGAAACTTGCGTAGTATTAAAACACATAAACATGACGCAGTCGGTACAACTATCTGAGAAACACAATGAAATTAGACTAAAAAGCGCAATACTTAAGCACCGTTGAATTCGTACCGAACATAATGTACTAAATTAAGCTGAGACGTTTTGCTGAGCATAAAGACAATCAACTGCTTTTGTTAGGCAGTTATTTAGTCAATCTGTGAACGTCATGAGAGCGTTGAAAGCTTTCATGTGTGGCTACGAATAGAAAAGGATTTTTCTTTTGTGTGGCAAAATGTTTACTGGCAGCATTTCAAAGAGGGATTTTCAAGGAGGATTTCGGAATCATTTGGCTTCTTTCCAGGTGGAATATCGAGGAGAGGAAATTAGGTAGCTTACTGGATGGCCGTCTGTTAAATGAATTGAGAATGAAACTGAAATTGCGGGTACTGTAGAGCCTAGGACAAGCACTGAATGTGACTGGTGAGTTTACGACATGCATAAAAAGTTTAAGGTTCAGTTGTAACTTTCAGTGGCAGAAAGCCTCTCAGCTGTCAAGTAAGCTATTGTGAACCGATAGTAAAATAATATTTTTTAATTTTTTTTTCTTTCTGAGCGTTACGTTAACTTAATAAAGTCATGATGTGGAAGGTTATTTAACAATGTGCGATCTCTACTTATTCCATTGCGATAAACGCTTATGAAATGGTAGTTAAAATGGTAAAGTTAGAAGGAAATAGTAAACGAAAATAGCTAAAAATCTTAGACAAGGGTGTAATTTAAGTTTATGATTAGGTTCTCCGTTTAAAACAAACATCGGCACATTTCACTTGTGCGTAGATTAACAGTAACTTTTTTCTGTGAAAGGTAATTTTTATGCGACCTCTTTAGTTTTATAGCATACCATAAAAAATAAAAAATAAAATAAAAACTTAACTGCAGAACGGTTTTAGAAAATTTTTACGAATAATTGTGGCTAACACTCGCGTGAGGAAACCTGTGAAGCTTTTTTAAGTTGCTAGATATCACGAACGTGAGATAAATATCAAATAGGAAATATGAGGTCACGTTAAAACAAATAACACGAAGACAAACATAAAACTATAGCTTTATCTGTTATGACGTACGGAAGAGAAACTTGGTAAATCAAAAAATGAAAATAACAGTACACAAAAGGCATAAAATACATGTATAAGGTGAGGTAAAAAGACAAAAATAAAAAAAAAATTATTACTTATAAATGAGATAATCGTACGTTTGTTTGAGACGAAAGATACTGGTAAATTACTTTTGAAAACGATTTAATTGTAAGAGTTGTATTTAGTGACTAATGTGGTGTTTCTCAACGTTAAGTCTTATGACTTGAGTGTAATCTTCTGCAATATATTCTCTCCTAAAGCTCTCATCCTTTTGTTTTTAAAGGGTTTTACGCTAAGATTAAATCAGATTATTCTGATCTCATCATAATAAATTTTGTACGCAAGGAACTCGAAGTATCGCGTGAAATCTAGAAGCGAGGAAGGGAGATTGGTTATCGGCAGAAATAAATGGAAGTTTTCTACTTACTTAATTAAATTACATATTATCAACATACGTAATATGAATGAACCTAACGTCCGTTCGCGTAACATTAGTGTGAAGTAGGTGGAAAAGTGTCACTTTATCTTTATTAACAAAGACTTTCAATTCATTGGTGCTACGTTGCAAACTTGACAGCCGGCAGCAAATTATCTTCGTCGACAGCCTTCTGGTTTATCACAGAATAAGGGACGCACGTTAGAAATTAATAACCCGACCACTTCCATGTCATTAACGACAGGGCTATCTCAGTCCAAACCCCCGTGCACACAATACATCATTCACGATTTACAGCTCACCAACAATGTCATTTGTTTCTTTAATTTCTTTGATTTAGTTCGCTGAGCTCCGTTCACATAATTTTTCTCCTGGCACTGTGACCTGATTGGCACTGTATTATTATAACTGTTCGACGATGCCAACCTAATTTTGTTTATATCTGTCGACGATGTCTCTCGCTCAATCACATTCGAATAAGGCAAGACTTCGTCTCTTGTAACCAGATCTGAAGATGAGCATCATGGACAGAAATCCATAGCCTGAAGACAGTTTTTATGATCATTGACTGGAATTAAAGAAACAATTCTGTAATTCCTGGATCGCTGTTTTTATTCACCACTGTGTCGTACCTTGTAAAATAATGCGTTTTTCCACCCCAAAGATTTAGTTAAGAAATAAGGAGTGGAGAGTAACAACAGTTTCTTTCGTTTCCGCATGCTTAGTGACTTTGTCACACCCAAAGTAAAAAACTCAGAATAAATATAAATATTAACAGCAAGACGTTCAGAATCACGATTCTTTCTCTCTTGCATCACTAAGTCTTATTTTAGGTCAAAGTGAGACAGCCTTAATATAAGAAAAGTGATTTCAACTGAAGAACTCTCATTTTTGGGACTGGGACCACCCCGTTACTAGATATTAATATTCTTGTCAACACTAAAGGCTAGTAGTCTACTTCATTTGGTAACAACTGAAACATCTGTAGCATTCCGAAATTCACATACTTGTTAAGAACACACTTTAGTTTCTTAGCAATAGTAACACAATATATGTTTAACTGAGGTGAAGCATTTCGGAAAGTATATTTCCTTAGCTACTTTCAACATAGAGTTTCTTTTATAGAGGGGCATTAACTTGGAGCCCAATACTGGATTAAAGCAAACTAGTATCGTATTTCCTAAGCGGACACTCTGAGCGGTCTGGGAATGATTTGCGGACATCCTGGATGAGATTCAGGAAGAAGAAGTATGTAGCCACCTCTAAACTGCACCGTGACAAAAATTCGTTCCTAGTCAAAACAGACACTACTGCAGATTTGATTAACTTACAGTCATGTAAAAGTTGTTCACGATTCCTCAGGATAGGCAAAGAACCACTTACAGAATACAGAAAAGTCTAATCCACCTGACGCCCGAGGAAGAAAGGTATAAAAGATTAATCCGAGCACAGGAAACGGCGTATATCGGAAAACAGGATGCAATGAATTCAGTTTAGTTAGTTTCATTTTCCACGGATCATTTGCATGATAAACCACAATGAAGCATAGTGAGTCATTTTACATACATATCACAAATTAGTTTTAAATATGGCTACATGCTGAACAGCTAAAGGTTTTTTTCAATTTACAGATGCGGATTAGTAATCCCTACTAACGATATTTTACACATTACAATATACAAATTCTACTTTCTTCTACAAAATAGGAGAAGTTGCAAAGCAGAAACTTTTTCAGTCCGTTTTCAAATTTTATTTTTGTGTCTGTCAGATATTTTATGTCACCGAGTAAATGATCAAAAATTCTAGTCGCAGAATTATGCACCCCTCCTCGTACCAAAGACAGTCTTAACGTGGAATACTGAATGTCATTTTTTCTTCTGATGCTGCAGTTATGTACATCATTATTCTTCCTGAAGTGCAGTGGATTCTTTAAAACAAAATTCATGAGAGAATAAATATACTGTGAACAGTAGCCAAAACGCCCAACTCGTTAAACAGATATGTACAGGATGATCGTTGATGATCACCGCATATTATTCTTACAACACGTTTTTGAACAATGAAGACTTTCTATCTTAAAGAGGAGTTACCCCAGAGCATTACTCCGTATGACATTAATGAATGAACATAAGCAAAATATGGCAATTTAGTGATTTGTCGCTCCCAAGATATGAAATGATTCTAAGTACAAATGTGTCTGGATTAAGTTATTTTAGGAGTCTCAAAATATGATTTTTCAGTTTAAATTCTCATTAATATCGACACCTAAAATTTTTGAAGATTCCTCCCTGTTTATTATTTCCTCGCTATGGTTTACGCCTATCACTAATGTTGTACCTGTAGGTGTGTAGAACCGAATGTGTTGTGTCTTTTTAAAGCTGGAAGTAACACCATTCGCGGAAAAACCGTCAATGTCTTTTCCAAGAACATTGTTTACTATTTCTTCTGTTGCTGTATGGATGCTTGGATTGATGACAATACAAGTGTTATCCGCAAAAGGAACTAATTCTGATAGTTGTATATCATATGGAATATCTTTTACGCATATGAGTAACAATAGCAGACCTAAGATTGACCCTTGGGACGCCTATACATGATATCCCCCTAACAGAAGAATCTCCACTGACTACATTGATGGAGTTACTAAGTACAGCTCTCTGTATTCTTTTGGCTAGATATGACATTATTGATTGGCTATGCTACCACTTCCATAAAACCTCAGTTAATCTAGAAGAACACTTGATGCACGGAGTCAAATGCCTTACACAGGTCGCAGAAAATACTAGCCGGTGTTGTTTTGTTATTTAACGCTTATACTGTTTTGTGAGTAAATGTATAAATGTCATTATTTGTAGAGCAACTGTTCAGAAATCCAAACTGTAATTTAGTGAGGATGTTATTGTTGCTCAGGTGGGTACTGATTTAGAATATATCACCCTCATAAAAATTTAGAAAAATGATGCCAGTCGTGAAACTGATCGGTAATTATCGACATTTCTCCTATCACCTTTCTAACAGAGGTGTCTAACAAAGACTGTCGCAGAAAGCTAACGATTTTGCAGGAAAGCTGTAAAACGTATCACTGCTGATTGGAAGAGTTTTCACCAATAGAATTCCGACACTGAAAATTTTTTCTAAAGGGAATTTAAAAACGGAGAACTATTATTCAGAAAAAAAGCTGTTGCTTATTAAATAATAATACATGAAACTGGCACAAAGACACTTCTACCGAATGCACACCAGTGTCATATGTGTTCAACTCAGAAAAGACACTTCGTCTGTTTCATGAAGTTTCAAACCATTGCTGTGAATGCAGATACAACTAAGTAAAGTAAGGAAAAATAATAACTTAGTTTTTATGTTTTCACAGTATCTTTACATGGAATAAAAGTTAGTACACTTAATATCAAAAGTGTACTGCACAAAGACGGCAACGTCAAATCTCACAAAACAGAAGGGAGGACGGGGAAGGTAGGTACATACAGAAGGGTATGCAGAATGGAAGAAGAAAGCTCCGGCCAACGCATAGAAAACTGCGGTAACGAAGAGCGGGAAGGGTGGGGGAGGAAGGGATACAGCGAGAGAACAAGCTCCCCCTAGCTGAAGCAGTGTTGATGCTGAAGGTGCACTGTGTGCTCCATGCTGGGCATCAGCACGAGAAACAAAACAACAAGTGTAAATAACAGAACTGCCATAATTTCCTTCAAGTGCTTGGCGACACTTTCCGTATCCATTCTCAAAATCACCATTCTTTGATACTGTTAATTGTATTCTGATACGTCAATCAGTTGTTCTCACCATGAGCCGACAATTGCAGCTTTGGTGGTGACCGGACACTCACGCACGCACACAAACACATTCACGCACACACGCACACATTCACGCACACACACACACACACACACACACACACACACACACACACACACACACAAAGCAGCTGGAGGCCTTCAAACACTATTGACATCCCAATTTGGGAAGACCAGCAATTATACAGTTTCGACAAGTAACAGACATTCACATTCCTTCCAAAACTTCTGAGACCCACTTTATTCCCAGCGAGCAATCTTCGTTTGTACAGTAACTAACGTGGTAGCTTGAGCTAACAATCGTTAATAACAGATGTGCATTCGACCAGTCAGTTGTGAGCAGAAAGCGTTCAGTAGTGGATGTGCGGCCACAGTGTGCCAACGTTGTTGTGCCACAAATCTCAATGGAGCAACATGTCTAAATCAATTGTTCAAGATGTTCGCCAGAATGCTTTAAAGGAGAGAAAGGTGTGCACAAAATTCATCCCGCACATCTTCACTCCCGAACAAAACCGACGACGCGTGTACGCCTGCCGCGACTTGATTGAAATGCTAGCGCAGACAATTATTTTCTGGAAAAAATTATCCCGGATAACGTGACTTGGTGCTAGCAATTCGAACCAACAAAACGACAAATTGCATAAATTCACATGGAGGGTCTACACTTTGACAACATAACCGACATTCAACCAATTGTGAAGCGCGAGGTGAACAACATACAATAGAAGTACTTAGTGTTAATTTCACAAAGTCGTATGAACGTTCTGTGCGGTATAATCAAGTGGAGGGAGACTATGTAGAACACCTGAAGCATTTAAACCACTATCTTGAAATTTATCTAATTTCTTTTCTTTTTTTAAATAATCCAGTCTCTACATTTTTAACTTGTGCACGCTTAATAGTTGGAGTAGTAATTCTGTCATCGCCTAATACAGAGAGATAGCAGTGATGTTTCGTGAAACTGTAAGAATATACCCCCTCAGCTGCCCCACTTTCCTTCCTGCTTGTATCATTTTAACTACTCATGCACGGCGACATGTATATGTGTGAGCACAAAGTGCAGCCAAACAGAACGTGCCTGCTGACATTGCGGGCAGGAGAATGTCATGTTGTTTTTGTTAGATGTGAGATACAGGGCACTGTTCGGGTACTCATCACAGCTGTATAATGGACTGTAACACTAACCCTTCAACAGTATGTACTATTCGTCTTTATGAAGGAAAATATGTGTGAGGAAATATTTAATGCAATAAATTATTCACAATGAAGGATTGTGAAGAATTTTAACAGTTGCTGCTGCAGCCATGTTTAAAATCTTGCAATAAATTATGACAAAACAATTAATATACAACAATATTGAAACGAATTGTTTCGTGTTGTTTCACACCTTGTTCAGTTACATGCACACAATTCTCACTGCACAAGTACCAGAAACACTACTCGCAGGGCGGCAACACTTAGTTCGAGTATGTCCCGGTTTGCCTACCGTGAGTGGTCACTATGATTTTCTCTTATTGAAGCCGTCACGATATATAAGGTCTGAGGTTTTTCTGTAAAGCATCCAGTTTCCTCATTCACTGACCTGATGTCACGGGGACCTCAAAATCACTCAGACTACAAAATTTCGACTCTTTTTCCAAACTTGTACGCGCAACTGTCACCATCCGTCAGCGATGTCGCTGGAGGACGACACTGCGTCCACGCAGGAATACTAATTGCATTACACTTTCACTTCGTTCCTGTTGTGGTCTTTAGTGTTTTTTATTGACAGAGGAAACTGTGACTGGAAAAACATGTCTGTAGCAGTGTTTCCAATCAAAAGCAAACAATATCTCTGGAACAGGTCAGGGGAAGTAGGAAGTAACGTTTCAGTCTACTGAAGGTAAAATGAATAAAATTATGAAAGTCTGACGATCCCCGTGACATGGACACGAAGAAATATGGAAGTAACATGCAACTTATTTTCCGATAGCAACTTCACAACACAAGATTTGTCATCAACTTACCGATAGAGTGCTGAAGCTCTCTAGATTTCAGGGAGCAGTGGACGCTGAAGATGAAGTGGTCGGCGCGTTTCGAGCGACTGAACTGTGGTCGGACTATTTTCACGGTGGCGTCCGACGGTAATGGGGTCCAGGTAACTAGGCCGGTACGTCGCCTCGCTTTCCCGTCCCAGCGCGAAATGGGTGCACGCAGGGGCCGGCTGGCAGCATCCACCGTGGCCTTCCCTTGCGCTATGTCGGCTAGATGTGTCCCCGCTCTGGCCTTGACATACATACGCACTGCGGATGTTGGCTTCGCTCCCCATCAACACTACAGTTTTCGCCACGTGCTCAGCGTGCTTCTTTGTAAGCGACCGCTGAGAAAACAGTTCGACCTGCGGTCGCGAAACGACGTCGAGAGCGAGATTGCAGGCAGATGGGGACAGGTTGGGGGGGGGGGGGGGGGAGACACCTAGTTAAACTTTGAGCACCTCAGTCACTTGGTATCTAGTACACTACCACGTCACAGTGTGGTTTTTAGGACATTCCTCTTTCAGATATATGGAGTACTGGTTTACTATTGCAAATACACGACAGAAAAACAGGTAAAATATGGATACAAAGAGAAAGTAAAGTAAACGAATCCCAAAGAGTGGCCATGATTTTCACCAGGGCCGACTTAAGAGGAGCCCTTGTGGTCTTTTCGCAGACAGCTGAATGCACGTAATGTGTCGATAGTGCAGATCTGAGTATCGGACAGTATCGGCTGGAGCTCAGTGATGTTGAGTGTGCTCTTCGTTATACAACACAGGAGTATAGGAGAAGTGTAGGCAAATTTCGTCCATATAAATCATTTAGTACATCATTTGTTACAAAGAACTTTCTAAACAAAACATGGAAACGCAGTTTACCCAAGAATTTAATAAAATATGTACTAAGTAAAATTTTTGTAGTTAGGTGATAACTGGGTCTATGGTCTTCGTGAAATCTGTAATGAAATTTTTCCGATTTTGGTTGTAGAACATTATTTATTGAGACTGCAATTTCGGCATTTGGTCATTTTAAAATATTGTAGGATTTAGTAACCCACTCTGTAATATAAAACTGTGGTACGCTGTGTAAGAGCAATTCAATGGGGTCTTGTGAATTCATCTGCTGTTCCGTATACCATACACGTTACAAAGCTGATGAAATAATGATGTCAACACTGAAGTTTAAATTTCATGTAGTAGTGGTGGTAACTGGATCACAAAAGCGCATGTGATCACGTGGTTGAATATTTGTGCAACTTTTCACACAGCAGAATGCACATACTCAAGGTTTTCTCCTGACCCTTGACACCCGTTTGAACATATTGCGTTTTGCAGCACTAGCTATGCCGTAGTTTATGTTGTGTTATTTTTTTCTAAGTTTTGTTGGCTGTACATTTTGTTACATCATTTCCATAATAGTTCGGTGTTACTGCAGCCTTCATTTCTATTTTCCCGCCTTCATTACTGAAGATGTTCTGTTACAAAGAAATCACACCGAAATTGCTCCAAAATTTTTCTTGTTTTCTTTAGTTCAGTTTTTAGTTAGTCAAAATCGAAAGCACATCGGTGAATTTATGCCGTTACTCACATGTGCGATCAACAGTGTTGGTGCTATAATCTTCATCCATGATGGGATATAAAATACACATAAAGATAGCAAAAGGTTTCCAAGCTATTGGTCTATAGACTTACGGGTAAATCTTATGAGTGATGTCGATGTTGATGATATGTCAGACGTAAAATAACGATATTGTCATTACATCGGAGTTTTGATACATCAAAAAGGGTGACTCTTATTTGAAAAAAAATCGTTACGTTTGAAAGAAGATATGAGTTATTTAAATTTGTTCGGTGAAAGAAGTCTATCATTGTTCATTTACTCATACGTGTGGTCAAAGAATTTACTTAAGTTTTATAAATAACATTTTCATAGATTTTAATGTAAATCAGAGCTGGTCAGTTATTTAAACCTAAGAGGGATTGCAGAAACAACGACTTTTCGGCTACATCGATTTTTTTCTACGCCAGATTAACATGTCTGCAAAAACCGCTCAAAATAACCGGTTTGTGAAGTAACCGATTTTCGTATTTTTATTTTGGTTTAATAAACGTAGAAATCAAAAAAGACTGAGAAATTTTGGCTCCATCAGTTTTAACATACATAGAATCAAATTATTAAATTAAAGAGACAAATAAAACAAAACTTAGTCCGTTCACCGTTCGCAGCTTTTCTAGAAAAGTGATAAGTGGTTGAATACTACAGAAAATCACGAGTATTCTCGTACTTACTCTAAGTTTTTGAAAGCTGAAGACTCAGGTCGAGGAACTATTTTTCACGCTAATTTGTCCGTTTCAAAGGCTGCACGCAAATAAAGTCATATTTATGTAGACACAGGTAACAGATCAGTTACTTTCTATTTTTACTGTAATCTATGAATGAACCGTTAAGTTTTAAGTTTCATCCTTATATTAAGTCACACGTCGGTTGTGGCTCCTCCAATTCTTAATCCTTTAAAGCAAGTGGGACATTGTACTTCGTTAATACAGCTCTTCGTAAAATGCTTCCAGGTTAGGCGTGGTGACGTTTTGTAATACAACTAACGCTTGACGACAACAGCGAGAAATTACCCTACCATGTAAACCAGATGGGGCAAGTCACGACGCGCTCTATGTACATACGTACCATCCGATAGGCCACACCACACGGTAACAGGTGCAGTATTGTCTCAGCGTGATGTATCAGTTCTTATCCCATGTGTTTGTTGCTCGTTTCTGTCGGCATTGTTGTTAAAATACTGCTGATCGTTTTACCCATTTTTATAATAATGCAATATTTCAAAGCAATAGAAATTTCTCGAATGGCAATTTGTTTAAAAACCAAAAACTTCGGCACTGCTGCCATGGGTAACTGATATTTCGGTTTCTTACTCGGTTATTAAGAAAACATGAAAAATCACCTGTTACAGCAGAGTTTAAACAGATACCGAAAAATACTGCTTCTTCAGAACTAAAATACAGGTTTCGGTTTCAACCAGTCGGATTTCCATCCCTAACACCTAACGTAAATCAGTACAGATATGTTAGACAATAGTTCTTCCAAATTGAAAATGGTGTTTGGAAGTCAGCAGCATTAAAATTCTATAAAATTATACTTAGTATTTCAGTTCAGTGTTGGCTAAAATGACTGCTATTCTGAAGTGGTGTCCATTTAAATTAAATACTAACAAAAAATCATCAAGTCAAGAAGCTCCGTCTTAAGAATTTAAGGTGTGCTAAAAACCGCTCACTTGTAAAACTGACCAAAATAATTTACTTCTGTTTCCACAAAAAGCCATTTTGCTCTGCTGTAAAAGAGAAGACTGCACCGTTGTTTGAGTGTATCATGATTGCAGTAACACTTGAAATTTGATTACTTCCAATTTTCCGAGGCAGTGCTGTCAAAAATGGAGACAGCCTACAAAGCTATCTCTTATTTTCAGTGACGATGTTGCCAACTTTTCAAAAACAGTTTCTCGGCAGGGACAAAAGGGTGTACAACACTGAAATACAGTACTGTCTTACTAACTTGTTGGCATCAGGTACATATACATGAGTTTTTCCGAAGTCTATCAAGGATAAACTCAGGGATTGGTAACTATAGGTTTTGACAAGTACAAGTATGTTTCCATTCGTTTCGTAACGCGGGATGTAGGAGCTCGAATTTTTGAAATTATGTTCAGTGCGAGTGATGTGTGAAGTGAGAAACATCTGAAGGGTCTGTTCCCTAAAGTTTTAATGTAACAGCAGATATGACGCTTAGCAACAATGCTAGGCACATCACTTTTAGGATGAATGAATTGTGAAGATGAACTTAAAGAAACTGTAATGATATCAGCAATAACTTTTAAAAAAGCTAAATATGCAATTTAATGAATAAATGGATACAAATTGTAAGGTATCGCTCAGTGCCTGGGCGTCAGAGACCGAAAAGTCGGATTTTTCCTAGGAGCAGAAATTTTGCGCCGCGTAGTATGTGATGCGCCCGACGGACTACGTCGTCCCTCGACAGGGACAAAACAGTGACGCAGTGACGGTACTTTCCAACAGAGCATAATGCGCAGTCAGGTGTGACAGGCCAGTTGGTTCTGAATGAATCTAATGTGTTGTATGCTGCGTTCTAGAAAGGCAATTGCGACAAGTTAAGTACAGTTCATCAGAAACGCAAAGAGTGCAATAGTGATATCAAGTACCGCAATTTCATTTTCCACATACACACATACCCGTCAAATTCGTGCCTAAAACATGATTATGAGCTCTAAACTAAGTACTCCAATGTTATTTCCATGCCTTAATTGCTACAAATAAAATGATAAACTAACAGTTGGTATTACAGGTTAAGCATAAAATACTGATATCGTAAAGCTAACATGACAAGGCTTATAAACGCAGACAATACGTGTTAGCTAGAATACTACGCTAAGAAGGCAAGCATGTAAACAAATAGGTAGTCTGATTTACTGGAAGAATGTAATTAATTAGACCCACTCTTGGTGTAATTTGCAATATACCGTCAAATTTCATATTTCCACAACTAAACTCTTCTCAAGCATCATATTAGGAGGTACAAAGATAATACATCAATACATCATGTTTTATGCCAGGGAAATGTAATCGATGACACCAATTGACAGTTACTGCTTTTACACTCCTGGAAATGGAAAAAAGAACACATTGAAACCTGTGTGTCAGACCCACCATACTTGCTCCGGACACTGCGAGAGGGCTGTACAAGCAATGATCACACGCACGGCACAGCGGACACACCAGGAACCGCGGTGTTGGCCGTCGAATGGCGCTAGCTGCGCAGCATTTGTGCACCGCCGCCGTCA
Organism: Schistocerca serialis cubense; assembly: GCF_023864345.2. Lineage (NCBI taxonomy): Eukaryota > Metazoa > Arthropoda > Insecta > Orthoptera > Acrididae > Schistocerca > Schistocerca serialis. Next base: position 525,048,928 of record NC_064641.1, read on the forward strand.
GTGTCAGCCAGTTTGCCGTGGCATACGGAGCTCCATCGCAGTCTTTAACACTGGTAGCATGCCGCGACAGCGTGGACGTGAACCGTATGTGCAGTTGACGGACTTTGAGCGAGGGCGTATAGTGGGCATGCGGGAGGCCGGGTGGACGTACCGCCGAATTGCTCAACACATGGGGCGTGAGGTCTCCACAGTACATCGATGTTGTCGCCAGTGGTCGGCGGAAGGTGCACGTGCCCGTCGACCTGGGACCGGACCGCAGCGACGCACGGATGCACGCCAAGACCGTAGGATCCTACGCAGTGCCGTAGGGGACCGCACCGCCACTTCCCAGCAAATTAGGGACACTGTTGCTCCTGGGGTATCGGCGAGGACCATTCGCAACCGTCTCCATGAAGCTGGGCTACGGTCCGGCACACCGTTAGGCCGTCTTCCGCTCACGCCCCAACATCGTGCAGCCCGCCTCCAGTGGTGTCGCGACAGACGTGAATGGAGTGACGAATGGAGACGTGTCGTCTTCAGCGATGAGAGTCGCTTCTGCCTTGGTGCCAATGATGGTCGTATGCGTGTTTGGTGCCGTGCAGGTGAGCGCCACAATCAGGACTGCATACGACCGAGGCACACAGGGCCAACACCCGGCATCATGGTGTGGGGAGCGATCTCCTACACTGGCCATACACCACTGGTGATCGTCGAGGGGACACTGAATAGTGCACGGTACATCCAAACCGTCATCGAACCCATCGTTCTACCATTCCTAGACCGGCAAGGGAACTTGCTGTTCCAACAGGACAATATACGTCCGCATGTATCCCGTGCCACCCAACGTGCTCTAGAAGGTGTAAGTCAACTACCCTGGCCAGCAAGATCTCCGGATCTGTCCCCCATTGAGCATGTTTGGGACTGGATGAAGCGTCGTCTCACGCGGTCTGCACGTTCAGCACGAACGCTGGGCCAACTGAGGCGCCAGGTGGAAATGGCATGGCAAACCGTTCCACAGGACTACATCCAGCATCTCTACGATCGTCTCCATGGGAGAATAGCAGCCTGCATTGCTGCGAAAGGTGGATATACACTGTACTAGTGCCGACATTGTGCATGCTCTGTTGCCTGTGTCTATGTGCCTGTGGTTCTGTCAGTGTGATCATGTGATGTATCTGACCCCAGGAATGTGTCAATAAAGTTTCCCCTTCCTGGGACAATGAATTCACGGTGTTCTTATTTCAATTTCCAGGAGTGTATTACGACTGGCCCAAGCTTACTAGAGGCTATGTACAACAACATCGGAGAAGATTGTAATAACCTATGGTGCTATGGCTCTCTTATAATCAACTATTAAATAACGCAAACATCTAATGTAAATATGCGATATGAAAAGACACACTCACACACAAAACATAATCAAAAGACAAGCAAACTGAGAGAACACCATATTAGGAAAGAAGGAAGGAAGAAGGTGTTTCGGCGATTTTCCTTATGTCTTCCAGTTACTTTGTGTACTGTATTGTAGCAGTTATTTCTAAGTGTGGTCGAAGTTTCAGCGAGCTATGTTACTTGATAGTGAAACCACATACGAAAGTTCGTACTTTCGTGGCCGATCGTCATGGCAGTACAGCACCTTCTATTTTGGGGAGTATGACTCTGTAACCACCACCGCCGAACGTAGGCTTTTCGTGATTTCCCAAAACAGTTTAATAAGCTTTAACGCAAATACCTAAATGGTTCCTTTGAAAATTCATTGCTTATAATATTTCTCATCGTTGTCTTACCAAAGTTCGTGCTCTGCCTCAAATTACTTCATCAGCAGTGGGACTTTTACCTTCAGTCTTCCTTACTTCGTTTTGAGATGCAACCCCCACATTAGACGAACGAACAAAGTAATTTGTGTGATGAAAAACAACAGATCTTTCCTTTTAAGAGGAATAACCAGTTCTTCTGGATGGAACTGTTTACAATTCCATACGGCTTGATTACGAAAAGGCTCTTGGGATACTGATTATTTGTTATCCTTAGGCTCCTTAGTTTTCGAATTTGGATTCTTTGTCTTAAACGTCGTTAGTTGCTCAGAAATACCTTTCTTATTCAACGTCACAAGACCGCACGGACAACAGAAGAAAACGAGCAAAATTACTAGAAATGAAACGAAGCAAAACTTCTGCCAGTAGAATCGCAAGCCATTAGACCATGGACGTTGTTATTTAATTCTGAGTTATAAAATAGTGCAGCGTCAAATTTTGCAATGAATACTCGTAATATACTCATTACGAGTAAACAAAATCTCAAATACAAAAATACATTGGTTCAGTAGGGTTAAATGGGCAAGTTCAAGCGGAATTTTTTCCTGATTAACTGTTTTAATCTACACTCCTGGAAATTGAAATAAGAACACCGTGAATTCATTGTCCCAGGAAGGGGAAACTTTATTGACACATTCCTGGGGTCAGATACATCACATGATCACACTGACAGAACCACAGGCACATAGACACAGGCAACAGAGCATGCACAATGTCGGCACTAGTACAGTGTATATCCACCTTTCGCAGCAATGCAGGCTGCTATTCTCCCATGGAGACGATCGTAGAGATGCTGGATGTAGTCCTGTGGAACGGCTTGCCATGCCATTTCCACCTGGCGCCTCAGTTGGACCAGCGTTCGTGCTGGACGTGCAGACCGCGTGAGACGACGCTTCATCCAGTCCCAAACATGCTCAATGGGGGACAGATCCGGAGATCTTGCTGGCCAGGGTAGTTGACTTACACCTTCTAGAGCACGTTGGGTGGCACGGGATACATGCAGACGTGCATTGTCCTGTTGGAACAGCAAGTTCCCTTTCCGGTCTAGGAATGGTAGAACGATGGGTTCGATGACGGTTTGGATGTACCGTGCACTATTCAGTGTCCCCTCGATGATCCCCAGTGGTGTATGGCCAGTGTAGGAGATCGATCCCCACACCATGATGCCAGGTGTTGGCCCTGTGTGCCTTGGTCGTATGCAGTCCTGATTGTGGCGCTCACCTGCACGACGCCAAACACGCATACGACCATCATTGGCACCAAGGCAGAAGCGACTCTCATCGCTGAAGACGACACGTCTCCATTCGTCCCTCCATTCACGCCTGTCGCGACACCACTGGAGGCGGGCTGCACGATGTTGGGGCGTGAGCGGAAGAAAGCCTAACGGTGTGCGGGACCGTAGCCCAGCTTCATGGAGACGGTTGCGAATGGTCCTCGCCGACACCCCAGGAGCAACAGTGTCCCTAATTTGCTGGGAAGTGGCGGTGCGGTCCCCTACGGCACTGGGTAGGATCCTACGGTCTTGGCGTGCATCCGTGCGTCGCTGCGGTCCGGTCCCAGGTCGACGGGCACGTGCACCTTCCGCCGACCACTGGCGACAACATCGATGTACTGTGGAGACCTCACGCCCCACGTGTTGAGCAATTCGGCGGTACGTCCACCCGGCCTCCCGCATGCCCACTATACACCCTCGCTCAAAGTCCGTCAACTGCACATACGGTTCACGTCCACGCTGTCGCGGCATGCTACCAGTGTTAAAGACTGCGATGGAGCTCCGTATGCCACGGCAAACTGGCTGACACTGACGGCGGCGGTGCACAAATGCTGCGCAGCTAGCGCCATTCGACGGCCAACACCGCGGTTCCTGGTGTGTCCGCTGTGCCGTGCGTGTGATCATTGCTTGTACAGCCCTCTCGCAGTGTCCGGAGCAAGTATGGTGGGTCTGACACACCGGTGTCAATGTGTTCTTTTTTCCATTTCCAGGAGTGTATGATTAGTCAACTACAATTAACGTATTTTGAGAATCTCTTATCTAATATAAATGTCATATGATGTTCAGTTTTAATTTATAATAGTGAAAGCATACTTTTCCGCTCTGGCGACGCTCGTTTTTGCTCCTGGTTTTGTGGTTGGGATGTTCCAAGCAGTGAAAGTTCCATTTTCTCTTTACTTACGCAGCTCGAAGTACACTTGACTATTATGTATTGAAACGCACAATCTGATCGATGTTAACAATCTTGCAGATGAAATAATAATGTAAATTTTTAAATATGAAACCACATGTCCTCAGTAATGTAGTCACCAATTATTGTAAAGAAGACATAACAAGACTAAGGAAAACGGGCATGTAGGTAGCCGACATTTAGGATGTATTCCCATTTCTTCATTACCTGCAGAGGCACAGAGCTACATGCACTCGGGGGTCACGTGCCTCAATAGTTAATCCATAGTAATATCTAAAAATCAGTATTTGGAAATAGTTAAACGACATGTTACTTAACCAAGATGTGCTGTATAATAACAGTTTTAACTGAGAAAGTGAGAGTGAAGTCTTCTAACAGTCAACATCAATGGGACGTCGATCATTAACCTGCCTTCCATTTTACAGGTAAAAGGCCTGCCAGTATTTTTAACAAGTTTTTTTTGGAAAAATGATCGCTTCTCCAATTGGAAACGAAAAATAACGCCTCAATGGTGGCAACCAATAAATTTTCCGTTACCCCAACCTGTCACTGTGTACAGTAAAGGTACATTCACAATGAACTTGAGAAATTTAATGTTATAAGTAAACAACGTATCTCATATGTTATATTAACATACAGGATATTTTAAATCCTGACTGCAATGTACGGAACAAATGACATGAGACCCATTACACATGCTCTTCTCCTATCTTCCCAGCAAATAACCGAGAGTCGTTACCTTTTCATGAGATTTTTATGGCTCTGTGCACGATCTGTGCATCCATCTCAACGGCTCTTTGCTAGATTCGGCACGAAATCTCCTTATATCCCGACGGGGAAGCGCTTGACCTAGCCCGTGAAATATCTTTCGGTTTCTCCAAAAGTCTGCTGCGAGAACTTTAACCCTCTGTGTATTCCTTTACTTCATCTCTTCGCGTTCAGTTTGTCGTACAATCCACATACTGCAGGAGCTTGAACCCTTTGTGTATTCCTTTATTTCATCTCTCGGGTTCAGTTGGTCGTACAATCCACATACAGTGGAAAATACATATAATAATCTATACTATGTCTTCAGTTGATACTTCACGTGGCTCGGTGATACTACTAGCGGATTCGATACTAGCTTTTTACACTTTTTTAATTTGAGCAGAATATCATATAGAGTCACTACAATTTTTATGAATACAAGCAAATGATATTACGCACATACCTAAAGAGTAACGGTTCTACACCAGAAAATATTTCAGACATCAACTCCCAGCTTCATTGCTGAGATCTCTTTTGCCTCTCGTGTTTCGTCTCTGTTGTACGATATTAAGTTCTGTTATAGATGGGAACTGCTAACAAATAGTTCCCCGTATTCTAAAAATTCGGAAGGGCTACAACGTTAAAATCTGTATTCGAGAGGAGACGGGTTTCAGTATCATTCTAACCATCCGGAATAAGGTTTTCCACCGTTTCCTTCAACAGTTGGTGCTAATGTGAGAATGCTTGCTTTAGTAAGGCTAATTCCTTTTCCTACCCTTTCTGAAAGTGAGTTACTGTTGTGCACGGAGTTAATGCAGCGTTGGCGAAATTTTGAATCCTAACATGTAATAAAAATCCGTAACGTCATAATTTGTGTTTTCTCATTCTGCTGCTGGCAGCGATAGTTTCAGAAACTAAATACTGAAACTAACAATTTGCTTTAGTCACATTCTTGCTATCATTAGCTTCCTACACATGTTCGTATGTAGAAAATTGCTGCATTCTTTCCATACTTTGAGCTGGAAAGAAATATGACCAGAATTTGGGTTTTTAGCAGCGTTAATATCACTGTCATTACATGCAGGCTTACAACAGTCGTATGAAACAATATGAGGTAGTAAAATGGTTAAAACTGTGGCCTTGCATTCGAGTTCAATTATGTGTGCCGCCATCCTCATTTAAGTTTTCTATAGTGATCCCGCAGTACTTCAGCAAATCGTGGAAGGTTTCTTCACTCTTGCCACGTCCAGTATTTCATTTCGTCGTTTTACATCTGAATCAGTGATTCGTCACCACTGATCCCGACGACGATATTACTTTTAAATAATTTACGACAGCTTCGCATGGCAGCTCGCCTGCTCGAGAGCATTGTTAGGCATGTGTTCTGTCTTCCACGTGATGATTCTTTGAGAAGAAGGTAGATTACGTTTCACTTTCTCGTCAGTGTCGTAGGTATTGCTGGCGCTGAAGACCTCGCCGTTTAGCGCCCTAAAAAGCATGAGATTAACGTTACTTTTCTCGGAGCAAATATTCCCCCTTGCACTGGCCAATGATGTATGTTCTGGTGGGCGTCTTGATGTCTACAGGATTTAGGATGTTATGTTGTTCGATACATGGAGAACTTAAGAATCAAGTCAAGGACAGTCTTATACTTCTGGTCCGATTACTGACTGGTTTCGACCTCTATCAAGCTCTTCTCAGGCTCATAAACTCGATTGGGAACATGAATGCAAATGTCGAGAATACGGTTCCCCAGAACACATCATTTTCCTCTGTCAGGTCATGGACCACCCAAGAAAGCAGGACTTGAGAAAGGAATATGTTGGACAATCTCCACGAGACTGCAGAAAATGAACGGAACTGAATACTGTTGCGGCCACGACATATCTAGAACACTATACACAGGGTACTGACAAAGTCAACGATATAGACAGACACGATAACGCCCAATGGCTCACGGAAAATGCAGGGAAAATACTTTAACTGAGAATACAGCTGACGTAATAAACGAAAACGAACAATTTATGCAACAAATAATGAAAGAATGAGTAAATCTGACAATGCGAATACACGCAGAATTACCATACAACGAAAACCAGTGTAAGTAATACACACACGTGAATCCTTGAACACAGAGTCAACACAAAATAAAACTGGAAATAAAACTCGTGTCCAGGTGTTGTACACGGAAAGGACACGCAAAAATGTGTTCTCTGAAATAATTATGATAGAATCGTGCTAGATTGTTGATATCTAAAGGACATGTAAAACGCGTATTGACTTGGGAGTAGGCAGCAGTGACTAGGGACTCCAGTATGTCTGCACAGTATGATACTTTAGACTAATCTAGTCCATAGACAGTACATGTCGTCCAGGGAGACGGGACTTGGTGTTTCTCGGAGGCATCTGTAGCTTTACAGCGTTGGTGACATGACATAACACTTTCTGACTTTAGCACCGTCTTCATTTATCATCTTGAAATCAGTCACCATTTTTAATGTAGCACTTTTCCTACGTCTCACGGATTATAAATTTTAGAGTTTTCACTAAAATCCGTAAACGCAAAATGCCTAGTTATACGTGTAAAATGAAATTGTGAAGTTAGTTGTGCTTTATACAAAATACTTCTCTATTCTTTATGTTAAATTATCTTACTTTAAGTTGTTGGTGTATAGCGGAGAGTGGTAGAATGCTCGCTCGATTGTGCAGATAACGGTTGGTGTGGATGAAATTGCGAAAAAATGCAGTTAAACTCGTCTCCGACTGCCGGCTCTTGATATCACCACACTGTTAGCTGCCAGTACGAACGATGCCACAAACTTTTTATCCCGAAATGAAAAAAAAAAAAATAATCTTACAATACGAAATGCGGGCGCTGCAATACAGGATTACCACCACATCAGCATAAGCCATTTATTGTATCTTCGATTCAAATCCAGAAATCACGATGTAAGTTTTGAATAATAGAGATGGCAATCTCTTAGTCCAATTTTACACCACACATAACTTCTATTACAACCGATACACTCTCAGCATTTCATTTCCTTACAAGAGAATCGATGGTAACAAACGACTGGCAGCAGTGAGCACAAAACGCACTTGGCGCTACATATCATTACTAAAAGATAATAAGAGCTGTGATGAATAGAAAACACGTATCTTGTAATACAGAATGATATGCTATATTCAGAACATATCTGTAAAATATCGTAATTGTCCTAAAGTTACGTGACATGTCAAAGGATTTATGGCAACAATAGTAATATTAATAATAATGATAATAATAATAGCTCATCATCTCGCACTGCCGTCCTGTTTAAGGTCCGACTGGAAGGGGTTTGCCAATGCCATTATTCGACTTGTTACGAAGTGCCACATGTGTGTATCATTTAGATAACTTTAGGCTTTGTATTGCATGGGGACGGAATAAAAGCAAGGGAGAGGTTGGAACCAAGTGTTGACATGCTTATTGGATTGCAGCAACGTGACTGCCGAGCTGAACGTCTCCATAAGACAGAGTAACGTTGCAATATGAACCTTACAACGTACGATGGTGAGTAGATATTTGCGATTCGACTCAGGGTGTTAAGTCTATGGCTAGTGGGCCGGTACTATAAATGGATATTCTGCTTCGTCTTTAGATGGCAAGTAAAGTTTCTTCCGCTGCCAGGATTGGAATTGGCTACGTGCGAGCCAAGTGCTACCACAGTAGCGTGTGTAAGCGATACAACCTACAAATGTGGATACTTTTTGAGTGCCTTACAGCCGTTGTTGTTGTTGTGGTCTTCAGTCAGAGACTGGTTTGATGGAGCTCTCCATGCTACTCTATCCTGTGCAGGCTTCTTGACCTTCCATTACCTACTGCAACCTAAATCCTTCTGAATCTGTTTAGTGTATTCATCTCTTGGTCTCCCTCTACGATTTTTACCCTCCACGCTGACCTCTAATACCAAATTAATGATCCTTTGATGCCTGAGAATATGCCCCACCAACCGATCCCTTCTTCTAGTCAAGTTGTGCCACAAATTTCTCTCCTCTCCAATGCTATTCAATACTTCCTCATTAGTTATGTGATCTACCCAACTAATCTTCAGCATTCTTCTGTAGCACCACATTTCGAAAGCTTCTATTCTCTTCTTGTCTAAACTATTTATCGTCCACGTTTCACTTTCATACACGGCTACACTCCATGCAAATACTTTCAGAAACGACATCCTGACACTTAAATCTATACTCGATGTTAACAAATTTCTCTTCTTCACAATCCCTTTCCTTGCCATTGCCAGTCTACATTTTATATCCTCTCTACTTCGACCATCATCAGTTATTTTGCTCCCCAAATAGCAAAACTCGTTTACTACTTTAAGCGTCTCATTTTTTAATCTAATTCCCGCAGCGTCACACAATTTAATTCGACTACATTCCATTATCCTCGTTTGCTTTTGTTGATGTTCATCTTATGTACTCCTTTCAAGACAATGTCTATTCCGTTCAACTTCTCTTCCAGGTCCTTTGCTGACAGAATTACAATGTCTTTGGCGAACCTCAAAGTTTTTATTTCTTCTCCATGGGTTTTAATTCCTACTCCGAATTTTTCTTTTGTTTCCTTTACTGCTTGCTCAATATACAGATTGAAAATCATTGCGGAGAGGCTACAACCTTGTCTCACTCCCTTCCCAACCACTGCTTTCATGTCCCTCGACTCTTATAACTGCCATCCGGTTTCTGTACAAATTGTAAATAGCCTTTAGCTCCCTGTATTTTACCCCTGCCACCTTCAGAATTTGAAAGAGAGTATTCCATGGATAGAAATAACTTAAATTTTCCAGATTGAAACTAAAAGTTCAATAAGTAATGCAACGGATTTTTCCTCAGCCAGTTTCGCTTGAAAAATGCGGAATTCGTTGTGGGACATTGTGGAATAGACCAGCTTCAGCCCCTATAGTTTCATGGGGTTCCGATAGATGGCGGCGCTATACATAGCCGTCAAAACGGCGTCTGTAACGGAGATGTGTACTAAGCACAGAGTCACTGAGTTAAATCCAGAGCATCGCAGATATTCATAGGTGCTTAAGGCACGTGTACAGAGACCTTGGAATGAACAAATACTGTGAGTTACTGGACGAGGCGTCTGTCATCATCGCGGAAAGTTCGCGCAAATCTCTAGCGTACCTGCCATACGCAGCTGTGACTCCTGCAATGTTCTCCTCCGAAGAGAAAGTTCAAAGCTACATCCTCAGCCAGGAAAGTAATAGCGAAGGTCTCGCTCTCGACTCTGAAATGGTTATCCTGTTTGATGCCCTTCCTCATGGTGTAACCTTCGACTCGGAAGTGTGTTGTGCTATCCTCAAGAAACTGAAGAAACGACATACATCAGCGTGTTCGTCACCATAAAAATGCAAAGGTACTTCTAAGAACCTTCAACATCGCAGTGCGTCAGCAATCGTTGGTTAATATATTAAAAAACTAGAAACCGCCTCGATTGGGAAAAAAGCACCTAGTGTTAACCTAAGTTTCGGCGTAGATAAGTACACCTTCTTCAGAACAATAAAACCCACAAGTGCCTAAGAAGACCTTTGTCAGTGATTAGAAGAACACCATAGCTATACATTTATAAACGAAAAAAAGGAAAACACAAACAGTACACATGTACAAAGTCAAAACCACTGCTTAAATTAATGGTGTATGCTCCAGGTACTTGTGGGTTTTATTGTTCTGAAGAAGGTGTAGTTATCTACGCCGAAACCTAGGTTAACACTAGGTGCTTTTTTCGCAATCGAGGCGGGTTTCTAGTTTTTTAATATAAACGAACTTCTCCTTCCTTTTGACAACAGAAGGCCTTAGACAAGTCTCCCCGCCCGACTGGAGCTCACAGAAGTTGGACTTTTCTTCCTCATTCACCCTACACCCCGGATCTACCTACCGAATTCCATCTGTTTGGCACAATGCAAGGATGCTCTCCGAGGGAAGCAGTACGTGGATGATGCGAAGGTTACTGATGCAGCAAGGCTTTGGCTCCTCGTCAACCAGTAGATTGGTACTGTGCGGGCATACAGGCTCTCCCAGTAAGCTGGCCAAAGACCGTCACATTGATGGGAGATTATTTTGAAGAAAAAGGGTTTTGTAGGCAAAACAGTGGAGAATAATACGGTGTATTGAATTCTGATTGAAACCAAACTGCTTTCAGGAAAAAAAAACCGGTTACAGTACTTATTGAACGCCCCTAGCACTTTCAGCAGTGTCCTTTGCTGGTGTGGATAGTTTATGTGAAGAAAGCAGCTGGAGAGGGCAGACTGGGCCGGGCGAATGCCGGAGGAGCCGCGCGGAGTGGACGGTGAGCTGCGTTGGGTGGGGGGGGGGGGGGGGGCAGCGGGTGGTCAGCGCAGCGCGGCGCGGCGCGTGCCGGCGCGGCGGTCCGGCGATGCCAAGGCGGCCGCCGCGCCAGAATAAGCCGCGATCGCGTGTCGGCCACGAGAATAGCACCAGCGGCCATCTCTGGACCTGGGCCCTGCCGGAAACACGTCACCGGACGGCGTCACCGCTGCCCACGTCACGTGCGCCAGCCGTGGGCCGCCCAACGTTGCGCACTCCACCGCGTGGGCACCTGCCGCGCTGGTCGCCTCCGAGGACCGTCGGTTACACCGCTCTCACAAGCGTCGTGGAAGCGAACGTGGATGTGGAGCTGGACGAGATTTGTGATGTCGCAACGTTGCGATGCGTTCACAAGCATGAAAGACACCGTCTGACACGTCAGATTTTTGCAGCGTGCGTATGAACGCGGCCAATGAGTTGCAAGATCGCTTTCTGCGTCACAAGCCGAACTTACGAGAGCCCGCACTAGACTACGTCGGCTGCAGTTCGAGACCGCATTTGGTGATTTTTATATTATATCTTACCCATTACGGGTATAAGCTTTTTCGAAGCACTGGCACATTGAACGTCTTTTGAAAATGCGTCTCTTTTGGTACGATTTATTATAATAAAAGGACGGGAAATGACGTAGGTCTGATTAGGCGCTTTTCGTATTTGGTGCTTTTCGTGTTCTAACTTGCGTCCTACGAAAATATACCGTTTCAGATTCCCCGTGCGATTTGCTATAATCAAATGTCATGTAATGACATTCGGCGCTTTCAGTCTTCAGAACGTAGTAAAATCAAAGACCGTACTGAAATAATGTGTCGAGTGTAGTGTAATGAATAAGGATTCAAACTGTGAGCTGAAGGGTTGCTGGTTAGCAAACTGCTTCCTGCAAATGCTGCGTTCTTTATTTTCGTGTTTTCTAAAAGATTCGAGGGCTTTCATGTTATTTCAATACAAGTATGTTTTGGAATATTCAGTATTATAAATACAAATATTCAGTATTATAAATAGGAGGAATAACCGTGCTTGTTTGATTGTGTGAACTTGTCAGGGAACATGATCGAATGATTTTCAGAATTTCTGGTTACGTCTCTGGCTAAATCCCTCCCTCTTCAGTGCAGTGGGAACCACAGACAGAACAACACGGCTAGCATATATAAAAGGGAGTGAATGTGAGTTTTAATAGACGCAGTGAACGAAGAGCGGTGTTTGCATAATATTAAATGTAACAATTACCACAATGCACCCTGCCCAGTATCGGCGACTTTCCCACGTATTAAAAAAAATCATTAGGTAACAAATTTTTTAATATGCGGAACATGTTTAAATTTGAAATATAGAATCGGCAACTGTCGCTGGTGAGATCTGCGATTTCAACTCACGTTGAGAGCACGTTCTATGTGCTCGTTGCTGAGCTTGCACCAACCGCGTTGGAAACCACGTCGGGCCTATTTCTCGTTGAGAAACATGTCTCATGTCGATGACGGCTCTAGTTTCTGTCATTATTTCCGCCAAAGTCGCGGGTCTGATCTCGATTTCTTCGCCGCGTGGGATTAGACGAGCGGTCTAAGGCGCTGCAGTCATGGACTGTGCGGCTGGTCCCGGCGGAGGTTCGAGTCCTCCCTCGGGCATCGGTGTGTGTGTGTTTGTCCTTAGGATAATTTAGGTTAAGTAGTGTGTAAGCTCAGGGACTGATGACCTTAGCAGTTAAGTCCCATAAGATTTCACACACATTTGAACACATTTTTTTCGATTTCTTCTGCGGTGGAGAAATGGCGAACGGTCACCTCTCACACCACCGTTACGAGGCCAAATGAGTTGCCGTTACCTTATAAACGTAAAGAAATCGAAATCCAAACTTCCTTAGCTCCCCAATTTGAAACGCTAGCACCGTGGTGGGAGACACAAGAGCATTTTATTCACTTCCTGTATTAGGCGTCTACCGGTTGGCATTATGTATTTCAGGCTTGTTCTGGGACCGACATTATCCACTAACCGATGACTACTGGGAATACTATTGCACAGCGTGAACAAGAACTTCACCATCAAAATATGAAACTAGTTCCGTGATCTTTCTTGTCTAGTATGATATAAGGGACCAACCGTCTCCAGTGACTCACTACCGAGTAATAACGTGTTTCAAAAATGTTCAAATGTGTGTGAAATCTTATGGGACTTAACTGATAAGGTCGTCAGTCCCTAAGCTCACACACTACGTAACATAAATTATCATAAGGACAAACACACACATCCATGCCTGAGGGAGGACTCGAACCTCCGCCGGGATCAGCCGCACAGCCCATGACTGCAGCACCTCAGACCGCTCGGCTAATCCCGCCCGGCAAAACGGCAAAACGTATTTATGATTATTCAGTTTGTTACGCGCAGTTACCTTTGTATCTATGGTAAAAATAGCTTCACAACAAGGAAAAATTTGTACTACGCAATAACCAAAACGTACAACACGAAACGCAGAGGATGCCACAACTCACGGGCGGTACAAAAGTGTGGTTGCCGTCACTGCGCAACAGACCAGTAAGACCTCCTAGGTGCACTTCCACTGCGTATACATGTTGCTCTTCGGCAAGCTATTCATCAGGCTACCCAATCACGATGTTATTGCACTTGGTTTCCGTTGATCACTGTCGAAAACACGTGGTGGCTTTACAGAAAATAAAAAATATTCATATTTGCGACAGTCGTATATAGTGTGGAAGTTCGAATAGCATCACGGTGAATTTGTCTGGTTGTTAAAACAACAGAGCACATTATGATGGCCTTGAAGCACAAAAGTAAACACGCGAGCCAACCGAAGCGCCCTCACTCCCAGGTGCTGTAACCTAACGCTACGGCTGTTCTTTCACTGCTAACATAAAACTAACACTGCCGGGAAAACAAACCTGTGCAGTACTGTATGCATGCTGGAATGCGAAGGGCACTGTGACCAGCATGCACAGTGAGTGAATGAAACAAGTTTGTTTCCAGACAAGACAAATAGCACATGCCACTGACATTGGCATTGTTGTGTAGAGTGGCCGAGCGGTTCTAGGTGCTTCAGCCTGGAACCGCTCGACCGCTACTGTCGCAGGTTCGAATCCTGCCTCGGGCATGGATGTGTCTGATGTCCTTAGGTTAGTTTGGTTTAAGTACTTCTAAGTTCTAGGGGACTGATGACCTCGGATGTTAAGTCCCAAAGTGCTCAGAACCATTTGAACCATTTTTGTTGTGTAGATATTTTCAGTGCAGTATAGAAGCGAAGATAAATGGGAATAAGAAATCAGAGGAAATGCTATCACTCTGTGACTAACCACCAGAGACCACGGGTCTCTGATATCAGGAAATACCCCTGAACAACCTCCAAATCTTGCTTTGGAGTTTTCGGTTTCACTCTGTTCAGTTTAATTCTAAATCTACATTTCTGTGTTACACCGTTATCTTCTGTTGGCGTCAGGACTAATGAGATAGTTTCCTGTTCATGATTCAGATCACAAACTGTTCTATACACTTAAGGCCGACCGGTGTGGCCGAGCGGTTCTAGGCCCTTCAGTCTGGAACCGCGCGACCGCTATGGTAGCAGGTTCGCATCCTGCCTCGGGCATGGATGTGTGTGATGTCCTTAGGTTAGTTACGTTTAAGTAGTTCTAAGATCTAGGGGACTGATGACCTTAGATGTTAAGTCCCATACTGCTCAGAGCCATTTGAACCATTTTTTTGAATACACTTAAGCATCGTTGTATCTGCTACACAAAATTCTTAGCCAATGATCTGGCTAAATGGCCGGCGCAGTTAACACGCCGATTCGACTTCTGGAGCAAACTAGTATTGTACGAGATACTGTCCTTAGTATCTACATCAGTATGAGAAGTATAATGACGAGACTAGCGAAAGAAAAAAATTGTCTACACCGAGGACAAAATTTCGAATTTTAACATTGACCTTCCCGCGACAATATGGTTTTTAAACAGCATCCCCTTGCAGGGTAAAATGGTCTCTCTGACTACAGGAGCTAGTCCTGTGTGCAAAACAATGATGTATTTGGAGGCCGTGTGGACGGGCTGGAGTCAGGACGGCGCTCTCCCAGCCGTTGTCGGCTTTCTTAACTTTGGAGCCGCTACTTCTCATTCAAGTAGCTCCTCAGTTGGCATTACGAGGCAGAGTGCATAACGTTCCTACCCTTCCACCATGGAAAAATCCCTAGCTGTACCGGGAATCAAAACTGGGTCATGCGCATGACAGTCAGCCGAGCTGACCACTCAGCTGCAGAAACGTTACTGAGATGTGACTTTTTTTCCATTTTATAAATTCTTCGTGGTTTCTGTTATTCAGCGTTTCGACTAGTTGATCCTGTAACATATTAAGAATCGAGTTCACCTACTGTTGAGCACTGTAGTTACGAGTCATAACTAATGAAGCCAATCTCTGCTTTGAGACACGAGTAATTTTACAAGAAAGGAAGAACCAGAAAGGCTAAGGGACATCACTTTGACCTTCATAACAGCACGGGCCGCATTATCCTGGAGCAATAAAATGCACTGAGGTGACAAAAGTAAAGAGTACCTCCTAATACTGTGTCGGAATTCCTTTTGCCCACCATAGTGCCGCAACGTGATATGGTATGGACTCAGTTAGTCTTTGGAAGTCCCTCCGAGAAATACTGAGCCTAGCTGCCTCTGCAGATGTCCATAACTGCGGAAGTGTTGCTGGATCAGAATTTTGTGCACAAACTGACCTTTCGATTAAGTCTGATAAATTTCCGATGTGATTCGTGCAGGGCGATCTGGATGGCCAAATCAGTATCTGGGTGGGCAAATAACTTGTTTGAATTGTCCAGAACGCTCTTCAGACCAGTCGCGAACAGCTGGGGCCAGGTGACAGCGCGCATTGTCACCCATAAAAATTCCATCGTTGTTTGTGAACGTGAAGTCCGCGATTGCCTGCAAATGGTCTGCAAGTAGTCGAACATAACCATTTCCATTCAATGATCGGTTCAATTGAACCAGAGGACCCAGTCCATTCCATGTGAGCTCATGCCATTACGGAGCCACCACAAGCTTACACAGTGTCTTGTTGACAACTTGGGTCCATGGCTTTTGCGCAACAGCCGAACCCTGCCATCAGCTCTTACCAGCTGAAATCGGGACTCGTCTGACCAGACAAAGGTGTTCCAGTCGACTAGCATCCAACCAATATGGTCACGAGCCCAGAAGAGGCGCTGCAGGCGATGTCATGCTGGTAGCAAAGGCACTGGCGTCGGTCGTCTGCTGCCATGGCCTAATCGTCGAACGTCCCACATTGATTCGTGCGGTCATCTCACGCAGCTTGTCTGTTGGCGCTGACAATTAAAATTAAACGCCGCTGCTCTCGGTCGTTAAGTGACCCTCATTGGCCACTGCGTTGTCGTCTGTGAGAGTTAATGCCTGAGATTTGGTGTTTTCGGCAATCTCTTGATACTGTGGATCTCGGAATATTGAATTTCCTAACGATTTCCGAAATGGAATGTACCAAACGTCTAGCTCTAACTACCATCCGCCGTTCAAAGTCTGTAAATTCCCTTCGTGAGGCCATATTCACGTCGGAAATCTTTGCACATGAATCATCTGAGCACAAGTGACAGCTCCGCCAATGCACTGCCCTTTTGTACCTTGTGTACACGATACTACCGCTATCTGTATACGTGCATATCGCTATGCTATGAGCAACTCTGTGTAACTTCAAACTCTGAATAGTGCTCAAACACAGTAAATAATTTTCCATACTTATTGAGTCGGTGTTTTCTCAATAGCTCTTTAACTGCTTGTTGTTAACTGTTCAGATTTAGAAGGAAATGTGTATCGGGAATAAGTGGTATATTAATGTGAGTGGCGATCAATTGGCGGCTCTCGGCCGCGACTAAGGGAAACGACGTAACCACAGCCGTTAATTTACTCAAGAGCCTTCGCGCAGCAGTTTGGGTCGCTCTGGGAGGCTGGTGTCATGCCGTCCACGCTGCTGTGACGCCAGCCGCTTGCAGAAGAGTCAGAGAAGACGTGTGGCTACCACTGCCGCCGCCCACGCTGGCCAGATACTCTGCTATCGCCAGGCATCCGGGATCTAATTCTGTCGTGTGCAGGATGTAGTGGCCGTCTCGCACAAGTTTCCTTCACTCGCCCCTGTCTCTCCGTACACATCCGTTTGCATTGCTCGCTGTTGACAGGGGATCTTCTAAATAGTGCACCCAGTGAATGGCATTTCTAAGTTTGCAATATCTGGATAGCCGTGAAAACCTAGAATTTATGTTTATTTTATTTACTTGTTCATATTTTTACCCTGGCCAAGCTAGGGCTTGCTCGTTTTTTCCTATACTAGATCGGTCTTCTTACTGTTTATGGTGTAGACAAACATATGAGTACTGCATTGCAGATATTGCGGAAATGTAAAGTGCAATTGATGTAAGATTTTCACTGAATGAATTAGTAGTCAGGGGCTCATACTGTGAGTCAATAAACAGAAAATAGTAATACTTAGAAAGTGCATTTTTCGTGTAAACATACACTCCTCTAAATGGAACAATGTCTATTGTTATTAAAAAGCTAACAGTAGGGGAAACTGGAATCTCAGCGGTGTTTGTTTCAGGATTCTAATACGAGTAGTTTATGAGATATTGTATTTTGATAATTTTCACACTGAAACCTGTGTGTGCTATTTCTAGGTGCGATGTTGTTATGTTTGCTTACATCGTGATGACTGGGTGTTGTGTGATGTCCTTAGGTTAGTTAGGTTTAAGTAGTTCTAAGTTCTAGGGGACTGATGACCATAGATGTTAAGTCCCATAGTGCTCAGAGCCATTTTTTTTTGTTTGCTTATAGTGTGCTTGTTTGCATTGTGACCTGCTAATCATTCAGGGTGTGACAGTCCAAGCAGCAGCTCATGATTGGACGATGTGATTTACCAGTGCGAAAAGGACAACATGCTCATTGTGTATGGAGAGTATGGGAAGAATGCAGTTCGTGCTTGTACGGTGTATACGGCAAGATTCCCAATAGACATCAACCATCTCGGCAATTATTTATCAACTTTTTCAACCAGTTTATGTACTGGGTAGTTGTAATTAAACATTCACTACTTGCGAGGGCCCTGATGAAAAGTAAGTGATGGTAGAACAATGAAAATTTCTGGAAACATTTGTAATGACATGCGGAAGAGAAATAACGAATGAACCATTGAAAGAAACAAATTTTAATTTCCACATGTGCGAATTAGATTTGTTAATTGCATGCCGGCCGGAGTGGCCGAGCGGTTCTAGGCGCTTCAGTATGGAACCGCGTGACCGCTACGGTCGCAGGTTCGAATCCTGCCTCAGGCATGGATGTGTGTGATGTCCCAAGGTTAGTTATTTAAATTGTTCTAAGTTCTAGGGGACTGTTGACCTCAGAAGTTAAGTCCCATAGTACCCAGAGCCATTTGAACTATTTTTTTTTTTGTTAATTGCATACCATGTTTACATTCCAGGATACCAACGTTGCTGCATCCAAGACAGCCTGGAACCGCACTACAAATATTATTTCACAACTGTTCACAGCACTTTTCGAATGGTGGACCATGGAATTTTCGGCTTTCATGACATAGCTGGTGCACTGCTTGAAGACCGCACACTGCGTCCAGCATTCTCACCCGTGGCAACAGTACCATCTTCGGCAATTTGTGGCGCAACTGGCAGTTGGCATGTTCCAGGAGCAACTCCCAAATCGCCTGTTAATTCTAACTTCCGAATCAGGTTCTTCAACCACGGTGGAAAGAGGACCTTTCCGTATTCCTTTAATGCGTCGATACTCGCGAAGAGCAGCAGCAATATTGCCGTGGTTTTGATATAACAGCTTTGCGAATGTAGTCCTGCTCACCTTGTCCATACCCATGTTGACTGTCTAAAGGTAATGCACTCTGATGCTTGTGTTTCTACCCTATGCCATTGCACCAGTAACGGCGCCTAACGACAAGTCATGAAAATAACACTTCTAACAACGCAAATCCTGCAGCGCACAATGTGAACATCATTCCCATGGAGGAACGATGTCACGTACGTGACACGAATTACACAAACAAGAACAAACACCTACATAAGTAGGAGCAAAGTCACAAACACGTGACAGTATACTTGGAAGGAAACAGACGCAGGCACAAACACAGAAACTGTTACGTCTGCCACAGACGGCCCCTGCCAAGCACACTACACTCAATACACCCCTGTGTACCATATAACATACACAAGCACTTGCAGGCGCAACCGAGAGGAAAACAATTCTTCCAAACAAACAGAACTTGCTAGACACTAATGCGAACCTTTTTCTGCAGAGGTCGCCTCACAGATACAGGGAAAGTTGGAGTACTCCGCCGGCTTTATAAGGCCAGCGCAGCAGCAGTACAGCCAGTTCGTCGCCGAGCTAGGACCAGCTCCGACGGACCTCACCGACGCTCTTGATGAATGGTCGTCTACAAGTTATTTTTTGTGTGTGTATAATGATTGTTCGAGAAGTGTAGTTCAGTTTAAATAAACGACATTATACTGAGTGTTCTACAATACTGTGTATTCTTCAGAAACAGTTTCAGATGTTGAAACAGATGCAAACAGTGAGATTAATATACACACCTAGATATAAGATAAGACTAAATTAAGGAACACAGAAATTGATCAACTGTCATTTAAATACATGTAGAAACGAATTGAGTAAGAAGCGTAATTTAAATGATATAACTGTTTATTAATCTTAGGGGAAATAATATGTGAAATGGAAATGATGTATATAAGAGTAATACAACGCATCTTTGTACACATACATTATCAAATGAGAATTAGAGATATATTTTACATCCTACCTCGAATGTGACAAGCTCGATGATCTGCCGAGGCCCCATATGCGAGGTAGCTACGTGAGGAGGATCTCTAACGCAAATCTATGTATTTTACTGCTGTATTTTACCCCTCCATCTTAAAAGCAAGATTCTTCTTATTTGAGAATTTTTTTCCAAATTCATAATATGTCATAAACTGATAATATGTCATAACCTCTTTCCATCTTCTTAAATTTAAATCTTATATTCATAGCTCTTTGGTTTTAAGATTTTCATTTCTTAACCTCTTCTAAGTCTATAAGTATTTAAAGCTGCAGTATTATTAATCCCTATAACAAATAAGAAATATCAAATAAGTTTCACATTCTGTACATGTACAATTTCATATTGTGAAAACACCGTCGGTCTTAGTAACTAGGTGGCAGGTCATTTGTAATTGGTAGCAGCAAATTCATAATAAATGAAACCCACATAGAAAATAAGTTTTCCGACTACACTGACTCATATAGCGAAAGCTTAAAACTAGCCTGTGCGTGAAAGGAAAGCAAGAGTAAGATGGGGAAGTATCTATTCCCAAAGTTATTCAGTCTGTACATCTACATCATGGTGGTATTACAAGGGGACATGGCGGTGCAGACCTACGCTGTACGTTGCTTTGCAGCCAGCGCCGTAATGTTAGATGTTTCAAAACATTTGGAGACTACTGCTTACGATTCCTCCTCGTTCTTAATAGCAGTCGTGTGCACGCAGCAGTCGTCTTAAGTACTAAGTGTGCTTTCGTGAATCACACGGTGTCAGGAAAGCATTTAAGTCGTTTTCATAGTCTGAAACACATACTTTATCCAGCAATAAGACACATTGTGCCTCATTGATGAAACTTTTTGTTTTTCGAATAACCAAGAAGTGATGAATGTGATGTGGAAGATAGCTTCCGTAATCCATCCTTTTCCTTAATACGGACCAACGAAACTGAAGCTGATTTGTTTTGCTATGACAGGTCGGTTTCCAGCCTTTCCTTCTCACAGCGTTTACTCAGAGAGCTTTTCGAGTTGGGTCGATCGGAAATCTAAAGTAATATGACGGAAATAGAACCAATGCAGTAAAAGTAAACAGCCCAACAGAAATTAATAAATATGAAAGCAAATCTCACTTGATCGATTCCACTAACGAATGAAATGTGATTACCGTAACTTCAGGCTATCATGAGAACAATTGGCACATTCGTAAATAACGCAAGCTGGCATGTTTGGTCAAGACAGTCAAATCACCATAAGCTAATGTTTGGGCAACTGGCATGGCTAAAGTCGGCTGCAAGTTTGTGATGTCATGAAAACTCCTGTTACTATTCCACCAAGACTTAAATCTATGTTTACTTCTACATCAACACTCTGCAATTCACATCCAACAGTTTGACAGAGAACAGAACAGCTTTCAAACTATTTCTTGACCATGGCACTGTCGAACTGCTCGTGAAACATACGAACATCTAAATGTTTCCGCGAGAGCTCCGATTTCTCTTATTTTAATTCGATAGCAGTTACTTCCTTTGTACGTGGGAGTCAAGAAAATGTTTTTGTATTCTGAGACGAAAGATGGTGATTGTACTTTTGTTAAAGATTTCGCCGCAAAGGAAAACGCCATTGTTTTAATGATTGCCACCCCAATCGCTTTTAAGATCCGTGATACTTTCTGCCCTATTTCGGGATAATACAAAACGAGCTGCCCTTCTTTGAACGTTTACGATATCCTCCGTAAGAATACCACACCGCGCAGCAATACTCTAGCAGGGAACGGACAAGCGTAGTGTAGGCAAGCTCTCTAGTGGATTTGTTGCATCTTCCAGGTGTTCTGCCGATAAAGCGCTGTCTGTCGTTCGCCTTTCCCACGACGTGTATGTGATGGTTCCAATTCAAGTTTCCATAATTTTAACCCGGACATATTTAGTTGAGTCGACGACCTTTAAACTTGTATTATTTAGCGTGTAACCGAAATTTAACGGGTTTCAATTCCATATCACGTGGAGGACATCACACTTGTTATTGTTCAGTGTAAATGGCAACATTTCACCCCATACAGAAATTTTGTCTAAATCACTTTGTAATTCGTATTAATTTCCTTACTTGGGTAATGCCAGATGTCACTTCTGTTTCAGTCGATGACTTCCCATCTGTCACTACGAACTGTGACCGGTCTAGCAGAAAACCGGGAATCAGGCACACTAATGAGACGATTCTCATTAGGCACGGAAGCCTCGTGACTAAACCGCTATCTATGAAAGACCGAATTTAAAAATTTACAGTGCTGTCATTATCTACTGATGAAGAGGTACAATCTTATGCCAGATGTTTGACACAATAAGACAAGTATTACTTTTAGAAACTGTGTGTTAGTCTTGAGGCTGCGTTGTTCATATGAATAAGGTGTCAGTTGTGTTCCATAAGAACTATATTTGCTGAATCTGCGCTATGTGTCAATATGTCGTTTTCCATGAAGTATTTCATAATGTTCGAAAACAGTGTATGTTCCTAAATCTTACTGGAATCAAAAAAGTTTATGTTCCAAAATCTTACTCGAAACTGTTGTCGTGACGTAGATCTATAATTCAGCGGATTACTTTTACTTCCTTTCGTGTGTACTGGTGTCACTTGTGCATCTTTACAGTCCTAAGGTACGGATCTTGCGTCGAGTAAGCCTTTCTATACGAATGCCAAATATGGAGCTATTTCGTTAGCATACTCAGAAAGTATCGTAACTGGCATACAGTATGGACCAGAAGACTTCCCTTTCTTAAGTGACTTAAGCTGCATCTATAGACAGGAGGTATCTGCTTATAAGGCACTCATGCTGATAGCTGTTGATGATATGAATTCTGGAATATTTACTACATCATCTTTGATGAAGCACACAACAAAAGAAACAAAGTACAGATTTGGAAAGCGCCTTAACCTTCATGGAGATGAAATAAAAATTTGGGGTTTGCTAATAACATTGATATAATGTCAGTGGCGGTAAGGAACTTGGAATATTAGTTGAATGGAATGTGTAGTTTCGTGAAAAGAGGTTATAAGATGAATTTCAACGAATGTAAGACACGAGAAAGGAATGTAGTTGAATTAAATTGTAAATAAAATTTTTTAAATTTTTTTATTTTTTGCTACCCTGTGCAGTCTACCCGATGAAGAGTGAACGGAGAAAAATTTTTACTTCAAGATGTGACCCGGTAATCTGTTCTTGGAACTGGGGAAATATGCAACTTTTCTGGTGCTAGGGCGCAAATTATTCTCTAATCGCTTGCTTACATAACGGATTTACATAAGGATTGTGGCAAGGGGTATCTTGTGAATGTTGCTGTAGGAATACTATATGAAAGGATGGTTGATTCGGGCTGTGCTAATGAAGAGTTTGGTAGAGGTCTCAACGTTGTGATCACCCTTTAACACTATAACTAATCAGAATAGTTCTTAGTAGGGAGGGCAATGTTAGTATACAGCGGGGTGTTGGTATTTGTCTAAAAACGGGAATGTAGAATGAAGTACAAGCACAGGAAGTAGTAGTAGCTTTATTCGTCTGTAGATCTCTTTTTACAAGGATATAGGACATGTCAAAGTATTTACTAGTTTAGATCGATTTAAAATAAGCTAATTCGTACACACGTGCATTTACAGACTTCTAGTTAGAGACAGTCATTAAATTTACTGCTGGTATACAATATTTCTTTTACAAATAACTTATTAAATAATGTAATGCCACGCTGTTCACTCACGCCCCGTCCTCACAACTTTACTTCCGCCAGTATCTCGTCTCCTACCTTCCAAACTTTACAGAAGCTCTCCTGCGAACCTTGCAGAACTAGCAATCCTGAAAGAAAGGATATTGCAGAGACATGGCTTAGCCACAGCCTGGAAGATGTTTCCAGAACGAGATTTTCACTCTGCAGCGGAGTGTGGGCTGATATGAAACTTCCTAGCAGATTAAAACTGTGTGCCGGACCGAGACTCGAATTCGGGACCTTTTCTGAAAGGTTCGCAGGTGAGCTTCTGTAAAGTCTGGAGGGTAGGAGACGAGTTACTGGCGGAAGTAAAGCTGTGAGGATGGGGCGTGAGTCGTGCTTGGGTAGCTCAGTTGGTAGAGCACTTGCCCACGAAAGGCAAAGGTCCCGAGTTCGAGTCTCGGTCCGGCAAACAGTTTTAATCTGCCAGGAAATTTCATATCAGCGCACACGCCGCTGCAGAGTGAAGATCTTATTCTGTTGTTGGGATAATGGAGCGTAGAGAGCGATGGAGTAGGCCGGTCGGCTCCCTGGGTGCAAATGATACAACATTAGTGGAGCATGAATTTATTACAAAAAAAATTGCAGTCGTGTATTCTTCACTGTATCGGCGCTCAGCCTACCAGCAGTGCAGCACACAGTTTCGGAACATGCTGACGCTGTCTCAGTCCGCAGCTCGTGGTCGTGCGGTAGCGTTCTCGCTTCCCGCGCCCGGGTTCCCGGGTTCGATTCTCTGCGGGGTCAGGGATTTTCTCTGCCTCGTGATGACTGGGTGTTGTGTGATGTCCTTAGGTTAGTTAGGTTTAAGTAGTTCTGAGTTCTAGGGGACTGATGACCATAGCTGTTAAGTCCCATAGTGCTCAGAGCCATTTGAACCATTTGAACGCTGGTTCAACAATCTGCGGAGGTTGTCGCCCTGCAGTGTACGGCTCGCGTAATATTGGTGATGGGTGCACTGCAGGACTCGATGGCGTTGGCGCCTAGCGTAGCCCGATACAACAGGCGTTGCTGCCCAGTATGGTGACTGCGTATTACCAGAGCACTCATGTACTCATCGAAGGAGTGTGCTCAGGTAATCTCTTAGCAACTCTGCACTCTTTGGAGATGAACAACAGTATAGCCCTTCCACCGAGGAAGGCTGGAGTGTCTATGACAGCTTTCAGCTACTAACTGAGGACAGCAGCGGTTAGCATACTACCAGAATACTGTGACACACGGACAGTGTGGCAAACACGATCACTTCAACCTAGCAAGCTGCAGGTATGAAGTCTCCAAGTCTTCCCATCAGCGCCTGCAAGATCGGCAGCTCAAAACGACAGGACAGGTAGCAGCATCGGAGACGAAAGTCATCTTGGGAAAAGGTAGCAGCGCAGCAAAGGCTCGTCGTTGTAGCTGGTGTTCTGTAATGTAAAGACGCCAAGGCTCGGGAGCCTGAGTGTTTGTTACTGCTTGTCTATGACAATGACGTTATGCCTGACTAACGATGACTGGATGTGGCCTACATTTCTGGCTGAAAATTGGTCTTCAGCACCTCTCTGTTTTGCAAGAAAGGATTTCAGGGCTTCACCTTGTTGCCTTTCCGCTATATCAGCAGGCTGATAGGTGTCCTTGTGAAACTTTAACTCTTTCTTACGAAATCAAGCTGTGCTGTTAGACTGATGTGATGTCTTCTCGTTGCTGAAGTCATGTTGCTGAGTTTATGATTCCGGCCTGCTCGTGCAGTTTTTTTTTCATATCTTCGTATCTTGAATTACCATTACTCGTGATTTCTTGTGTTTTGGCTGAGGCCAACGACCTTCAAAGACATTCTTTCATCTCTGATGTGGACTTAAGTGTGGTCGCCTGCTATTGTTTTCTAGGCGGTATTCAGTTTTGGCCACGTGAGTCACACTGGAGAGGGGACAAATTTATGCTGCATAGTGTCGTTGGAGACATAATCACATAGCAAAACGCCCAATTTCCTCCGGGGCACAGGCATTATGACATTTGAACATGGTCGTAGCTTCAATATTTAAATGAAATCTTTGAGTTTGACTAATCGCATCATGTTGTAAAATGGGCCAAAGTTTGAGTAACCATTACTACTAGCCCTCGTCAGGATGGTGGTTTGATTTAAGTCCATATTACGACAAAACCTAGCCACAATCCTCGAAGGATTTTACCGATAGAGGTTACAGCTGCAGAAGATTATTCAATCATCTGAATAATGTGTTGCGTTATTCGGCGTTTGGCATTATCATACATTAAGTGGCCGTCCTGATTTTAAGCTCTTCAGGATGCATGAACACCTTGCTAGAGAGACGTGACTGGCAATGTAATTGAATCGTATCGACAGGATTCTTATCAGTAAGTGGGTACGGAGAACAGTTCAGATTTACACTCCTGGAAATTGAAATAAGAACACCGTGAATTCATTGTCCCAGGAAGGGGAAACTTTATTGACACATTCCTGTTGTCAGATACATCACATGATCACACTGACAGAACCACAGGCACATAGACACAGGCAATAGAGCATGCACAATGTCGGCACTAGTACAGTGTATATCCACCTTTCGCAGCAATGCAGGCTGCTATTCTCCCATGGAGACGATCGTAGAGATGCTGGATGTAGTCCTGTGGAATGGCTTGCCATGCTATTTCCACCTGGCGCCTCAGTTGGACCAGCGTTCGTGCTGGACGTGCAGACCGCGTGAGACGACGCTTCATCCAGTCCCAAACATGCTCAATGGGGGACAGATCCGGAGATCTTGCTGACCAGGGTAGTTGACTTACACCTTCTAGAGCACGTTGGGTGGCACGGGATACATGCGGACGTGCATTGTCCTGTTGGAACAGCAAGTTCCCTTGCCGGTCTAGGAATGGTAGAACGATGGTTTCGATGACGGTTTGGACGTACTGTGCACTATTCAGTGTCCCCTCGACGATCACCAGTGGTGTACGGCCAGTGTAGGAGATCGCTCCCCACACCATGATGCCGGGTGTTGGCCCTGTGTGCCTCGGTCGTATGCAGTCCTGATTGTGGCGCTCACCTGCACGGCGCCAAACACGCATACGACCATCATTGGCACCAAGGCAGAAGCGACTCTCATCACTGAAGACGACACGTCTCCATTCGTCCCTCCATTCACGCCTGTCGCGACACCACTGGAGGCGGGCTGCACGATGTTGGGGCGTGAGCGGAAGACGGCCTAACGGTGTGCGGGACCGTAGCCCAGCTTCATGGAGACGGTTGCGAATGGTCCTCGCCGATACCCCAGGACCAACAGTGTCCCTAATTTGCTGGGAAGTGGCGGTGCGGTCCCCTACGGCACTGCGTAGGATCCTACGGTCTTGGCGTGCATCCGTGCGTCGCTGCGGTCCGGTCTCAGGTCGACGGGCACGTGCACCTTCCACCGACCACTGGCGCCAACATCTATGTACTGTGGAGACCTCACGCCCCACGTGTTGAGCAATTCGACGGTACGTCCACCTGGCCTCCCGCATGCCCACTATACGCCCTCGCTCAAAGTCCGTCAACTGCACATACGGTTCACGTCCACGCTGTCGCGGCATGCTACCAGTGTTAAAGACTGCGATGGAGCTCCGTATGCCACGGCAAACTGGCTGACACTGACGGCGGCGGTGCACAAATGCTGCGCAGTTAGCGCCATTCGACGGCCAACACCGCGGTTCCTGGTGTGTCCGCTGTGCCGTGCGTGTGATCATTGCTTGTACAGCCCTCTCGCAGTGTCCGGAGCAAGTATGGTGGGTCTGACGCACCGGTGTCAATGTGTTCTTTTTTCCATTTCCAGGAGTGTAGTTTGGCCGTCTGGGTTCAGTACGTAGGACCAAAACTGAAGTGAACCTAAACAATTGTTTTGATCACCGATTTGCGCGGGAAACCCACAATTGCAAAGCGCCCGTGCTTAGATTTACAGATTCTCTGTCATCTTGAAACCAACCGAAAGTTTATTGTCAGAACGTTTCATATATACGTTACAGTTGCTGTTATCAGAATAAGATAATAATCGAATATATTTGGCAAAGGCAGCTAAAAGGTGAACGTTATTTAACCGGAATCTAAATTTTCCACACACAATAATAATCTTTATACGTGTCCACAATTATGATGTGAACCATAGCAATCTGGCTATTTTGTATCGATTTTATTATTATAGTGTAACAACACTGTAGACCCGGTTCAGGAAAAGGATGCTGAATTTCAGTCGTTATTTTTGGAACCACATTCTTCGAACAGCAGTTATTGCCCATACATAAATAATATTTATCAGTCTATAGATTCATGAAATGATGTTTTAGACAATATCTTTTACTTCCGTTATACTTACCATATACACTCATCCATTTTCTATTTTTTTGAAAAGCATTTGGTTTAAGAAAAAGCTTAGGCTGCAAAGAATATGAGGTACATTTTGGAATTCCGCAATTCTACTGATTACGCTTTTTAATACCCCCGTTATTCGAAGTTGTTTGGTAAAAACTAATGGCGATATGCTCATATCATCTAAGGTTAAATGTGTGACTCATAGACTGCGGATATTTGTGGTGTGAGCATACTGCCAAGTGGCCAACATCAAACATAAATTGTCATTCCACACTGGTGTGACACTGTTGTTTACATTTTATGCTAAAGTAAGACTTAAAACTCATTGTTGAAAGAAGCACTCTGCTTTCACTTATGTTGCTGAATTGTTGCTGCTACAGATGCAATTTTAAATTCATTAAATGAGAAAAAGTTTTTTCTCATAGGTGTGTACCACAGAGGTCTAATTATGGTTATCATACTAGAAAGAGGCGCGTTGTATGTGTTGATTAATATCGAGATTCAGTGGAACGAAGGGGTAAAATCGTAGAATTAATTTGTGTGACTGAATGGTCAACTATTTACTAGAAAGATGACAGATAAATTCGGTAGTGTGCTGCCAGAAATCCATTGAACGTACATTTCGAACAATTTTCACTCGCAGATAAAATTTACGTATGCCAGTCTGAGTCATTACCATCGTATTACACACCAGTTCGAACCACTGTGCTTATTTTAAAGTATTCGCAATAGGAAACAATAGATCTAGTAATTATGATTTTGTGAATGAATACGTGAGATTAATATTTCAGTTTCCATAATAAATATTAAAATTAAAAAGGGAAAATTTCGTCACTAAAAATATTTCAAAGTATTAAAACTGCTGATTTGCCACACGTCGTAACTTCAAATTCGATATTTTTCGTGATACTTTTACTTTGTAGTGTTGGGAAACTAGTTGGCAATGCCAACGTACCATAATTCATAAAAAAGACAGACACAGCAGTACGATTAAGTGCAGTACCAAACCTAAAAACAGCGATGGCGGTCCCTTCTTTATCCATAACGAAAAAATAGCGATGTCTGAGCTCTGACACTTCTCGCAAACAAGTTAAATGCCTGCATTTATCTCTCGAAAGCTTTAAGCCAAAACTCGTTTCAGATATGGAATGCAATTATGAAGATGGCTGTAAAACGAATGTGCAAAATGCATATTAGTTTTGTGCGCCATACCATAGGAACGTAGATGCTGGAGTCGATGTATGCTGTTGAAATTCCGTTCTGCGCATGTGAGTGCTCATTGCATATATATTTCCACTCTATAGTATAACTGAAAGACTATTACTACGAAATATGTGTGAGGAACAAACGGAAAGCAACTTCATTGCGACTGTTTTACTCCTTGCCAATTTCTTAGTTCTGATAGATACTCTTTTTTCCAGTACATTAGAATACTGAAATCCCTAGTTTTAGTTCGATAATCATTACTAATTTAAATGCCTAGTTTGGTATCACTTTAAAGGGCTGTATTTCATTATACAATGTTGTTTCAAATATTATTGGATGTTATTTCTCAAAACTAGACGAAACGAAGGAACAATCTAAGAAGAACTCCTTGATACCATTAGCGCTTTTAAAGGTATTTTACCTACACTGCAGATCAGTAGCAGAACATGAGAGGGATAGGAAATCGTTATTAGCCAAGGCCACCCTTGCGATAGTTTGTCGGGAGGCGGGAAGGTGTCTAGATCTGGGGGTATGGTGTATTTTTAATAATTTGTAAGCTGAATGATGGTCTGTAGTTAGCCATAGAAGATTTTTAGAGCCGACCATGTTAAAAATCTGTGTAACACTGCCTTTTCTTGAAAGAAAAATTCCTGAACACTTTATACATATGTTTCCCTTTCCCTGAGAGCAGGGAGAGGGGTGGGGGGGGGGGGGGGCTTGACCGTAGATGTGCGAGTCCTTCTATTTAGCATGGTTAGTAGCCTTCATCAGTTCTGAGACGCAGAACGAAAGCGTTCAGTCGATTTTAATTTTTCTGCTTAACTGTGTTAATAAATAAAACAAAGCACTAATATTAATTTGGGCACATTTGTCGTCCTAAGACAGAAGATGAGAACAGATACCTGATTATTAGCGAAAACGTAAAAAATGTACGTCGTGTTAGTTCCAAACCAGTAAAGTCACTTTGATGTGTGCTTTGGGACGATGTGTTACTTTTTCAGACTGGGAACTGAACCACTTGTATGAGGTGCACGAATGGAGAGTGTTACACTCAACTAATAGAAAATTATATCTTTAGATATGTTGTCCATTCATCAATTAGAGTTCAATAATTAACGCATTGTATTTAAAATGCATGCGTACTAGGAAACAGACTTTGATGCCATCTGTAAGGAACTCAGGGAACCAGCGCGAGGCAGTCCTGCCATCTAGTGGGGAACTGCCGAACAGAGTCGCCCAGCTGCTTCAGATTCCTTGCTTTCTTTGTGCCAAGTTAACCAGCACTCTCCCTCTCCCTCCTCTCCATCACCCTTCCCCCTCCCCCTCGCACTCCCTCTCTGTCTCACACACACGCAAACACATACACATTAAAGATGGGCACAAATTCGAAGTGAAAGAAAGACAGTCGACTGAAACTTTTTCAACTCTGTCACGTGATGTATGACGTTAAATACAGGGCACGTTAGACATTGTCCGAGTAGAGGAGCTACGTATTCCGCCTATGCGTATTAATTTTTGCAATCATTTAGCGATACATTTAAAAAGTGATGAGTTCATGGACGTCTATAGGAATTTTGAGTGACCACGAATGCTTACTGTTAGAATAAAAATCATTCGCCACAAAAACTGAGTTATTTATCTTTCCAGGCTCAACTCAGCCGTTATTGCTATTGTCATTCAGTAGTTGCGTGTTGTTTCTGCTCCTGCGAGTGCTTAACTTGTTAGCTGTGTGGCTTACAGACTGATCTTGGAGCTAATTTCTTGGAATCTATAATCGTGTGGTGCGAAAAAAATTTAGCAGCATTTCCTCATGAATGATGTCAAATTGTGGCAGAGATGATCAACAATAATAATGTTTGTTTATGCCGTTTATCAGGGAAATAACTAGGCTGGTGCAAACTGGGCATTTCTCCGGATCCGACGAGGTTGACGGTTCCCTGTCGCCCGAGAGAAATAAACGAAAAGACACAACCACGGAAAAATTAAATAATAAAACTAGTAAAATCG
Source organism: Schistocerca serialis cubense (assembly GCF_023864345.2). NCBI lineage: Eukaryota > Metazoa > Arthropoda > Insecta > Orthoptera > Acrididae > Schistocerca > Schistocerca serialis. The sequence goes on from NC_064641.1 coordinate 525,080,146, forward strand.
ATCAGTGAAGAGAAGGCTTTCCCTATATTATAATAATCAGTGTTGGTTTCGAAAATAATTGTGACATAAAGAAATGCGAATCACTTAGTCAACGCTATCTAGAAGACTAATGCGTCTGTGGATTCGTACAGGAAAGCAAACGCAACACATGGAGTTAAACAACACAGAAATGTTATGAGTTATTGAATTTAAAATGGTTTAAATTTATCAATACATTCAACGCAGACGCTCTGTGTGTGCAGTCTTGAAAGTTAACATTGGTAATGAGTGGAGACTAATAAATATCAGCCGAAATCATACACATTCTTCCGGCTTTTATCGAAACGTATCCTTCCAGCTAATGATTCGATAGTCGTCTTACAGTGAACTGTTAGTTCTTACTGTCAAACCAGTGGATATATAATGGCGCAAGAACCCATGTGCAAAGGATACTTACTTATCACCGAAATGAAACAGACCATTAAACAACGATGAATCTTAAGTTAGACCTATTGAGGTTAGCATAGTTTGCTCGCCAAAGTTCTCAGCGAGAGGATCAACATATTAGCAGCTCTTCTTACATCGACATCTACCGATTCAGTACGAGGGAGGCGAGAAGCCAAGGAAATGTGAAAGCACTGTTCTGGATTTGAGAATACGAACTGTACTGAGACAAAGACTATGAAGCTGATACACCTTATTTAATGGCATGCAAGCATAAACAGTAGTTTCAAATTGCAGTCTATTCTGTTTATTTATAATGCTTAGAAACTCTGATAAAATGTAATTTTTCGGTAATTTCCAATAACTGTTCAGCTTCGTGACTGGGACGTAACAGACTTCTCGGCAGAAACTGTAGTAGTCGTAGACAGCGTTCGTGGACAAATGTGTTTCAGAAGCTGTCTCTTGTAGCGTGTAGTCTCTTATCCAACAACAAACTAAAATGATATCTTCTCAATGGATAACTTGGAACTGTCATGTGTTCTGCCTTACAGGTTTTCTCTTGTGACACAGGGCACTGTACAACTGCAAAGGAATACCAGCATCCGCACCTTTTTTGCGAAGTTTCATAGAGTTGAGTTCATGACATTCTGCACTGTTCCTGCTATCCTCATTTTGAAGCAATCCGAAGTCCTCACTTCAGTCCAAGAATTAGATTTCGCCATGCGAGACTATCGGCGCTCGAAACTGTAATGTTTCACACAGTGCTATTCACAACCCAAAGCGATAAACTGTGTACCCCTGGAAACGCACTAAACAGGCACCATAATTCGTGGCAGCAGAGTCGTGTGGTACACATCGAGTCCGACGTTCGATACACATCGTTAGAGGCAGTCGTTCTAGGGAATTACCATTTTTTCTTACGATACGTGCTTGTAAAATGTGTTTCAACACAGCAAGTGGATACACTCGACTTGTCAGACAACATCTTTATGAGCGAATCTTTAGAACGGAAACTTCATAAAAGAATGTATAGTATATAATATTCCGATTTACCTGTAATTAAAAGATTTGTAAAATTATGATTCTGCAATACGAACTGCTTGAGACAAACCGTGATAAACAGTCTCGAGGACTGGTTTTTAAAGTCAAGTAACTGAATATAACAGCAGTGTCTAAGATCTCCTTCATCATTAATTGTCTGTATCTGTGAGAACATAAGTTGTGCGTCCACAGAGAGATGCGATCGGTTTAGCGCCTCTGTTTTGCATGCGACGAACTGGCATAACTAAGGTTTGTTGATGGCTTACCTTATGCCTTTTGCGGTTGTTCGGCACTATTACTGCAATTCATGGGTTGCTGAAGATTTTTCTGAGTTGGGACGGAAACTTTCATGTTACGCTCCGTATCGTCTCAGACTGATGCTAAGTAACGGCGTGGGCGGCTGTAGAGACCCGTGCATTGTTGAGAATTGCATCACGTCGCGTTATAAGAGAATACGCGAAAAATAATTACCACATAATTAAAGGACCTACCCATTGATGTTAGTAGACAAATAAATATGCTGGGACAACTGAGGATAAGGTACTTCTGTAAAGAAAAAAAGGGAAAAAAATGAGGGAAAGTTAAACCAAGAAAGAAAATTGGGAAAATTATTAACATCGATCAGCCAAGAGAAGTCATTCGCTAAGTTAAAATAGTGAATTGGCTTGGGAATCATACTGACATAAATATATGCGAATCATTTACCTCCTTTGCTCCATAAAAGCTTGATCTGCATTAGAACCCGAACATCAGATAATTGAATACATAGAACGAAAGGTACTAGGTGTGAGGAAGTGTTTCGGCGAAGGCTATGATGAAGCATCCGCCATGAGTGGCACGCTAAAAAGAATCGAATCACAATTTAAATTTTGTCATTAAGGTCTCAGTAGTAAAAAGAGTTTCAGCAAGTAACAGTCCTGTATTTCAAAACAGTTGAGAACATCTACAAATTTTTTGGTCACAGCTTGCTACGGTGGTAGAATCTGAAAGCTTGTTCCCTGAGAACTTCTAACATAACGCTACAGGCACCAAACCCAATGCGCTGGGCCGGGAAATAAGACGTTCTTAAGACTCCGACAAACATAATTCGTAAGTGTAAGAAACGTAACGCAGTGTAACAATAGATCTTAAAAGATTATATTATCTTTTTCAGATTTAGAATAAATCTCTAGAGAAAATTAACACACCGCCTAATGCCTTGCAGCCTCAGAGCATGGGCGCTGCAGTTCCATATGACTTTTTAGCAATAGCTCTGGCAAGAAGATAGTTGCATGATTAGGATTTAACGTCCAGTAGAGGCCGAGGTCACTGGAGCACAGTCTGGGGTAGGGGAGGATCGGTAATGAGTTCGGCCGTATCCTTTTCAGAGGAACCATTGCGATATGTGCCTTACGCAGTTTGGAAGGAAATAACGGAAAACCTTAATGTGGATGGGCGGTCGGGGATTTGAATCGCCGTCGTCCTGAATACAAATCCATTGTCTCACCACTGCAACACACCATTCCTTTGCTCTCAGATATAGCGAGCATCAAAGCATTGTGCGACAAACTACTTGGCAAAACGTTCACACCTCTGAATGATGAGTCATTGATCGTAAATTGCCTGACAAACGGATTAAAGCGGTAGAGAAGCACTTTGACTAATTTCGAAAGTACGGGAGATTAGCCGAGCCCTTAACTGGACTTAAAGTCCATCTTCATCCAGTGATTGATTGTAAAAACTGAGCGGTATTTTTCCTTGATAAACATGATTAAAAGAACACTTTGTACAATGTGTCAGGCATGGTTATTCAGTTCGGCAGTACTGTGAAGAGGGGAAGGCTGGTGCTGATGGTTACATGCTTTATTGCTGATGAAAGAGGGTAACACGAATGATAAAAAAAATCATAACTGTAAGAACTCGAATCGAGACGCGGTACATATCTTTCTAGAACGTGCTTGGATATCTCAAAGTGCCATATTTCAGCGGAGAAACCACGAATGTTCTTCAGGCTTCTAGGTAAAGTCCCGTAGAGATGGTGTAGATGAAATTAGGACTGCATAATGTCGGAACAGGAGTCATTCTTCACATACTCATTGGCGAATGGAACAGCTCCAATAAGAAGAGTCCTCTGCCATGCAGAGTCAAGTTGGATATAGAGGTTTATGAATTAATGTAAAAAATGAAAGAACACGAAATACTGATTTTTGTAAAATAACTGACTATTTTCATCGGCCGGAGTGGCCGAGCGGTTCTAGGCATTACAGTCTGGAACCGCGCGACTGCTTCGGTCGCAGGTTCGAATCGTGCCTCGGGCATGGATGTGTGTGAGGTTAGTTAGGTTTAAGCAGTTCTAAGTACTAGGGGACTGATGACCTCAGAAGTTAAGTTCTATAGTGCTCAGAGCCATTTGAATTTGAACTGACCATTTTCGCACAAAAGAACGAGGAAAACTCATTAAGGTGATTTTTTTTTACGAGAATCAGGCCATGGGCCAAGGCATGTTTCGGTGTCCAACGTTTCGTCTTCTAATGCTGGACCCATCACCAGAGACCATAAAGATTCTGACAGCAGTTTCATACTTAATAAAGCTCCGAAAACCGAACTGTTTAACCTCGTCGGATTGTGGCAAAACTCAGATGGCTGCCTAAGATCGCAGAGTTCACGGATATGTGTTACAGAGCTTGTCGCGGGCAAGTGTTGGCGCTGTTTTCTTTATTTAACAGCAAGTTCCACAACATGTTTAATGTAAATCGTTCAAAAGCACCAATGCGGCTTGAACAGAAAAGAATCCTTTAACAGAAAAAGTCTTTCCAAAGCACTGAAACAACTTTGGCAGAAAAGGAGGAGGACTGAAATCACATTTGTGGGTCTTAGTGATAAAAATATCGAACAGCGTCTTCTCTTCTCCAGTACAAGTTCCGTAAAACATGTCGGTGCGACTCGGCGATGAAGTCGCGTACACACCTGGCGAAATAGTCGCAGAATACGACTCGCGGAAACCAAGTTTCAGTGCTACTGCGCGGCATTTTTCCCGCGATTCGGGGCTGCCGCAATTTAACAGTCGCTAATCGCAGATTCCGCGTCAATACCGCGAACATTTGACAACGCTGTGTAACTTATAGTGCTCAGAACGCTTGCTTGTCAAGGAGACAATACTGGAAATAAATGAAGTTTTTCAGCCCCTCCTTTGTCTTTGGGATGTGACTGTAAAAACAGAAGCAAAAGGAAGGCTGTTATGGAGTCTTTGGACCATAAATTCGAAATGCTCCAAAATAAAAGGAAAAAATAGAAATCACAATTCACGAGAGAACACAAGAAGCTGTAATAGTCAAAGAAAAATGTTTCTTCTCTGATAAAGTAAACAGCGGCAGTTCGGGGTAGAAATGACGTTACAGGTTACCACGAGTGTGTTGCGAAAAAAGTAAGAAACAGCGGAAGAACCAGCATAGAAATTTCAGTAGCCCAGCGAGAAATTGATCGTGCTATTAGAAACGGGATATTATGGAAGGATGGGGAATTCAAATATGCAGAGTACCACATCAATTCCGGAAGTAATGCCTTCAGTCTCTTCCCGCCAACAACACTACATAGAACAAATAGGAATCACTCATTCTCTTCCGACTCTTCTTTTCTTTATACATCGTAAAATTATGAAATTCCCGTTCAAAATTCAGACACCACCCATAACAAATCTGCAGAAGTATTGTTAGAAAAATTTAAGTAATAAACATTCATTAGCAGGGAGAGTTATATTCTTTAAAAAAATTATAAAATAAAATACACTCTCAAGAAAAACAGTACATCATTTCTTACCCTTACAAAGCCATTCAGCGACTTAATTATGGCTTCACAGATTTCTGAGACGACACGTGAGATCATTTGTTTTTACATTCTAAATGTATACATCAGGCTGGTGGAACATTCGCCACTGGCAAGAAACCGGAGTGTGACAGCTAGCCTGACCGAGGCTGGAATGGTTTCCTGCATTCAGTGGAACCTCTAGAAATTTTTTCTCCAACTATCTGCAGAAGGATTTTGGGATTTCGAAATCTTCAGAGCGCATTCATCAAAAGTGTCTGAAGCCCATACCATCTCCTAGTTTTTATTTTTAGAGAAGATTTGTAGCAACGGTAATACACCCCGAAAATCGAATTCTTCTCCAGTAACATTTACGTTTGTAATTACATTAAATTAGTTCGGTGCAAATAAAACGCTCAGAGAGCAATTTCTTGGGATATCGTCTTCTGATTTCTGTAGTGCAACTGGCTCCGTAGGTGAAGACGTACGTCTTTGCATAACGACTGTCGCGATATATGTATTGCGACTATAGGCCTATGCATTAAACGTCGCGCGACTTTGTTGTTAGGTGTGTACGTGCCTTTTGGCAGTTGCCTGATGACGTCACCATTTGATCGTTGCAGGAGTACGTATATACAGTTTGGTTTGCTCAGATAGTTTGTTAGAAATAGTTATCTGAGTCTTTATAGCCTTGATAATGTCTCCAACAGCTACATAAAGACGATTCGGAGATCGGTCCAATACCCGTGAAACATAAAATCACCAAGGATACTAACAGATAATAGATAAGAAATGAACAAGTCATACATCAATTGTGTACTGCATGCGTCTCACGTACTTTGTTTTAAATCTTACAAGCCTTTTCATAGCTATAAAAATTCACAACTACAAATTGTAAGAACTATTTGTATATGGTTAGCAATCTGTACAGGACTGGGAGAAATAATTTTATACATTTTAGTCCGATTTTAGAAACGCGTTACAGTAAAAAACTTATTTTTCTTTAAATAATTATTTTCTGCATTTTAGTCTTGTGTGTGTGAAGTGTTTCAATCGATTACAAACATCTTGACGAGATTACGAGACATGTGGTAAATTTCAGGTTTATTTCAATTTCTCTTCACCTGAGTAGATCAATATATTGCTTCCATCTACATGTATCTCGCAAAAAGACTGTGAAGGTAAAATTTAGAGGGATACCAGCCCGCAGAGAGGCTTACCAGTAATCGTCCTTCCCGCGAACCATTCACGACTGGAACAAGAGAAAGGGGAAGTGGCAGTGATACGTGAAGTAAATTTGCATTGTCATGCAGTCCTGAGCCATGTTGAAAGTTTCAAGTCTCTAGCTCATCGGTAAGTTTGTTTAAAATGTATTGTAAAATTTATACCGTAGCAGCAGACTGACAAGAGAGCGAGTTCATAAAAACGTATCAAAATGAGTCATGTATAAAGAAAATGTGGTTGAAATTGCTCCAGGCGCCCCTGAATTACTGTATCTCCTCTTTTCGCCCCCACCCCAGCTGTGCTGGTACTAGGGGGATCTTACAGCCACAGCCTTTTATCTTCCGTGTGCGCAGTTTGGAAGGAATTGCTTTAACTGTTACAGGGGTGCATCTATAAATCGAATGAGTTTTCGCAGTCTCTTTACGCAGCAGATAATTACGCACGTTTGACATTTAGTGGCTGTGACGCAATCTGCTAAGCCCAGCTATCGAGCAGTCACTCTAATTGGACAGGCGGTACTCAGCGCCATGTTTTCTTGTTACCGGTTTTTCATCCCCACCACTACCGCATTGTCAACCAGTTCTCGGCTATAATCAAAATTTCAGGAGGAAGTTAGTTTAAAATCAAATGCAATGTTTGAACCGAATCGGCAAAGAGACAAAGAGGCAAGCAACCTTATAAAAATGTTTACGTTCTTCTGGGCCCGCAGCGAGATATAAGTCTTGTTAGGACATTGTACATAATATATATAAGAATCCAAGTCCGCTGTTTCTTTATTGCTAGAAGCGTTTTGACTCTAGATATTGGGAGTGCGTTAGAGATTACGAGGGTAATGTTTCTACTTCTTTCAAACACTTGAACCGTGAAGCAGAACGTATAGAACAAGAAATCAAAATCCTGCACATAATACCAAAGGACTTAGCGATGAATGTTCTTGAAGAAATGGAAATATATATAAACACATTTAAACGATCACATGACTTACTAAACGAACAAACATCCTTTAAACTTAATAGTTAATATAAAATTTTTTATTGATAACTTACAACAACGGATAAACAATGACAAAACAGAAATATTTCAGAACCAAAGATAAAATCAGCAGGAAAGATTAAACTATTAATCAGCTAGCTTCATAAACTATATAAAGCATCTTTGTATACCTTTAGTCTATGAAGTTAAAGCGTCTTTTTAACCATATAGAGACATTCTTGCAACTGTCAGAAATTCGTTAATATATGAATATAAACTAAAGGACATATGGACAGCATCCAGTTTTGCCATAAATGGCCAACAAGATGTCACAAATGGGCTAAAATACAAGATACAGCACCAAATCATAGACAGCAGTGTAATAAGCGACGGTACGTGCCGATGTGATACGGAAGTCAAGAATAACTAGACGTAAGTACCAACGTATACACGTACCATGTAGCCGTAACGTGTAAATATAAGGAAACAATGACATAATTCTATCTACGTATTTTGCACGGATAGCTTGACAATGGCAATTGTAGCCGAAATAGGCCTATCACAATAAATAAATAAATAAATATGTATATAAAATAGACGGTTTGTTAGATATCTTACCTATTTAATTTTTTAAGTTAAACAACGAGTGAGCAGCTAGAGAATGGTGTAACGTAGTGTGTGTGTGCGCACGCGCGCGCGCACGCTCGCGCTCGCGCACGATCGTGTGTGTGTGTGTTTGTTTTAGTGAAGGGAGACCTGGTGGCTGATGGCTGGCAGCTGGCGTCTGGCTTTGAGCGACGATGTGCGGACGATGTTCTGTTGAGTTGGGAATGGAACGGGATGGGGTAGGCATGCAGAAAGGGGTCGGGCTCACTTTATGTTCTTGCCTGGGAGTCCCCGTGTCTGTACTTACGCCCCTGCCATTTGCCTTTCTGTACGTGGAACTCTAGAGTGGAAGAAAGATTCTCCATTTAACGCGGCCCTCGATGTTGAGCGCCCATAAACCCCAACACACACATTTAACGCGGAAATTATCTGTTGTTCTATGTACGTAATGTTTAGGAGATTAACTATAAAATAACTTAAACATATAGCCGTTTCCATATGAAGCACATTTAACCAAAGAGTAGAGCTATACGCCCTCACTCAGTAACTGAATGGTAAATTATCACTTCACGTTGTGTCTATTCAATATCAAACAATTAGTTCCTCTTACTTCCAGAAATTGCTGGTGGATTGTCAGTATGAGTAATCAGTATGAAGTAAATAGCAATTTACAACTTTAATGTGGCGTCGATGTCACCAGAGACAGAACTATGTGAGGTGACTAGAATTGTTAGGGAAGACTAAAATTCCAGAAACGACAAAAATTCGTCCTAGTATCGAAGCCTATTGTTTAGCAAGCTAAAATGTGTAAACCGCTGATGACATCGTTGTTTAGCGCCCGAGATTTACCATCACCACAGTGGGTAAACTTCTTTCTTTTCTCTGCTGTGATCACGCTGTTGCCACATGCAAAACAATTGATTCTTGCGCACCAGTATGCTACTATATCATCAACATTCCCATGGTTATACGGTTTTAATGAATTTTATGTGGTTGGCATAGTCAGAAAAAATATAAGTCTTCTTACTTTTGAGATCAGTCTCTGTTTCTTATAGACAGACTACGATATCCGATATCACAAAACACACACACACACACACACATTTTCCCTTTTTGTGCAGCAATGCAGCTTTCTATAATCAGTGTTAGCTTATAGTCCAGGGACATAATTGATTACCGCGAAAAGCGGAGGTCGTATCAGCTGCGCAGAAATTTCATGTGTCACCTGCTTGGCAAACGACTGCCTGTTTCGTCTGTGATTTTCCGGCTACGTGCTGCGCAGTGTTGAAGACAATGACCGTTCCTCGAGGATATTAATGCTGAGACGTTTCGATTCTTGCACTGCTTAGCCTTTTTTGACAAACTCGATTTTTCATCCTTCTCCAAATTAAATGTAGAGATTTTATGTACGACAAGCTTTTTTGCTACAAATATCTGTTAATCCAAGAAATAGATTTACACGTCATTTGTCAGATTCTACTCAATATAACTGACGCGTGCAGGGGAAAACTTCGGTAAAGCAATCCTTGTACCACATCTTTCTATTTACGCTGTGGCTCTGATGCCACAGTCTGTGAAAAATTTCGAGCAATGTTTTGTTTGTTCTTGGTAGTGAAGGGTTCTCCTAGTTAAGAAAGAAGTCAAAGAAAGGAGCGGTTTCTTAAGGAAATAAGCACGCAATTTTGATCGTTAAAATTTCACTAAAAGTCATGTTCAATTCAGATCTCTCACGCATAAAGATAACAAAGAGCTATGTTAGCGACATGTGCACTGAGTGTATTTTTTGAGCTGCAATACTTTGCAGTGCTACGTGTCCATAGATTATAAAGAACTGAAATACTGTACGTAACAACCTACAGCTGTGTGCTCGTAAAGGGCACTCTGCCATAGAGAATAGCGCTGAAACAGTTGCTTACCTAATCACGCCTGAAGGGATAAGTTATAATTTACCTCACACCTCTTCCCGTCTACTTGTGAACAGTACTAAGGCCCTTCCACGAAGATGTCAGACTGGCATCTGTGGGTGAAAGGAGAAGTCTGCGGCAACCTGAAGTTGCGAGACGGTGACAGCGGCGTGGCGGTTATAGTCACTGCTAGCGAAATGGTTAAATATTCTGCTCTGATTTCCAATGGAACACAAATTCTCGACATGCTTTCTGTAACACCAGTCTGTATGATGCCAGATGACTGAAAATAAACGTGCCTATAAATAACTTTTTTATTTTAATTTCAAAATTGATCTTAGTTTTGTTTTCTCACGCATAGCTTCATCATAATGAAATAAAGTTTATTTTATTTATAGTTAATGGAATACTGAATGCAATGTGAGCTGGGTCGACGAAAACGCGCTGCTCATCATGTGACTAGGGTAACTGGGCAAAGCACAAGTATTATAGTGTAAAGGTTTGAGCAAATCGGCGACATTGTGTATCTGGGACTAAAGAACCACTTGTAGACTACATAAAATACTACATTTACCACTATATATCAAATTGGGCCTAATGAAGCAGTTTGTAATACCTCTTCCACAAGATGCATCCTGCTTTATGTACCCTTGAATGAAACTTCCTTTTATCTGTCAAGAAAAACTGAATCCTGATAAAGGTTCACAAATTTGAGAACAAACTGAGTACTAACAGAAAAGATGCATGGTGCCTTGAAGTCTATTGGTTAAAAATTTCCAGGACATGAGAAAACATGCAGCTTACAATAGCTTTATTAAAAACATGTTGGAAAATTTCAAGAAGTTAACTTGTAAAATTTCACTTAATACAGTCACATATTGACTGCTGTCCAGGAACCTGGGGACGTTATAGTGAAAACAACGTGAAAGGGTCCACCAGGAAATTAAGGACGTGGCCACGTACCGAGAAACATGACAAAAGTGTGATTGCCGACTTTTGTTAGATCTAGAAGAGGGATAGTAAATAAAGAAAATTTTTTAAAAATGAGAAAATTTGAATATTGCATACAATAGAGCAATCATAATTCTGCTTTCTAATATTTTTAGCGTATGCCTAAATAATAAAACTCTAATTATAAAAATTCGAACACTGATTAAAATTTTCATTTTAATATTTGCTCTCCGATCACATAAATCTTTAAAATATGAGATCTTATTTTATAAAGAAATCTAACGTCATGGAAAGAAAAAGTAAGTTTAGAATCAGCATTTCATATTGATCAACGAGGTGACAAAAGTCGTGGGATACTTCCTAACATCTTGTGGATCTCCTTTTGCCCGATGTAGTGCAGCAATTCGACGTCGCATGGACTCAACAAGTCGCTATAGCCGTCCATATTGCGAAAGTGTTGCCAATGCAAGGTTTAGTTCACGAACTGGCCTCTCGATAATGTCCTGAAAATTTTCGTTGGGATTCATGTCGAGCGATCTGGGTGACAAAATCATACGCTAGAACTGTCGAGAATCTTCTGTATACTAATCATGAACGACTGTGGGTCGGTGACATGGCGCATTGTCATCCATAAAAATCCCATCGTTCTCTGAGAACTCGAAGTCCGTGAGTGGCTGAAAATGATCTCCAAGTAGCCGAACAAAACCAATTACAGTCAACGATCGGTTCAGTTGGATCAGAGGACCCAGTCCATTCCATGCAAACACAGCCGACACCACCATGAAGCCGCCACCAGGCTGCACAGTGCCTTGTTGAAAACTTGGGTCCATGTCTACGTGGGTTCTGCGCCATACTTGAACACCAACATCAGCTCTTACCAACTGAAATCTGGACTCAACTGATCAGGCCACAGTTTTCCAAGTCGTCTAGCGTCCAGTCTACAGGGTGTTACAAATAGGTACGGCCAAACTTTCAGGAAACATTCCTCACGCACAAAGAAAGAAAATATGTTATGTGGACATGTGTCCCGAAACGCTTACTTTTCATGTTAGAGCTCATTTTATTACTTCTCTTCAAATCACATTAATCATGGAATGGAAACACACAGCAACAGAACGTACCAGCGTGACTGCAAACACTTTGTTACAGGAAATGTTCAAAATGTCCTCCGTCAGCGAGGATACATGCATCCACCCTCCATCGCATGGAATCCTTGATGCGCTGATGCAGCCCTGGAGAGTGGCGTATTGTATCACAGACGTCCACAATACGAGCACGAAGAGTCTCTACATTTGGTACCGGGGTTGCGTAGACAAGAGCTTTCAAATGCCCCCATAAATGAAAGTGAAGAGGGTTGAGGTCAGGAGAGCGTGGAGGCCATGGAATTGGTCCGCCTCTACCAATCTTTCGGTCACCGAATCTGTTGTTGAGAAGCGTACGAACACTTCGACTGAAATGTGCAGGAGCTCCATCGTGCATGAATCACAGGTTGTGTCGTACTAGTAAAGGCAAATGTTCTAGCAGCACAGGTAGAGTATCCCGTATGAAATCATGATAACGTGCTCCATTGAGCGTAGGTGGAAGAACATGGGGCCCAATCAAGACATCACCAACAATGTCTGCCCAAACGTTCGCAGAAAATCTGTGTTGATGACGTGATCACACAATTGCCTGCGGTTTCTCGTCAGCCCACACATGTTGACTGTGAAAATTTACAATTTGATTACGTTGTACAGTACATACTGACGAAACTAAAATGAGCTCTAACATGGAAATTAAGCGTTTCCGGACACATGTCCACATAACATCTTTTGTTTATTTGTGTGTGAGGAATGTTTCCTGAAAGTTTGGCCGTACCTTTTTGTAACACCCTGTATATGGTCATGAGCACAGGACAGGCGTTGCAGGCGATGTCGCTCTGTTAGCAAAGGTTGTCGTAACCCATTAACGCCAAATTTTGCCGCACTGTTCTAACCGATACGTTCGGCGTACATCCCACATTGATTTATACGGTTAATTCACGCAGTGTTGCTTGTCTACTAGCACTGACAAATCTACACAATCGCCACTGCTCTCTGTCGTTAACTGAAGGCCGTCGGCCACAGCGCTATCCGTGGTGAGACGTAATGCTTGAAATTTAGTATTCTCGGCATACTATTGACAATGTGGATCTCGGAATATTGAATTTGCAAACTGTTTCCGAAATGGAATGCCGTGCGTATAGTTCCAGCTACCATTCCGCTTTCAGTCTATTAATTCCTGTTGTGTGGCAAGAATCACGTTGGCCGGCCGAAGTGGCCGTGCGGTTCTAGGCGCTGCAGTCTGGAACCGCGAGACCGCTACGGTCGCAGGTTCGAATCCTGCCTCGGGCATGGATGTGTGTGATGTCCTTAGGTTAGTTAGGTTTAACTAGTTCTAAGTTCTAGGGGACTAATGACCTCAGAAGTTGAGTCCCATAGCGCTCAGAGCCATTTGAATCATTTCTGAATAATCACGTTGGAAACCTTTTAACATGAATCACTGAAGTACAAATGACAGCACTGCCAATGTACTGCCCCTTTATTTTCAGTATACGCATTACTACCGCTGCTGTATTTGTGCATATCGCTATCCCGTTACTTTTGTGACTTGTATGTAGATCAATCACGATAGAAAAGAATTACATTCGAAATCTAAAATTCGTGCAGATAAATTTTTCTAATGTACGAATCTGTTTAAGACCTTACATGATATGTTTTTCATAATATCGAAGACAGTGCTCTAGGTATGTATTCAGGCCTCATGCTTAGTAGACTTTTGTTTCTTATTTTGGTCCATGCTACATCCTCTGAACGTTGCCTAACCTTCAGTCATAACAACAACGTACTGGTACATGTAGTCCATTGTCAGAGTTATCAGAATGATTTTCGGTTATTTGTGTCACGGGATTATCCTATATAAATGGAAATGATAACCAAATTTTAAGGCTTCAGGTTTATTTACAATAAAATTATTTTACTCTATTTGTAATCTGCGTACCTCTATAGGGGAAGCAGACTTAAATGAAAACCGAGCCCACAGTTTGACATATTACTGTAGATTTAGTCTGGGTTGAATACCAAACAAAAGCTGTGTCTCGTCAATGATAGTCACATGAGCGTCGCAAAGAAACCACAATTTCGAAAAACTTCAAGAAGATCTTTTACTAGGTAAACGAAAGGCATGGCGCACAGGAAAAGATGTTATCGGCAAGCTCATTATGTGCAGAGACTGGAGATTTTATAACTGAATAAAACACTTTATTAGTTAAGAGAGATGCTCATTTAACTTCACAACGTAGGAAAAGGAACAATGAAGGGCAAGAAATCATTAAGGGTGGAAGGGTGATTAGAATTTTATGTCCCATCGACAACTTGATCATCAGAGACGGAGAAAAAGCTCGGATTGTTTCAAGGGTGAGGAAGGAAATAGTCCGTTCCCTTTTAACGGAACGTCGAGGCATTTGCTAGTGCGATTTAAGGAAATCAAGGGAAACCTATATCTGCACTGCCGTACGCGGATTTGAACCGTCGTCCTCTCGAATGAAGAGTCTAGTTTGCTAGCCACTGTGCCAACTCACTCGGCGACAGGCGTTTAGTAAGTCCTTCGTTGTGTTGCCGGCAGTTCCAGGGATACAGAAAATTGACTTCACAGTTAGCTTTTGCATTCATATTTTCAGGTTTTACTTTGCACTGACGACGGTCTTATTTTTATGTTTTTCTTCTGTGGCAGTGCCAGTTTTGACTGTGGTTGATTCTAGTTAATTGAAAAACAGCAGACTCGAGAATCCTTTCTTGAATTTTAAGGACACGATTATAAATTATCTCTGAGTTTCTCATAGCTCTGCCATTATTTGCAGGAGTGACACCCACCGTTCACTCCGAAATGGTGTTTCGACTGATTCTTTGTTGAGCACCGTTTCTGTGTTTAATTTTATACCCGTTATCACACATTACTGTCCACTTAAACTGTTCTCAATGACCTTTCTCGTCTCCCCTACTACCTGCAAATAGCTATACAAAGATTCCTGTAAAAATAGTTGCAAAGTGTTTCGGATTCTTTTTGCAGTTTTGGTAACTGTTCCCATATACTTCAGTTACACAATACTCTCCATATTAAGCACGGATTTTGCGGATAACATAAACAACAATTTAGAAACATCCGCCGAACCTAAAAGGGCAACTCTAAAGAAGTGAAATTTAGCGCATGGTGAAGCAAGAACCTGACAAATTATTTAGTAAAGAAGGGGAATTTCATAGAAACGACTTGTATGTTTTGACACTTTTCCTTAGGATACATCTACCATTCTGCTAAGCATATGGCTTACATCATTTTTATGAACTTTTTACATTTTATGAACGTTATTTTTCCATTGATTTTTTTTTCGCTGGATTTCATCACTTGTATCATATCACGTATTCATTCAAATCACAGTCAGTAACTATATTAAGTATTGGCAGCATTAACAAATCTCGCTGGTGACGTTGCTTGGGAGTGTCACTCAGCATATAATACACATATACATTGCTACTTGCGTAGCACATGAACACAGATAATATCTACAGAGTTCATGTCTGATTACTTCTTCTACGGCAATGGTTTCGTTGTGGCGTGATGCCGACGTAGACTGTTTTGCTGTTTGTATTTGTAAATTACATGATAGCGACTTTGGCAGCAACATTTATGTATGTGGCGAAACGCTATATATTATTTTGAATGCTTTTTATCCCATACAGGTAGCTAATGAGTAACACTTGAACATTTTGCAGCACTATAAAGAAGTTGTTTGAATACAAAAGTTAAATTACGAAAATTAAGTTAATATAGAGCACTCCTCCTCCATCTTTTCCTGCCTATTCAAGAGCAACGAAGTAAACTCTGTCACTGAGTTGCTTAGAGCCTCAGGCGAATGACAATACACAGAAAGCTATAATGTACCCTTAAGACCAAAGATACGCCTTCTGGTAGTCTTCTTTTCTTGGTTATCGTCATTTTTGAATGCCTAGTGGTACTGTAGTTTATTTTTATTTCGTAGGCGTGTATGAAGATTCCTATTCTAGCTCAGTGTCTGGCCTTGCAGCTGTTACCCAACCTAACTTCAGTAAACTTCAGTAAACTATCGAACCTAGCAGTGCTTCGTAATTGCTAAGTATGCATGGGAACTGCTTATAAATCTTAAATTCCTTACCCCCCTCCCTCTCTGCTCACTATCCCATCCCTCCCTCTCTCTCCGCACATCTCCTAGTCCCTCCATCTCTCTGTGCATAACCTCCTCCCCCACCACCCTCTGTCCATCTCCTCCTCGCCCCTCTCTATATGCATTTCCGCCTCAATGTTCAATAAATCATCGTGTCAAAATTTGAAGTAAATCTGCCAAGATATTTTCGAGGTTTTTGGTAACAACATATCCCACTTTATATGTTACATTTGTTGTTTATATATGTAATGTTACAAATATTTACGCCTTCTGTCAGTTCGAACTTTCATTAGTATCACGGAAAAATCTGTAGTAAATCCGTCAAGAACTCTTAGAGATTTTCGGTAACATATTTATATATTGTAAAACTGTACTGTAAAACTGATTTTTTTATTATATAAACATGCGACAGCAGAACTGTGAAACTGAAGGCATTTTTTTAAAATTTTCTGTTTCATACCAAAAATACCATTACTATCCACAATTACGAAAAAAAAAATCAACCACATCGATCGAGCCATTCTCAACTGATGATCTTTCAAAATTGATTTTAATTTCCAACTTTGCTGGTGGATTTTACAAAAATTTCCTTTAATACAAACGTTGCCCTGACACTTAAGAACAAAACAAAGACAAAAATCAACCAAATTTGTCGAGTTGAAACGTTCTTAATTGATGATATCTCATACATGCTGCAGCTCATGTTAATATCTGACTTCTCCGTTGAATTTTCAAAAAAATTTCTTACATACAAACCTTGTCCTGACAATAACGCACACAAAAGAAATCAACCAAATCGATCAAGCCCTTCTGAGGATTATAACAGTTTTTACGATCTAACAATGATAAAAATTGAACTTACGGTCATCATTGACGAAATGAAAGAAGAAGGATGGGTAAAATACGTAAACAGATTTTTCGTTAAGTATTGATGCATGGAATGTCTGTGATATTTCACAAAAAGGGATAAATAACTTCGACCAGAAGATGCTTGATGAAAAAACACGCAGAAGAAGACTCAATTACCGTTCGTGACTGTTGGAGGTCCACATAAAAAATGATATAGAATTGAAGTCGAAACGAAGTACAACATTTTTTAAGAAATTGACAACTGATACAGTGCATAAACAATGATTCAATACTGTTTTAATGTTTTCAAACATATTGTCCCGATTAATACAATAAAAAAGGCCCGATGTTACTGCTTTAGTTAAGCAGCTAGAAAAATCGTATCGTTTCGATTGTTAAATGTGTCCATGGGAATACTTATTGTTAGAGAAATACCGAGCTATTTGGCACAATTAACATATTGGATTCGTATTCCAAAGGAAAAAAATATAAAAGTTCCCGTCTTGGTGACTAAAAGTGAAACTTTTCGTATCATCCTTATGTCACATCGAATGTCAGAAACGTTTCTTCAGTAAAACCCCTTGTAGAGTAACTCGTCTATCACTGATCTGATGCAAGATACTGCTTGTGAAAGCTTTCTCCATTCGGAAAGAAGTCAGATGAAAAAGGAACACAAATCATTTTTGGTTCGTAGTTCGTTTTCTAATGTCTGGTTTAGAGTATTATAAGGGTTCCTCGGTGACGTATTCGAGTAAACGTATTTAGTGGGTTAAGGGAAGTGTTCGAGTCACATTTTAATGAAACATCACGTGTTTGCCGAAACGTATTTAACTCTACGTATTTTTAAGTAGCTTAGATGAGACGAATGTGACGTAAGTATATATTTTCGATGAAATTGCAGCCCTGTTCTTAAGAGAACGGTGCGAAGCGATGGTCTAGTTTCAAAGGATACCTAGTGGTTAAATGCGTGACTAGCTTGTAATGACAGACCATTTATTGGCGTATCGCAAAGATAGTAAATGCATTATGGTAAAACGTATTGGCAACTGTTTAGTCATTACCAAACTGATGAGAATTTTCGTAGCAGTGGAACGTTGAAGTACGATAAAAGCCACAGTTTGTCTGATATGGCACGCAGGTTAATTACCGAATCTAAAAGTCTGTGGGAAGAGAAAGTGAATCTCACATTAGCACTTCCGGTATCATTGGAAACCAAAGTCCCTCGAGGAGAAGAGCTCTCAGAGCTACTCATAAATGTATCGCGATTCCCTTGGGACTCTTCACTGTGCACATCACACATTAATGCGTTGAGGGAGGCCGTATTGTGCTTGCCGCAGCTACCAGGGAATCCCAGAAAGTGTGTTTCCAACGCGTTTCTTGGGTTCCGAGACAGAACAGTCGACAAAGCATCTTCATTTCCGTAGACAGAAAGACTGTTTATCCTTATTTTGTAAATGCTCTCAACTCCCATTATATATGTAAACGGTACGATTTGCTGGAAAGAATAATAATTGCCAGCCTATCCTGTAAAAAAATTACAATTGATGTAAGATCAAAAGTTTTTATTTTGTTGCTTTCTGTTAAAATCAACTAAATGCAGAATGTAACTTGCCCGCTTATATTATGAGTCGCTAACAATGCGGAGACTAAATTTTTCTAAGTAGTTCCATCAGTATTTTAGTGGTAATTTTTCTTATTGTTAACGACCAAATAATTTTGAAATATTTCCTTTAATTTTCTGTCAACGTTTTAAACGTCGGCTACCATTTGATTATAGAGCTATATTGAGAATAAGACTGGCAATATGGTACAAACTTAACGACATGGCTTCTACGGAGTGAGCAGGTAACTTTTTTCAGTGACAACTCTGAGAAGAAAGTTTGGTACAGGTAGTGTTAAACTTCGCTGAACAAATAAACAACTGATATCACGTATTTATTACTTACATTAGACGATAACTAAGAAAAAGAATTTACAATTGCCAACCTTTGAAATACCTAGATCAGATAGACAACCAACTGTTCGTGTTGAATTAATATGTACTTGTAAAAGTCATTTATCCCTCTGTTATTTGTTTATATCAGTGTTACTTACCTGTGCTCTTATCCATGGTGACACAGACCGTTGAAATTTACTCCTGTATATACTTGCAGAAAGAAAGCAGTAGCTATTCTAGTTTTCTGTAGGTGAGAATCAGTGATTATATAATGTTCCATTACAACTTAAAATCGTCGATGGAGCAGTTTCGTCGAGCATTTTCTATGATGTATATTGCAGAGGTAATAGCTAACCGTTGCATTTTGGAGCTCAGTAAGAAAAAAATGGTTCAAATGGCTCTGAGCACTATGGGACTTAACATCTGTGGTCATCAGTCCCCTAGAACTTAGAACTACTTAAACCTAACTAACCGAAGGACACCACACACATCCATGCCCGAGGCAGGATTCGAACCTGCGACCGTAGCAGTCGCGCGGTTCGGGACTGAGCGCCTTAACCGCTAGACCACCGCGGCCGGCAGCTCAGTAAGAGAGCAATAATTATCACACGCAGAAATATAAGGCGAATTTGTGGTTTCTAAAATTAATGTAGGTACTTGTCGGCCAGATAACGGAATACATAATTTCATCGTCTTATAATTGTCAACGTCGGTTTAATATAGCTAAGAGTGCTGCTAAAATTAGACATGAATGAATCGGTCACTAGGAACTGATTTAGTTATAGTACTGTCCAGTATACGTATGAAAGAGTGACATGAAACATCCCACGAGGTGTTAGTCACTGTTAAAACTGCGATATGCGGTGTAGAAAATGATCATCTATCTGGTGTAATTTATGGTGTGATCCGTGGCAATGGCATCACTGGTGGCAATGCGTGATTGATGATGTAGCGTTTTACGCGCCAGGCGAAGCTTAAGAAAGAGAGACCTCAGCGATTCCACTGGTAGTGTCAGTTGAGTACTTTTTATCGGAAACCAGAGTTAAACCGTTGATAATATGACGTGACGTTTTGCATGAAATATAATGTCTGAGAGTCTTAGAATTCGTCGAGTAACTAATTTTGACCTAAGTGGAGAAAATTTATTGAGTAGCTTTAGTGGCACCGTTATTTTGTGTGGCATAGTAATTTACGTTAAGATTCGTTCTTCATTTACTGTCCAGTTGCCTTTTAAATAGGAACACTGTTCTTCTGCTGATCAGGCACTTGGTGCCTGGCTGATTTGGTCAGTATCACTTCAGAATATTTTAAGATTCGGTGGGACAATAATCATTTATTTTGCTAATAGAATTTTAACTGACTTCAGTATTATATATAATGTGAGGGATATGATCCGCTGCTTTTGAATCATCGAATCTTTTATAATCTTCTACCTTCTTTTAATGACTCAATATTTTATCTGTTAGGTGAAGCAATTTTTAAAAACATTTATGCAGGCAACACGTCTAATAAATATGCAGTGCCAAAACTAAATGCAGATTATCATGGCTAACGGGAATTAATAATTAAGGCGACCATAAACAATGACTCTACCACTTGGAGTATATCTGCCATCAAACCCTTTGGCTTGAAAACACTACCTCAACAGTATCAACAAATTTCCTTGTTTCATTAACAGCCTTTGGGAAACGGGGCTATCGTTGTGTACAGATATACCGCAACAGATCGCGTATTATTCGCTTTATTGACTAGTTTCGCTAATGAGACTCAAACATCCTCATGTACGTGGAAACTACAGTAATCTCATGAAATGTTATATATTAAAAAAATCTACCGGTGTTCTGTTAACACTTCATTTACACAGCTAGCAGTAGCTGTTCGTGAAATATTTCAGTTTACCCTCAAACACATAGATAATTACTAAAATCCCTCTTACAACAAGGTAATTTACATCCATTGCCATGGTCGCAATTTGAGGTACCACTCGGCACCAAAAAGTGATGTGAGTTGAATCTGCAAAGTATACTGTAAGCTCATTGCCCGGTTATATGATCTAAAGCACAGCCAGGAAAGTTATCACATCTCGCAGAAAATGTAAGAGCCATGTCGACATATACAAAGAGGGAAGTTGTTACATCACAAGGACCGCGTTCACACTGAAGAAAAGAATTTGAGAAAGAAACCGTGAAATGTTTTGTGACATGGTTTGCCTACAGCTGAGAAATGAAAATGATTAGAGAAAAAAATGGTTCAAATGGCTCTGAGCACTATGGGACTCAACTGCTGTGGTCATTAGTCCCCTAGAACTTAGAACTACTTAAACCTAACTAACCTAAGGACATCACACACACCCATTCCCGAGGCAGGATTCGAACCTGCGACCGTAGCAGCAGCGCGGCTCCGGACCGGAGTGCCTAGAACCGCACGGCCACCGCTGATTAGAGAAACATTTGACATGTCTTCGAATGATGCTGAGGCGCTCATAAGTTAGTGATGTAAAGGGACGACGTCAAGAGACCACTGAATAAAATTCCGCAAGACGAAGATACTCTAGTACTCTTTCAAGTTCTTGGAATATAAGTTAAACATTGAAATTTGATCCTCCATCAGCACCTCAATTACTGTGAATGATGCCGAACATAATTCAAAGTTCCGTCAAATGTTTGTCTAATTTATTTTAATTCTTTCGTTTAGACAAATCATTTCACAAAACATTGGACCATTTTTTTTCAAACTTTTAACTTCCGTAGTTCGTTCAGAATAACTGAAATACCATATGTTAAAAATCGACCAAAGTTCTATTATTATGAAGATCGTGTGGATCAAGAAAAATAGAGAAGTTTTACTATTCATCAATCATTTACAGCAGCTATTCGTGAAATATTTCAGTTAACCGTCAAAACACAAATTAAGTTTTTCTTAACTCCCCTGATTACTTTCAAGCAATTAAACGTTGCTTTGCCAAACTAGATCTCACACAGATCGATTTGATATCCCTTTTGTCCTTGTCTCACTTTTCGTCTGGCTATGAAAATTTGGACAAAAATTCGTTGCGTAATTTGTAGGGAGCCTTGTTTCCGCTCCGTTCTAAAATGTATCTGTAGAAGCTAGCACGATCATATTAAAAAAAAGAAACACGCAACACACATTACAGTCTCGTGCCTATCCCAGTTGCAGTTTTTGTGAAAGTCTTTGGGTAGTTAGTTTTATTCTAATTCCATAGTTGTTTCTGTGGGAAAGTGACTAATAGAAGTACCCTACTATGTGTACTCTTGTCTGATAAAAATATGGTAAAATATTAAACTGTGGCAGGAGGAACCGTATAGTTTCGTGGTCAAATATCGCTTCGTATGTAAAAATAGATCAAAAGCATTATGATCATCGCTTATAAAGACGTTAACTTGTATTATTCGACGTTACAGTTATATTAGATATGTGAATGCTCCTAAGATTTAAGTAAGGTGTCTAAAATATACCGAAGCACACTAACAAAAGATGTAAGTGGATCGATAAGAGCTTATAACGACTGTTGATAGTTGTATTAGCTTGAATACGTACATACTTAGTCGAGCGTGAACATGGTTCAAGGAATGTAACAACTTCCGTCTTTGTTTATGTCGACACGGCTCTTACTTATCCAGTGAGATGTAATTTTTCGGCAGGCAGCTGTGGTCGAACTGTTCTAGGCGCTTCAGTCAGAAACCGCGCGACTGATAAGGTCGCAGGTTCGAATCCTGCCTCGGGCATGGATGTGGGTGATGTCCTTAGGTTACTTAGTTTTACGTAGTTCTAGGGGACTGATGACCTCCGATGTTAAGTCCCATAGTGCTCAGAGCCATTTGAACCATTTTGTAATTTCTCCAGGTGTGATCCGTGCTCGTGCATACGGCCAATGAGCTTACAAGTAAACTTTGCAGATCCATCTCACAATACTTTTTGTTGGCAGTGGTGTCAAGTGATTATTTAAATATCTAACGTGTTGCCACCAGGGCGTTGAATATAAGATACCGTGGCGTAAGTAGAGTTTTCATGTATAACTTTATCCAATACTGTGTTTATATACTGCAATTTCCACAGATCTCTCACGTCTGGTGGACGAAACTACGCAATAAATTAAAGCTAGATTGACTATCGATATTATTCTTAATCTTGTTCTGCTCCAGTTCCCGTACCAGAAAACTTAAGGCCAGAGACGACGTTTTACCTCTTATTACCGAAGTAAACACAGCGTCTGAATGTGTAAAAAAAGTGTGGCGGACCGCGACTCATTCTCGGCTTGCTGCCTTTCAGAAGAAATATGCTACCAACTGCGCTTCCTGAGGAAGCTCGACGCCCACACGTAAATATTCAAATTGATGGTTGTTCCTCTCCGCGCCATCCAAATCAGTATCCACTGCTTTGTCGTAAATAACCACCACAAGCTGCTAAAAGATTTTCTTTTATTATTCTGTAACTAGAATTAGACTCCAACTATAATCCGAAAGCGTGCTTAAAAGAAATTCGCGAACCAGCAGTAAGTGCTACGGTCGCAGATTCGAATCCTGCCTCGGGCATGGATGTGTATGATGTCCTTAGGTTAATTAGGTTTAAGTAGTTCTAAGTTCTAGGGGACTGATGACCTCAGATGTTAAGTCCCATAGTGCTCAGAGCCATTTGATTTGAACCAGCAGTAAGTGCGGAATCTAGAAATATACAACAACTGTCAAAGTATCCCTTCCGTAGGGACTGTGAATACAGGACATTTAAGCACTCTCTTTTCCCGGGCTCCAAACGAGAATGGAATGGGAAGAAGCTATAACAGGAAGCACCCTCTGCCATGCACCTCACTGTAGTTTGTAGCGTACAGGCATAGCTACAGATGTGGACACAGATGAAGAAAAGAAATCTTGATTATCCCTCCTTTAGTTGAGAATAGGTGTCATCAGGCGAAATAATGCGTCCGGTGCTACAGATGTAGAATAGGGTACGAAAACGTGGACTACGCGAACTAGAATTAGCCGCTCGATTTGTTAACTAATCTGAGTGCTCTATTGTGGTGAAAGCGAGCGTACAGTTCCAGAGCGATGCTGGTTGGCAAACGGTATTCTACGGGTAACAGAATGGTCTGTAAATGTCGGGTACAACGAATTTATGCTCCTCGCTTGCAAAAGAAGCAGCAACAACAGCAGTAACTCTTTTGCATGTAAGAACCGGTTGCAACTTATGTGTCTGGCAAAACTACAGACGCAGTTGTTGTCGGCTTCTTAACATTAGGTGCTGTTGATAAGTGGAGCTGGGTATGCAGCCTTATTTAAATCTTGGTAAAGCTTTTGTGACTGTACCAGAATAAATCTTATAAAACTCTATCAACCCCAAAACAAATGAAAGAGAGGGAGAGAGAGAGAGAGACAGATAGAGAGAAAGAGAGAGAGAGAGAGAGAGTAAAAATGATTGGGAAAATATTATTTTTTACTGAGATAGTGCGCAGAAATTGACAGTGGAAAATCTCTATTAAGAGTAACTTGATATACCTTTGGATTTTCCGGCGCGATTTCCCAATGGGTCTAGTGTCTTCCAGGCTCGCCGCTCCGGGAATTGACTAGCAGATGGACGTCTAGAATGATCCCTGGTCTTACTCGTTCTGTTGTCGACGCTATATGAAGAGCGCTGGGGGCATGGGGGAAATTTTCTCTGGACTTGTGTCTCACTAAGGGTGGGGAGGGAGGGTGTTCCTGACATCCCAACACTAACTGAGATCTTATAAATTAATGCAAAGAGTGCGTATTTATGTTGGGCAAAGACAAAGTGCACCTGACGATGATATCTTAGGGAGTAAATACTAGCTCAGCTTGTTCAGATATTCAGCTGAGTCATTTTGAAAACGGACAGAAGACTGTATGTATTAACGTTATCCAAAGTGGAGACGCATTTCTCTTTGCTTCATGTCTTGTTTTATCAGTGAACGACACCTCTCTTCAGAAACGTGTTTATATTTAAACCTATATAATAATGGCTGAGGCGCTGTTTAGGCTAGGATTTGGGGAGAATCGATGGTAAGGGTGATCTGATTTATCATCCAAATGCATGTCAGTTAGAGCTTGCGTGAAGAAAAAGAAATTGTTGGTAGTACTGTATTTTCTTGTGTTTACTCATTCTCACTTTTGTTGATGCGCCTGTAACTTCTCTTAATGTAATAGTTAGTTCTCATCTTTCATCTCTTTTGATGATTTTGCAAATATTTTTTATGCACTGCAGAGCAATGGATTTGTATGAGACTACAAATTTTCGTTACTGTTTAACATAAGACTCACATGATCTGAATTTGATGCAGATCGACAATTCTTTCTTGCTCTGCCATTTCCTCATAGAAGTGTCATTAATCAAATGGCGAGCTTTCTTCTACGTATAAAACTAAAGCAAAACGCGGTACTTAAGTTCTTTAAACTCGCGCCACCGATGAAGCTGTATGTTCGGAAACAACTACTTTTCTTATATCAGGCAAAACTTGATATGCTGTCTACCATATATTCGATATTTTCGTCTTGTGTAGTAGTATACGTAGTCTCCGATTGTTCGATACGACCTGAGCTGTAAAACGTTTCCACTTGTTTTTCCACAATCTCTTGTTTGATGTTGTTGTTGCGGTCTTCAGTACGAAGACTGATTTGATGCAGCTTTCCAGGCTAGTCTGCCCTGAGAAAATCTTTTCACCCTCGAATAACTACTTCATCGAAACTTCCTGTCAGACTAAAACTGTGTGCCGGACGGAGACTCGAACTCGGGACCTTTGCCTTTCGCGGGCAAGTGCTCTACCAACTGAGCTACCCAGGCACGACTCACGCCCCCTCCTCACAGCTTTACTTCCGCCAGTACCTCGTTTCCTACTTTCCAAACTTTAA
This sequence comes from Schistocerca serialis cubense, assembly GCF_023864345.2. Lineage (NCBI taxonomy): Eukaryota > Metazoa > Arthropoda > Insecta > Orthoptera > Acrididae > Schistocerca > Schistocerca serialis. The sequence continues at coordinate 525,105,925 of NC_064641.1, forward strand.
AGCTGTGAGGACGGGGCGTAGTCGTGCATGGGTAGCTTAGTTGGTAGAGCACTTGCCCGCGAAAGGCAAAGGTCCCGAGTTCCAGTCTCGGTCAGGAACACAGTTTTAATCTGCCAGGAAGTTTCATATCAGTGCACACTCCGCTGCAGAGTGAAAAATCTCATTCTGGGAACTACTGCATCCTATATCCGTTTGAAGCTCCTTACTGTCTTCGTCCCTAGGTCTTCCTGTGCTGTTTTATACCTTTCACACTTCCCTCCACTACCAAACTGAAAATTTTTTGATGTTTCACGATATGTTTCGCCAGTTCATTTTAGCAACTTCTGATTAGGTATCTGATCTACCCGTCTAACCTTCAGCATCCTTCTGTAGCAATTTATTTCAAAATGTTCTGCTCTCATTTTGTCTGAACTGCATTTATTTTTTCAGTTCTCTAACGGAGCTAGATGTGGGGCTCTCATATCAAGTCAATCGTATTTTGAATTAGGGTATTATCAGAAATACCGGAAAAACACAGATTACCGTATAAATAGTAGGAGAGGCGCAAATAAGAAAAGGAAAAAACTGGGCATAAGTCTATAACATTTTCGGTAACAGAGGATTAATTGCAGTTTAAGACGAACACAGGTAAGCGTTAAGTAATTGCTGTTATTTCTCCGAAGAGTTTCGGATTTCGCGTGTTCTTGAAAGTGAAAAAAGTGGAGGCAGTTACACACAGTGGACGGCCTCCAACATAGAGGAGAGGAAGCGATCTTCAGTGATTTGTGTACGCTACTGATGTGGTAATGATACATGTAGGGACAGATGTGAGCGGTTGTATTAAGTGAGGAGACGGAGGGACATGAACAGTAAACGAAAATTCCACCTTCAGTCTGCGGATAACCAGAGTGATAACCAGGTACTCTATAACGAAGGGGAATATTTTCATGCCAAGAAACTCACGTATCACATTTTTTCTGGAGATGAACACCATGAACTACGAACGTTAGCATTATTATTCCAAATGAGCTTAAATGAATCTCAGCGTGATCCATATGAAGATAATTAAGCTCTCTCCCTGTAATTATGTTACTGTTTTCGGAATGGTAAACGACATCCGCATACGCGCCTTTGTGTAAAGTTGTTTGTGAACTCTCTTATTGTCTTCTGCAAGGACGAAAATAAGACTTTATTGCATGTATTGACGAAACAGAATGGCTAAATATGTCACGTTACAACCTGTCAATGAAGATTTTACCATACCGAAAGCTAGAAACTTCACTGTTTGTAATCCCCGACAAAATCAAGCGACGTTATTTGCACGTCTCTCGAAATCAAACAGCTGTGCACTGGCTATAAACTCAACCCTCCTCTTCATTTTATTTTCTGTTTTAGCCTATATCATTTTCATCCTTTGTTTGATATACGATTGTTACAGTGTCATCTAAGCGAAGTTAAGACACGCTACTTGGCAGAAATGCGAAACATGTTACCCCGCAGCAAGGATCCATCGTCTTACCACTCTGCTAACTTGTTTCATCACGCGTGAAACTTCGCCGCGCTATATTGTCCCAGGAACCGACAGCTGCCGATTTTTTGCACGTGCCTCTCACATCCATTAGGGAAGGTCAACGGAAAAATCATCTACGAGATCTGTCTTGCTCTTGTGTTAACGATGGTAGTGTCATTGTTTTTATGTGTGGAGTTTCTGATATATTTTCTTCTGTAAAACTGCGCCGTAGAATTTCTTTCAGCAATTGGAAGTTGTGTTTTTTGTTGACATGACGTGTTTTTCTACGACTAGCTGCCCTTTCGACTTAAGACTACTCAACCGTTTGGCGTGGAATAACCGTTTATAGTTTGGTGATACATTTAAATTTACTGATACATGAAATTTATAGGTAAGTCTAAGGGCGTAGTAGGAAATTTTCTACATGTACTTGAAAGTCAACGTAACATGAAATCAAGAAACAAGATCTGAAATGCTTTTTAAAATACCTCTAAAATTAAGCAGAGCTGCACTTTTCTTCCTCCTTCTTTTCTGTATCTATCACATCTCTCCTCTTTATCTGGTTTCCTTGACTGGATCCTGAATAAAAATTCCTGATCACTGAAAATTTATAATGCAAGAAGCATCTAACACCTTCAGGATGGGCGCTGATTGCACAAGAATCAAACTTAAGCCTATTAATAGCTTCTATTCTTTCCTTGATACCATCACTGAACTCCAGGCAAACATGAAACAACATGAAAACAACAATTTTAATGTCGTTACAAACAGCAAATAATGTTAGGGCATGTCTTCAGATCGACTAATTGTAACCTTCCATCGTTTACCTTGTTTTCGTTGAGTGCATATCTATTATAGGCCAGCTTTAGTCACCATTTGTTAGTATATAGCTTTTCCATATGTGGCACTTGCACAAGAGGCACTCATTATACACTCAGTATTTTTCAGTCCATCAACCGCCAGTACTCAATGGTTTGTTAACTGTAGTATGACTTCCAAATTTCTTCTCGATACATTGGTATGGTTTTCAGATGTACGTTCAGTTGGTTCTGAAACGTATGTATGTTAACAGATGGGGATATTCAGCCACCAAACATTTGTTAAAATTCATGGTGAAACCTTCAGCTGTCCATTATTTTGCACAACTTGCTACCAGTTTCGGTCATTGACCATTATCAAGCTCAGCTGGCATGAATGGCAGGAAAGTTATACCATAATTTGAACAAAAGTAATTTTCTCTTTTGAGCCCACTATAGTTCGTAAAAAAATTTTCACAATTTTTCGGCATTGCACACAGTTATTATTGTGAAATTTTTTTACGTACTATGGTGGCCTCAAAAGAGCAAATTACTTGTGTTCAAATTATAGTATAATTTTCCTGCTGTTTCTGCCAGCTAAGCTTGATAACGGTCATTGACCGAAACTAGTAACGAATTGTGCAAAATAATAGGACAGCTGAAGGTTTAACCATTAATTTTTATGATTATGAAACGCATTTGTTTCATTTCTTAGACGGAAATTATTTCCTACACTGAATTATTTTTCACTTTATAAAACCCATTAGAATTTCTTTAGTTTACTGAATGCTAACAAACAATCACTAATTGAAAACCGAATTAAGTAAGTCAACTGACATCAAAGGCAAATCACAAACAGCTTTGCTGTATACAAGGGAAACTCAACAAATTCCCGACCCTAGCTATTTGACAAGAGCATTCAGAAAATATGCCTAAGTCATGGACAGCACGTCACTTCCTGGATTCGGGGAGACCCGTCAGCCTCAGATCAAATCCGCTCGGCGTATTAACGACGGGGCACGGTGTGTCGGCCAGGCTGGATGCGGTTTTTAGGCGTTTTCTCACATCCGACTACGTGAATACCGGGTTGATACCACGTCCCTCACAGTTATATGATTTGCAATCATCTCGAAAATATTCTCACACTTTCAAATGGAACAGCACTTAACGCGGACAGACGACAGTTGGGGTACACAGATTATGTCCTAGAGTGGGAAAGGGGGGGGGGGAGGCAAGGATTGGCCACTAACAATGCCAAATCCAGAATAATATGCCGACCCCGTAAGACAGGGATAAGGCAAAAAAAAAAAAAAAATAAACACTAAGTTTACAAAATATCGTTACACAAATAACAGAAATAATCTACTGTATACCGTATTTTCGATCCAAAGCAAAATCACTGCCTCGTTCCGCGTCGAAGACAACAATGAAATACTGGGTAGCGAAGAAAACGTAAATACAAAATTTTGGATCACCGTAGCTCATGTCAGTTTTAATACCGGACGGTACTACAAACACCGCTGTCAAACCATCTGCCTCCCTTCTCTCTGTGAGTGTGACGTGGAAGGAGATGGTTGTTCACGAAGGTCCCAAGAGACAACACGGTAACTACAATGGCTGGTAGCAGCCCATATACTTTACTCACGTATGAGAAAAACGTGCTGAAGCCTAATCACCTCTGAATATATTCTTAGTTGTATCAGTTCTCAAAGGGAGGACCAATTAAAGTGTTTAGTTCAGTACTCTGATTCAGCAACTTGGGACCGTAAGTTAAACAATTTACTTTACATTACATACTAGAAATCCTGACTGGCGAGGCAAGAGTGCGGGGTCATTTTTGTACGTCGTTCTCGAATAACTCGAATCATATCCTACAACGGAATTGTATCGTTAATTTTTTGTGTAGTACTAATAGTTTACGGGCAGCGAGGGAAAGAACATGAACATCTTCCACGTGGTTTTTGAAGGTCAGATTTAATGTTGCGGGTGGCATAAAACGACGTTGGTAGAGGCAGCTGAATCACTTTTCCACCTGAGGTCTGAACGTGTATTAAAGTATCACGCAAAAATTGAAATAAATCGGTCAAAAACTTTTGCTAACAACATTTTGTCTTTCTATGGGAATCTCGAAATGACAGATTAACTTCACGTTACTCTAAAGAAAACCTGGACAAAGAGAAAATATATAGCTTATGTCCTTACGAATATTTATTAAGTATTGCGTAAAAAATTGAAGTAAGTCAGCCAAGTACTTTTCGAGGTTTGGTAACACGTTAAAAAGAGATGGGTCTTTATATGCCAGTGTAAATTACACTGTTAAATGTTAATAATCATTTATGCAACTGGTAAATGTTAGTTATCACATGATTTTCCCACCAGTTATGGCATATGTACGAAATTGTAATGGCCTTTTGGCTCATGCGGACGACCATTTTCAGTAAAGAAACGAAAAGTGATGAAAACAATTGAGGCATATGACAACGAGATCGCCAGACTGGGGTGCGTCCACAGATTTGTCAGAAAAATATTCGATCACGTAACTATAAGAATATGTTCCAAGGACGTCAAATTGATTTATGAACTTACATCTTAAAATAACATCATTTGCCTTATTAACATCAACAGAGGAAACATCATCTGCCGACGATATTGCAGTTGTGAGATACGTACTTAATAATGGCTTCAATGTAAGAGGTAAAAAGAAAAATGAATTAAGGATGTGTTTACACGTAGTAATTATTAGTGTTTCATGTGTGTAAGTTGGCGTACTTGATTCTTAGAACCCTAAAAATGATATATTTACATCGTTTTTAAATAAGTAAATGTAATTGTCCGTAATGAATGGTCGAATGAAACGAAAAAGTGATTAATCTGCAGTTTACGAAGAATATTAACTTACGTGCGAAAAAGGGAGCGCGCATTTCTACACACATCAAAACAGTTTTACATCACCTCGGTTCCGGGAGTTCCGGAACCTGTACAGAAAATTGGAAGGGAGATCAACATAAACATCATTTCCACCCTTTTTATTGCTCATAAAAGTCAAACATTGCATGTTGTACCACCATACAGCTAGAACTTCAGAGGTGGTGGTCCAGATTGCTGTACACACCGATACTTCTGATACTCGCTAGCAAGTCCTCTTGCACTGATGCATGCCTGTGTTCGTCGTGATATACTGTCCACAAGTTCATCAAGGCACTGTTGGTCCAGATTGTCCCACTCCTCAACGGCAATTCGTCGTCGATCCCTCAGAGTGCTCGCTGGGTCACTTCGTCCACAAACAGCCCTTTTCAGTCTATCACAAGCATGTTCGATAGGGTTCATGTCTGGAGAACATACTGGCCACTCTAGTCGAGCGATGTCCTCATCCTGAATGAATTCATTCACAAGATGTGCACGATGGGGGCGCGAATTGTAGTCCATGAAGACGAATGCCTCTCCAATACGCTGCCGATATGGTTGCACTATCGATCGGGGGTGGCATTCACGTGTCGTACATCCGTTACGGCGCCTCCCATAACCAACAGCGGCGTATGTCGGCCCCACATAATGCCACTCCAAAACATCAGGGAGCCTCCACCTTGCTGCACCCGTTGGACAGTGTGTCTAAGGCGTTCAGCCTGACTAGGTTGCCTCCAAACACGTCACCAACGATTGTCTGGTTGAAGGCATATGCGACACTCCTCGGAGAAGAGAAGGTGATGTCACTCGCGAGCGGTCCATTCGGCATGTTGTTGGGCCCATCTACATCACGCTGCGTGGTGTCGTTGTGGCAAAGATGGAGCTTGCCATGGACGTCGGGAGTGAAGTTGCGCATCATGCAGCTTGTTGCCCATCGTTTGAGTCGTAACGCGACGTCCTGTGGCTGCACGAAAAGCATTATCCAACATAGTAAACATAGTGGAGTTGCTGTCAGGGTTCCTTCGAGCCATAATCCGTAGGTAGCGGTCAGCCACTGTAGTAGTAGCCCTTGGGCGGCAGGAGCGAGGCATATCATCGACAGTTCGTCTCTCTGTGTATGCTTCATAGCTTTGGTTCACTACAAGCTATAAACACCTCTGAGATGTGCAGGGCATTTGTTTCCCGCCCTCTACTTCCCTCATTAAGTGCCCTTCCTAGAACCAAGTGCCGGACGCGGTGGCCGTGCGGTTCTAGGCGTTTCAGTCCGGAACCGCGAGACTGCTACGGTCGCAGGTTCGAATCCTGCCTCGGGCATGGATGTGTGTGATGTCCTTAGGTTAGTTAGGTTTAAGTGGTTCTAAGTTCTAGGGGACTGATAACCTCAGATGTTAAGTCCCATAGTGCTCAGAGCCATTTCAACCATTTTGAACCTATAACAAAGTAACAAGGCGGAAGCGGTCGAACCTCGTTATTGACCGTCTAAGCATGGTTGAACTACAGACAACACGAGCCGTGTACCTCCTTCCTGGGGGAATGACTAGAACTGATCGGCTGTCGTACTCCCTCTGTCTAATAGGCGCTGCTCATGCATGGGTGTTTATATCTTTGGGCGGGTTTAGTGACATCTCTGAACAGTCAAAGGGACTGTGTCTGTGATACAATATCCACAGTCAACGTCTGTCTTCAGGAGTTCTGAGAACCGGCATGATGCAAAACTTTTTTGATGTGTGTATTTAGAAGCTTATCTGTCATATTGTCCTTATATTATTCCTGTATTTGCGGAGTTACAAAAATCTTCAGAACCGAAATCAAAATTTAGAGAACTACTACCGTCGAGATAAGTTTCTCTCGAGAAGACAGGAATGATATAGAAGATATAAAGGCTATGGAAAGATGTAGAACATTATATGTCGTTTATAATTCCAAGCTCTTAAAAAATGGATGCCGTTCATAATTTTGATCATTTTCAGCACACAAGATGTGTCTAAGTTTACATTACAAGAAATACACTATGTATCGTTGATAAATGATGAACCAATTCAGGCAAAGGAAGAACAGTCCTTCTCGCGTTGTCCTGTCCAACGATTTTTGCCTTGCTTATTTATTGCAGCATAGGCCCTTCCTGTTTCCCCCTATGTTTTGAGCCACTGCAAAAGAATCAGCAAATCATCACAATTTCCAAACTCTTAAGTAACACTTAAACCATTTAGTCGTACTTAGGAATGATGATGAAAGCAAACAACTGCATTCATCACGTTGTAATTTACACCTCACTTGCAGAGTTTCAGAATAAACGTAGCCATATACGTTATCAGAGTTATAATATTGGTGGGACTGCGCTTGTTCAACATACGTCATGAGATTAGATTAACGTCCCGTCGACAACGAGATTATTAGAGGCATAAGGTGTATCAGGGCATTTGTTTCCCGTCCTATGTTAATTAAGATTATTTGTTTCCTTGTTGCTTGCCTCTTTCGTTTGTGCCTGTGGCAGTCAAAAAGTAAGATAGTCAAACAGCCTGCTTTTATCGTGCCAAGTTTCTTACGTCACAACGCAAATTCCAAGTCAGGTATCGTTGCGTGACTACATTGGTACGTGTAGGAAGTGGTAGCCGGAGGACAGCACGGCTTACGTAGACACACGCGAAGTCGATTCTATTTTCGTTTCAGGCAGTCTCTCCTGAGTAAACGACGTCTCGAAATGATGTCCTAACACCAATGGCCTAAAGCCTGTGTAATTAGTTTGGAGCAAAGGTAATATGCCAATAAAATATATTTGTATTGTGAATGAATAATCGCATGTCGCAGCTTATAAATTAGCATTTTTTTAATAAAGGGACATCAGATATGGTTAGGTCGGACTTGAACATTATATATGGATATTATCTAATCAGTCTGGAAACTGATGAGATGCTGCGATATATTCTGAAACAGTAAGATATGAATTCCCGTAACCAGTAAATTATTTTATTTTATTCAGTTCCTAGTCTCGACAGCATCATCAGCATCTGGTCTAACGTAACCGAGTGCCAATGTCTACCTATGGTGAGCCATTGCTCTCATATACCATGGCTCGTAAGCTGTGACATAACTATGTTCCTGCAGATGATGGTAATACTATCAAAATTAGTTGTTGACTTAAACAGTCATATACTTGTAAGTGATAGAGGACCTTGTACAAAAATAAAGCGCCATAATGGTGTCTATTATATGTACAAACAAAACGGAATGATGGATGACAATGAAACAAGCAGATAATCCTAATAATCAAATGGTTTCCCCAAGACAACGTATTCCGACTGCGTACAACTCCTTACAGCAGAGTCTCCAAGAATCGAAAGTAGATGTATGTACTACAAGACAAACACATTACAGCAGGTGCTCGACATGGCCGCCGTTCATGTGACGGCAGATTTTAGCATGTCTCTTCACCGATGTCTGTGCCCGTTAAAAACTCCCAGGCATTTTTCAAATTTATTGACAACCACGCACAACGCGTTCTCGGAGACTGTCACCCATATCAACAGCGATGGTATGCACCACAGGTTTTAAATACACACGAAAGAAAAACAAAGGGACCTGGGTCCTATGACATTGTCGAGGCATGGCCGAGACACTTATTGTTGAAACGCTGTTTAGTAGCACTTAGGAATGATGATTAAAGCAAACAACAGCAATTTATCACTTGCAGTGATTCTAAATAAACGTAGCCCTATATATTAACAGTGTTGTAACATTGATGGGACTGCATTTGTTCAACATACGTCGTGAGACTAGATGTACGTCCCGTCGACAATGAGGTCATTAGAGGCAGAAGGCGTATCAGGGCATGTTTCCCGACCTATGTTTATCAAGATTATTTATTTGTTTCGTTGTCCTTTGCTTGCCGCTTTCGTTGTGTCTATGATAGTCAAACAGTATGATAGTCAAACGGCCTGCATTGTCGTGCCAGGTATCTTACGTTACAACGCAGATTCCAAGTCGGGTTTCGTTACGTGACTACACTGGTATGTGTAGGAAGTGGTAACCGGGGGCCAACTAGGCTTACGTAGACACACGTGAAGTTGATTCTATTTTCGTTTCAGGCGGTCTCTCCTGAGTAAACGTCGTCTCGAAATAACGCAGTAACGTAGGTTCGTCATTGCCTCAAAGGAGGGCAGATGTTTATTGCTGAAAGCGGTGCGCGTAGGTGTGCTTACCTTGCGGTTGCCCGCTAGGGGATGTCCGAGGCCCCGAGGGAAGTAGACGCTACCTCCCGGGCCACGGCGCCATCTTGGGGGCCTGTAACACAAACAAAACAAGTCATCACTGCAAATCTGACTGTGGGGTGAGATTCAGTTTCCTTGTATAGCAACTTCAGTATCAGAATTTGGCCCCTTAGTACGCGATAAAATTCTGCAGGAAAAAAAAGGTCAAAACTCATGTCACTCTAGAACACTGAGGAGATGGCAGCACATGTCAGAAGTGTTTATAGCTTCGTGTAGAATCTGCATCTCGCGGCACTGGCGCTGAAGAATAGTTAACCTTCCATTTATTGGCGTCGCATTGTATGATGCGAAATCGCGACATTCGGCATTGAGGGGTTAAAGGAAATGATACAAAGTTGTCTTTGAGAGATGAAGAGTAAGATTACAAGTATAAATGTCACGGCCTGACATCGAGACGCTTTTATTTTGCCTCAACTTCTCTGCCAGTTCTGATGCGGACCGCCACGACTATCTTCCTATTTAAATAGTCAGAAATGGAATTTAAACAAGTACGAAAATTATGAAACACGGAAATGGAACGTTCTGCGGAAGTCAAGTTTATAGCAGGACGTGTAATCTGCACATGCTGCCCATGCCAAATGCTGCAATTTAAACCTGTGTACAAGAACGAATCTGTAACATTATTCCCATTTAAACGACCAATAATGGAATTTTAACGTATGACGAACATTTGATAAACAAAAATAATACATTGAGCAGTTGTAAGGGTAAGGGCAAAATGCACAGTGTACACGTATATAACACGTTAAAAACTAATTTATCCACGCCAACAAATGTAAAAGGTGATATCTGGTTTCATAAACAACATACTTACGATGAGCTATTTTGGTAGATTAGTTCCTTGTGCCTCCGTATTCAGAAGGACTTACGCAAAGAGAAGGTTCAAAAATTTAAGGAACGCGGGAAAAAAATTCTCATTGTGAAATAAAATTTCCCTTGTAAAACAGATTTAAAGCTTTGTGATAAGATGAAGTTGTTTAAAATTGGTATGTTCTTCACTTTGTACTGTTTTATTATCGTCGTTCCTTAATCAGAAAAACCAACATGTGAAAACTAGAATCACATAAATTAAAATAATGTTTGACATTACTTGGATACAAGTTTACTTGACTTAATTTTAGCAGAAATGTGTAAAGAAGCTAGAAGTACATAATTGTCAGTTTTACACTACACTTAATTTTAGGATTTTCTTCCACTGATGACCTGTAGAAACATAATGAATGTTTTATTACAATATGATACCACTTGTCATTTCCTAAAGTCCTACCTACAATTTCACACATCTCTAGAAAGATTTTAATCACTTTTTCTGGAAGCCATTTTTTATTTCTCTTACGGAGATTCTCTCGCTTCAGTCTTCTTTCAGTCGGATTTTTCTCAGCCTCAGATTTAGTTGGATTATTTAAATAATGTGGTAGAATGGGGAAAATTCTTAGATTCACACGTAATGTTGGTCGAGGTCGTGGGTACCTCTGTTGATTTCCTTGCAAATCTTTAAAAGTATCAATTGTTATTATGTCCTCTTCCTCAAAATGCTTCGCATAGACCACGGATCGCTTGGAAAGTATTTAACCCTTCCTCGGAATTGTTATGGGTATCCGTTGAGAACCATATTACCGTCGTGTAGCGCTTATCGCCACTATAACTACAACTGCTTGCGCATTGTGGGACAGTATTTGTCTGGCATCTGAATAATATTATTTTATTAATAACTAGATGTACCAGGCTATGCTTTGCTGCGGCTCAGTCTGCTTAAATGAGAAAGAAAGAAACGAGAAAGCACACGGTTGTGATATGTATGAGAACTGGATATGTTCGTCCTAATTTCCGTCTCTCCCCTGTCTCTGCCTATCTCCCCCTTCCCCTTTCTTTGTCCATTCCCTCCTCCTTCCTTTCTCTCTCTACACCTTCTCCCCCTTCCTCTCTCTCTCTCCATCTCTCAGACCGTCACCTCCTGCTCCCTTCCTCTGTCCATCTTCTCCTCCCTCCCTCTTTCTACATCTTCTCCTGCCGTCCTCTCTCTGTTCATCTCTTCCTTCCAGTTTTCTGAGTCATTACCTCCCATATCACTCTCTAGCTTCTCTTCCCCCTCTTTCTGACTTTGAGCGTTGTTTATTGTCATTGTAAATTCCGATTCCGTAGTAGTATTCTAATCATAAACCAATGACCCATAAATACAAATTTTCTGTTTTTGCTAACAATGTTTCGCTATCGTGTATTTTATATGTATTAAAATGTATGTATTTTGTATGTGTCTAAAACTTTATTACAGTAACGTGTAAAAACTTGAAGTAAATCAGAAACGTACGTCCAGAGATTTTTGGTAACAATGTACATATATATTTAATATATACCAGATAGCGCTCTAGTAGGTATATAAAAACACTTGAGTGTTCGAATGCTGCGTTGTGTCAAATTTTCAAAGCAATTCATGAAGAACTTTCGGAGATTTGAGATTTTGAAGAAACGGACATCTATATTAATTTGTAAGTACATAGAAAGCGTAGATGTTCATAATCGCAATTCACCGAAAGCTTTTGACCGATTGCTTTGAAATTTTGATACAATGTTGCACTGCAAATAGCGCATGTTTTAATTAACCTATTTTCTAAATATATATAGTACACAAATATATATTAATTCAATAATAGGGAAACGTTGTTACAAAAAGTCTAAAAATTGCATATGCATGTATTATACATCTTATATTAAAGAATTAGGTACCTAAAAACACGTCTGTATTAGAATTCAAAATGTCAGAATTTCAAGGCAATCGGTCAAGAACTTTCGGAGTTACATGATTCTGAACAAAGTAACATTTACATTTTTTTATATACATTACACGCATTTAGCTCGGCATTATTGGTCTCTAGCTCAGGGGCTCAGTGCACAAGTGAGTAGAAAGGGAGAGAGGGAGAGCAGAAACTACCTCGTTAAAAAATCAGGCCCAGTTGGCGGGGTGAGAGCGAAGACCATAACGGTGATGAAGACAGAGACAATGGCTCTCGGTGCCGTGTAACTATCAGAAGAGTCATCTCATTTAACAAAATCCACTTTGCATCTGACTTGGATCAAGTGGCCGTGTGGTCAGTGTCTGTTCGCCAGTGGTGCGGCGATAACTTAAAATTCTGGAACTATCACCTACTTATTATCTACTGCGTATGCTTTTACGATGTCAACCCTACAATTCCATGTACAACAGGTGAGCGTAACAGTAGACACAAAACGACCTCAGGACGTAAAAAATTCTCCACCGTCAGTGGCGCAACTGGTATATCAGAGTCTAGGGAGATTAGGCTGACGTGAGACATATATTCCAAATCACAGGAAATCAGTCCTCTAGCCAGTTCAACCCAAAATCAAAAATTTCTTTGGCTCAATTAACATAAACTCACTCCTAAAGCCAGAAAAGTGCTATAAACTAGGAGAAACTCTTTTTTTTTAAAAAAAAAAAAAACTTCAGCCATCATGAAACAAACTTGGCAGATGAGAATACACTGAATTTTGGAAATTACATTTTGTTGAAAAGTAAGGTAAACAAAAGAATCTTTAAAAATACAGCCACTCTGAGGGTTGTATTCGCAATCTCACAAGACATGGTTAGTTATCTAATTGAAATAGTCTTTGAAACCAAATACAAATTCTTTGAATTATCCAAATACAATATAACAGTAATTAAAGCAAACACGTTGATCAGTCACGAAAATAGAACCAACCCAGAAAAATTAAGTAAGACGTAGGAGGTGTTAGAAAATACAATCTCTTTAATTTGACATCATTCAATAGGAATGAGTCGTGAGAGCCTGCAACGGTAAAAACAATTCGTTTGTTTGTAAAATAAATTTTTCTGCTATCGGTCACAATTTTATTTCATTTATAATTTTCATGACGCATTTGGGAAAATTATTTCTATTTTCAAGTGCATTTTTCGTGTACTTGGCCATTTATTCGTGATGTTTTCAAAGTGTGAGGTGATGCTTTGTTCTGTTGAACTGTAATTTCTAAAACGGTGCCCAATTTTTTTGAGCATTAATTGATATTTACAAAGAGTTAATGACGAATTTGCAATGATTAACTACTTGTGGTGCATATATTTACACATATTAAATATCACACACAATTTGCTGTGCACATCACACGATGAAAGTAGCAGACACAAAAACGGAACAGTTAAAAAGATATTTTTAACTATCGTTAGCAGAGGTAGCGCGATAGATAGACCCTCTAGCATGATCAATTATCCTCTCATACAGAGGATACTTGTCTTAATGATGTGGGTTATTTGGTTTAATATATTTACGAAGGGACTCATTTCTATGTATCACTGTTTCCACTGATTCATTTTCCTCCTTTCATTTAAAATTTTGTCTTCTTTTTTGTTTGATGTGAATATATCAACAGTTCTTCCATCAAATCCATTTTGTAACCTTCATTTAACAGGGGGAGTACTTTGACAGTTTACTCTATAGCGTCCTGTAATGTGTAAGTATGTGGGTGGCTATTGTTGCTAGTGTTTGTTAATCAAACTAATAAAAAATATAGTAGATAAAGAAAAATTCCTAGAAACTACAAAATAGTATCACATAAACGAGGGAATATACGCTTCCTAACCATCGAACACTGTACTATGCCAAGGCAGTTATTTACACACACGTAAGTTATTTCTTCTTACACAGACACTAGAAAACACTACCCATAACCCTATCGCAGATGAAACCGACCTCGCCTTTTTTGGTGCAGCCCCAAAGGCTGCAAATAACCCAGCACTTTCGGTGCTGTTTCATTTCTGGCGTGAACTAGTGGACCCTTGTCTCCCACATCTCAACCACAGTAGCAAATCGCCTCACAGAATCATTTGGATTCCTTTCATAACCATCCAGAAACGGCTCGGAAACAGTTTTCGAATAGACTGTGAACCTCATTCAACAAATGCGGTATGCATCTTACATAAATCTTTCTCGTAGTTTATTAATAAGTGTTTGGTGTGACTTAAATTACCGATTGCGCTATACCATATTCTACACATTCTCGATGTTTGCACTCTGGTTGTTTTACTTTTAAGACGTACTTCGTGACGACCTTCAAGAGTAGCTCCATCGAGTTTGAATTCAAAAAAATGGTTCTGAGCACTATGGGACTTATCTGCTGAGATCATCAGTCCCCTAGAACTTAGAACTACTTACACCCAACTAACCTAAGGACATCACACACACCCATGCCCGAGGCAGGATTCGAACCTGCGAAAGTAGCGGTCGCGCGGTTCCAGGCTGTAACGCCTAGAACCGCTCGGCCACCTTTGCTGGCAGTTTGAATTCAGTTGTCCATTTTGTGACTGTTGACTCAAAAGCTCTAACATATTTCTGGACGAATATCTATTTCCGGCTTACAATTCAAATTTTATAACGATACAGTATCGCTGTTTACATATTAGGACGAAACATACGCGGCACGACTATATATATATATACAGGGTGTTTCAAAAATGACCGGTATATTTGAAACGGCAATACAAACTAAACGAGCAGCGATAGAAATACACCGTTTGTTGCAATATGCTTGGGACAACAGTACATTTTCAGGCAGACAAGCTTTCGAAATTACAGTAGTTACAATTGTCAACAACAGATGGCGCTGCGGTCTGGAAAACTCTAAAGTACAATATTTTCCACATATCCACCATGCGTAGCAATAATATGGCGTAGTCTCTGAATGAAATTACCCGAAACCTTTGACAACGTGTCTGGCGGAATGGCTTCACATGCAGATGAGATGTACTGCTTCAGCTGTTCAATTGTTTCTGGATTCTGGCGGTACACCTGGTCTTTCAAGTGTCCCCACAGAAAGAAGTCACAGGGGTTCATGTCTGGCGAATAGGGAGGCCAATCCACGCCGCCTGCTGTATGTTTCGGATAGCCCAAAGCAATCACACGATCATCGAAATATTCATTCAGGAAATTAAAGACATCGGCCGTGCGATGTGGCCGGGCACCATCTTGCATAAACCACGAGGTGTTTGCTGTGTCGTCTAAGGCAGTTTGTACCGCCACAAATTCATGAAGAATGTCCAGATAGCGTGATGCAGTAATCGTTTCGGATCTGAAAAATGGGCCAATGATTCCTTTGGAAGAAATGGCGGCCCAGACCAGTACTTTTTGAGGATGCAGGGACGATGGGTCTGCAACATGGGGCTTTTCGGTTCCCCATATGCGCCAGTTCTGTTTATTGACGAAGCCGTCCAGGTAAAAATAAGCTTCGTCAGTAAACCAAATGCTGCCCACATGCATATCGCCGTCATCAATCCTGTGCACTATATCGTTAGCGAATGTCTCTCGTGCAGCAATGGTAGCGGCGCTGAGGGGTTGCCGCGTTTGAATTTTGTATGGATAGAGGTGTAAACTCTGGCGCATGAGACGATACGTGGACGTTGGCATCATTTGGACCGCAGCTGCAACACGGCGAACGGAAACCCGAGGCCGCTGTTGGATCACCTGCTGCACTAGCTGCGCGTTGCCCTCTGTGGTTGCCGTACGCGGTCGCCCTACCTTTCCAGCACGTTCATCCGTCACGTTCCCAGTCCGTTGAAATTTTTCAAACAGATCCTTTATTGTATCGCTTTTCGGTCCTTTGGTTACATTAAACCTCCGTTGAAAACTTCGTCTTGTTGCAACAACACTGTGTTCTAGGCGGTGGAATTCCAACACCAGAAAAATCCTCTGTTCTAAGGAATAAACCATGTTGTCCACAGCACACTTGCACGTTGTGAACAGCACACGCTTACAGCAGAAAGACGACGTACAGAATGGCGCACCCACAGACTGCGTTGTCTTCTATATCTTTCACATCACTTGCAGCGCCATCTGTTGTTGAAAATTGTAACTACTGTAATTTCGAAAGTTTTTCCGCCTGAAAATGTACTGTTGTCCCAAGCATATTGCAACAAACGGTGTATTTCTATCGCTGCTCGTTTAGTTTTTATTGCCGTTTCAAATATACCGGTCATTTTTGAAACACCCTATATACCCTGACGAATCTTTACTGCCGCGTAAACAGACGACACTTAACTTTTGTAGATTCTCAGAGCGTCTATACCGTAGGAAAAAAAAATTCGTTGATATGAACGCCCTCTCGATACCAGAACAGACAAAGCTCTGTTTTCCTTCCTTTCGTGAAACACGGGAAGCCAGCAGTACTTTAGAAACACTAACGTTTGAACGGAAAACTAATTCACAAAAGAACGTAAAACAAATAGCAATGTAGAGTGTTTCAATGGGTACGCCTACACTGCTAACCCAAAGCATTATGGCCATTGTCCACTGCGTCGCTGGATTCCGCCTGGTGGCGTTGCGGTCATGTGACGCGGTAGCAAACATAGATAAGCGGAGCAGACCCTGATGGGGGATCGCCCTGCAGGATATGGGATGCTAATGGGAAAATCCATTCAGATAAACGACTTGGACAAACGACGTATTATTGTCACGCTGAGCCTGTGAACGAGTACTTCGAAAACGGCGAAGTTGGTCGAATGTTCACGTGATATTGTGAGAATCTACAGGATGTGGTAGAAGAATGTGAAACTACCACTAGGCGCGAAATGGTTGGATGTCCACGATCTTTACAGAACGTATGGTTCAGAGCTTTGTCTGTTCTGTAAAGTAGGATACATGGTGATCTGCTGAAAGAGCGCAATGCTGGTGCACACCGTTCATCGTACATTGTTGGACATGGAGCTCCGCAGCAGACCACCCCTACGTGTTCACAATTTGACGCAACGACATCTTGAATTACGATTACAGTGGCCACGGGAACATCGGGATTCGACCGTAGATCAGTGCGAACGTGTCGGAGATTCGGCTGAATCACATTTTTGCTACAGTGGGTCGATGGTTGTCTTCACAAACGCCTTCATCGAGGTGAACGGTGGCTAGAAATGTGCAGCGTGCAACGAACACAGGCTGGCGGGAGCAGAATTGTGCTATGAGACATTCTCCTGTACGTACATGTGATCTGTGTTAGTAATCGAAGACATGTTGACAGCTGCGAACCACCTGCATCCCTTCATCGTAGATGTCTTCCCCGACGGCGATGTCATATTTCTACAGTATAATTGTCCGTATTTCGGAGCCAGAACCGTACTACAGTGGTCTGAGGGACATTATAGTGAACTCATGCTGAAGTCTCGGCGACCAAATTTATCTGATGTAAATCCTATGGAACCCACTAGGGTCGTTATCATCGGACACGCCAATGAGTGGCTCGTTATGTACGCGAATAACAAGACCTGTGCTTAGACGTCTAATGCCACATACCTTCACAAAGTTCCCAAAAAACTGTAGGATCTCCGATATGCAGAATGAGTGATGTATTTCGTTCCAAAGATGGAGAGAGAAGCTATTAAGGAAGTTGTCACAATGTTTTGGCTCATCATTGTATGGTGTCGTGAGATTCAGTAATATTATGACACACTGCATGTGGAGCAAAACTAATAACGGATATTTTGCAGAGCTGTGGTTTTACAGGCTAGGAAAGACTATATAAACATGCAGATATAGTGTGTTAAACAGAGTTCTGAGACAACGAAACGTGGAGAGGATTCCAAAAGTTTGTTCCCATTTACAAATTTCACAACATTTACAACAAGTTTAGTTATTCAATGCATTGCATCATAATTCGATGCAGAATCATTCCTTTATTACATTACTCGACATATTTGAGTTTGAGAGTGTGTAGAAATGGTAATACTTTGTTGAGATCTTGAAGTTAAGAATTTACATACGAAATCACTGGAAGTGCAACGTGTCCGCAAGTCTTCGGCTAACAAAGGGTATGGTAATTACAAGATGAACATCAGCATTGTACGTATGAATCTTCCTTATAATATGAAGAGCCAAAGAAAGTAGACAGAGTATTATTTTCACTTTCTCTGCGATGTGTGAAAGCAGCAGAGTTACATCAGCGGTCTATTGCCTCCCGTTTACTAACTCTTCTGCGAGTTAAAAACCATACTTGGAGATGTAGATTCGCATGGCAAGAACAGCTGCTAACAGAGATTCATTGGATTGCTACGAGGGAGTGCTGAAAAGCAGTGCCTCCTAAATTTTTGTGTGAAAATTCTTAAATATTTTGAAAGTCTACACCTTTAATCTTCAAGTATATATCTTCGCAGTTTGTCGTTAGAAGACACCGAATTGTGGCTTGTAGCATGGCGGCGTGAAATGTACACTACCGGCCAGTAAAATTGCTACACCACCGTGCAGTTCTAGGCGCTACAGTCTGGAGCCGAACGACCGCTACGGCCGCAGGTTCGGATCCTGCCTCGGGCATGGATGTGTGTGATGTCCTTAGGTTAGTTAGGTTTAATTAGTTCTAAGTTCTAGGCGACTGATGACCTCAGAAGTTAAGACGCACAGTGCTCAGAGCCATTTTTACCATTGCTACACCACGAAGATGACGTGCTACAGACACGATATTTAACCGACATGAAGAAGATGCTGTGATATGCAAATGATTAGCTTTTCAGAGCAATCACACAAGGTTGGCGCCGGTGGCGACACCTACGACCTGCCGACATTAGGAAATTTTCCAAACGATTTCTCATACACAAACAGCAGTTGACCGGCGTTGCCTGGTGAAATGTTGTTGTGATGCCTTATGTAAGGAAGAGAAATGCGTACCATCACGTTTCCGACTTTGACAAAGGTCGGATTGTTAGCCAATCGCGATTGCGGTTTATCGTATCGCGACTTTGCTGCTCGCGTTGGTCGAGATCCAATGACTGTTAGCAGAGTATGGAATCGGTGGGTTCAGGAGGATAATACGGAACGCCGTGCTGGATCCCAACGGCCTCGTTTCACTAGCAGTCGAGATGACAGGCATCTTATCCGGATGGCTGTAACGGATCGTGCAGCCACGTCTCGATCCCTGAGTCAACAGATGGGGACGTCTGCAAGACAACAACCATCTGCACGAACAATTCGACAACGTTTGCAGCAGCATGGTCTATGAGCTCGGAGACCATGGCTGCGGATACCCTTGACGTTGCATCACAGACAGGAGCGCCTGCGATGGTGTACTCAACGACGCATCTGGGTGCACGAATGGCAAAACTTAATTTTTCCCGATGAATCCAGGTTCTGTTTACAGCATCATGATGGTCGCATCCGTGTTTGGCGACATCGCGGTGAACGCACATTGGAAGCGTGTATTCGTCATCGCCATACTGGCGTATCACTCGGCGTGATGGTATGGGGTGCCATTGGTTACATGTCTCGGTCACCTCTTGTTCGCATTGACGGCACTTTGAACAGTGGACGTTACATTTCAGATGTGTTACGACCCGTGGCTCTAAACTTCATTCGATTTCTGCGAAATCCTACATTTCAGCAGGTTAATGCACGACCGCATGTTGCAGGTCCTGTACGGGCCTTTCTGGATAGAGAAAATGTTCGACTGCTGCCCTGGCCAGCACATTCTCCAGATCTCTCACCAACTGAAAACGTCTGGTCAATGGTGGCCAAGCAACTGGCTCGTAACAACATGCCAGTCACTACTCTTGATGAACGGTGGTATCGTGTTGAAGCTGCATGGGCAGCTGTACCTGTGCACGCCATCCAAGCTCTGACTCAATGCCCAGGCGTATCAAGGCCGTTATTACGGCCAGAGGTGGTTGTTCTGGGTAGTGATTTTTCAGGATCTATGCACCCAAATTGCGTGAAAATGTAATCACTTATCAGTTCTAGTATAATATATTTGTCCAATGAATACCCGTTTATAATCTGCATTTCTTCTTGGTGTAGCAATTTTAATGGCCAGTAGTGTAATATTTTGTTGACTTCTTGAAGTTAAGAAGTTACATCTTCACCGTGAGGTCACTGGAGGTGCAATGTGTCCGCAAGTCTTCGGCTTACAAAGGGTATGGTAATTACAAGGTGAAACATCAGTATTGTACGTACGAATCTTCCGTATTATATGAAGAACCAAAGAAAGGAGACAGAGTATTATTTGCACTTTCTCTGCGATGTGTGAAAGCTGCAGAGTTACATCTGCGATCTATTGCCTCGCGTTTACTAACTCTTCTGCAAGTTGAAAATCATACTTGGAGATGTAAATTCACATAGCAGAAACAGCTGCTAACAGAGATTCTCGGATTGCTACGAGGCAGTGCTGAAAAGCAGTGCCTCCTAAATTTTTGTGTGAAAATCTTTTCAAAGTCTACACATTTATTCTTCAAGTAAATATGTTTGCAGCCATCTGTCGTTAGAAGACAACGAATTGTGGCTTGTAACATGGCGGCGTGTAATGTAACTATGTTGGTACGTAGGAAGCAGTGTGGTGTAATCGAGTTTCGAATACGAAGAGTTCTTTCACACATGGAGCACCCTCTCCTTCAGCATGACAATGCCAGGCCTCACAAGAGCGCTGTGACATCTGCAACAATCCGATGATTTGGGATGACTGTAATCGATCATCCTTCCATACAGTCCCTACTTGGCCCCATCCGACGTTTATCTGTTTCCAAAACTTAAAGAACACATTCGAGAAATTTTCTTCGATAGTGCTGAAGCGGTACAAGCAGAGTTGACCGAGGTTGTTGCTCCGTCAACGAAATCAAACATTCTGCGGTGACATTACCAACCAGCTGGTCTCTCTTTGAGAGAAATGTGTTCGCGGCCACCATGACTATGTTCAGAAATTACGAAGAATAAGGAAGTAGAATGTTAATAACGTTTGTTTTAATTAAAAGCTTTATGAGTTTTCACATAAAAAATTCGGAGACATTACATTTGAACACGCCGTCGGACGTAAGTGGAGAGCATAACACAGATGAAAAATTACTGACACGTAGAGCAAAAAAAAAAAAAAAAAAGTAAGTGGTCGCTTATCATAGATACACTTACCATACGCTAAATACGGGGCATCGGCATCAACTTCGTTTTTTTTTTCACATTGAACTATAGCAATATCTGTTGCTAATATTGTAGATATCAGTGGGACAAATTCAGCCGAGTTTCACTCTCCAAAACCAGGTACTTACTTTGATAGAAAGTGTAATACTAAAAATTTGACATTTATGTATTTTTATCATCAAACCGATAGCTGCCTTATGCTGAAGTTCGTGTTTTTTAATGCGAAACTGCAGCATCCAACTGATGGGGCACTCCAGCTTGACGTGGCTGAGGAATTTCAAATTCGTAATAACTGAGAGAAATTTAGTTTAAAACTGAAAATAAGCGCACTTGGTTCGACTAAAATACCGGTGGAAAAGTAAAAGGTGTGACATCTGTAGATCGTTCACCAGCTAACTACGGCCATATTTGTGCTCTTGTTCTTCTCAGACCGTCTAAAGAAAGGTAAAAGACAAAAAGTGAACGTATTTGTGAAATAGGAAAATGGGGTGTGAATATAGGTAGATATCAACTTTGCATGAAAAAAATTAACATGAGTTTAATTTCAAGACACTTGCTTAAAGCGCCAAGTAACGGCAGTAGCAGCAGCAACGAAAAGGAAATGTCAAACGAAATTGATCATAAACACTTCCATACAAAATAACTGATGTCATAAAATGTACACTTTCTTCTACAATTCAGATAGGCAGTTGTTGGTACCAGGACTGAGTATTCTGAACAGAATGCTTAGATATCGTTACACATGCTGCAACAACGCAACGCCGCGATTCTTTTCAATCTCTTGGGTCTGCAGAACTTGCGCATGGACTTCAACTGTTTGCTTACTCGAGGGAAAAATACGTTTAGTGTCGCCAAGTCAGTTGAATGTGCAGGCCAACTGATAACATCATGCCCTAGCCACTGAGCAAGAAAGAGCTTTGTGAACGCTTTCCTCGCCAAATGCCAAGCACCCATGATGATGATAGCACTTGCATTAGCTGTACGTAGGCAATGGAAAAAACATTTTCTCTTGGAGAACCAGCCAGAAGTACTTTGGTAAGTAATCGTACATATCTCTAACGTATGCAGGTTTCTTCATTGAAGTAAGGACGAGTAACTCTCTCCTCCCGAACAGGCCATGAAGGCCCAACGGTACCGACCTGCCGCCGTGTCATCCTCAACCACAGGCGTCACTGGATGCGGATATGGTGGGGCATGTGGTCAGCATACCTCTCTCCCGGCCGCATGTCAATTTATGAGCCCGGACCCGCTACCCCTCAATCAAGTAGCTACTCAGTTTGCCTCACAAGGGCTGAGTGCATCCCCTTGCCAACAAAGCTAGGCAGACCGGATGGTCACCCATCCAAGTACTAGCCTAGCCCGACAGCGCTTGTCTTCAGTGATCTGCCGGGAACTGGTGTTACCACTGCGGCAAGGTCGTTGGCCTAATGACGAGTAAGGCTGTTCTTAATAATCCTAAAATTATTCAGACTCGACTGCCTCTTATGTCTAACTTGCCTCAGTCAATGCAGTATCTCTGCTATCCAATAATACACATTTTTTACAATTACCTTTCCATAATATTTATTGGTTTCTTTATCGGTAAAGAGAATATTTTGGAGAAAGAGCCCATTGTCCCGATATCGCATCAGAATCGAATGACAGAATTCCATAAGTATTTCGCAAAAATCTTTGTTAATCGGCTGGTAAAGCTATACACGATCCGGGTGGAAGCTGTTTGTGTGCAAAATGCGAATTACGCTGGACTGGCATATTCTATAGTGACACGCAGTTTTTGTATACGGAACATGTGGATTATCAGTTGCAGCTGCCGAAAAACTGTTCACGCATCTCGTTGTAAGCTTAACCTCTAACCTCTACAGTGCATTCCAGCGTCCTTTAAATATCAAATTTTTTTGCCGATCCCTTCAGGCTACTTTTGAGCCTACAACTCAACTTTTATGTTCACATTCCTTTTACATTGCCCGTAAAAAAACTGAATATGTAGCTTAGTTTGTGAAAGTCATTTTTTCAAGGTAACTAGCTCACGATACATCGGAATTAAATCGACGGAATAGGAAGCTACTTTTCCCCTGTGCTCTTTTTATCGTGGTCGCGATGGTGCTACGCTGTTTGCTCCCTATCAGATGTGGCGCAATTCGTTAGTTGGGCATGACCTCCCTAACTTCCCCGAAAGTCAGCAATGGATTCGATGTTAAAAATGCCTGATTCGTAAGTTCTAAATGCTGTAATATTTATACACCTACTTATCGTGTTTCATAGAATCAATTGCTATTGAATTTACGTCTTAGATGTTTACTACAGGTGACCGGAGTGGCCGAGCAGTTCTAGGCGCTACAGTCTGGAACCGCGCGACCGCTACGGTCGCAGATTCGAATTCTGCCTCGGACTTGGATGTGTGTGAGGTCTTTAGGTTAGGTAGGTTTAAGTATTTCTAAATTCTAGGGGACTGATGACCTCAGAAGTTAAGTCCCATAGTGCTCAGAGCCATTTTGTTTACTATAGTAGTAGAAGAAATGAACATATTTCCAGACAGAAAAACCGAGTTGATACTGATGCCTCTGTGATTAATATAGCTATCACAAGAGACTACAAATTGTTTAGTGAGGAACTGCTTGCATTTCATCTGGGTGGAAAGAGAGTTACGATACCTTCAACGGTTCCAGAAGTAAGTGAATACTTTTAGTGAATCACCCTGTAACAAGAAACAGTGCAACATATACGATTCATAAATTGCCCCAATAAAATGTAAATGTAATGTGACTAGGGCTTCGCATCGGATAGACCGTTTGCCGGGTGCAAGTCTTTCGATTTGACACCACTTAGGTGACTTGCGCGTCGATGAGGATGAAATGATGATGATTGGGAAAACACAACACCCAGTCCCTAAGCGGATAAAATCTCCGACCGTCCCGGGAATCGAACCAGGGCCCTTAGGATTGCCATTCTGTTGCACTGACTACTCTTTTTTTTTTTTTTTTTTTTGATTGTTCTGATTGGTCTTTGAGGACGTCACTTGACATCCGTCCCAGTTCGTTGTTGATCCTTTCACTCAGTTTTTGTATTACAGAGGCCAACCATCTCTCTGGCCGAACACGCTGAGCTACTGTGCCGGCATCACTTAGCTACCGGAGATGAACAATTGCCGCAGTGACTTTGCCAAGAAGTGTTTCTTGAATCTGCTGTTCAGCCAAACTACTCTGCAGTGTTTCGTGCAATGACGGAATGCAGATGGCGCTGTTGATGGTGGTCCGTTATGTGATCTACCCATCTAATCTTCAGCATTCTTCTGTAGCAACACATTTCGAAAGCTTCTATTCTCTTCTTGTCCAAACTCTTTATCGTCCATGTTTCACTTCCATACATGGCTACACTCCATACAAATTCTTTCAGAAACGACTTCGTGACACTTAAATCTATACTCGATGTTAACAAATTTCTCTTCTTCAGAAACGCTTTCCTTGCCATTGCCAGTCTACATTTTATATCCTCTGTACTTCGACCATCATCAGTTGTTTTGCTCCCCAAATAGCAAAACTCCTTTACTACTTTAAGTGTCTCATTTCCTAATCTAAATCCCTTAGCATCACACGATTTAATTCGACTACATTCCATTATCCTCGTTTTGCTTTTGTTGATGTTCATCTTATATCCACCTTTCAAGACACTGTCCATTCCGTTGAACTGCTCTTCCAAGTCCTTTGGTGTCTCTGACAGAATTACAATGTCATCGGCGAACCTCAAAGTTTTTTTTTCTTCTCCATGGACTTTAATACCTACTACGAATTTTTTTTTTTTTTTTAGTGTTATGTACGAAAAATATAGGATCTAGTTTGTAGCGGCATTATGTGTGATTATACGTGACATAAAGTAGAAAAAAGAATGAGGAAATTTTTATTTTCTTAAATATAAAAGAAAGACGTTTCATGACCTAATTATAAGCCATCGAAAGAATTCCAACTTTATACGTATCACAACGATAGAGAAAATGGTAAAAAATAGAAACATTTAAATGATATTCCACTTGACTTGCATTTGTTGTTCGTCATCGGATTTATCCATGTAAATTCTGGAATTGAAAACTGTACCGTTCCCTAGAAGCGAATTATTGCTTTCTTGCAATGTCTGTGGACGTCAAAAACACTGACTCACGTAGTTCTTAAAAACCTGCATAACAGTCTCGTGAAGTTTAATTTGAGTGCGTGCGGTGTCTAGTGAAGGTGTTGAAACTTCTATTTATCTTCTTCAAACCATAGCCTTGCGGATCTGTGTGTATTGGCCCAGTGCCGCTGTTAAGCATCGTACGGTTGTCAGGGATCAACATCTGTGCCAAAGTGTGCACCTGTTCATCCGTTCAGCCACTTGTAATAATCCATTATATGTCGCTGACAGCAGGAATAGCATAACAGCAATGTTTAACGCTGGCGTAAGTCATCACATATCTACTTTAAGGTGATGAATGTGGATTCAGGAAGTGGAAGGTTCCAAATTCTTGACCTAAATAAACCTGAAGAGTTTTAAAGTAATATTCATCATATAACATTTTTCATAGTTACTAACAAGTATATTGGGAACACATTTTGCAGACAGCATAGGTACATACCACAAAATTTACCTAAAAAATAATATCATTGTGCGACACATACGTCAGGAGCCATGACGTGATAAGCATTGCGATGCGTGGAAAACTTGCCTTTCTTAAAACATTACTGTTTTCTACGGCATGGGAGTTCAATTTTTCAAAGAATCGGCGAGGAGTTTCCACCTTTGCTTAATTCACACGCAGCCTCCAGCAAGCTGGTGAGGGGTAAGGGGGTAAGGAATAAGACTCGCTCTCTCTCGGTACACAAGATGAATCATCGATCGGCTAGCGCGTTTAATAACAAACTTACTTATACACACGTGCATGAGAGATGCTGCAAAAACTCGTACAAGGAAACGGTGAGGAAGGATATTGACGGTGCACCTATCAAAGGAAATACCCAAGTTTTTATCTTTAGGAAAACCACAGAAGACCTGAATCTGGATGACAAGACACCTGTTACTGGACACTAATATGTACACAGTCAGCTCTACTGAGGACGCTTTCTTTCAGGTGTCAGAATATTTGTGGAGGAATGGCAGCCCATTCTTTCTCAAGAGCCGAAACGAGAGAAGGCACTGATGTTGGACATAGAGGTCTGAACATTTCCTTTTTTTACACTTGCTGTAGGTTATGGGGCCAGAAAGGGCGGGGTCGGATCTGGAGGTCTAGCCATGGTGTTCTCTGCACTGCTGGGACTGACTCTGAGAACGAAGGAAAAGTAAAACGTATTGCAAATACAGAGAAAGAATATTTCCTTTTATTTCAAACGTGAAGAGCTAAATAAGTCGACGTTGAAAAGCAAAGAATAAGAAATAATCAATGAAAGTCTCCCAATTTGGGGGTGGGAGGGTGGGGAGAGGTGAGAAGGCTGCGGCTCTAAGCGATTTCTGCTGCACAGTGCATCCAACGCTGGACCTATCATGTATATTTTCATTGAAAGATGTATCACTTCCCCAGAGCGTGGTTCTCCTTGGGCGGAGTCAGTTCGTGGACGGCCGTCGTCTCCTACCAGGGAGTTCCCAGCTCCACGGAGGGTAGCGGAAAGCACTGCTTAATTAATATGAAGAGAACTGCTAATACTTTTGGCAGCGAATAATTTTGGTACGCCTTTCTTGCAAGTAATTCCAGAAGTCCGAAACGTCTTTGGTAGTATTCCGAAACAGGTTTTCTTGCAAGATTAGTGGGTATGATTTAACTCGTGACTGTGGCCAGGCCAATTCATTTCAGGAATGTATATGTGTAAACTGAAGCGGCGAACGAAAATTTGTACCAATGGCAGGGTTCGAACCTGGCTCGCCTGCTCACTAGCTAACCACTAAGTTACTGTGGCACAGTGGCTTTGCATTAATGCGTCGACTACCCTAGCTCAATGCAAATTCCCATTCAAGCTGTACCCGACTGCTATTCCCCCTAAACTCAAGCACCTTTGTACAGGCTCTCCAAATATATTGGAATAGCACCACAGCACATACTCCTGAAACCCAGGAGTATCAAACAGTTTCATCTGATTAAAGCACCAGCCAGGGTGGAGTAGTGTTTAGCACATCTGTCCGTCGAGCAGGACACCGTGGTTCGAATCACAGCCTTTGAGCAGCTTTTCGCTTCAGTCTGCATATTTAGGCTGAAAAACCACAAACTGCATGGACAGATTCCTGACTGTAACTGGAGGGAAAAAGGTCTTATGAACATGTATCCGGAAATGCGTCGTTGCTTAGATATCGCTGGAGAATGAAAGTTCCTCTCACAAAGTGCCGTGCGTTCCTTGTGCGTTGCAGCTGTGTGATTGATACAACGTTATGTAAGCAAAAGAACGGTCTGGTATTCGTATCGGCAACAAGCCCAAATGGTGGTTGTGTACGGCCAAGCACATGAAAACTGTAGAGAGGCAGCACAGCTACAGCAAAACAAGTACCCTCACACGCACCAACCGCATCACAAAACATTTCAAGCCCTTTTTGGGAGACTGTGAGATCATGTGACCTTTCAGACAGACGAACGTCGGTGGAGGCGGCGGACTGTACGTACATCAGATTTGGAGGATCGAGTGCTACAGAATACTGAGACAAGTCCCAGGAAAGTGGCCCGCCAACATGATGTAAGCCAGAATGAGATTATGTGTTTCCTGCATGACAATCACTACTATCTCTGTTACCTGCAAAGTGTGTAAGGGTTATCAGCAGTGAATTTCCCTCTATGGGAAGGGTTTTGTCGAAGGTTTTTGCACCAGACCATCGCAATTATGGGATTCATGTCATTCGTCTCTTTACCGACAAAGCAACCTTTACCAGAACTGGAATCATCAGTTTGCATAATTGTCATCTGTGGGAATGGCTGAGACGTCTAATCAGCATCAGTTCAGCATCAATGCGTGGGCAGGGATTCTTGGCGACCACATACTTGGACAGTTATTCTTCCACCGTGCTTCGACGGAGGAACGAACCTGGACTACATGAGAAATACTCTGCCTGTGACTCTTGAGAATGTGCCTTTGGTACTACGACAGGTTATGTGATTTCTGCATGACGGAGCGACGCACCACTCCTGCATCACAGTTCGCCGACACTTCAACAACATCATCCCCGGATGTTGGATAGGAGGTGGAGGCCCTGTAGCATGGCCTGCTGGGTCACCGCACTTATACCCGCTGGATTTTTACCTCTGGAGATATCTGAAAACTGTTGTGTATGCTGAACCAGTTCCTGATGTGCAGATCCTTCAACGGGGTGTTCACGACGCCTGTGACGCTATTCAGAGAGAGGCTGAAACGTGCGAAAGAGTATGGCATTCCACGATGCGACGCGTGAACGCCTCGATTGCATCCTATGGAGACCACTCTGAACATCTGTTTTGAGGTGGATTCGATGCAACTTTCTACTGTGTTGTTGTTGCACGCACACCGTCCATTTCCGGGCACATGTTCATAGGACATTTTTTTTCTCCATTTTCAGACAAGAATCCATCCCTGCAGTTTGCCGATTTTATTAATGTTAACCCTGTATCCAAGGCCTATTCGGAAAGTGAGATCCAATTGATTGCGAAATGGATAGCACCGTGAAAATCAAATATGTTTTATTTGCCACAATTGGCTACAACCTCCAAACACTTCGTCGCCTCTCTAACAGAGACATTTATCGTAGTGTTGTACCAACTATCCTATATCCTCGTCTTAGAAACTAGCCACTTGTGCTTTCCGCCACTTTTTAGGCTAGTCTGCAGTTCGTTGTCTGTGCCAAAATGTTGTCTTCATAGCCAGCGATGCATTTAAGGCGGGATGAACAGGGAGTCAAGTTCGGGCTTTATGGTGGGTGTTCAAACACTTTCCATCGAAGATGCTGTGGGGCGTTCTCATTGCCTGCCCCTGCAGTGTGTGGCCGCGAATTTTCATGAAGAAGGAAATGCATGACAGAAACCTTACGTGGTGTTGCATTAAATCGGGCGAAACCTTTCAGTGGGGATCCATACTTGGCGGGAGACGCTATTGTTCTAAGCATTTTCATGTGCTCACTTTGTGCTCAGAACTGAAGCGATCGCGGGCATACTCCAGACACTGCCCTACACATCTATGCACAACTTCATCAGATTTTAACTGTCATTTCCATTTCACAACCTATCAGATCTTATTTCTGAAGACTCTCGCCCATCATAGATGTTTGAAACTTCAAAAGGTCTGATTTGATCATTTCAAGAATATTGACTCACGCTTGCCAGACTAACCTTTTTGTTATATTACTTAAGGTTCCAAAGTTATAGCTCGGAATCTGACAGTGACTCCGTATAGTTCCTCTGTGGAGTTCCTTGCTGAGCCTGTTACACTTTCTCACAGGGTTTCACTGCCACGATGTCGCATAATCTCTCCGCTATTTCCCATTAATTTATTTAACCTTCGCTTGTTTCTCTGACACTTCGTTTTTACATAACAATGTAGCCTGTGATTTGTTACCGATATTTTCGATCTACACGCGAATGTTACGGAAATGCTGCGTGAACTCAAGTGGGAATCCCTGGGGGCGGGCGACTTTCCTCTCGTGAAACACTTTTGAGACAATTTAGAGAACCGTCTCGTGAGGATGACTACAGAACGATTCTACTGCTGTCAACGTACATTTCGCGTAAGGACGGGGAAGACAAAATGAGAGAAACAGTGTCTTTTACGAAGTCGTATCGACACTCTTTTTCCCTCGCTCCATTTGCGAGTGGAACCAAAAAGAAGCGGTACAATGTTCCATCCAACATGCACCATATATCGTCTTATGGAGCTATACGGGGTGTTCCACCTAAGAGACGTCAGACGCATTTTCTCTAGTGTTTTGATAGATACTTGCAATTTATCTTTTGTAATGTGTAGCTGGAGTCAGCCCAAACAAATACTGCTCATCAAGTCTTATATGCGACTCCTATTGTGTACAGATAGCATCTGTTTGTTTTCTGCTACAAACAAAATGATTTTTAAAGCGTAATTTTACGTGCCCATTCGATAGAGCGATCTCTTGCGATATTTGCTTTATCGATATTTATTAGCAGGGAAATCAGAACATGGACGATAACCAGAACTTCATCAGTACCTCCCTCGATCGCGCAGAGTGGTACCGCTATGCAACAGACCTACTCGGTTGCTACTGGAGTGCTGAATATTCTTCGTGTTTTACTTCCCTTGTTAATATACATCGATAAAATTAACATCACACAATTTGAGACAGCTCTACCGAATAGACATCTAAAATTCAACTTCAAAAATAATTTGGTTTTTAACGGGAAACAAGCCGATGCTTTTATCTGTCGACTCACCATTTTTCTGTGTTTTTTTTTCCGTTTACTTCCTCATGCATTTTGGAATAATCTGTCTTGTGTCAACGACCGACCTACCGTGATAACTCTGCCTCTCTCGTGCTTTCCAAACCAAACACAAGCTCTGACCGATGAAATGGAACAGTGGTCTGGCTGCAGCATAGCTCTTGTTTCCACGATGAGTTGCTCACTTTACAACGGAGTGTGCGCTGCTTTGAAACTTTCTGAGAGATTGCAACTTTGTACCATGAAAAGTCCTTCTGGCATCAAAATGCAAGGGGAGGTGTGGAAGAAAAGGGTGAGGAATTTCCTCTCTGTAAGGAAAGTGGAAGTCTATTTCCGTAACGGAAAGGATCAGCAAATGTGACTGCCAGAATTATTATGATGTTATTTCATTTGTGGAAGTACTGCAGTTGAATCTACGCTGTCTTTTGAGAGATAGACGTGTTAGTGGCTCGCGTTTCATATCCAATGCTCCTTTTAGATGTTCCCGACTGTATCAGTCTTAGATCTCTAATATCTGAATGAAAGTAATCAAGATCTCTAGAACACAGCGAACTGCCATTTTCTGTGGGGATGAAATACTCGTACGATTACTCTCAACCTCAATGCTTACTAATTTTTTTCCTATGGGAGATTTTTAGGAGGCTGAAGCTTGAATTTTTAATAGGTTACTGGTGACTGTCCAGACGTCTGCATAGCTTCTTGGTAATCGAAACATGCAATGACACTTGTGTTCCATAGACCCTCACAACCACTTCAGAAGGATGAGTTCATGGGAAATTTTGGTTTGTGACTAAAGAAAATATATAAAACTGACCACACTCACCAGAAATATCACTCGTCGAACGCGAATGACTCTCAGGTTATAACAATCTAGCTAGGGGAAGAACTGACCATAGAAAACACGACAGTTTAGGAACTTTACAGAGCACACAAGAGATAACGGTTTTAGTTAGACTGGCAAATAAAGTAATAGCAGTCATTTTTGCAAACTAATGGATCGATATCGCTCAGACCTCCTAAGATTATCTACTACCCTCAGGTCCGCCTATCATTTGCGTCTACAATTACATCGAATAATTCGTCTTCATATTTGAAGTAACTGATATTCCTTAGTGCCGTGACCATTAAATCATATTGTGGCAGAAAATTTCATCGTCCGAATTTTCTCTGACAGAGGAGGGAAAACGAAGTACTTAAACACCAGATTTCGTACAAAAACCTTAGGTTAGATGCAAAACCTCTTGTTACTGTGTCTTGAAGAAAGGATATGTGACGCGTTTAGGGACGATTCGTTCTTCGGATAGAGAAATTAAGCTTGATGTTATTCGAGAGGAGAAAACTGTGTCCCAATTACGGGATTCGCCCTCTACTGTCATGTCACTTTCGTAATCCATAACAACACAAACAATGCAATACGGTGTGCAAGTATCCATCGCAATCCTTTTTTGTATTCCACCAAAAAAATGGTAAAATATTTATTAAGCTGCAATTAATTTCCACAATTTGTCATCATTTGGCAGATCTGGACATAAAACACACCCTTCTGAAGAAAAATATCTGTGTACTACTATAATCGTATTAAATCATTAACAAGATGTTTTAGCCGCCACTGTGTCCATATGCCACTGGTATACGAAGTACAAACAAAGAGAAATCAATACTGTGGTATGAATGATGGTATTAATGCTTCAGTTTTTATGCATCGGTTTCCCCCACTTGAGTAAAATGCACAGAACATACATATATTAAAGTGAAACTGTAATAAAAGACGTTCTTTGGGATTTTGCTGATCTTGCACGTCATATTGTCTTGTATGTTGGTTATGTCGTCAACGTACTGACCCTTCTTATTATTGTCCGCAGCTCGTGGTTTCATGGCCGCGTTCTCGCTTCCCAAGCATAGGGTCCCGGGTTTGATTCCCCGCCGGGTCATGGATTATCACCTGCCTCCAGATGACTGGGTATTTGCGTTGTTCTCTCCATTTCATCGTCGTTCGTGAAACTATCGAGACTGGGCTGAGAAAAGGTAGAGAATTTGTACAGGCGCTGATAACGCGCAGTTGAGCGCCCTACAATCAAATCATCATCACCTTCATATTATTTTCCACAGTCTGTCGTTTTGTGGTAGCTTTGTGTTGATAACAGCAGGTCTCGTCATCTACGATGATTATTTTCCAGAAAAGCGTTATCTGGGTTTATAATTTCAATCACGTCGCTGTAGGCGTCCATTCATTGTCGTTCTTGTTCAGGAGTAAAGGTATGCGGGAGAAGCTTAGCACACGATTTTTTCTTCAAAACATTCTGGACAGATTGGTGAACGCTTGATTTACATTTTGCCCTGTTGTGGTTTGTGACACAACAACGTTGACACACTGTGGCCACTCACAGCTGACTGATCTAAAGCATATTTGTTGTTTACAGCTGTTAGTACAAGTTGCCGCGGTAGTGACTATGTTGATGTCGCTTATATTGCAAGGGGAAAAAAGTCACAGGTCATATGATGTACGTTTCACAGACTGCTCTGAGATAAGTGAAGAACTTACCTAAGTAATTCGGTATCTCCACGAGCAAGCGTAAAGTGGGCCACAATGCTGGGTTATAAACTAATATCTAAAAACATTCGTGGTTTACGCGAATAAAGCAGCGCCAATGAATTTCGAGAACTTTTTGGCTTACTATGTACAGTATGACAACCATCTGTTATATCGCAATTTTCGGAAAAAAAGTTGTTAGTGGAATTAATTGAACAGTTTGATACAAAAACAGATTGTGACAATATATCTTAGCGCTCTCAAATTACTGTACATGTGCATAAACAAAAGCCTGGGAAAATGACAATGTGCTCGTAAGCGGGTGCCACCGTTGTAAACAAGAGAAAATCCCCCATTTAACACCTGTGAAGTTTCGGCTTACGTTCATTTTTTAATTGTACTTTAATCAGGGATTTGGTTTCGAGCTCGCACGATCGATTAACAGGATTCTAGCGGTAATTGGATACAGAACTGCTGGCTTTGTAAAATTGAGTCAGTGATTGTCTGTAACATAAATTACATCTTGCACGTCCCTGTGTGAGTGTAATACTTTTTAATTCGCGATCGTATTTAATGAAAAACCCTGTGTGATTCACAAAAGGAAAAAGGAAGAGCACTTTTTCTACTATGGTAGACTTTTTATTTCACTGAAACTAGTGGAAAACGATCTTTATTTCGATTCATATTTCCAGCCTTTGTGTTATAGGGGACGAGTGTGATTACTTTAGTGCGGAACAAAACACTAAGCAAGGTGAACTCGCCGCAGCATGATAACATACATCGCACGTTAGCGCTTAATTATTTCCTTGTTACTTAAACTTTCACATTCGGATTCCGCTGTACATTATGACCTGTAGTTTGGAAATACATACACTGATGAGATATATCATAACCACGTGCTTAATTTGTGTTGGTCCATCTTTGAAATCCACTACAGCAGAGATTCTGCGTGGCATGCATTCGAAAAGTCCTTTGTAGGTTTCCGGAGGTATGCGCCACAAGATGCCAACGCACAGGTCACACAATTCTCACAATTACGAGCTGGTGGTTTGTGGACGCGGAGGTGGCGCCCATTGGCGTGCTGGATGTCTTTCAAGGTATTCAGCTCAGGCGAAGTAGCCAAAACATTAACATGAGTTGCTGATCATGCTCCTCAAACCAATGTAACACGTTGTTGGCCTTGTGACACGGACGGTTGTCATGTTGGAATATGCCATCGCCGTCTGGTGAAACAGTGTAGGTGATTCGCATTAATATTCATGTAGTTTAGAGCTGTCATGGTGCGTTCGGTTGCTACTACAGGTCGCATGAGAGCCACCCGTAACACGATACTGTCGCCACCGGGCTATGTCCGTGGTGCAGTGTTTGTACTGAGTATACGTTCGCCCGGATGACTGAATATATGGACACTATCATCAGCCTGGTGTAACAAGAAATGTGATTCATCTGACCAGGCGGCACTTTTGCACTGAACCAAGGTACAGTCTCGATGATGAGACGCCCACTGCAATCGTAACTGACGCTGCAACCGTAACTGAAGCTCTCCTAGGGTCAACAGGGGAGGAACATAGGAGTCATGTACCACAAAGCCCATTTTTAACAACGTCCGCTGAACGGTGAACACACAGGGAACGTGAAACACATATGCCTGCACCGGCATTGTGTCTGTCGTCGGATCTACCCCAGATGGTTGGCTGTCCTGGCTTACAGAGTGGTCATACTTCCATCTCCAGGTTTTTACGGCGAGACGTGGGCGTCCAACACGTTGACTCCTAATCGATGTTTCACCGTCCTTCAGCCAATTTCTGTAAACTTGAAGAAATTAGATAGCAGCTGATTTCTGTAGACTTCTTCTCGTTAGGAGTGAACTCTTCACATCACTAACTGCCGTCAGTGTGAATTTTCCACGTCCACAAAGAGGAAGTGTACGGAAACCAGTTGGCTGTAGTGGTCTACAATAGCTTATCTGCTTAAATTAGGGCCTGACGGTAGTGCCATAGAGGCAATGAAACTGCTAGCAGAAATTAAGGTTGTTATTATTATTTTCTTCAAGTCCCATTCCATTCAAACAGAACAGAGTTACAGAAACTTTTGTGGATGCTTACGACAGCAGCACTGGAACAGCCTACCACCTTTGCTCTTTCCGCTTTACTGGTTCCCACGTGCTGGGGCATAATGATATAATCTTTGTCAAAGTCGCTTATGCCAGTAGAATTTTCCATTTGCGGCTCTCTCCATTTGTCTCTGCTCTGTTATATACACTATGTGATCAAAGGTATCCGGACACCCCCAAACTATATGTTTCTCGTATTAGGTGCATTGTGCTGCCACCTACTGCCAGGTACTCCATATCAGCGACCTCAGTAGTCATTAGACATCTTGAGAGAGCAGAATGGAGGGCTTCGCGGAACTCAAGGACTTCGAAAGAGGTCAGGGGATCGGGTGTCACTCGTGTCATACGTCTGTACGCGATATTTCCACACTCGTAAACATCCCTAGGTACACTGTTTCCTATGTGACAGTGAAGTGGAAACGTGAAGGCACACGTACAGCCAAAAGCGTACAGACAGACCTCGTCTCTTGACTGACAGAGACCACCGACAGTCGAAGAGGTTCGCAATGAATAATAGGCAGACATCTATCCAGACCATCACACAGGAATTGCCGGCCGTTTTGACCGAGCGGTTCTAGGCGCTTCAGTCCGGAACCACGCGGCTGCTACGGTCGTAGGTTCGAATCCTGCCTTGGGCATGGATGTGTGTGATGTCCTTAGGTTAGTTAGGTTTAAGTAGTTATAAGTTTAGGGGAGTGATGACCTCAGATGTTAAGTCCCATAGTGTTTGGAGCTATTTGAACCATTTTTGAACACAGGAATTCCAAACTGCATCAGGATCCACTGCAAGTACTGTGACAGTTAAGCGGAGGTGAGAAAACTTGGATTTCATGGTCGAGCGGCTGTTCATAAGCCACATATCACGCCTGTAAATACTAAACGACGCTTCGCTTGGTGTAAGGAGCGTAAACATTGGACGATTGAATAGTGGAGAAACGTTGTGTGGAGTGACGAATCACGGTACACAACGTGGCGATGCGATGGCTGGGTGTGGGTATGGCGAATGCCCAGTGAACGTCATCTGCCAGCGTGTGTAGTGCCAAAAGTAAAATTCGGAAGCGGTGGTGTTATGGTGAGGTCGTGTTTTTCATGGACGGGGCTTGCACCCCTTGTTGTTTTGCGTGGCACTACCACAGCACAGGCATACATTGATGTTTTAAACAGCCGGCCGTGGTGGCCGAGCGGTTCTAGGCGCTTCAGTCCGGAACCGCGCGACTGATACGGTCGCAGGTTCGAATCCTGTCTCGGGCACGGATGTGTGTGATGTCCTTAGTATAGTTATGTTTAAGTAGTTTTAAGTTCTAGGGGACTGATGACCTCAGATGTTAAGTCCCATAGTGCTCAGAGACATTTTTTGATGTTTTAAACACATTTATGCTTACCACTGTTGAAGAGCAATTCTGGGATGGCGACTGCGTCTTTCAGCACGATCGAGCACCTGTTCATAACGCACGGCCTGCGGCGGAGTGGTTACACGACAATAACATCCCTGAAATGGACTGGTCTGCGCAGAATCGTGACCTGAATCCTACAGAACACCTGTGGGATGTTTTGGTACGCTGACTTCGTGCCAGGCCTCACCGACCGACATCGACACCTCCCCTCAGTGCAGCACCTCGTGAATAATGTGCTGTCATTCCCCAAGAAACCTGCCAGCACTTAACTGAACGTATACCTGCAAGAGTGAAAGCTGTCATTAAGCCTAAGGGTTGGTCAACACCACATTGAATGCCGGCATTACCCATGGATAGCGCCACGAACTTGCAAGTCATTTTCAGCCAGGTGTCCGGTTACTTTTGAACCCATGGTGTATTTTCGTTACCGTGTCGCGTTACCAAAGTGCCACCACGCGGTATTTAGTCTTGTGGTGAGCAGCGGTCGTAATGCTGTGGTACATCAGTGTCTACACGATTAATGAGTCATACATTTTTCTGCTCTTCTTTCCGTCTGTGACCGCGTCTTAGGTTTGCACATTGATGAGATTTACAAACACCAGAGAGGCCCAGTTGTCTGCCTCTACACCAATAATTTTTGTATATGAATTTTTGGAAAGCAGATATATTCTATCTCATCACGTTTCACCGTGTACAGTCGTAGGAATATAACGGAACCCTTCTGTGTAAAAATTCTTTACAAATATTCCTTCTCTCATTAATAGATTTCAACTATTGTCGTTAATCAATATCAATAGTGAAATTTTCGTAGAATGATACAGCGTTCGGCTTCATTATGGGCCATTAAAAGTCAGAACATTTACTATCGAAGGACATCCTACATCCTAGTCAGTTTTTTAAGAATAGATAATTTTTGGTAAATAAATCGGATTAGGACTTTAGTTTATCAGTCCTTTTCAACTCAGTTAAACTGATTTATAGTTTGTTTTCCTTAAAAGTTTGTAATTTATTTCTAATAATCGGTAATAATAATATTTTTAAACTATAATTGTACACACTACGCCAGACATTGGAATTTCCTATTTCCATGAAACTCTCATTAAATATGCGAAATAGTTTTGTTAATTACTTCTTCCGTAGATCATATTCACAACACGCGTCATGATATGGAACGGGTAAACAGAAGAAACATACTAGGGACGTTCAGTAAGCAACGCTACACATTTTTTCTCGGCCAATTTAGTTAGAAAAAATGCGGAATTTATTGTTGGGCCTAGTGCAATATTCTCGTTGCAGTCCCTATAGTTTCATGAAGTTCCGATAGGTGGCGGTACTATACATAACCTTCAAAATGGTGTTTGTTAATAGAGGTGCGTTCTAAGCACAGAGCTGTCCTTGGGTTTCTTATGGTGGAAAGCCAGGGCATGGCAGATATTCATAGGCGTGTGCAGAATGTCTACGGAGACCTGGCCGTAAACAAAAGCACGAAGAGTTGTTGGGCGAGTCTTTCGTTATAATGGCAAAAGTTCGCTCATATCTATTAGATCTCCCATTTGTCGGCCGGCCGCAGACAGTTGTGAATTCTTCTATGTAGGATTGTGCTGACACTCTCATTCGAAATGAAGCAAATGAACTTCTCCTTTATAACAACAGTGTCTCACACAAGTCTGCGCACCGAAGAGGAGCTCACGAAAGTTGGACTGTTCTTCTTCATCTACTCTAAAGTCCGGATCTCGCAGCGTCCGACTCTCAACGGTTTCGTACAGTGAAGGATGAACTCCGTGGGAAGCAGTACGTGGACGTGCGGTTCTAGGTGCTTCAGTCTGGAACCGCGTGACTGCTACGGTCGCAGGTTCGACTACTGCCTCGGGCATGGATGTGTGTGATGTCCTTAGGTTAGTTAGGTTTAATTAGTTCTAAGTTCTAGGCGATTGATGACCTCAGAAGTTAAATCGCATAGTGCTCAGAGCCACTTGAACCATTTGAACCAGTACGTGGATGACAGGGAGGTTATTGATGCACCAAGACGTTGGCTCCGACGTCGATCAGTAGAGTGGTACCGTACTGGCATAGGGGTCCTCCCAGTAGGGTGGCGTAAGGCCATCGAATTGAACGGAGATTATACTGAAAAAATATTATTTGTAGCCGACGGAGTGGGCAATAATAAGTTGTACTGGAATCTTGAATAAAACCTATCTGCTTGCAGAAAAAAATCAGACGTCTCTCACAACACATATACGGGGTACCGAGCGAAGTGGCGCAGTTGTTAGTACACTGACCTCACATTCGGAAGGAGGACGGTTCAAATTCGCGTCCGGTCAGCCTGATTTGGGTTTCTTGTGAATTCGCTAAATCGCTCCAGGAAAATACCGGGATGGTTTCTTTGATAGGGCGCTGCCGATTTCCTTCCCCATTTCTAAAACCTCCATGTCGAGGGGGTTGTTAAATCCTGATCTCCATTCCTTTATGTACACAGGGTGTTTCACTCTTATGGGTACAGACGACAGGAAACGAGAGAATAATCCTAATAAATATAGGTCCGCAAACCAATGGTTTCCCCGATACAACGTATGCACAAGTGCAGTCTTGCCAATGATACATCACTGTTAATGTCTAGGGCAATAGACCATCTAGATGATGTTCCTTAAGGTAACAAGCTGCGTACATGATATATGCATGATGCTGCATCGACGCACTTTGATGTGAGCGGGAATACGTAGCAAATACCTAGCACATATTTTCGACAAGTGTATCGGTCTTTGTTCACCAATATATGGCCTAGCAGCAAGTCCACAGACTTGAACCCGTTGAAGTTTTTTTATGCAGGGATGTTGAAAAACTTCCTTTTGTTCTGTCCCTGTTGATGGATGTGTATATGTAGACTGAAGCGTCGAATGACAGTTTGTTCTAAAACCATTGCTAGAACCCGGGACTCCTGCTCACTAGGCAGAAGCACTTAGCACTACTCCACCTTGGCACAATGGGTTTACACAACTGCACGGAGTACTGTAACACGACTCCCTTGTTTCCTTCGATGCTAAGGTGCTATTACAGTACTGCTGGAGAGCCTCTGAAAAGCTCCGGAGTTTAGGGGCAATAACAAGTAGGCTGAGGCGTGAATGGGAATTTGGACTGAGGAGGGTGGCGTGCTGGGATAGTGCGAGCAGTTGTGCAAAGTCACTGTGCCAAGATGGCGTTGTGGTTAGCGCATCTGCCTAGTGAGCAGGAGGCCTAGACTTGAATACGTCTTGGGCAGATTTTTATTCGTCTCTTAAGTCGGCATATATACGTCACAGATGTTCGAGACTTGAAAACGTCTCTCAAATCATATAGTTTCACCTGTCGATACAGTTTATGAATTCCAGGAACGCGATATGGATGGTCATTCATCCATGCGGAACACTCTGGATTTTCTGAACGTTTAAGGTCATCGATGACGACATAGGCTACGTGTTTGTCCTCAAGTGATTATCTACGCTTTCGAGCCTTGGGAACTCAGTTATGTGGTGTTCATGTACTCTGTTGTAATTAGTCGTACCGGGAAAACCAAAGGTCTTCGGGCCTATCTTTATTAAGGTGACTTGCTTATTTCATCATCCTCTACTCGCCCCTTTTGTACCTATAATAGTCAGACATACTGTCCGCCTAAAAAAACTATTTGGCTACAAGACGGCCATTTGCAATTTCTTTTTTTAAGAGTGATTAACTATTTTTATTTAACAATTAATATATGGCATAGAAGGAAGGCCACGCGAGTATCGAAATTAGTAGACATGACTAAAAAATATGTATCACCAACCAGGTGACTATTTGTGCTACGTTACGGGTATACAAAATCTTGCTCATTTCATTTTCAGAACGATGAAGTAAATGAAGCTGAAAAGGGGAGACAGCGTGTCCTACATAGGGGGTACCACAGTTTGTATTACTAATTTCCATAGATTTTAGCGAGAACTAAACGGGTGAAATTTACAAGCTGCCATTACAGGCAACAAGCATATTTTAGTAGAGGCGATGAAAGAAATTTAGCTTCAGCACTTCTGCAATTCAAGTTATAAACCAGAAGGAAAATCTCAGTATGATGACGGGCCGCATATTTTACAATTGTCCTCAAAGACCATTTCGCCGCCAGCCGGGATGGCCCAGCGGTTCTAGGCGCTACAGTCTGAAACCGTACGACCGCTACGGTCGCAGGTTCGAATCCTGCCTCGGGCATGGATGTGTGTAATGTCCTTATGTTAGTTAGGTTTAAGTAGTTCTAAGTTGTAGGGGACCGATGACCTCAGAAGTTAAGTCCCATAGTGCTCAGAGCTATTTTTGAACCATTTCGCTACAGTATTCGGCAATACGTGTATTGGCTGAAGCGACTCACATGATGAACCACCTAGCTCTCGAAATGTTGCTTCTTGATTTTTTTCCTTAGAGGTTTTCGTTGGAAAACTAGGTTATGATATACCTGCACATTCGTAGGGAAGAAATGCTTCTACCGGTTATCCTTGCAAAGGAAAAATTATATGCACATTTACGTTTTTACGTATTTTATCACAACTTACAAAGTAGATGAAATTTTGTGAAGGGCAGATGGTGAAGGTCACGACAAGCAACTACGCAAGAAGAAAAAATGTTCAAATGTGTGTGAATTCCTAAGGGACCAAATTTCTTAGGTCATCAGTCTCTAGACTTACACACTACTTAAACTTATGCGAAGAACAAGACACACATCCATGCCCGAGGAAAGACTCGAACCTCCGGCGGGAGGGTCCGCGCAGTCAGTGCCATGGCGCCTCAAACCGCGCGGCCACTCCACGTGGTTACGCAAGAAGATCTGTATTAGAGCAAGAGTTAAAAATGTGAGTGTATTTAGTTTTCCTCCAGTTCTTAAATATCTGTCGTAGAAAGGTAAACCACTGTGTTCCATCGACTCCGTGTCGTGAGTTGTACTATTTCTGCGTATCATCTGAGTGATACCCAGATATCAGGTGGAAATAATATTGGCACTGGCATTTTGAGCCAGAATCTGAGGCGTACTCTGTTGTCACAACATAAACCGGTTGGTAGCATACATTCTTTTCTATGTAAACCTTTATTAAATTCTCTCTGTAAGCTCTACATACAAGAATTGTGGAAAAGCAAGAATTGTTATTGTCGCAGATAACCTATACAAATATACGTAAATGATTTCATATTAGTTGTAAAATGCATGTCTTATTCGTCTTTCTTTCCCTGGCCTGATCCCGTGTTGATCTGGACTTGGAAAGTTAGTGGGGGTAACCGTATGCCCTAAAACGACTTTGTGAATACTTAAGTCAAAAAAGTAGATTTTATGTAAATGTTTTGACTGAAAACGTCCATTTTGTAGACGTTCCAACTTCCTTGTGTGACAATATACCGTCAGATTTGGATCGGTAATGACTACGAGCCTAAACATGCGTATACGAAGCTTGAACCCGCAACAGATAGATCATGTCGGCAAGTGTTTCTCGCGCAGTATTTGCTTTGGCTGTGACTTCGTCGTACGATTGCATGCACATGTGCGGGACTGTGACGAACTATTGTTTCCAGTCTGGAGAGCGATGTTCTGCAGCTCTCAATACTGCTCTACACTGTCAAAGCTCTTCATCTGCGAATGACTACTGCAACTAACATCCATTTGAACATGATTATTGTGTTCATTTCTTGGTATCCCTTTACAACTTGTACCTCCCCATCCCCACATACCGCTCCACTACTAAACTGACGAACATCTGATGTCTCAGAATGTGTCCTCTTCAAACGTTCCCTTCTTTAAGCCAAGTTGTGCCACAAAGTTCTTTCTCCTCATTTCTATTCAGTACCTCTTCATTAGTTACGTGATCTACCCATGAAATCCTCAGCAGTCTTGTCAGCACCACATTTCAAATGCTTTATGTAAAACTATAAACTGGTACTCCACGGTAAAGCGTTTAGCTAGGACATCGATTTGGGTGTCATTTTCAAGATCTGGCGCAGCGCTACTAGGACCCAAAGTGAAACAATAAAAATATTCGTACGAATGTAAGTGAAAATCGGCATTAAATTGAAAATTACAAAATAATGAAACATATAGTCTCATACGAATCGCAACTCTGCTGGGAGTTTTAGAGAAAAACACAAGTCAGAGGAAAGCTCGCTACGAAAGAAATGCTTTTTTTTTCTTTTTTTTTTTTGGTCATCAGTCTACTGACTGGTTTGATGCGGCCCGCCACGAATTCCTTTCCTGTACCTCTTCATCTCAGAGTAGCACTTGAAACCTACGTCCTCAATTATTTGCTTGAAGTATTCCAATCTCTGTCTCTTCATCTCAGATTAGCACTTGCAACCTACGTCCTCAATTATTTGCTTGACGTGTTCCAATCTCTGTCTTCCTCTACAGTTTTTGCCCTCTACAGCTCCCTCTAGTACCTTGGAAGTCATTCCCTCATGTCTTAGCAGATGTCCTATCATCCTGTCCCTTCTCCTTA
Source organism: Schistocerca serialis cubense (assembly GCF_023864345.2). Taxonomy (NCBI): domain Eukaryota; kingdom Metazoa; phylum Arthropoda; class Insecta; order Orthoptera; family Acrididae; genus Schistocerca; species Schistocerca serialis. Next base: position 525,149,178 of record NC_064641.1, read on the forward strand.
TCAGTGTTTTCCACATATTTCTTTCCTCTCCGATTCTGCGTAGAACCTCCTCATTCGTTACCTTATCAGTCCACCTAATTTCCAACATTCGTCTATAGCACCACATCTCAAATGCTTCGATTCTCTTCTGATGCGGTTTTCCCACAGTCCATGTTTCACTACCATACAATGCTGTAATCCAGACGTACATCCTCAGAAATTTCTTCCTCAAATTAAGGCCGGTATTTGATATTAGTAGACTTCTCTTGGCCAGAAATGCCTTTTTTGCCATAGCGAGTCTGCTTTTGATGTCCTCCTTGCTCCGTCCGTCATTGGTTATTTTACTGCCTAGGCAGCAGAATTCCTTAACTTCATTGACTTCGTGACCATCAACCCTGATGTTAAGTTTCTCGCTGTTCTCATTTCTACTACTTCTCATTACCTTCGTCTTTCTCCGATTTACTCTCAAACCATACTGTGTACTCATTAGACTGTTCATTCCATTCAGTAGATCACTTAATTCTTCACTTTCACTCAGGATAGTAATGTCATCAGCGAATCGTATCATTGATATCCTTTCACCTTGTATTTTAATTCCACTCCTGAACCTTTCTTTTATTTCCATCATTGCTTCCTCGATGTACAGATTGAAGAGTAGGGGCGAAAGGCTACAGCCTTGTATTACACCCTTCTTAATACGAGCACTTCGTTCTTGATGGTCCACTCTTATTATTCCCTCTTGGTTGTTGTACATATTGTATATGACCCATCTCTCCCTATAGCTTACCCCTACTTTTTTCAGAATCTCGAACAGCTTGCACCATTTTATATTGTCGAACGCTTTTTCCGGTCGACAAATCCTATGAAAGTGTCTTGACTTTTGTTTAGCCTTGCTTCTATAATTAGCCGTAACGTCAGAATTGCCTCTCTCGTCCCTTTACTTTTCCTAAAGCCAAACTGATCGTCACCCAGCGCATTCTCAATTTTCTTTTCCATTCTTCTGTATATTATTCATGTAAGCAGCTTCGATGCATGAGCTCTTAAGCTGATTGTGCAATAATTCTCGCACTTGTCAGCTCTTGCCGTCTTCGGAATTGTGTGGATGATGCTTTTCCGAAAGTCAGATGGTATATCGCCAGACTCATATATTCTACACACCAACGTGAATAGTCGTTTTGTTGCCACTTCCCCCAATGATTTTAGAAATTCTGATGGAATGTTATCTTTCCCTTCTTCCTTATTTGACCGTAAGTCCTCCAAAGCTCTTTTAAATTCCGATTCCAATACTGGATCCCCTATCTCTTCTAAATCAACTCCTTTTTCTTCTTCTATCACATCAGACAAATCTTCACCCTCATAGAGGCTTTCAGTGTATTCTTTCCACCTATCTGCTCTCTCCTCTGCATTTAACAGTGGAATTCCCGTTGCACTCTTAATGTTACCGCCGTTGCTTTTAATGTCACCAAAGGTTGTTTCGACTTTTCTGTATGCTGAGTCTGTCCTTCCGACAATCATATCTTTTTCGATGTCGTCACATTTTTCCTGCAGCCATTTCGTCTTAGCTTCCCTGCACTTCCTATTTATTTCATTCCTCAGAGACTTGTATTTCTGTATTCCTGATTTTCCCGGGACATGTTTGTACTTGCTCCTTTCATCAATCAGCTGAAGTATTTCTTCTGTTATCCATGGTTTCTTCGCAGCTACCTTCTTTGTACCTATGTTTTCCTTCCCAACTTCTGTGATGGCCCTTTTTAGAGATGTCCATTCCTCTTCAACTGTACTGCCTACTGCGCTATTCCTTATTGCTGTATCTATAGCGTTAGAGAACTTCAAACGTATCTCGTCATTCCTTAGTACTTCCGTATCCCACTTCTTTGCGTATTGATTCTTCCTGACTAATGTCTTGAACTTCAGCCTACTCTTCATCACTACTATATTGTGATCTGAGTCTGTATCTGCTCCTGGGTACGCCTTACAACCCAGTATCTTATTTCGGAATCTCTGTCTGACCATGATGTAATCTAATTGAAATCTTCTCGTGTCTCCCGGCCTTTTCCAAGTATACCTCCTCCTCTTGTGATTCTTGAACAGGGTATTCGCTATTACTAGCTGAAACTTGTTGCAGAACGCAATTAGTCTTTCTCCTCTTTCATTCCTAGTCCCAAGCCCATATTCTCCTGTAACCTTTTCTTCTACTCCTTCCCCTACAACTGCATTCCAGTCGCCCATGACTATTAGATTTTTGTCCCCCTTTACATACTGCATTACCCTTTCAATATCCTCATACATTTTCTCTATGTGTTCATCTTCAGCTTGCGACGTCGGCATGTATACCTGAACTATCGTTGTCGGTGTTGGTCTGCTGTCGATTCTGATTAGAACAACCCGGTCACTGAACTGTTCACAGTAACACACCCTCTGCCCTACCTTCCTATTCATAACGAATCCTACACCTGTTGTACCATTTTCTGCTGCTGTTGATATTACCCGATATTCATCTCACCAGAAATCCTTGTCTTCCTTCCACTTCACTTCACTGACTCCTACTATATCTAGATTGAGCCTTTGCATTTCCTTTTTCAGATTTTCTAGTTTTCTTACCACGTTCAAGCTTCTGACATTCCGCGCCCCGACTCGTAGAACGTTATCCTTTCGTTGATTATTCAATCTTTTTCTCGTGGTAACCTCCCCCTTGGCAGTCCCCTCCCGGAGATCCGAATGGGGGACTATTCCGGAATCTTTTGCCAATGGAGAGATCATCATGACACTTCTTCAAATACAGGCCACATGTCCTGTGGATACACGTTACGTGTATTTAATGCAGTGGTTTCCATTGCCTTCTGCATCCTCATGTCGTTGATCATTACTGATTCTTCCGCCTTTAGAGGCAATTTCCCGCCCCTAGGACAAGAGAGTGCCCTGAACCTCTATCCGCTCCTCCGCCCTCTTTGACAAGGCCGTTGGCAGAATGAGGCTGACTTCTTATGCCGGAAGTCTTCGGCCGCCAATGCTGATTATTTGTCAAAATTTAGGCAGTGGCGGGGATCGAACCAGGAATGCTAAAAGCCTGAAAAGTCTGGTGCCTAGCGAATGCGAGAGCAGCCTTGAAAAGGGAATTAAAAAACGGTGCAAAATGATTACGTGGCATATACCGCACAGAGTTTTATAGAGCTCACCGAAGCGCACGTCATGTACGTCTGCCGTCTGCTTCAGAAGGTTGTCCGTTTGTTGAAGGACGTCACCGCTCATCTTGCTGACTCATCGATGGTATACTACGTATACCAAAGTCCCACAACCACCTGTGAGACTTAATGAGGCCGCAGAACCTTGAGCATGAGATACACTTCTGATTTATGTATTCTGTAAAGTTTACACAACTGTGTGTGACCACTCTATTGAAGAGAATGATAAATAAATCACATATTAACTCGAAATACTTGTTATGATTTTATCCCAACGTTTTCACGAAAAATCTATGGCGCAGACCCCGAACTGCGCACGTCTACACATTCATGATGCCTACGCTCTGAACACTTCCGTGTTCCAAGGTTACAACAGTTGAGTTCACATGTCTGAAAACATAGGAGGGAGCATTGAAAAATAGTGTCCCCTAATTTTTATATGGAAACTCATAAAGCTTTTAAAATAAAAAGAATGTCGTTAGCATTTTGCTTGTTTATGATTTATGTCTACCTATTTATTTCTCAACATAGACACCCTGGCGACAAACACATTTCTCCCAGAGATAGACCAATTTGTTTATACTGTCGCTGTAGAATGCTTGACTTTGTCGACGGAACCACAACCTCTCCTCTGTTTGGTCCGCATCATCGCTATCGGAATAAAATCTTGGAAGGTGTTCTTTGGAAACAGATGAAAATCGGTTGGGGCCAAATCCGGAGAGTATGGAGGATGACCGATGACAGTGAATTCAAGGTATCGGATTGTTGCAGATACCATAGCGCTTGTGTGTGGCCCAGCATTGTCTTTCTGGGAGAGGATACTCCATGTATGGCTATCTCTCGAAATTCGAAACACATTACAGCACGCTGTTTCGCACACACCGAAATAGTTACATTGCACACCGCCATGTTACACACAACAATTCGGAGTCCTTTAGCGACAGACGGCTGCAAATATGTAGATGCCAGGAACGAAGTTGTAGAACGTTAATACCTTTTTTTATTTAAAAAGCTTTAAGAATTTTCACGTTAAAAATTCGGAGACATTATTTTTCAGTTCGCCCTCGTATGTTCTTGGTTTTACGAACACTCAGGGACCCCATTGTATCCCCACCGGTTCACTGAATCTGACGGTCTTAATCCCAAGTTGATATTTGGAACTATCTGGAACAGCAGATGAAAGATCTGTATCTTCAAATAATTAAAGTACAAGACAGAAGAAGGTGAATTATTTCTGCAATATAAAGCGCGTTTTCTGAAGCCAAATGAGTTGCCTTTTGTGTTTAAGTGTTGAACCAGAACTAAAAAGGATTTGAAAAGAGGGCCATGTGGTCTGGCATGTAGACTATCATCCAACATCAAGTGATAACAGTTACACGGTTAATGGAAGTAGTAATATAATATAGTTACGAAATAAAGTACATAAATTGACAATTACTGGAGTATGTAACAAATGTCGGTAGACCTCATAACACCTTGAAAATACATCAAAAAAAGTTTTTCATCACCTCGTTTCCGGGAGTTTCGGAACCTATATTGAAAATTGGAATAGAGATCAATATAAACATCATTTCCGTCCTTTTTACTGCTCATGGACACCACGCATTGCATGTTGTACCACCATACAGCGAGATCTTCAGAAGTGTTGTCCCAGATTTCTGCACACACCAGTACCTCTGATACCCAGTAGAACGTCCTCCTGCATGGATGCATGGCTGTATTCGTCGTGACGTACAAGTTCATCAAGGCACTGTTGGTCCAGATTGTCCCACTCCTCAACGACGATTCGACGTAGATCCCTCAGAGTGGTTGCTGGGTCACCACGTCATCCATAAACAGCCCTTTACAATCTATACCAGGCATGTTCGATAAGGTTAATGTCTGGAGAACATGGTGCTCACCGTAGTCGAGCGATGTCGCTACCCTGAAGGAAGTCATTCACAAGATGTGCAGGATGGGGGCACGAATTATCGTCCATGTCGATGTGGTTGCACTATCGGTCGGAGGATGGCAATCACGTTTCGTACAGCCGTTACCCCGACTTCCATGACCACCAGTGGCGTACGTCGGTCCCACATAATGCCACCCCAAAACAGCAGGGATCGTCCATTTGCTGCGCTCGCTGTACAGTGTGTCTAAGGCGTTCAGCCTGACCGGGTTGTGTCCAAACACGTCTCCGACGATTGTCTTGTTGAAAGAACATGTGACACTCATCGGTGAAGAGAACGTGATGCCACTCCTGAGCGTTCCATTCGGTATGTTGTTGGGCCCATCTGTGCCGCGCTGCATGGTGTCGTGGTTTCTCCTTGCCATAATCCGTTGGTAGCGGTCAAGCCGGCCGCTGCGGTCGAGCGGTTCTAGGCGCTTCAGTACGGAACCGTGCTGCAGTAACGGTCGCAGGTTCGAATTCTGCATCGGGCATGGTTGTTTATGATGTCCTTATGTTATTTAGGTTTAAGTTGTTCTAAGTCTAAGGGACTGATGACTTCAGATATTAAGCCCCATAGTGCTTAGAGCCATTGGAACCATTTGATAGAGGTCATCCACTGCAGTAGCCCTTGGGCGGCCGAGGCATGTTTCGACAGTTCCTGTCTCTCTGTATCTCCTCCATATCCGAACAACATCGCTTTGGTTCACTCCGAGACGCCTGGACACTTACCTTGTTGAGAGCCCTTCCTGGCACACAGTAATATTGCGGACGCGATCAAGCCGCGGTTTTAACCGTCTAGGCATGGTTGAACTACAGACAACACGAGCCGTGTACCTCCTTCCTGGTGGAATGACTGGAAGTGATCGACTGTCGGACTCCCTCCATCTAATAGGCGCTACTCGTACATGGTTGCTTACATCTTTGAGCGGGTTTAGTATCGTCTCTGAACAGTCAAAGGGGCTGTATCTGTGATACAATATCCACAGTCAACGTCTGTCGTCACGAGTTCTGGGAAAACGAGGTGTTGCAAAACGATTTTTGAAGTGTGTAACTCGTTGCAGAAGTCCTCCATTTGTCTTGATGCGCTGCTGAATGCGTCAGCGAAAGGCTTCCTAACACGCCACAATATGACGTGCGGAATGGTGCTTATTTGACAGCGAATGAGAGTATTAAGTTAATCAACTGTCTGCAAATGACTGGTGAAGATCATTTGCAACCAGAGTTGAAGGAATACAAAGCTGTTAAATTTTGGGAATGCGGCGGTCACATCATTGAAGCGAGGCATAACACAGATGTTTGTTAGAGTATGACCTTACTTTGGCACTCGGTGTGAATCGTTGGACCAGTTTGTCGAAACCATATGTTATTAGCAACGCTCTTCCCTGCAATTCCAGAGTAAGAAAATTCTGCAGCATTTCGCAGTAGCGGCTGACATTCGCTGTTGCGAACGTCCTGCGTCATAGTGCGAGACGGATAATCTACTATGTTCAAACTTTACACTATGCCACAGCTTTTGAAGTCGCCTGGGGTACTTAATGCAAACGTTGTAAATTTTTCTGAGAGCAGTACCTGAAGTTATGCGTATTGACATATCCAGTCACGAATAAGTTTGCTTCACCGGAGATCATCAATTGTTAGAGAGACGATGGTTGATCGTTGTTATTGCAGGTATGCCTGTCTTGCCTCTGAGCTCCTGGACCACCTGCAATTTATATGGGTGAAACTTCAAATAATCTAGCAGACGGCGCAACAATGAACTTCGTGACAGTTGTAATGTTTGTGCATGTAGCCATACAGAACGTGATACACTCACCCATGCCATGAGCTCACGGTTGGAACGCTACTTCCCCGGTCTGGTGATGACCGCTCACAGTGTCGCCTACCCGAGAATACTGTACCTCTCGGGTACAGTCAAATGGCGATCATTAGTGTACCTCCTTGACAAAACCAGTTCGGCTTAAGTCTTCCACCACCGCAGTTAGCACCTGCACAGACCACTGCTCCTTGCCATATTAATTACCTCATTCCGTCTTTCTCAGCTGTGTATGCATCCTCAGTATTCAACGCGCATTTGACTAGTACATACAATGAGATGACAGGGGTCATAAGATACCTCCTAATAAGGCGTTGGGCATTCTTTTGCCCGGCATAGGGCAGTAACTCGACGTGGCACAGACTCAACAAGTCGTTGGAAGCCCCCTGCAGAAATACTGAGCCATGCTGTCTATATAGCCGTTCATCATTGCGAAAGTGATTCCGATGTAGGATTCTGTGCTCGAAATGACCTCTCAATTATGTCCTATAAATGTTCCATGGGATTCGTATTGGACGATCATTCGCTCGTATTGCCCAGAATGTTGTTCAAACCAGTCGGAACAATTGTGACCTGGTGACATGGTGCGTTGTCATCCATTAGAATTGCATCGCTGTTTGGTAACATTAAGTGCATGAAGGGCTGCAAATGGTCTCGAAGTAGCCGAACATATTTCCAGTCAATGATCCATCTAAACACAGCTCACACCATTGTGGAGCCACCACGGCTTGAACAGCGCGTTGTTGACGACTTGGCCCCATGGATCCGTGGAGTCTGACCCAGACTCGAACCCTACCATAAACTCTTACCAAATGAAATCGGGACTCATCTGACCAGGTAGCGGTTTTCCAACCGTCTAGCGTCCAACCGATATGGTCACTAGCCCGTAAGAAGCGCTGCAGACTATGTCGTGCTGTTACCACAGCGTCGGTCGTCTGCTGTCATAGCTTATCAACGACAAATTCCGCCGCACTGTCCTAACGGACACTTTCGTCGTGCGTCCCACTTTGATTTCTGCGGTTATTTCACGCAGTATATCATGTCTGTTAGCACTGTCACCAATACGCAAACGCCGCTGCTCTCGATAGTTAAGTGAAGACCGTCGGCCATTGCCTTCTCAGTGGTGAGAGGTATTGCGTGAAATGTGTTATTCTTGAGGCACTCTTGACGCTGTGGATCTCGGAATACTGCATTCCCTAACGATTTCCGAAATGTAATGTCTCATGCGTCTATCTCCGTTACCATTCCGCGTTCAAAGTCTGTTAATTCCCGTCGCGCGGCCATAATCACTTGGGAAACCTTTCCACATGTATCATTTCCGCCAATGCACTGCTCTTTTATACCTTTCGTACGCGGTACTACCACCATAAGTACACATGACCGAGCGAGGTGGCGCAGTGGCTAGCACACTGGACCCGCATTTTGGAGGACGACAGTTCAAACCCGCGTCCGGCCATCCAGATTTTTCTGAATCGCTCCAGGCGGGACGTTCCCTTTGAAAGGACACGGCCAATTTTCTTCCCCATCCTTGACAAAATCTGAGCTTGTTCTCTGTCTCTAACAACCTCAATGTTGACGGGTCGTTAAACCTAGTTTTCCGTCTTTCCTTTTCTTCTTACTGTATGTATGCATACAGTGTGACTAGTGTCACCTCAGTATACGATACGCGTGACTATGTGTTTCAAAACCGCCAGGAACTGCTGGTAAACAATTAATAGCTATGAATTTCGCTCTTCTGGTCATCTTCAGACGGTAACTAATTTGATGATATCGGTAGGTTATAAGAAGATTGAAGCCGGTAGTAAGTAAATAATTATGTATGAGGACCTCTTGGCTGTCCTGAAATATGAGAAATATTTTATGACTGAATTGGAAACAGGTGCGAATGAAAGTCGCGAAATGGTATTCCGGTTTGCGAGGCAGACGACCGCTACTGTGCGGCGGGCAGGTCGAGCCGCAGCCACTCTTAGTCAAGTGGACGCAAATAGCCCGGGCCGCAGCTGCTGCCAGGCCACTGATTCAGTGGCACCCTGGCGCGGGGCAGCGCGCCGGAACTTTCCCCGCCGGCGCACAGTCTCAGGCTGTGCCCTTCTGTTACTGCGAACCAAATGATACGGGCACGTGAGTTTCCCGATTTCTCACGTGACAAGAGTGTTGTAGACTTGGCTGGTGTTTTCCGACTGAAAAACAGCCGTTACTACACGAACAGTGTCGCTAATTTGGTGTGAGTAGTACGGTCCAATACGCGAAAGGCGTGTGATGGTGATGGGGGGTGGGGGGAGGAGGGGGGAGGAGGGGTCTCGCACAGCTTCTACTCAAATGTACGACTGAATTTTCTCGTTTTGAGAAGACAGAACAGACTTTCCTGTCATCTCCAGGTCTTAAAAACATCTTGTTGTTGTGAAACGTGTTTATACGTGAGGTCGAAATTTGTGTGAGGTTCAACTTAAAATAAACGCGTTTCATAACGAAAATATTTTTTAAGGTCAAGATGACAGCAAAGTTTGTCTTAACCGGTTATATTAAATAAAGAGACATTAGTGCGATCTTGCCTTTAGAATGTTTTTTATCAACTGGACGAAAATTTAGAACAACGCAAAAAAAAACCAACTTCGGGTAACAAACGATAGCTTACGAGTAAATCCATACAAATAATAAAACTGTAAAACTATTGTGTCGGTGCAGTGAAAATATTTGCCAAAAACTTCAGGTGATGCATAGTGTAAAAAAAAAAAAAAAATTAAGACTATTTTTTAACCTTTGTCTAAACGCGCTAATGCTCAAAACAACTAGTCAAATTTTCATGGGATTTTTATGGGTATCTTGAGCTCATCTTGGGTCAACATGTTCTTATAGGCTGTATGTCACTAAAATCGGATCAAGAAGAAAAAGCTATCTAATTTAAAGTTTCACGAGTCTTCACAGCTTAGTAGTTCGGATGTTTACCTCAGTGATCCGATCATCACGGAGTAGTACACGAAAAAACCAACAGATGGCACTAGTTTCGTAGTACAACAAAGCACCTATAGGGGGCAGTGTAACTTTTCTTTTTTACCTCGGCGGCAGAAGTATTTTTGAAAGTTTACGTTAGTGACAGAAATAAGTGCCGTATTCTTACCTTGACGAATACAAACTAACGCTGAATTGACTTGGCAAGGATATACGGATTTATTGACTTCGCTTTGTGTATTAAAAACGAAATTGCTTTGCTTTATTCGATACGTATTCCTTATATCTGACTTCTGGCATAGGAAAAACGCGTTTATTGAGTTTGAATTGTAATTTGGGTGCCTACTTATTAATTTTGATTTAGTTTTGTTTATGAATAAAAATGCCTAGAAACTGGTCGAGTCTTGATAGTAGACCTACCTGTGCGAAGCCGGGGCGGCTCGCTAGTGAAAAATATTTGGCATCAGTTAGAGGAAAAACAAATGACTGCTTCGGAATGCTATGCCGTTGACTTCGCAACATCGATTGAATGTCTAAGTGTAATGCTGTGAGGTGATATAAAGTAGAAACGACTTATGGTATGCTGACAAAATGGGCAATTCAGACTTGGTGAAATAAATCTGAGGTACGAAACTTCGGAGTAGATTAAAGATGTGTGCCGGAACTTGAATCGAACCCAGGAGTGTGCCTTTCGTTGGGAATGTAGTTGCCAATTGAGCTAGCCAGGCACGACTCTCGACACACGATCACAGCTTCAGTTCTATTAGCTCATCTCATGTCTGATTGGGTCGAATGCGTTGTCATTAGAGGAAGGAATGAGCCAAAGCTTTTCATAAGGTGTTGACCGGAAAATGATTTAGCCTTACCCCAGAAAAATCCCATGGCTTGTCGCCCCTCTTCCCAAATTTCACCTATAAAATGACCTCGATGTCAACGGTTCGCTGCTCTGTAACCTGAGTTATAAAGTGGACTGCGTTGTCATTAGAGACCGAGCACTAGCCCCATTTCACATGAATCCCGCAACTCTTACGTGCTCAACGTCCGAAGTCGACAAATTACCCACAACTTCCGTTACTGCCAGTACCCGAACTGCATAAGTATCAACAGGCTTGTGATTTCCTGTTGGCCACTCACCGCAACAGGTCAGTAAGCCATGTTGTTGGAGTATAACGATTTTGAGCTAAAGAGTTGTATTACATTTTATTACAAAATTTTAAAGCAGATAAATTATTATCTCAACACTCTAACTAACAAAAGTATGACGAAAAAGAGCTGAAAGAAAAGAAAGTATGTTATCAACAACTTTTACTAAGTACATTTGTTGAAAAGATATTTCTAAACTACTGACATTGAGTGCAATATGTTTATTCGACCATTATGTCGTTCTACCATCTTGTTCTGAGTGAACACTTGTCTTCATTTGGCTTTCTTGTCAGTTTTTTTATATGGAACCAGAACTGACGTTATTTAACTGAATCTAAGAGTCTGTCTGAGCTCTTCTTAAATTGCTCACAATTCACTGAAACAGCTAAAACGAGAATGAAAACTTCCATAGTTATTTCTCCGAAGTGCAGGATACCCACCTGTTTCAAATAGAGGTAGGTGTTGTTTAAACTGAAGAGCAAATCGTGGAATTCAGGTAGCGGGAATATTGGATCCTTCCTCTATCTTTTATTAATTACGGAATTCTTGTCTGCTCACTAGCTGCACTGAAGAAGTAATGCACCGTAAGTTTTTCGAAGGAACCGCTTTTAGCTTGATATAATTTCAGTATACCGCAAGAACCACAAGTCTGGATAGCAAGATGATGGCGCTGAATCCCTCTTCCCGAATCTCGTGTGTTGTGATGTGGATATTGACAGACTGCTAAACTGTATCCTGTCTTTCTACGAGACCATGGCTAAGCTACGCCAGCACGTTCGGTAGTAGTGCTCAATTTTTGTGATCCTCGATCATGAGCGTTAAAGATAAAGATCGAATGAATCCGAAGACGTGCTGTCAGGTTTTAAGCCGGTCGATCTTGAAAGTGAAGGAGTATTTCGGAGATGATAACAATTATAAAGGCTCACCGCTCACGATGGACTGCTGACGATTGCGCTACGTACAGTCGTGGACAAAACGAGCGAGACCCCTCGCCTTTGCGTTATGCTGATCCACACAGCTTTGAAGTCTGCTACACAGCATAACAGGCAAGGCGACGAAGTGCTACCAACATACTATGCACAGGCGTGAAATTGAAAAACTAACCGAACTTTGTCAGACTGTTTTTAATCACATGTAAGACTATATTAACGCTGATTAGTGTGTTGAAACTGAAATACACTCCTGGAAATGGAAAAAAGAACACATTGACACCGGTGTGTCAGACCCACCATACTTGCTCCGGACACTGCGAGAGGGCTGTACAAGCAATGATCACACGCACGGCACAGCGGACACACCAGGAACCGCGGTGTTGGCAGTCGAATGGCGCTAACTGCGCAGCATTTGTGCACCGCCGCCGTCAGTGTCAGCCAGTTTGCCGTGGCATACGGAGCTCCATCGCAGTCTTTAACACTGGTAGCATGCCGCGACAGCGTGGACGTGAACCGTATGTGCAGTTGACGGACTTTGAGCGAGGGCGTATAGTGGGCATGCGGGAGGCCGGGTGGACGTACCGCCGAATTGCTCAACACGTGGGGCGTGAGGTCTCCACAGTACATCGATGTTGTCGCCAGTGGTCGGCGGAAGGTGCACGTGCCCGTCGACCTGGGACCGGACCGCAGCGACGCACGGATGCACGCCAAGACCGTAGGATCCTACGCAGTGCCGTAGGGGACCGCACCGCCACTTCCCAGCAAATTAGGGACACTGTTGCTCCTGGGGTATCGGCGAGGACCATTTGCAACCGTCTCCATGAAGCTGGGCTACGGTCCCGCACACCGTTAGGCCGTCTTCCGCTCACGCCCCAACATCGTGCAGCCCGCCTCCAGTGGTGTCGCGACAGGCGTGAATGGAGGGACGAATGGAGACGTGTCGTCTTCAGCGATGAGAGTCGCTTCTGCCTTGGTGCCAATGATGGTCGTATGCGTGTTTGGCGCCGTGCAGGTGAGCGCCACAGTCAGGACTGCATACGACCGAGGCACACAGGGCCAACACCCGGCATCATGGTGTGGGGAGCGATCTCCTACACTGGCCGTACACCACTGGTGATCGTCGAGGGGACACTGAATAGTGCACGGTACATCCAAACCGTCATCGAACCCATCATTCTACCATTCCTAGACCGGCAAGGGAACTTGCTGTTCCAACAGGACAATGCACGTCCGCATGTATCCCGTGCCACCCAACGTGCTCTAGAAGGTGTAAGTCAACTACCCTGGCCAGCAAGATCTCCGGATCTGTCCCCCATTGAGCATTTTTGGGGCTGGATGAAGCGTCGTCTCACGCGGTCTGCACGTCCAGCACGAACGCTGGTCCAACTGAGGCGCCAGGTGGAAATGGCATGGCAAGCCGTTCCACAGGACTACATCCAGCATCTCTACGATCGTCTCCATGGGAGAATAGCAGCCTGCATTGCTGCGAAAGGTGGATATACACTGTACTAGTGCCGACATTGTGCATGCTCTGTTGCCTGTGTCTATGTGCCTGTGGTTCTGTCAGTGTGATCATGTGATGTATCTGACCCCAGGAATGTGTCAATAAAGTTTCCCCTTCCTGGGACAATGAATTCACGGTGTTCTTATTTCAATTTCCAGGAGTGTATAAGATATAAATGAAAGACAAAACTCAAATTAGTATGAAGTGTACTAATAAAAATGAATTTCAGCTTATCGAGGTAAGACAACTGTTTTAGTAAGACGAAGTACCTCGCATCGTTACGAATTAGCAAAATATTACGCGCATTCGGCCACGAAACGGTCTGTGTCATCGTTCGGACCAGTCACACTGAATTACCGTTGTTGAACTACCATGAAAGTGCGCAAATTTAGCAAAGCGTGAAGATTCATAACGAAATTCTGTTAAAAATCAGTCGTTGTCACACTTAAGTCAATTCAGTTATTGACAGGGGCGGAAAAAGTAGGCAGTAACAAGTATGAAATTCTACTAGAGTTTCATACTACTAACATCCACACAAGACGCCGGTTCAGAATAAAGGTAGCAATAAAACGCATTGGGGGCGCGAGAATTTCTTAAAATGGCTTTACTGATAGTCTATCGGCCTCCATCAAGATTAGAACCGAAAACAAACCAGACCTCCCTTGCAGTAGCTAACACCTTTCACTACACTAGCAGACAACCCAGGCAAACAGCCCTCTATTATTACCCCAGACATGAATAAGCCGGCAATTTCGGAATGAAAATGGCAAAATGATCTGAAGTTTCTGTTTTATAGAGATTTCTGGACTCAAAAAAATGATTTTTCTACCTTTATGTCATCGCTTATGTGACGATCATTCGGGATGTTTATCGAAATAACAAAATACTGTAATTATCGAATAAATTTAGTAGGATAATTCTGCACCACCCCAGGAAATAAACGGCGACATAGCTGCCAAACATATTCTACAATGTTTCGAATTCTCCATTAGACTCACCACAGCCAGAAAACGTTCATTAGTCGAAGGGTTTCTTAAGCTAGCTAGCAATGGGAATGCTCTCACTTCTAAAACGCGGTTGCATTAATACTGAGATCTGAATTACCACGGGTATAGGCAAATGGATTTTATTTGCATTCCTGTAAACGTGATTTGGATCGAAAGTGTAGTACGATTAACATGCTGATGTATCAACTGCAACTATAACATTTCGAATAAAGAGTAGGGTTAGTTATTCATTCGTTGTTAGGATTTCGTCACCTAAATCGGTGAAAATGGAACCCTACTAGTCTCACTTTCTTGACCGTCTATCTGTCTACCCAACCCTTGAAACCCGTTTACCTCGAGTATGGGCAGACGTAATAAGCGGAAATGTGTCGCACTTCCTGCGATATACGGTCTCTTGGTGGTGTAAAAAAGTGAGCTTCTATGTCAACGCAATCTAAAGATACGGTCGTTTATGTAAAGAAAATTAACGCGAAAGGTCAAAAAATGGCTCTAAGAACTACGCGACCAAACTGCTTAGGTCATCAATCCCCTAGACCTAGAAATACTTAAACCTACCTAAGCTAAGGGCCTCACACACATCCATGCCCGAGGTAGGATGCCAACCTGTGACTGAAGAAGCCGCGCTGTTCGTGACTGAAGCGCCTAGAACCGCTAGGCCACCGCGCCCGCTGAAACCCTTTTCACCATTAACAGAATTTCGTTATGAATCTTCAAGCACTGCTAAATTTGTACACTTTCATGGTATGTCAGCAACGGTAACCTAGTGTGACTGGTCTGAAAGATGACACAGACCGTTTCGTGGCCGAATGCGCGTAATATTTTGCTAATTCGTAACGATGTGGGGTACTTTGACTTACTAAAACAGTTATGTTATCTCGATAAGCTGGAATTCATTTTTATTAGTACAGTTCACTAGTTAGCGTTTCTTCTTTCATTTATATTTTATATTTATGTGTTGTGTTTAACACACTATTTAGCGTTAATATAGTCTTACACATGACTGAAAACAGTCTGACAAAGTTCGGATAGTTTTTCAATTCCAAGCCTGTGCATAGTATGTTGGTAGCATTTCGTCGCCGTGCCTGTTTGCTGTGTAGCAGACTTCAAAGCTGTGCGGATCAGCATAACGAAAAGGCGAGGGGTCTCACTCGTTTTGTCCACGACTGTACATCTGTAGAACATATTCTAAAACAAAGATATACATACTGGCAACTACGGAGCCATATAGTAATTCATTACGCTATCCGAAAGAGACTTCGTAGGACAAAGCCCGACGGGAAACGATGCGAAGGATCCTAATGATGCACTTTACCGTGGTTTGCAAAGTGTACTTGAAGTTAAAGGCCAAATCCATAGTGTGGGAAACAAAGTGCCGTTACATTATTATTGTTACCGAGTTCATGATGTCTTTTACGAAGGATGTACAAGTGTATGACATAATTTGTCAACGAAGCTTACAAGCGTAGTTTGTAAATTTGTGGTAAGGTCTTATGGGACCAAACTGCTGAGGTCATCGGTCCCTAAGCTTACACACCTCTTAATATAACTTAAACTAACTTGCGCTAAGGACGACACGCACACCCATGCCCGAGGGAGGACTCGAACCTCCTACGGGGGTTTACAAGTGTAAAGATACAACAATCCCATTTGTTTTCTTTCAACCGACTATACATTGACTGTGGTATCAGAGAACCCTCCATAAAATCTTGCATATGTATATGGATTTGTGGAACAACCAAAAACTTCTCTTCGACGAACTAGTACCCGGTGTAACCAGTCCATGGAAAGATACTTTCTGGGAGAGCTCCAGTTGTAAAACCAAGAGAACGGGTAATCGTTTATGCGATGGTTTTCATAATAAGAGAATTTTCATGTCTTGGGCATAGTAAGACGTAAAGTTGGTGCAAAACAACGAGACATTTTGGCGAAATTTCGTAATTCAAGAAGCATCTATCACATACCAATGACGGCGATGAAAACAACAGCAAACACTATTCGTAATTCACTCAGTTTGGTGTGAAGCACTGCAGCTGTGATTAAATGTTGGCATGAACATCGCAAGCTCAAAAGCAGAGGTGTCCAACCCGCGGCTCAAACCAAATGTAAACGTCCGACAAGTCCCCCTTTACTTTTGCTCATCGATTATTGTTGGTGTTCAGAATATTGTATATGGCCTCTAAAATACTTTTCAAGCAATGTGGCCCAGATTAGCTAAAAGATTGGACCACTCTACTCTAAAGGAACTCTGTAGTATCAAAGGAATTGTGGTATAAACCTTAGTGTAACCCGAAGTTGCGATGAAAACGGAAACTCGTAATACGGTGAACTCGCCATTTTTCTCGGAGAATACGAGCATCTAGAATGGATAACTACTTGTACTCAGTTCAGCGAAAAATTATTGAATAAGATACTTTCAGAAAGATGCTTACGAGTTTGTTACATGTGGTATAGACACTGTCTTCACGTTCGATTTCACCCTTTTCTGTGACCGAAACTATTAAACGAATATCTTAAATCTTTTAGTTATGAAGAGTAATGAGAGGTTTCTGATGAATGTTTAACAGCAAATGAAACAGCGTAACTAACAAGAATAATAGCTGGGAATTACTAGAGCTCAATGTTTAAGAAAGAATTTCTGTGTCATGTTGTTACAGTACCACATTTTTGGTGGAACAGACTAGTTCTTTGCTTTATTATGACTTATTTTTATAATTGACGATTGGAAATATACTGGATCAGAACGCATCACCGCAGTAATTTGCAGTGAATCATGTTTTCACATCATGCCACACTCGATCGATAACCGTTTACTCTTGGACTGAAACTGAGTTTGAACCATTTCTTGTGAACGCTGTAGTCCATGATTCACGTCTTCTATAACTGTTTATTTCGCGTCCACCTACATAAATATTATGGCAGCTAAACATAAACGTGTACTTTTGTTATTATTTCACGTTCACGTCATATAAATATCCCAGGCAGATAAACATAAAGACACACATTTACATTCAGATAGTTAATTAATTTTGGTTTCTGAACAAATGCAGCATATCGTGCGTTAGTATGTGACATAATGTGCATAAGTGGTAAGCACAAGTAATAGAAAACTGTTAACAAAATAATTACATACTAGGACAAAGTGGAACATGTGTTTGTGTCTTTTACATTTCAAGATGAATTAGTAGCATCTGTGAACTAACAGTAAGAGGGGAGAGAGAAACATGGTCGTGTTCAGCTGTTCTTGTCATAAATGATTAACGTTACAGACGATCCAAACCAGTAACTGGCCGTCGACAGTAGTGGCTATTAATGTAATTTGCAACTTGAAGAGCTCGCGTGACAAAGCGGGAGCGACAGAGCAGCTTTCTGTGCGGCACGCGTGCGTAGGAGGCACATAAATTGGAGCGAACAGCTGTCCTAATTGGCCGCTTCCTCTGGTGGGGCAGTTTGTCGCTTTACGATCAGCGATAGCGGCCGCTCCAAAGAAAACACTGGTGAGGGAGGGCGGGCCGCCGCCCACGCACTAGCAGCGCTGCCCTAAGTATGCCTAGCAGTGAACCACACACACACAAACACAACACAAACAGCGCACTGTACGCGGGGACTTACACTCGCCAGGAAACCACAACGTCCAGCGGCCGCTAGCTGTTCTGACGCACAGTTCAAGTAACTACGAGATACCTCCTCCGTGAACTGATTCTCGGACGGCGGAATGGAAAAGGGAGACGACGTGATCGCCAGTCTGTGAAGTTCACAAAAGCACACAAACACTGTAGCGCTGTGGCCACTACATGGTCGAGACGCGTCGAGTTCGGGGTCCTGCGAGATAAGTGGCGAGGATGCGTTCCTGGCCGCTGCGGTAGGCCGCGGAGCTGCTGGGGTGGGGGGTCGACCGCCGAGCTTGGGGGGGGGGGGGGGGGGGGGGGGCGAGTGGACGCGCGCGGATCAAACGGGCGCTGCCTTTGGCAGGAGCGCCTGCTACCTGGCTGGCTGACACACATTCCCGCTCCATTTCAAGGCGAGTACCTGCTCCCGCCGAGGGCGCGTGATTCTTTTGATGCCACGACGAGGCTCGACGCGGCCTGCTTTTCTTCATTTCCTCGCCACT
This sequence comes from Schistocerca serialis cubense, assembly GCF_023864345.2. Lineage (NCBI taxonomy): Eukaryota > Metazoa > Arthropoda > Insecta > Orthoptera > Acrididae > Schistocerca > Schistocerca serialis. The sequence goes on from NC_064641.1 coordinate 525,167,725, forward strand.
CCGCTTTGGTCTGGCAGTATTCAATTACGCCACAGCTTTAATTACTGGCAAGTCAGCTCTAACGCAGTATTACCTTTCTATCTTTTCCATGTTCGTGTTGCACTGAATTTCAAATCCCCGTAAGCGGCTGCAGATCGACACCAGGCAACTATATGTTCTTGTCGATGTTTCAGGAAGGTCGGTACTAACCGCTGTAAAGCTATACTGAGTATTCACTGTCACGGTCCCAAAGTGATGTCAATCATCTGTCCTTTTAAGCGGACTGTTCGGAAAGTAAGGTCCGATTGGTCAGGAAATGGAAACCACAGTGAAAATCAAAAATGTTTTATTTGAAACAGTTCGATACGCCTTCCTGCTACTTCTCTACATACTCAGAACCCCGACTTAGACATCTGTCGTAACGCTGTACCAACTTTCCAACACCCTCTTCATAATAGGTAGCCGCCAGTGCTTTCCGCCACTTCTCTATGCCGGTTTACAGTTCATTATCTGTGTCAAAATGTTGTCTTCACAGTCAGCAGTTCATACGAGGAGACATGAACGTCAAAGGAGCCAAGTCCGGGCTGTAAGTTGGTTGATCAGATATTTCCCATCGAAAACGTTGTGCCGGCCGGAGTGGCCGAGCGGTTCTAAGCGCTACAGTCTGGAACCGCGCGACCGCTACGGTCGCAGGTTCGAATCCTGCCTCGGGCATGGATGTGTGTGATGTCCTTAGGTTAGTTAGGTTTAAGTAGTTCTAAGTTCTAGGGGACTGATGACCTCAGAAGTTGAGTCCCATAGTGCTCAGAGGTCCGCAGCTCGTGGTCGTGCGGTAGCGTTCTCGCTTCCCGCGCCCGGGTGATTCCCGGCGGGGTCAGGGATTTTCTCTGCCTCGTGATGACTGGGTGTTGTGTGATGTCCTTAGGTTAGTTAGATTTAAGTAGTTCTAAGTTCTAGGAGACTGATGACCACAGATGTTGAGTCCCATAGGGCTCAGAGCCATTTGAACCATTTGAAAACGTTGTAACGGCGTCCTCTTTGCCTCCCTCTGCAGTGTGCGCTTGAAAAGTGTCATGAAGAAGGAACTGCATGACAGGTAAGTTATGTGGGGTTGCATGAAATCAGGCTCAACCTCACTGCGGGCACTCATACTTCGCAGGTGATACTTTTGGTCTAGGCATCTTTATGTGCTCATTACTAGCCCAATGTCACGCGATCGACAGGCATACTAGACACACTGCCCAATACATGTGCACAAAGTTTTATCGGATTTTCACTCTCGTTTCTTTTCGCGGCCTATCGGGCCTTAGTTACCAAATGGCCCTCGTACCTGAGTATGTGCAAACTACTGACAGCTGCATGCATTTCAAACGGTACTTCGCATTCTATGGCATAATGATAATAATTATAATTATAATAAGCGTCCAGTTATATTCAGGAATGTCGGCATATCTTGAGGAAATTTGGCCACGAATAACGCTAGAAATTCACGAATCCGTCATGAAAGTCAATAACAACGAAGCAATTGGTGAGGACTACAAACGAATTACTGAAAAGGGCAGAACCAAGCATTTTAAGACATTTACCTACCTACACGTGCTTTTTGGGACATTTGGAAAACAGAGAATACCAGAAGCTTGCAAAATACCATTACTCCACCTGCTTCATAAGAAAGGGAGACAAACAAAATGCCAACGATTTCAGAAGAGTGTTAGTTCTGCTAGTTAAATACAAAATATTATCAAAAAATCTTCTGGACCGAGTTGACACAGCTTTAGATAAATCGCTGGAAGAATAACGGTGTGGTTTTCAGAAAGGAAATCCTACACAGAACAGTTTTTAAAGCATAATCAACAATTCACCACAGAATCTTACAGGGGAAAATTATAAAAGTATAATTAACTGAATTCTAGAAAGCATTAGATTCTGTAGAGAGAGTAACAAGAAACGAAATCATTAAAAAAGTACCGTTAAAGAAAAATTAGCAAACATAATTAATGGCGTTCTATAGAACACTGTTTCTAAAATGCAATTTGTAAGAGAAATATCATAGTCCATTTGAAACAAACGTTAGTGTTAGTGTTTCATTGTGTATCAGAACAGAACGGCGAGGATTTGGAATTTGGAGCAGCAATTTGCCTCGCTTTGCAGACGACTTAGCACTACTTCCAGAAAATCTCACAATAGCAGTTACTCAAGTTGTGGTCTCAGCTTTTTCAAGTGAAAAACAATATTCATTATGAATATAGAAATGCATCATAATACACTCCTGGAAATGGAAAAAAGAACACATTGACACCGGTGTGTCAGACCCACCATACTTGCTCCGGACACTGCGAGAGAGCTGTACAAGCAATGATCACACGCACGGCACAGCGGACACACCAGGAACTGCGGTGTTGGCCGTCGAATGGCGCTAGCTGCGCAGCATTTATGCACCGCCGCCGTCAGTGTCAGCCAGTTTGCCGTGGCATACGGAGCTCCATCGCAGTCTTTAACACTGGTAGCATGCCGCGACAGCGTGGACGTGAACCGTATGTGCAGTTGACGGACTTTGAGCGAGGGCGTATAGTGGGCATGCGGGAGGCCGGGTGGACGTACCGCCGAATTGCTCAACACGTGGGGCGTGAGGTCTCCACAGTACATCGATGTTGTCGCCAGTGGTCGGCGGAAGGTGCACGTGCCCGTCGACCTGGGACCAGACCGCAGCGACGCACGGATGCACGCCAAGACCGTAGGATCCTACGCAGTGCCGTAGGGGGCCGCACCGCCACTTCCCAGCAAATTAGGGACACTGTTGCTCCTGGGGTATCGGCGAGGACCATTCGCAACCGTCTCCATGAAGCTGGGCTACGGTCCCGCACACCGTTAGGCCGTCTTCCGCTCCCGCCCCAACATCGTGCAGCCCGCCTCCAGTGGTGTCGCGACAGGCGTGAATGGAGGGACGAATGGAGACGTGTCGTCTTCAGCGATGAGAGTTGCTTCTGCCTTGGTGCCAATGATGGTCGTATGCGTGTTTGGCGCCGTGCAGGTGAGCGCCACAATCAGGAGTGCATACGACCGAGGCACACAGGGCCAACATCCGGCATCATGGTGTGGGGAGCGATCTCCTACACTGGCCGTACACCACTGGTGATCGTCGAGGGGACACTGAATAGTGCACGGTACATCCAAACCGTCATCGAACCCATCGTTATACCATTCCTAGACCGGCAAGGGAACTTGCTGTTCCAACAGGACAATGCACCTCCGCATGTATCCCGTGCCACCCAACGTGGTCTAGAAGGTGTAAGTCAACTACCCTGGCCAGCAAGATCTCCAGGTCTGTCCCCCATTGAGCATGTTTGGGACTGGATGAAGCGTCGTCTCACGCGGTCTGCACGTCCAGCACGAACGCTGGTCCAACTGAGGCGCCAGGTGGAAATGGCATGGCTAGCCGTTCCACAGGACTACATCCAGCATCTCTACGATCGTCTCCATGGGAGAATAGCAGCCTGCATTGCTGCGAAAGGTGGATATACACTGTACTAGTGCCGACATTGTGCATGCTCTGTTGCCTGTGTCTATGTGCCTGTGGTTCTGTCAGTGTGATCATGTGATGTATCTGACCCCAGGAATGTGTCAATAAAGTTTCCCCTTCCTGGGCCAATGAATTCACGGTGTTCTTATTTCAATTTCCAGGAGTGTACATAGAAACAAAAATACGTAAAATAGAGCGGGTCAGCAGATTAAGTATTTTGGAGAAAACTTTTAGCAGAATGGACTAAAATATTCGCTTGGATGTAAGAGTTAATAAAATAGGAAGAGCATTAGGTCTGACAAAAATGTCTAAATAAAGAAATGGCTATCTAGAAACATAACACTAAAATACTGGACCACAGCGGTAAACCAAAAATGGTTATATGCATCTGAACGCTTATTGATGAACTAGAAGTTATATGGACAGCATACAGTTACCTGAAAGACAGATTATTAGAAAAATAATGGGTTCAGTACAAACTACAGATGGTTAAAACGTGACAAGTAATGAGGAGATCAACCAAAACATACACAAAATATCATAAATAATGGCAGAGTGAAGGTTAATCTTCTTTGGACACGTCTACCGAATGAGTGCAAACAGGCTAACGAGGTAAATATTCCTATATTTCTGCAGAAAGAAATCAACAACACTGTAGATTACATAAATAAGAAAAGAATGAGGAAGGAACCTCACGGTAAATGAAACAATAAAAAGAAACCTTTTAAGAATAAAGCACAAAATTTAGAAGGTTTTCAAGGCAGGGGAAATAGAAAATCGGAACAAAAATGGACAGAGGCAGAAAACGACAATATGGAGAGAAGAAGGGGTAACAATAGTGGAATAATAGAAAACAACAAAGGAAGATGAGGAACAGTAGGTGTTCAACATGAAGATTAAAAAAAAATAGTTATAAAAACTGTAATAGCGAATACCCTGAATGTTGTAAAAATGTCTGTCTTACTAACAATATGTTAAGAAATTTCCGCATTCCGTTCTTGTCGAATTTGCCTAATGACATCTACAGAAATTTTTTCAAATGGTTGAAATGGCTCTGAGCACTATGGGACTTAACTTCTGAGGTCATCAGTCCCCTAGAACTTAGAATATTCAAACCTAACTAACCTAAGGACATCACACACATCCATGCCCCAGGCAGGATTCGAACCTGCGACCGTAGCAGTCACCCGGTTCCGGACTGAAGTGCCTAGAACCGCACGGCCACCGCGGCCGGTAAAATTTTTCAAAGAAAATTCTTCACTGGCTGTATGAATGATTTTTATTAAATCTGCAACCGCTTTCGCACCACTTATCGGTGCGCTACTTATAACATGGTAACGTTGAACATTGTCCCATAGTCACTCCCCACCATTCACGTCCAATATACCGTCATCTGGTAAAAGTAGTACTTAAAAATTAAAAATATTTTTAAACAAATTTTTAAATGATGGGAGCAGCAATGACCGTGCAAGTTTAGAGGAGCCATAGATAAGAAGAATACGTCTAATGCATCCACACTATTGACCACAACATACAATTTAACCTCCAGTGGATCCAAACGTCTGAACATTGCTATAGAGGTGCATCATGTCCAAGCTGTAATGGAGATTGAAAATGTATCCAAGTGTGTTAAAGTGCCAATTTCCAAGTTCGACTGGGATAAGATGTACGGTGCAGAGCGCTACATCAGTCAGCAGATGACCACCGAATATTATTCAACTCAATCCCCCCCCCCCAGACATTCGTCATACTGATGAGACACTTCGTATTACTACCGTTTACGATGAATGTGCCTGATGCGTGAAATCAGGTGACAACTGCGTCTATCTGAAACATCTGTCAGTTGCGAAGTTATACGATCTAGACTATGCCATACGTCGTGCGCTGGAGAGACTGAATCGTTGGTTGCCTAGCATAGAGGCCGCATACAGTGAAGTTGTAAACTCCCTACATGTGAATAGTATACATACTGACGATCTTAAGCACCACCTTCGTTCGCACATGACCGCTAAATCAAAAAACAAGCAGATGAAATGCGTGTGTCAAAAATCGGAGTACTGCGAGTCATCTATTGGCTGGACTGAGATAAGTGCTGAATTTATTGCCAACCAAAAAGCATTATTTAGAAGATAATGTACAGGTTCTAAGAAGATACATACCAATTGTAGTGATAGCCCTGAAATACTACATCGAATGTACGATTTTTACATGAATAATTTTTCTCTAATCGAAAACCTTGTTGCTCTTTTATTTCTTACCACTTTCCTATTATAATAAAACTATTACAATTTTTTTTCAATGCTATACCAGTTACTGAGATATGATCACGTTACTCTTCATGAGTAAAATATATGCTTGATTTCTTCATGTAGTCAATATAGCTCAATCGGTTAAGTGATGGAATTATACTGGTTACACACATACTATTATTATTATCCTTTCACGTGAATTTTCTGTATATACAGGGTGGTCCATTGATAGTGACTGGGCCAAATTTCTCACGAAAAAAACTACAAAGAACGAAAATCGTCTAGCTTGGAAGGGGGAAACCAGATGGAACTATGGTTGGCCCGCTAGATGGCGCTGCCATAGGTCAAACGGAATCAACTGCGTTTTTTTAAATAGGAACCCCCATTTTTATTACATACTCGTGTAGTACGTAAAGAAATATGAATGTTTTAGTTGGACCACTTTTTTCACTTTGTGACAGATGGCACTGTAATAGTCACAAACGTATAAGTACGTGGTATCACGTAACATTCCGCCAGTGCGGACGGTATTTGCTTCGTGATACATTACCCGTGTTAGAATAGACCGTTTACCAATTGCGGAAAAGGTCGATATCGTGTTGATGTCTGGCTATTGTGATCAAAATGCTCAATGGGCGTGTGCTATGGATGCTGCTCGGTATCCTGGTCGACATCATCCAAGTGTCCGGACCTTTCGTCGGATAGTTACACTATTTAAGGAAACAGGAAGTGTTCAGCCACATGTGAAACGTCAAGCAACAAATGATGATGCCCAAGTAGGTGTTTTAGCTACTGTCGCGACTAATCCGCAATCAGTAGCAGAGAAATTGCGCGAGAATCGGGCATCTCAAAAACGTCGGTGTGAAAATGCTACATCAACATCGATTGCACCCGTACCAAATTTCTATGCACCAGGAATTGCATGGCGACGACTTTGAACGTTGTGTACTGTTCTGCCACTAGGCAGAAGAGAAATTATGGGCCGATGACAATTTTTTGCACGCTTTCTATTTAGCGACGAAGCTTTATTCACCAACAGTGGAATCGTAAGTAGTGGAATAAGGGGGGGGGGGGTGTCACCCCACATTCCATTGTTGCCAAATTTATTCAAGATGGCGGTGATGACGTCATCCAAGATGGCGGCATGTAGAGTTGGCAACAGCACATGACGTCGTCCAAGACTGCGGTTTTTGGCGGGAAAATAGGCCAATTGGGCTACGTCCACTAACCTAACACTCGAGGAAAGATGGCAGGAAGTTCCAATTTTGGCGGGAAAATAGGTCCACTAACCTAAACCTCCAGAAGAAAAAATGGCTGGAAGTTCGAATTCCAGCAGGATAATTGCAGGCTTCTCTTTATTATTTATTATCATTTATTATTAATTTCTATCATTTATAATTATTTATTATCATTTATAATTATTATTATTATTTATATTAGGTACATGTCCAATTGGGTTATTTCATATCTCCACCGCCATTACATGATTAAAGATGGCGGGAAAATCGGCCAATTGGGCCTCATCCACTTACCTAAGTCCACGAAGTTTGAATTTACGTCGTCACTTATGATTCCACCGCTGCATTATTGGAATCGTGTCACTTGTACTAAGCTAAGTCACAAGGTGGGAAAAGGACTCTTTATTTCAGTTATTACAGTCATGCAGGTGTGCCCCAACTGACTTAATACACATCCTCGAGATCGCAGCAACACCCTGTGCACTCGGCATGAGGTCCAAGCTCCAACTGACTTAGTTCATATCGTCACCTGTAGAGGAGGCTGCCCCGATCACCATTAGCCAGTAGCTGCTCCCGGGCAGCTGGGGTCCGGTCGCCGGGCCGGTGCGAGCTCCAGCGGCCAGTGCGCTGGGGGCAGCCAGCGCTAGCAGCGGGCCCAGCGATCACTCCCACGTTGTAAACATGTTTTTGCTGGACATGCTGGAACTTGCCGAGTTTGACGTCACAGCGGTCCCTTGTCCGTTCAACATGTGTATTCGTCGCCTCCGCACGCTTCCCGCAAAATTTGTTTGCCTCGGAGCTGAATCACACAACAGTCGGCCGTTTCACAAAGAACGCCCTGCCACACTTTTGGCGCGAAAGTTGTTTACATGGGCACGTTCAGACCTGTCGATGCCGACCGTTCACCGTCCACCACATGTCTTTGTGCGACCGAGAATGCTGTGCTACACTTTTGGCGCCAAAGTTTGCTCGACAGTGGTATCCGCCACGACTGTATTAACAGCACGTTTGGTAGCCGCGAGAATGCTTGATAATTGACTCTCTCTCGCGCTCGCGTTATAGCTGGACACTCGCCGCGCCGTCGCCCCGCTGATGTCAGACCACTTACGTCACACACCCTCCATACACATGACGGACATAGTCTTCTGTAAATATGCTAACTCCCACATCGCTCATCTAACCTATAAATTACCTAAGTATTTAATTCCATTTCAATTTTAATCGTATTAAATAATTCAATTTACAATTTCATATACGTATGCGAAGGTGTTCAACAACCTAATTTCAACTACTTTTCGAGGATCACACAGGACGTCCGTCCAGGACCGCGATCCGCCACAACCCCGGGCCGCGACCACCGAACGCGGCTGAAAGTCAACTTTATATCAACGTAGCATAATTCCAAAGCGCAGCCTCCATACGCTAGACACATCATAGCAGCACATGTATTTACCTCCTATGACACAATAGCACACTGCGCATTGCTCCTGACACGACGTTACACGGCCCTTTAACTAAACGTAACTACACATCCCTGCTCTCGCCTCGTCGCGTGACCAGCCATCTAAAATCATGTTTAGGGGAGGCCGAGCAGAGACTTTTGGTTGTTTTGGCAACTGGGGGTGTTTAGGCGCGTCTGTTGCACTATTTTGCGATCATGTCTGTGCACTATGCTGTGCTTTATTTGGAGAGTTTAAGAGTACAGAGCTCGTCTGCGGATATTGTGTACTGCATTATTTAAGAGCAGTTTGCTATAGTGTGGTGAAATTAGGAGTTGTTTACGTGTTTGTGGCCTGTGTCAGATGACCACAGTTGGATCAGTGTGGGTGTTTTGCGGCAAATATACTCTGTGACTAAATAAAAGGGCTCAAAATAAATAGAGTGCAGTCCTTCCTTACTTCCCCGAGCAGCACATCGCAGTCTGAGCGGTTTTTGCGCAAACCTTCTCAATATTATTCTTACTTTACAACATTTTTTTAAAAAATAAGATCTAATTTACTCCTCCCACCGCAACTAACCTCACACCCGTCCCACCATCAACATACGCAAACGTCCTCAACTCTATCTTGACGCTCATATATCACCCCACAAACCACGTTCATCAATCAATTTACCATTCTCATCCCCTCTTTTTGAATTACAAACGTAGCCTCTATTGAACACCAATCAACTCATCTTTGTCGCACTTTCAACAGTAAAATTAATTTACACACACCCCCAAATACCAAATGCAATTAAAGAGTCAAACTTTTATACAGAACATCAAGCACATACGACACTCACACCAATATTCAAAGCCTGGTCCATATTTACTACCTCCAACTTGAATTAAATATTATTACCATTGCCGCAACATTCTGCCAGCGCTCGATTTGGACCTATTTTTTCACTCTTAACTGTTGTCACTAGCGGTCGAATATAACTATCTATAGATTTCCACATAAAAAAGGTCTCGCGCCGCCGTTTAGAGACTCCGATATCCGAACACATAACATCATTCAACAACTATCACTTGCTCTTATCTAATAACTTATCCATCTGGTCTGGGGGCAAGGTCACCCCTTTGTTTCTTTCAGCAGCGGGGTCTTTCTACACTGAGCAGGTGCAGAAAAGCTCAGAACCAGATGTTTTTCTCGTGGAGAGAGTCGTAAGACGACGGGGAAATAAGGCACTAGTGAAATGGCTTGGTTTTCCTGATACGCCGGCCGAGGTGGCCGAGCGGTTCTAGGCGCTACAGTCTGGAACCGCGCGTCCGCTGCGGTCGCAGGTTTGAATCCTGCCTCGGGCATGGATGTGTGTGATGTCCTTAGGTTAGTTAGGTTTAAGTTCTAAGTCCTAGGGGACTGATGACCTCAGGAGTTCAGTCCCATAGTGCTCAGAGCCATTTGAACCATTTTTTTCTGCTACACAAGACAGTTAGATTGATGCCGGCGATTTGATATATAATGAGCGTGCAGTGTCCACAACCCACACAGTAGCGTAAAACGCGCGCTAGGAGACACATTAGAGGATGTGGTGGTGGTGTATACAAACTACCTGTGGAATTACACTTCCCTGGATATAACTACTGTGGGCCTGGGACAAAGCTTCAGAAACGCTTGGCGCTAGGGGATATGGGGGTCAATCTGATCGACGACGCGTCTATGGAGCACGACATTGCATACGCAGCAAGTGAAGATCTATCAAGTCGTCACATTGCAGATAGAATTGTAGCTGATAAGGCTAAGGCCATACGGGGAAGAAAGGATATTGGTATAGGTCAACGCGTCGCAGCATTCGAACAAGAAGAAGAGGATTGGTTAAAGCTCCTCATGTTCTGCCAATACCCAAGACATCCGGCGGTTTTATTTCTTTTCTCATCCCGGCCCTCTGCGCGCTCTCGGCGGTAGGGTCCCTCGCCGGTGGTGCCGCAGCAATTGCTCGAATGGTCAAGAACGGGCAAAACTCCCACGCGCAGTTACAAGAGGCGACAAGACATAACCGCATGATTAAAGCCACAGCCATCGGTAAAGGACTATACTTGAAGCCGTACAAGAAGGGTCTTGGTCTATTCATAAATTTAAAAAAAAAGTCCATTAGCGGTCCTACCAGATCGACCACTCACAGATACAGATCTTTTTAAGTTTGTTAGAGATAAATTCAAGATACCAAGGTTCCGTGGTGTGTTTATGCGGGATACATTGTCGAAGACTATGTGGAAAACTGGTGAATGCGGTATTGTGAATTTAGATGTTGCTGGAGGTCCCGGGACCCACTAGGTGGCATATGTTATGAGAGACGCGGATACCATCTACTATTTCGACTCATTTGGTGACCTGCATCCACCAGAAGAATTACAACAATAGTTCACTCACAGAAAACATGTGCTCTACAATTATCGACGCTATCAGCACTTTAATACACACCTCTGCGGACATCTATGCATCGTGTTTCTCTTGACGATTACAAAGAAGAATAAGAAGAAGCACGCTATATAAGGAGGATGTTTAAACATTCATTCATCAGTTGAGGTTCAGATGCAATGTCGTACACTTTGACGCTGACAGGACCATCATCTGGACTGCGTGCAAATAACTTCTCGCCAATTGATGTGAGCGCTAGTCAATGGAGTATTGCATTGATTGGACTGGAGACGTGCAACAACATCCCGAATATCACCGAGACTAACAATAAACTGCATCTCGATATTAATGGTGAAAAAGATATTCTGGAGGTAGAACCTGGTGCATACGATATCGACGATTTAAACGACGTCTTAAAACAGTCCGGAAAAGGTATTGAACTACCTGCAAACATCAGTACACTTAAATATGAAATAAGAACTGTAAATGCAACAATTGACTTTACCCAGAAAGATTCAATAGGACGTGGTGAGGAAATCATTGTACGATTACACCTAAGACAGGATGGGCGTGCGGTAAAAAACAAGTGCACTCAATCCACAGAGCGCCACTTCGCTACAAAACAGCAAAGTGATGTTGTTGTTGTTGTTGTTGTGGTCTTCAGTCCAGAGCCTGGTTTGATGCAGCTCTCCATGCTACTCTATCCAGCGCAAGTTTCTCATCTCCCAGTACCTTCTGCAACCTACATCCTTCTGAATCTGCTAAGTCTATTCGTCTCTTGGTCTCCCTCTACGATTTTTACCCACCACGCTGCCCTCCAATACTAAATTGGTGATCCCTTGATGCCTCAGATCATGTCCTACCAACCGGTCCCTTATTTTTGTCAAGTTGTGCCACAAACTACTCCCCAATTCTATTCAATAAATCCTCATTGGTTATGTGATCTACCTACCTAAACTTCAACAATCTTCTGTAGCACCGCATTTCGAAAGCTTCTATTCTCTTCTTGTCCAAACTATTCATCGTCCATGTCTATTCATCGTCTCATCCATACATGGCTACACTCCATCCAAATACACTACAGGCCATTAAAATTGTTACACCAAGAAGAAATGCATATGATAAATCGGTATTCATTGGACAAATATATTATACTAGAACTAACATGTGATTACATTTTCAAGCAATTTCGGTGCATAGATCCTGAGAAATCAGTACCGAGAACAATTACCTCTGACCGTAGTAACGGCCTTGATACGCCTGGGCATTGAGTCAAACAGAGCTTGGAGGGCGTGTACAGGTACAGCTGCCCATGCAGCTTCAACACGATACCACAGTTCATCATGAGTAGTGACTGGCGTATTGTGACGAGCCAGTTCCTCGGCCACCATCGACCAGACGTTTTCAGTTGGTGAGAGGTCTCGGGAATGTGCTGGCCAGGGCAGCAGTCGAACATTTTCTCTATCCAGAAAAGCCCTTGCAGGACATGCAACAAGCGGTTGAGCATTATCCTGGTGAAATGTAGGGTTTCGCAGGGATCGAATGAAGGGTAGAGCCAAGGGTCGTAACACATCTGAAATGGAACGTCCACTGTTCAAAGTGCCGTCAATGCGAAGAAGAGGTGACCGAGACGTGTAACCAATGGCACCCCATACCATCACACCAGTTGATACACCAGTATGGCGATGACGAATACACGCTTCCAATGTGCGTTCACCGCTATGTCGCCAACACGTATGCGACCATCACGATGCTCTAAACAGAACCTGGATTCATCCGAAAAAATGCGTTTTTGCCATTCGGGCACCCAGGTTCGTCGTTGAGTACACCATCGCAGGCGCTCCTGTCTGTGATGCAGCGTCAAGGGTAACCGCAGCCATGGTCTCCGAGCTGACAGTCCATGCCGCTGCAAAATTCGTCGAACTGTTCGTGCAGATGGTTGTTGTCTTGCAAACGTTCCCATCTTTTGACTCAGGGATCTAGACGTGGCTGCACGATCCGTTACAGCCATGCTGATAAGATGCCTGTCATCTCGACTGCTAGTGATACGAGGCCGATGGGGTCCAGCACGGCGTTCCGTATTATCCTCCTGAACCCACCGATTCCATATTCTGCTAACAGTCATTGGATCTCGACCAACGCGAGCAGCAATGTCGCGATACGATAAACCGCAATCGCGATAGGCTACAATCTGACCTTTATCAAAGTCTGAAACGTGATGTTACGCATTTCTACTCCTTACGCGAGGCATCACATCAACGTTTCCAGGCAACGTCGGTGAACTGCTGTTTGTGTATGAGAAATCGGTTGGAATCTTTCCTCATGTCAGCACGTTGTAGGCGTCGCCACCGGCGCCAACCATCTGTGAATGCTCTGAAAAGCTGATCATTTGCATATCACAGCATCTTCTTCCTGTCTGTTAAATTTCGCTTCTGTAGCACGTCATCTTCGTGGTGTAGCAATTTTAATGGCCAGTACTGTACTTTCATAAACGACTTCCTGACACTTAAATCTATACTAGATGTTAGCAAATTTCTCTTCTTCAGAAACGCTTTCCTTGCCATTGCCAGTCTACATTTTATATCCTCTCTACTTCGACCATCATCAGTTATTTTGCTCCCAAAATAGCAAAACTCCTTTACTACTTTAAGTGTCTCATTTCCTAATGGAATTGCCTCAGCATCACCCAACTTAATTCGACTAGATTCCATTATCCTCGTTTTGCTTTTGTCAATGTTCATCTTATATCCTTCTTTCAAGACACTGTCCATTCCGTTCAACTGCTCTACCAGGTCCTTTGCTGTCTACGACAGAATTAGAATGTCATCGGCGAACCTAAAAGTTTTTATTTCTTCCCCATGGATTTTAATACCTATTCTGAATTCTTCTTTTGTTTCCTTTACTGCTTGCTCAATATACAGATTGAATAACATCGAAGGGAAAGGCTACAACCCTGTCTCTTTCCCATCCCAACATTTGCTTCCATTTCATGCCCCTCGACTCTTATAACTGCCATCAAATTTCCGGACAAATTGTAAATAGCCTTTCACTCCCTATATTTTACCCCTGCCATCTTCTAAATTTGAAAGAGAGTATTCCAGTTAAAATTCTCAAAAGCTTCATCTAAGTCTACAAATGCTAGAAAGGTAGGTTTGCCATTCATTAATCTTTCTTCTAAGATAAGCCGTAAGATCAGTATTGCCTCTCATGTTCCAATATTTCTACAGAATCCACACTGATCTTCCCCGAGGTCGGCTTCTACCTGTTTTTCCATTCGTCTGTAAAGAATTCGTGTTAGTATTTTGCAGCTGTGACTTATTAAACTGATAGTTCGGTAATTTTCACATCTGTCAACACCTTCTTTCTTTGGGATTGGAATTATTATATTCTTTTTGAAGTCTGAGCGTATTTCGCCTGTCTCATACATCTTGCTCACCAGATGGTAGTTTTTTTGTGAGGAATTTCTCTCCCAAGGTTGTCAGTAGTTCTAATGGAATGTTGTCTACTCCCGGGGCATTGTTTCGACTCAGGTCTTTCTGTGCTCTGTCAAACTCTTGACGTAGTATCTTATCTCCCATTTCATCTTCAGCTACATCCTCTTCCATTTCCATAATACTGTCCTAAAGTACATCGCCCTTGTTTAGACCCTCTATATACACCCTCCAGCTTTCTGCTTTCTCTTCTTTGCTTAGAACTGGGTTTCCATCTGAGCTCTTGATATTCATACAAGTGATAGGCTTGTCTCCAAAGGTCTCTTTAATTTCCCTGTAGGCAGTACCTATCTTACCCCTAGTGAGATAAGCCGCTACATCCTTACATTTGTCCTCTAGCCATCCCTGCTTAGCCATTTTGCACTTCCTGTCGAACTCATTTTTGAGACGTTTGTATCACTTTTTGCCTGCTTTATTTACTGCATTTTTATATTTTCTCCTTTATCAACTAAATTCAATATTTCTTCTGTTACCCAAAGAGTTCTAGTAGCCGTCGTCTTTTTACCTACTTGATCCTCTGCTGCCTTCACTACTTCATCCCTCAAAGCTACCCATTCTTCTTCTTCTACTGTAACCCTTTCCCCTATTCCTTTCAATTTTTCACTTATGCTCTCCCGGAAACTCTGTACAACCTCTGGTTCTGTCGGTTTATCCAGGTCCCATCTCCTTAAATTCCCACGTTTTTGCAGTTTTTTTCAGTTTTAGTCTACATTTCATAACCAATAGATTGTGGTTAGAGTCCACATCTGACCCTGGAAATGTCTTACAATTTAAAACCTGGTTCTTAATCTCTGTCTTACCGTTATATAATCTATCTGATACCTTCTAGCATCTCCAGGCTTCTTCCATGTATACAACCTTCTGTTATGATTCTTGAACCTAGTGTTAGCTATGATTAAGTTATGCTCTGTGCAAAATTCTACAAGGCGGCTTCCTGTTTCATTTCTTATCCCCAATCCATATTCACCTTCTATGTTTCCTTCTCTGCCTTTTCGTACTATCGAACTCTAGTCACCCATGACAATTAAATATTGGTGTCCCTTCACTACCTGAATAATTTCTTTTATCTCATCATACATTTCATCAATTTCTTCATCATCTGCAGAGCTAGTTGGCATATAAACTTGTACTACTGTAGTAGGCGTGGGCTTCGTGTCTATCTCGGCCACAATAATGCGTACACTATGCTGTTTGTAGTTGCTAACCCGCACTCCTATTTTTTTATTCATTATTTTATTCATTATGCATTATTCCTATTGGATTTTGTATTTGTAGCCCTGTATTCACCTGATCAAAAGTCTTGTTCCTCCTGCCACCGAACTTCACTAGTTCCCAAAATGTTCAAATGTGTGTGAAATCTTATGGGACTTAACTGCTAAGGTCATCAGTCCCTAAGCTTACACACTATTTAACCTAAATTATCCTAAGGACAATCACACACACCCATGCCCGTGGGAGGACTCGAACCTCCGCCGGTACCAGCCGCACAGTCCATGACTGCAGCGCCCTAGATCGCTCGGCTAATCCCGCGCGGCTACTAGTTCCCACTATATCTAACTTGAACCTATTCATTTCCCTTTATAAATTTTCTAACCTACCTGCCCGATTAAAGGATCTGACATTCCACGCTCCGACCCGTAGAACGCCAGTTTTCTTTCTTCTGATAACAACTTTCTTCATATCAGGAGATAGAGAAGGAAAGCAAAGTAATAACACCTGAAAACTACGAGTTTCTTAAATCAGTTGGTCTGAAGCCACACAATGACGTCATCACTCAATATAACCAGTCCAGTTGAGTATGATGAGAGAATTATGCGTCAGGAATACTCCTCTCATAAACCTTAGGCTTCAACCACATTTAACAAGAATGATGAAATCCACATTGTCATACAGCACCGGGACGCCCTCACACTTCTGTGCAAGAGTTTCCTACATATCGAGGGGTCATTCAAGAAAACTGACGGCAGCGATACAGTGGGATCCAAGCTGACACGGAACGCATTAGTATTCCTCTTCCAAGAGATATGCTATGAACTGAATGGCTCTGATATCGACCGTACACGGCGTGTTGGCATAACATCGACCCTTAAAAGTAAGTCTCCGCATCACCAGCAGATTTGCATAGTTTAGAAAATGCAGGATGGTTCATAGACGAGCCAGAGGATAGAGCAGCTCAAGAGTACAAGCGATTTACTGCATGCATACGTTTAAAATGCTTATGGGATACTTCGAGTATATTAGGAAGATTATTATGAACTCTAAACAAGAACTCATTCTAGTGCTGAGTCCGACGGAAAATAACTCATACATTCAAGGAGCTCAAGATAAGAATATGATCACAATCAACAAGATAATATGGAAAATGCCTCCCATCAGTGCATCCAACGAGTAGCGTTTGAAGCTTTTAAAAGTCCTGAATTCAGGTACATTTCTGTCACTGACATTATGCTCATGGGAGATATTCGAGTACCCTGTGTTACCGACCGCGAGCAGACAAACATGGGCTTTTAAGACCTCCAGCTATCTAGAGGCAACCAGATTCATCATACTTGCGTTTCAGACTGATAGAAGAGGACCGGCCGCGGTGGCCGTGCGGTTCTGGCGCTGCAGTCCGGAACCACGAGGCTGCTACGGTCGCAGGTTCGAATCCTGCCTCGGGCATGGGTGTGTGTGATGTCCTTAGGTTAGTTAGGTTTAAGTAGTTCTAAGTTCTAGGGGACTTATGACCTAAGATGTTGAGTCCCATAGTGCCCAGAGCCATTTGAACCATTTTTTTGATAGAAGAGGAAATACAGCAAATGATTCCACTGTGTTCGATAACTGCAAGTTAACTCATGCCACAGTCTACCTCAATTCAGAATTCTACCCATATGACAAACTAAATCTGCAATGGAATCAAGATGTATACAGCCTTGCATATGACATGTATGCAAGGTTTCGTCCTTCTTACTAGAAACTGCTGAAGGAGAGGGAGGGGGGTGTCTACTAGGTCCACGTAAGTTCAAAGAGCTTTCACCGATCATTGTAATAGACTGCTGTAAACAGAATGAGATGATTAAGTCTGGACCCATAGACGTGTGAATTGAATTTGAATCATCCACAATTTTCCCAGTACACACTGCCGCGTATGCTTCAGTTCTACATGATCGTGTACTCAACTACTGTCCGCTCACAGGTGCTGTGCAGCGAGCTGTATAAATGAAGAAGTACTGCCTGGTACATAGTTCATTTGACGATGGTGTGTCACGCAGTGAAGACCACTGCAGACGTTCAAGGATTCTGTGACTGCGAGCGTCGACAGTTCACATTTAAAGACCTTGTGTTTGTTGCGTACAAACAAAACGCTGGAATAATTGAGACTTTCGCTGCAAATATTGAATCACCAAGATCCTTCGAGCAAGTAATATGCTCTGAAACTTGGAAGAACGCAAAGTGGTTAACTCATTTCTATCATGCAAGTCATTGGGATAATCCTGGGATACCCTATAAAGATATGGTGACTGCACTTAAATTATTCGATCACATGGACACCATAGTTTACGTGAAGGGAAAATGACAAAATCTCTTGGATGCGATGAATATTTAAATTTGCTTCTATTCAAGACCTGGAATTCTATGGCTGTCCGTCTATCCATCAACTCAAGAACATTTATCAAAAAAGTGCTATTATATCTGCATATGATAACGCAAAATTACTTTTCAGTTGGATGAGAAATAAATAATTCTATTGTTCAATAACAATGCTTGTTTTCTTCCTTTCTGAGAGACCAACGTCCGTAGCAAGTAAGTTTATTGGTTATACTGTACCTGAGACACATTCCACTGGAACTGTCTAAGGCACATACCTCCGCCTTTGAGCGTGGTTTCACCTAATGAGTAAGGTTACTGCCTCATTAATAGATGAGCTTTCACCTCACCTGCGTGGAAGCCACTCAAAGTGACGGCTCAGATGCCATGCGTCATGTACCAGCCGCGTGCGTGTGGCCACCGGACTTGAAAGTGACAGCTCAGGGGTGCTGCGTGCACGGGATCGTCGTTGCCAGATGCAGTCCACGGCGACTCATTCAGAAGTCATTGTTTTAAAGCAGCACACCTGATAGGTATGTGGATGTACAGAAATACAGTTATCAAGTTTTAATAAAAATAAGGTTGATATAATAAATTCGAAATTTTTACAGTAAAATAAGTTAATTTATTATTGAATTCAGA
The DNA here is from genome assembly GCF_023864345.2 of Schistocerca serialis cubense. NCBI lineage: Eukaryota > Metazoa > Arthropoda > Insecta > Orthoptera > Acrididae > Schistocerca > Schistocerca serialis. Next base: position 525,186,253 of record NC_064641.1, read on the forward strand.
ATTTTTTAACAGTCTTTGCGAAATATCAGTTTACACCTACATGATACAGTTTTCACATTATAACAGTTTACGGATACATGATTGAGATTTACATTTTTTGATGAAAAATATGAATGTTCTGATATTTGCAGATACGTGTTTGAGATTTTACATTATTCAGAAATATGAGCATTCTGTGCAGATAAATGATTCGCATTTACAATATATGTAAGTAAGTTTAAACCTAATGCAGAAGTACTACAAGCTAATTACACTATCTTACACAGTAAATACTATGACTAGTGAAGTTCCACCCAAAAAAGAAAAGAATTTTAAGTAAACGCGAATGTATTTCTTTGAAGTTGTTGGCTATATACATTTTCCACTACCACAAGCAATTGAACACATATATTTCTTTGAAGTTAGTGACTGTAAACATTTTCCACTACAACAAGCAAGTGAACACACAAACACACACACACACATACACACACACACACACATACACACACACACACACACACACACACATATATATATATATATATATATATATATATATATATATATATATATATATATATAGGATTTAATTCGGTGGAACTCATATACTTAAGACTACTTCCGACTCGATCTCGATGGCTAGACAAACTAAAATTTAATCTATAACCACTCACAGGCAGGCACATATGAAGTGCGAAAACTTGCTTTTTGTTCATATATTGACTAGTAATAGCAATGATAAATATTTACAGACACAGAGACCATTTTAGTTTAAAATTTTTTTTCGTTTTTATGATTTTCTTTAGCAAAATAATGAATATATATATTTACACAGACATACACTTAACACAGGCTCGCACACTCATTAGCACATTCAGGCATACATGAAATCACCGAAACTGTTGCACACCACACACAACACTCTCATCCATTCTCACTCTTACATCTAATCATGAGCTACCTGGACTTCTCGCAATGTCTTGTCATATGGCCAAAACAATGGCACATAAGCCAAATAACTGCCACAGATTTGGCACAAGAGGCAGAATGACCAAGTAAATTACACTTTGAGCATCGCTTGGCTTCTAACCACTAATAGCTACAATTACCCCTAAACTGGAGATATCTACTGGTCTTTCCAGCCTGCAGTTATGATGAGCCTTAAGCTCGACGCCATGACTGTCACCAAAACACAAACAACGGATTCACCCAACCCACAATGAAGATACTGCGGGTTCAGATGGCACATAGCATAGGGTGGTGCACCCTCTGCTGTCCACTAATGGCGACATCAGCTATTCCTACACCACTCTATAGGGCATGGGTTTATGTGGGTGGAGTGACCGCCTATGGGGCCAGTGACACACTTGTGGTGAAGAAAAACATTTCATTAACCTTCAGGTACACATTTCGTCTTTGTCATTGAGAGGTAGACAGGCCCTGATCCAGTGGAGTTGAGTGGCGATGGTTGAAAGATGGCTGGCTTCCACCAAAGTGGGATGGGACTCTCGTAGGCGTCCTCCTGGCTGACGTTAGACCAGGCAGTGGCTGGAGGTGCTTCAGCGGGCCAAGGAGGGCAGACGCAGCCAATGTGATTCAGGCACATTCGTGCCTTCTGGGATGGTGAGGGAAGATTGCCATGCAAGGGACATGACCTGCTTCACCTGGCAGGAGACAGGTGATGGCGCGTACACGTGGCAAGCCTCTGCACAGAGGCACCAGGTCCCACAATGCCCAGTTCTGGGCTCGAACCCATGGCTGCATCTGGTGTCACCCAGTCGCCTCATCGTCCAGCGGGCTCTGTGCATTGTGGAAGTACCACTGGGATCAGAAAAAGTCTGTGTCAAAACTCACAGTTATTTATACTGTTGTGGGGTGCATTTGTTGCACTGTTATGTGGCACTTGGTCACGTAGCTCGTAAGATGGTACTTGCCAAAGTATGGTAACACCATCCAGCCCTTTCTGGCTCTTACCGTTGCGAGGTGCTGGTTTTGCAGAGCATGTATAGGACATCTCACGATCCTTTTGTCTATATGTTGCTATAACCTACATGTTGCCATACTGCGCTTACCAGCCAGCGGTATCTAACACAGCACTCCACGGCGGCTTTCTTGCCTTGGCCCACTGAAGCACCTCCAGCAACTGCCTGGCCTAAAGTCAGCAACGCAGGACGCCTATACGAGTTCCGTCCCGCTTTGTTCGAAGGCAGCCATCTGTTAACCAAGACCAGCCCGCTCCACTGAATTGGGGCCTGTCTGCCTCACATTGACAACGACGAAATGTGTAACTGAAGATTAATAAAGTGTTTTTCTTCATCACCAGTCTTTCACTGGCCCCCATCGGCCGTCATTCCGCCCACATAACCCCAGGCCATACACAGTGGTGTTAGGATAGCTGATGTCGCCATTAGTGGACAGCAGACGGTGCACCACCCCCTGCAGTACGATATCTTAACCGGAACCAGTGGTACCTTCATTGTGGGGTGAGTGAATCCGTTTTTTGTGTTCTGGTGACAGTCATGCCGTCGAGCTTAAGGGTCATCATAACTGCAAAGTTACTTTTGTGAGGCCAGAAGGACCAGTAGATGTCTCCCAGTTCAGGGATAACCGTAGCGATTAATGGTTAGAACCCCTGCGAAGTGCACAGTGTAATTTACTTGCTTATTATGCCTCTTGTGCCAAATATTTGGCAATTGTTTGGCTTATGTGCCATTGTTTTGGCCATACGACAAGACATTACGAGGAGTCCAGGTGGCTCATGATTAGACGTAAGAAATAAGTGTGGTTGTGTTATTGACTAAGGAGTGTCCTTTTCTGGTTATAGTTTTGATTTTAGTGTCGAGTTCGTAAAATATGTGCGACCATAGTGCACTGATGCAATCTGAGACACAAGGTGGCACGGGTCCAATAACTGTGCTATCTTTAGTTAATGAAATAGCACGATTGAGAGCGGAAAATATATTTGCAAGTGATGAGCTGGCAGCGAAAAATAAGGGTGGGATTATAAAATGATAGATTCTAGTGGTAGACCCAGCAGTTTCTGGCCTTGTTACTCCCTTTTCCAGTAGGTCATCCGAGGATGTGTTGTCGTTTGTGGCGGATCTCTTGTCATTGGCTGAGATGGGAAGGAGGGGGGGGGGGGTTGTCAGGAAAGCAGAGTTGTTGCAAACAGTGAGTCTGCACTTTCGGGACAAAGCCGTATACCCGGCGTGTTTATACCAACTTCAATAATTCGTGCGCATGACAGGAGTTTCATTTACGTTTTCTGACCCATACAGCGCCATTCACTGATCAATTTTCACACTATTTATTGATCAATTTTCAATTTTTTTTTCTTCTCCCATACGTGTTCACCCTTCTCAGATAATATTCCGCTGCAATTTGACGCCATTGTGACCAGTGGCGTTATTTCTACATCGTTTTGAAAGTTTAATTAAAATCACCCTGTATATGGATGTTGTGACTAGAGTTTAAGTTGTACTAGTTGAGGTAATGTCAAGATGTAAATAAAATATAATTTTTGTGTATATTTTGTCAAACAGAAAGAAAAATATGGCGTTTACAGTTAACAAATATTCCAAGATAAAGTGAAACTTGAGTGTTGTTCTTTACCATGCGAACACCTCAAAACACACGCAGAGCAGATTGTGATGTCCGCTATTCATGGGGGTTGCACTTTAACCGCACAAAAAAAAAAAAAGGGTACCACATGTACCACTAAGGGGTTTACACTGCTTGATCTTTAATCTCTGAGGAGGTATTAATGATAAACTGATCCAATTGTGATTACGTGGTGCTTTCATGACTGGTGTATGTAGCCGTTCATTGTCTTCCTTCAGTCATTTTTGAATGCAATTATCGACATTCAAATAAAAAGATGGCTGGAAACTTGTCCTTGGAGCAAAAAAAGTGGATTTTAAAGTGTGACTGGAAATTTGAAATTATGAAGGGAGTACAGAGACGATTGCACCACCGTTACGTTTAACAATAACAAAACTACGATACAAACTTGAGATGAAACGAAGTGTGCGTTATCTGAAGCAGAGACAGTGAGACAGGAAGAAATCAGCAGCAGTCAAAAGAGGGGTGGACGTTATCTCTCAAAACGTCCACAAAGAAGTTCACGTGTAAGATTTTTTTCTAGTCATCAGTCTTCTGATGGTTTGATGCAACACTCCACGAATTCCTCTTGTGTCCAGCCTCTTCATCTCAGAGTAGCACCCCAGGCTGTGGCTAAGCCATGTCTCCGCAGTATCCTTTCTTTCAGGAGTGCTAGTTCTGCAAGGTTCGCAGGAGAGCTTCTGTAAAGTTTGGAAGGTAGGAGACGAGGTACTGGCAAAAGTGAAGCTGTGAGGACGGGGCGTGAGTCGTGCTTGGGTAGCTCAGTTGGTAGAGCATTTGCCAGCGAAAGGCAAAGGTCCTGAGTTCGAGTCTCGGTCCGGCACACAGTTTTAATCTTCCAGGAAGTTTCATATCAGCGCACACTCCACTGCAGATTGAAAAACTCATTCTAGAACCTGGATTCATCCGAAAAAATGATGTTTTGCCATTCGTGCACCCAGGTTCGTCGTTGAGTACACCATCGCAGGCGCTCCTGTCTGTGATGCAGCATCAAGGGTAACAGCAGCCATGGTCTCCGAGCTGATAGTCCATGCTGCTGCAAACGTCGTCGAACTGTTCGTGCAGATGGTTGTTGTCTTGCAAACGTCCCCATCTGTTGACTCAGGGATTGAGACGTGGCTGCGCAATCCGTTACAGCCACGCGGAAAAGATATCTGCCATCTCGACTGCTAGTGATACGAGACCGTTGGGATCCAGGACGGCGTTCCGTATTACGCTCCTGAACCCACCGATTCCATATTCTGCTAACAGTCATTGGATCTCGACCAACGCGAGCAGCAATGTCGCGATACGATAAACCGCAATCGCGATAGGCTGCACTCCGACCTTTATCAAAGTCGGAAACGTGATGGTACGCATTTCTCCTCCTTACATGAGGCATCACAACAACGTTTCACCAGGCAACGCCGGTTAACTGCTGTACGAGAAATTGGTTGGAAACTTTCCTCATGTCAGCACGTTGTAGGTGTCGCCACCGGCGCCAACCTTGTGTGAATGCTCTGAAAAGCTAATCATTCGCATATCACAGTATCTTCTTCCTGTCAAATTTCGCTTCTGTTGCACTTCGTCTTTGTCGTGTAGCAATTTTAATGGCCGGTAGTGTATAACTGCCCTATTGTTGTCGGTGTTTGCTTGTTGTCGATGAGAACAACCCTATCACTGGACCGTTTACAGTAACACACACTCTATCCTACCCCACTATTCATAATGAATTCTACTCCAGTTGTACCATTTTCTGCTGCTGTTGATATGACCCTACACTCATCTGAGCAGAAATTCTGGTATTCATCCCGTTTCACTTCGCTGACACATACTATATCCAGACGGAGCATTTGCATTTCCCTTTTCAGATTTTCTATATTCCTTACCACGCTCAAGTTTCTAACATTCCGTGCCGCGCTCGTAGAGCATTATCCTTTCGTTCGTTATTCAATCTTGTTCTTGTTGTTAACTCCTCTTTGGCAGTCTCCTCCTGGAGATCCGAATGGGGTAATATTCCGGAGTCTGTTGTCATTGGAGGGATCATCATGACACATTTTCAATTACAGGTCACATGTTTTGTGGATAAACGTTACATGTCTTCAATGCAGTGGTTTCCGTTGCCTTCACCATCCTCAAGCCGTTGATCGTTGCTGATTCTTCCGCCTTTAGGGACAGTTTCCCACCCTGCTTCTCCACCCTCTTTGAATAGGCCGTTGGCAGAATGTGGGTGACGTCTTATGCCGCAAATCGTCGGCCGCGAACGTTGGTTTGTAACCAAAATTTGAGTACTGGCGGGTTTTGAAACCGGGACCGACGACATTTTGGTTGCTAAACCGAGACGTCTCCCCCTGACCACAGGTACAAAAGAAATAACTGCTGCTTTTTAAAGCAATCAAAGGAGAAATCCTACCTTCGTAGGGTGCTTCACGCTACGACCTGGACAGGCGCCTCCAATTTTCTGAATGGAATTACGATAATGAACAGTTAACTGGTGTTAATGTTAGGTCTGGTGAGGCGATGACAAAACTAAGTTAACAATGAATCATGATAACTGTTTGTACTGGACAAGAGATAACCAAGATGTAATGGAAGAATGAAAGAAAGAACTGTTAATCTTCCTGGGTTACCATTGTGTCAGGTCATTTTTTTCATCAAGACGATGCACTGTCTTATTTTCATCTTGACGTGCGGCATTTCCTGTCTGAAACATAACGTCGTTACACCTCTTTCGGTAGGGAAATGTGAAGGACGTCGTTAACGCCACAAAGCCACGTTCGCTGGTTGACCTGAGAGAGGCAGTAGGACTGACAAGGGGAGGCCGCCAATTGTGAAATTCAGATTCGATTCATACTGCGCATAATAAAAGCTCATGGTCAGAGGTGTAATGTGGCAAAGCATTAAGATGCACTTCTCAGCCGTTGTCGAGAAAATCGACAGTTAAAAGAAACCGTTGCGGTGAAATACTCTCTACGGTTAATAATGTTTTACAGTGTCGTGGCGCAGCGGTAAGCGCTCGGGTTCGTAATCCGAAGGTCGCAGGATCGAATCCTGCGGCATGCAACTTCTTTTTATTATTGGTTTTTACTATTAATGAATTGCTTATGCATGTTGGTGAAGGCGGATCGCTCTCCAATTGTACCGCCTCCATTTTTCCGTTTGTTTAACAGGGTGTACCAAAGCTCTCACGCCCGCACTGATTTTCGACGATGTTATAAGTTGCGCTAGGGACCGCATCTACCTTCTTTCGAAGTTAGCAGGCAACTACGCTGTTATGTGGTGGCTCGTTTCGGCCCATTCAACATCTGTCAATCAAGTGTAACGAGCGAGTAACGGAGTTTATATTTCATACCTGCCACAGCAAATTTGTGTTCGTGGGGTCTCTATTGTAATTCGAACGTTTGACTTACGCTTTACGTATTCGTTTCGAAATATCGTTTTTACGTCTTCCGTTAACTATACGTGGTAAACATTATGAAGACAATTAATAACATTTGTGAAATACAACTTTGTTTGCGGAAAACATAATGATGTTCAAAGTCGCCAGTTTTTCCACGACAAACGACTTTCAACAACTTATTATATGCATAATTGTTGCAACTGATTGCCGGGAATTATATATATGTGTGTGTGTGTGTATATATACACATTTAAATTACAAAAAACAAATACTAAAAAAAAAGTTGCATGGCGCGATATTCTATCCGGCGACTTTCGGATTACAAACCCGAGCATTTACCGCTGCGCCACAACGCTGTAGAAAATTGTAAATCGTAGAGAGTATTTCACCGCAACGGTTTCTTTTTAACTGTCGGTTTTCTCGACAACGGCTGAGAAGTGCATCTTAGTGCTTTGCCACATTACACCTCTGGCCATGAGCTTTTATTATGCGCAGTATGAATCGAATCTGAATTTCAGAATTGGCGGCCTCCCCTTGTGAGTGTGAATCCATTCCAGTGGCAACCGTTATCTATGTGTCGATTTGTTGCCCAGGATTGTGACGTTGTACAGTAAAACATCGTACCTCAAAAATTATAAGTTTCTGTTAATTTCGATCAGGCAATGCAAACACTTCTGTGGGAAACGTTGGATATTTGAGTATGAAAACTTAATTAACATACGAAATGTTACATACATGGACTCAAATATGGTTCAAAGAGGCAGCATGCATTGTAAACAAGTAAAAGACACACCACACGAGTAGTACTGAACGGTTTACATCTGAAATATTGACGAATGACAAAGATTAGGCAAGTGTGAATTCACGAAATTTTATGGAAATATTTTTGTTTCCAAGGGTTGTCGAACGGCACTGCAAACATTGGCTTCAAAATAATGAACCCTGTCATCGCAGCGGAAAACGCCTTAAATATCTAGTCTAGTCAGTTTCACATATCCAAACCTGCCACTTCTACTTGACAGTAGATTTCAAAGAAGCTCAGATGAATGTAATTCTTGTCTCCAGGATTTGTTCACTGCGCAAGGACGCTGATTTATGAAATATCTGAATGTAGAAAAGCATTATCAACAGTTATCGAGGAAATTTTGGAACTATTGAGCTGTGAGAAGGTGTGGAAAACTAGACAGAGAATTATGGAGCAGCTGTTGCGTTGTAGCCTAATAACCGTCAGTCATTAAAGCCAATTAGCTAAAAAGCGTCCGACGGCCACGCTAGTCACGGTCTAATTTAGTTCCGCTCTGTTGCAGATCCCAGATCCGTGCCAAAATTTGCGCAATACAAGATAAATATTTACGCCGGACGTTAGCGGCCTCGACAGACGACGTTCTTGGCAGGGGATGGCTCTGTTACTGTACATCTTTTTCGTGCAGATGATTCACTCCGTTAAGGTAACATAACATTGAGACTTATGGTTTCAATGAAATTTCGCTGTACGGAGTAATATGCTACAGAAATTCTCACAATCCAATTGTTGTAAACGTCCATGATCTTTTTTCGACGATACTTCTGAGTGCTATCATTTATTTATCATTCAAGATATCAAAGCAGTATCTGTTTCGTTATGCGGTTTAAACATTAAAAGCATTTATGCTTATATTAATTAGGTGAATTTAGTGAGATCATCTTGGAAACATAATGCTCGATCCTGCTTAGAGATGAGAATCAGGCAGACATTTAGTACACTGATTTAGGTCAACAGAAATGGTCATACCATAATTAGAAGACCCAAGGCGCAGAAAATCTATCTATATACTTCAGATGAATTGTTCATTCAAGATTTACGGTTATTTAAGAAAATAAATTCAGACTGCCAGAAAAAAATGATTCAAAAGGCTCTGAGCACTTGGCACTTAACTTCTGACGTCATTAGTACCCTAGAACTTAGAACTACTTCAACCTAACTAACCTAAGGACACATCCATGCTTGAGGCAGGATTCGAACCTGCCACCGTAGCAGTCACGTGGTTCCAGACTGTAGCGCCTACAACCGCTGCTGGCCTGCTAGAAAAGTTGTGGCCAGACTTTGAGGAAATATTCCTCAAATTTAGAAAAATAAAATGTGTCATGAGCACAAGCTCCCCCATGAACCTTGGACCTTGCCGCTGGTGGGCAGGCTTGCGTGCCTCAGCGATACAGATAGCCGTAACGTAGGTGCAACCACAACGGAGGGGAATCTTTTGAGAGGCCAGACAAACGTGTGGTTCCTAAAGAGGGGCAGCAGCTTCAGTGGTTGCAGCGGCAGCAGTCTGGATGATTGACTGATCTGGCCTTGTAACACTATCCAAAACGGATTTTCTGCGCGATACTTTGAACGGCTGAAAGCAATAGGAAACTACGGCCGTAATTTTTCCCGAGGGCATACAGCTTTACTGTATTGTTAAATGATGATGGCGTCCTCTTGGGTAAGATATTCCGGAGGTAAAATAGTCCCCCATTCGGATCTCCGGGCGGGGACTACTCGGGAGGACGTCGTTATCAGGAGAGAGAAAACTGGCGTTCTACGGATCGGGGCCTGGAATGTCAGATCCCTTAATCGGGCAGGAAGGTTAGAAAATTTGAAAAGGGAAATGGATAGGTTAAAGTTAGATATAGTGAGAATTAGTGAAGTTCGGTGGCAGGAGGAACAAGACTTCTGGTCAGGTGAATACAGAGTTATAAATACAAAATAAAATAGGGTTAATGCAGGAGTAGATTTAATAAGGAATAAAAAATAGGAGTGCGGTTAAGTTACTATAAAAAGCGTAGTGAACGCATTATTGTGGCCAAGATAGACACGAAGCCCACGCCTACCTCAATAGTACAAGTTTATATGCCAACTAGCTGTGCAGATGACGAAGAGATTGATGAAATATATGATGAGATAAAAGAAATTATTCAGACAGTGGAGGGAGACGAAAATTTAATAGTCATGGGTGACTGGAATTCGATAGTAAGAAAAGAAAGAGAAGGAAACGTAGTAGGTGAATAAGGAATGGGGGTAAGAAATGAAAGAGGAATCCACCTGGTATAATTTTGCACAGAGCATAGCTTAATCATAGCTAACACTTGGTTGAAGAGTCATGGAAGAAGGTTGTATAAATGGAAGAGGATTGGAGATACTAGAAGGATTCAGATAGATTATATAATGCTAATACAGTGATTTAGGAACCAAGTTTTAAATTGTAAGACATTTCCAGGGGCAGATGTTGACTCTGACCACAATCTGTTGGTTATGAACTGTAGACTAAAACTTAAGAAACTGCAAAAAGATGGGAATTTAAGGAGATGGGGCCTGCATAAACCGATAGAACCAGGGGTTGTAGAGAGTTTCAGGGAGAGCGTTGGGGAACGATTGACAGGAAAGAGGGAAAGAAATACAGTAGAAGAAGAATGGAAAACTTTGAGGGATGAAACAGTGAAGGCAGCAGAGGATCAAGTAGGTAAAAAACCAAGGCTAGTAGAAATCCTTGGGTAACAGAAGATATATTGAATTTAATTGATGAAAAGATAAAATATAAATATACAGTAAATGAAGCAGGCAAAAAGGAATACAAACGTCTCAAAAATGAGATCGACTGAAAGCGCAAAACGACTTAGCAGGGATGACTAGAGGACATATATAAGGATATAGCATATGTTACTAGGGGTGAGATAGATACTGCCTACGGGAAAGCCGGCCAGTGTGAGCGAGCGGTTTTAGGCGCTTCGGTCTGGAACCACACGACCGCTGCGGTCGCAGGTTGGAATCCTGCCTCGGGCACGGATGTGTGTGATGTCCTTAGGTTAGTTAGGTTTAAGTAGTTCTAAGTTCTAGGGAACTGATGACCTCAGATGTTAAGTACCATAGTGCTCAGAGCCATTTGAACCTACAGAAAAATTAAAGAGACCTTTCGAGAAAAGAGAACCACTTGTATGAATATCAAGAGCTCAGATGGAAACACAATTCTAAGCAAAGAAGGGAAAGCAGAAAGTTGGAAGGAGTATACAGAGGGTCTATAAAAGGGCGATGTACTTAAGGACAATATTATAGAAATGGAAGAGGATGTATATGAAGATGAAATGGGAGATACGATTCTGCGTGAAGAGTTTGACAGAGCACAGAAAGACCTAAGTCGAAACAAGGGCCCGGTAGTAGACAACATTCCATTAGAACTAGTGACAGCCTTTGGAGACCCTGCCCTGACAAGTTTCTACCATCTGGTGAGAAAGATGTAAGAGACAGGCGAGATGCCCTCAGAGTTCATGAAGAATATAATAATTCCAATCTCAAAGAAAACAGGCGTTGACAGATGTGAAAATTACCGAACTATCAGTTTAATAAGTCACGGCTGCAAAATACTGACGCGAATTCTTTGCCGACGAATGGAAAAACTTGTAGAAGCCGACCTCGGGGAAGATCAGTTTGGATTCCGTAAAAATGTCGGAACACGTGAGACACTACTCACCCTACGACTTATCTTAGAAGATAGATTAAGGAAAGGTAAACCTACGTTTCTAGCATTTGTAGACTTAGAGAAAGCTTATGCCAATGTTGACTGAAATGTTCTCTTTCAAATTCTGAAGGTGGCAGGGGTAAAATACAGGGAGCGGAAGGCTACTTAAAATTTGTACAGGAACCAGATGGCAATTATAAGAGTCGAGGGGCATGTAAGGGAAGCAGTGGTTGGGAAGGGAGTGAGACAAGGTTGTAGCCTATCCCCGATGTTGTTCAATCTGTATATTGAGCAAGCAATAAAGGAAACAAAAGAAAAATTCGGCGTCGGAATAGATATCCATTGAGAAGAAATAAAAACTTTTAGGTTCGCCGATGACATCGTAAATCTGTCAGAGACAGCAAAGGACCTGGAAGAGCAGTTGAACGGAATGGACAGTGTCTTGAAGGGAGGATATAAGATGAGCATCAACAAAAGCAAAAAAAGGATAATGGAATATAGTCGAATTAAATCGTGTGATGCTGAGGGAAGTAGTTTAGGAAATGAGACACTTAAAGTAGTAAAGGAGTTTGGTATTTGGGTAGCAAAATAACTGATGATGGTCGAAGCAGAAAGAACATAAAATGTAGACTGGAAATGGCAAGGAAAGCGTTTTTGAAGAAGAGAAATTTGTTAACATCGAGTATAGATTTAAGTGTCAGGAATTCGTTTCTGAAAGTATTTGTGTGGAGTGTAGCGATGTATGGTAGTGAAAAATGGACGATAAATAGTTTAGACAAGGAGAGAATAGAAGGTCTCGAAATGTGATGCCACAGAAGAATGCTGAAGATTACATGGATAGGTCACATAACTAATGAGGAGGTATTGAACAGAATTGGGGAGAAGAGAAATTTGTGGCACAACTTGACTAGAAGAAGGGAGCGGTTGATAGGACATGTTGTGAGGTATCACCAATTTAGTATTAGAGGGCAGCGTGGAGCGTAGAGAGTGACCAAGAGATGAATACACTAAACAGATTCAGAAGGATGTAGGTTGCAATAGGTACTGAGAGATGAAGAAGCTTGCACAGGATAGAGTACCATGGGGAGCTGCATCAAACCAGTCTCTGGACTGAAGACTACAACGACAACAATGCGGACAATGGGCCGGAAACGCTTTATTTCCATTTTGGAGCTCAGTTTCTACAACTCTTCATAGTAAAATGAAATATGCTTAACACACTGGGGCAAAACGTACCAGCTTACATGAACCGTTTTCTTACATGAAATGTTCAAAATATCCTCTTCATTATATTTGGTTAGAATGTACAGTACGTTGTAATTTTGAAGTTCACCACCAGAGTTCGTTGTTGCAATTGAACGAAGATGATGTTGAAATACGACTACCTTTATTGCCAGTCCTGATATACGATTAACTTCGTAAGTGATGTTGCGTGGAGGATGCGTGCAACTTTAATTAAATATGCGAAAATATCCCAGTTTGTCTGACAAAATCCTTACTCACCAAAATGATGATGAAAGAATTCGTTATCTATGATATTAGACAACAATCAAAACAGTTTGTTTCATAAAAACTCATGATAAATAGTTTGATCAACGTGGACGAGGTATCAGAATAAAACAATTTTATTTGCGGAAGTCGAAGGGTTAGTTTCTGAGGACAGAAAGCGCTACGGAAGGGTATGATTTTGCATCTATTGTTAGAGTTGAAAGCATATTGAAGCGTTAGCAGCAGGCAAGTCTGCAGAATGAAGCTTGAAATTACTCAGAATAAATTACTCAACTTTCGCTTCAGTTTGTCTCACTGTTGTGGCTATATCTCACTATGTTATTCTACAATTTGTAGACAGATGTGGCTACAGAATCCACCACTGGTTTCGCTCCAACAAATTGTGTTAACTTCTAAGTTTACGTCAGCCGGCAATGTGTTCAAGTCTCCTGCTCATCAAGTCTTCCCCAAGAGGCTCCTGGCTGCAGAGACATTCGGCTGTAGAGACGCTCAGCTGTAGAGCAATTTTGAGTCCTCTGCTTCCTGCAAGGAAGGATTGTGTCTCTGAGTCTTTCAGTCGTCACACAAAGTTGACGGGCTGAACGATAGGTGAGAAATTGTCGTAAAAGGTGCTGAGCTCCTCCCATTCCTCATTTCAGACGGTTACCCTTTAACTTGCTTCGTAGCACAGGATGCTGAAAACGTGTGTCCTGTTACCTTGTCTGTCTGTGGACAATGGAAATGGACCTCTTTAAGCACGGCCGTGTTTCTCCCTCCCACATCTAAATTATTTATTTTATCCAATCGTTTTCATTTTATGTCAAACATTTTGTCTCAGTGGGCTCAACGCCGGTGGTCGCATCCCACATTCTTCAAATGCACTATAACTGTGCTCTTGCATAGTCGACTCTCAAGTGTTCGTGTATTTGAACGAATTCATTGCTTTGTCCACAACGGCGTTCTCCCAGGCCTCTGACTGGTATGGCACATACCCACGTATCACACACAGCTCATTAAAAAGGGGTTCCGTTGTCCCGACATAACTTAGAGGTACCATCTATATTGTGACTTTTAACATAGGGCAAACAGAGTGGCCCCTCAAAGAATGGCCAGTTAGACCACATGGTATTGACTCCTGTAAGTACCAGAGTCCCTGTCCCCGATTCTCCTGCGACAGACCCACTTCCAGCTATTATGTCCCACTACGCATCCTCTCACTCACGGCCCAGTGTAAGATGCTTTCATGTAGGCCTCTTATTTAGATGAACATGCAGTTCAATATGAAAACGTAATTTATGTTTGGTAACTACTTGCGATCACTGGTAATGAAATGTACTTCATATTAGTGGAGATTAATTATTCCAATTTGATTTGTCATTTTATTTCTCATTTTGTATCTGTTAGATGACAGTTTGGGAAGACAGTCGCATAACATCACCCATTCCTACTATTTTTAAATTTTTGTAGATGCAGTTGTGCTCAGAACTTATTACAGCGCAAGATCATCAAAGGAATTTGTGTTAATGTGGTATTGGGCTTATATGCTCATTGGAGGCACTGTTTGTTTGGATTGGCTAAGGGTACACATAACATTTATTATATTCTTCTCTAATGTAACAAGTCATTACATACTCACTCTCTTATTTTGCTGCTGTAGGGTTATCTTTGTTTTTCAGACATTACAGATTTATCTAATCTACCAGCTCATAACTCAGTCACTTTTTTCTTTTACAACTGATATTGCAAATTCTGCTCTTAGCTTGGCCCACGTATGTTCCTTGTCCATTCTATCACTGATGGCTTAGGCACACTCATACTAAACATCGTTTAATTACTCATTTTTATTTCAAACAATTTTCCTAATTTAACTCACACTTTGCAAAATATATCGATTAAATCACAGTAACATAGTAAAAACTCTTGTAAATATATCGTCACACAATAATATACAAAGCACAAGGTACACAAAAAAATGAAGACATGTACAGTAACATAATCGACCTGAAGCAATGTATAATACGAAAAGTATACTTAGTATAACACATGCACTAAATCAAGATTCATACATCAACATACTTGGCACAAAACAGGCTAACTCCAAGCGTATACGAAAATACCAAATTCCTTTTTCTATAGTCAAATCACACTTGTGGCACTGAGCGTGGAATGGTGTATGCATCTGCAACTAATGCTTCACTTGATGTGATCAACATTCAGTGAATAATAATAGAAAACTGATGCAGTAAAAAATTACAACATTACAACATAGATGTTTTCTCCATGTAAGATCACATTTAACCAGCACAATAACAAGGAGGGGGGGGGATTACTTTGTGCCCCACTTTGAAAACAGTCAGTTACTTTATACTTTAAAATTCTAAAAAAATTGTTTTTCACGAATTATTCTGAGATTTCATAAATATTTTAAATTTGTCAGCTAAAATTAGCCCAAAAATTTAAGTTTTAGGAGCAAATGTCTCCTTCCCAATGAATATCATATTCAGTAATTTCCGGTTCAGGACTTTACTCGCAGTTCAATATTTCTTTAAAAAGTATGTCGGGAGCAAAAGTCAACAACGGTTACGAAACTTGCATTTGAAATAATTTTTTTGGTCGCGACGAAGTAACATCTTACTCCTCCGCCCCCCCCCCCCCCCCCCGCCCCCCACCTGCTGTTACATGTTACTGAAACTGCATTGACATTGCTAAGATGCTTCTAAAAATTATTTTCTTGTTCTGGACCTTACACATCAGCATACCTTTAAAAAAAAGTATGTTGTTAGGATAAGTCAACAACAAATAACGAATTTTGAGTTATCTGTTAAGTTTTTTAGGATGGGCACAAGGTATCCCCCTCCCCCTCCTTGTTAATTTGCGTAATGGGAAATGCGTTGGTATCGCTAGGGTTAAACAAGTTTACAGACATGGTAATAGAGTTCATACCAAGATCTACAGATCATTCTCTGTTATGTAAAAAAATAAATAAAGCACAGAAAAGTGTCGTCAGATTGGGGCACAAAACAAGTTCGTCACATGATATTGGCCAAGTCACTGACTTGGTACGAGAAGTACGGGATTAGTTTCTGCGTTCAAGATTCATAGAAGGATGTCTAGTTTGTTGTGGCACATTGACCTTGGTCCGACAAGAAGGCAAACAGTCTGCGATGAAAGATTGTTCTCATCATAAAGTTTCCCCCTATTGTCTTTGCTGCACACAATACATGAAGTCATAAATTGAGACGTTCACATCGCTGTTGGCCGTAATCTTTCTTACAAAAGATGAAGTCTCTTATCTGATAATAGCCGTCCATACTCATCTTTAAGTGCATATGTAGGAACAAGGCAGAAACAGTTTCTCTTCCTTCTTAAATAAAGTCTCGAGATACGTCTAAATTAAGTGTACAGTATCCTTTCATTCGTTCAGCATTGTGAACTGTGATTAATGTTCGCATGAGAAGCGGTCAGCGACGTCCTCTCACTCAACAAGAATGTCTCACTGTTCATCTGAACGCCTGCTCACAGCGAGGCGACTGTGGGTTTCGACAAAATCTCTTGGGTCAGCCACTCGTGTGGTGAACCCATTCACCAACAAGCAGGTAAGCGCTTAGCGTATTGTCCTTACAGAAGTTTGTCTCGGCTGACTGGCATTGACTGCTGGCATGTGTCTCAGCTGGTCAAATTGCTGGCCTAGTTTCTTGTGCCATGTGTGTGTGTGTGTTTGTAGGAGCGGCTGGTCCATAGCACAACTTCCTGCTCTCTCTCATTTCGTCTGCCCTCTGCAGCTCTCTCATGCCTCCTTCCAACATGTGACTGATGTACCTCAAATAGTTAACAAAACATGTATTAGTAATACAGTCCTCACAATATACAAAGACATTCCACTTTTTTTATTTCTTTCTCATTCAAAAATTACACTTAATAAAACGTTTATTATTCCTGTCTCATTTACCAGTAAATCCCATGAATCTGCTTAATTGTTTGATAATTTTCGTTATCATTCATTTAGTTAACGCTTAGTGGTTTCTTACTCCTTCAAAGATTTTATCTTTATATATTTAATTTAAATCACTTCTTCCACTCTTATTAATTCTTAATTCCGTGCAGTGTTCATATTTACATATAATTTGATTAATGATAGTTAATTTTACTACTGAAAGTTTACGGTGACAGCTTTCTTGATGTTCTTTCGGTTGGGAGCTCAGTTGAGGTTCATATTAGTGATTAATTTTCATACAGTTATTTATTATTTACATGCACTGCTTGTTAACCCTGAGAGATTTACCAGTACACTGTAGACGCCTCACATTAAGCACCCACTTGTCATAATTAACCTGTCTCCGAAGTTTAAGTAGCCACTCTACACACATTACCTTCTCACCTTGTCGCTACGTTTCCGCCAATAAACTAAATCTTCCATACATCCATCACCTTCCATCTCATGAATTCGTTTTCTTAATTATAGTGTGGGTTCTTTAAATCGTGGCAATCGCTGATCTGGAACACAGACGCAAGCATAATTCGGTTCTCGATTTACAGACGAAAATTTACAACACAAATATTTACCTTATTTTATGTGTCTTTTACTTCAGTTTTTCCTTACCTTGTTATCTCTTTCGCTGGACTGTTATCTTTATTCCCATTTGCAATGGTTCATGATCTGTCTTTCCTTTAATGTAGATCCCTAATTGATTTGTTCCTTGCTTTAACCTAGAATGTGTTCAGTTTAATCTTTACAATCCCTTTTGCTTTCGCTTTCGTCAGTGTTACTTTCAAAATTCCACTGTCTGTCCTGCCAACATCATATAATTATCTCCTAAAGTTCCACTGTTTGTCCTGTCAACAATACATGGAGACACAATACTTATCACTTCATACTTTTATCAATTATCAAATACTCATATAAATCGCTGTATGTATTCTGATCAATTATCCACATACTGCACCATTCCTTCACGTCTGCAGAAACGTCACTGTGCAGCTCTTCTCAAAGTCTAAGTAAATCCTCACAATGCAGCATTAATTCACATCTGCTGTAAAATTATCTAGCTCCAAGGGTTCTTGCTCAGTGGTCCATCACATCTGACGAATCTATAAAAAAAGGCCTCTGCCAATGTGCATGTCTTCACGAGGAAAACTACAGCCGATTATCTGTTCCATGCTTCTCTTCTCAGCACCTCCTGGACCATCTTCCTGACTCCTTCTGATGACAACTGAACTTGTTTCATGTGAAAGTATCTTTTATGACCTCATCTCTCCATCACTTTTTTATAGGATCACTTCATATTATTACTGCTACTGCTGCTTATGACATTCCTGAGACCGGATGTCTTCTCTCTGCTTATTTGTTTAAAGCTCCTCAATCTCTAAATATGTTTTCATATAAAATGTGATGGTTTCCAATCTCCTTGAGACTTTGTAGAGCTTTTAATTCTGTGATAGTGTTGTGAAACATTTTCCTCACACAGGGCCATAAACACGTAAAACAATTTCCTGTTTAAGTATCGACTCTTCTTCGATCGCTTCCTTGATTGTAACAAAACTTTGCAGCCCACAGTAAGTGTCATCTCCCATATCGGTAACAGGTGGATCATCTACAATTTTTCTTTCTGACATTCCGCTACACAATATTTTTGGCTTAGGGTGACCTAAATAAATTTCTTCGCCTTCCTGAGATTCCCAATGCATATTTTCTGTCTAGTTCTTTTACTCGTATAGACCACTCCACAGATTGCCTCCACAATCACTGTCAGATACCACAGTGCTTCTTTCTGTTCTCTTTCTTCCGTATTCTGACCGGCAGTGACCCGAACATTTTCTGTTGTCTGAAACATCCTTCTCATCGCTTGTATCCTCCTTCTCTTCTGGTGTGTTTAACAGATTGTCAAAATATTCTCTCAAGTTAAACCTGGAAAGAGTTCTTCTATTCTGTTGCATCCTATGTACTCTGTCTCTTCATCTTCTGATCCACTGGCCGACATGTATTCCCAGCCTTTGTGGTCACTGACATGTTCTCAATAATTTATTTACTTCAAAACTTTTGTGGACGAAATCATCCGTTTGTGCCTCTTCACTATCTTTCATTGAATGTGGCTAATTTCGCCTACTGCTCCTTCCACTCGTTCTTCTTCGTGCTCTACCGTCATTTCTCACGGGTAATGAGTTACTTCCTTGTGCTATGTTTTTGCTTCGTCTACGATTTTTAGTTCAATTCTCTCAACATTCAAATCTATGAGCACAAACCTCTTCTTCAAATGTAATACGATGTGGTAATGTTCATGAAAATCGAATCCAAGAACAGCTTTCACCGTCAAATTATTAACGATCAAAAAGGTTGCACTAAGTACATGTGACTGGCACTCAAAATCGGCCCTCACTTGTTCGTTAACTTCTGCACATTTCCCACTTACTGCACCTCCTGTTCTCATTTTCTGAACCTTAAGAAATGGCCGTTTCCTCTCGCTGTCACATCCCATCAAAGCCTCTAGAAATTTTCCAGTCCAAATATTCTGGTGTAGTCGGTTCCCTGCATCCATAAATAATGAATACTTTACACAGCAGCAAACTGTTTCCTGATTTCTTCTTCATGTACCTGACACGATAAAGTTGCTAGATTGCGGTGGTGAATAGCAGCGGAATTGAATGTGACGGTACTGCTCGATTGTGGTATAATCTGTCGGTAACCTCTCTTATTTCTTTCTCTCTACTCCTTTCGTCTTCGCTTTGGGTCGTGACACTTTCTCTTCAATTACAACCCCAATTTCTGTTACTCTCCTTCAATTTCATAAGACTGTCTAACGTGCCTCGATTCCTTTGGAGCATGTGGCTTGTGTATCCTTAAACCGTGCCAAATCTCTGACCAACTCATTTTGTCACAGGCTTACTAGCCCTGTTCTGTCAGATGAGGTTTCGTTATTTGTCGACAACTGGTGAACGGCGGTGGTTAACACTTCAAAATTCCTTGCGTTTGTGTCAGTATCTTCCTTTAATCCGTCTGTCGTCCCCTTAAATCTGTATCCACGTGGATACTCTGCAAATCACACTGAAGTGCCTGGCCGAGAGTTCATCGAACCACCTTCACGGTAGTTACCTATTATTCCTTTCTCAAAGAGCGCGCGGAAAAAACGACCATCTATACCTGCCCGTGCGAGCTCTGATTTCCCTTATTTTATTACGATAGTCGTTTCTCCCTATGTAGGTGGGAATAAGAAAAATATTTTGGATTCGGAGGAGAAAGCTGGTGATTGAAATCGTCAGAAGATTTCACCCCAACGAAAAAAGCCTTTGTTTTAAGGACGTCCAACCCAAATCCCACATCAAGTCAATGACACTCTCTTGCCTATTTTGGGTTACTACAAAACGTGCTGCTCATCTTTGAACTTGTTCGATGTACTCCGTCAATCCTACCCGGGGATGGACCCCGCACCACGCTGCAGCACTCCGAAGGAGGACGGATAAGCGCCGTATAGGCAGTCTCTTTCGTAGATCTGTTGCAACTTCCATGTGTTCTGGAAATAAAATGCAGTCTTTGGTTTGCCTTCCCCACAACATTTTCTATCGGTTCTTTTCAATTTAAGTTGTTTGCAATCGTAATTCCTAGGTATTTAGTTGATTTTACGGACTTTAGAATTAACTGACTTATTATGTTACCGAAGTTTAACGGATTTCTTTTGGCCTTCTTGTGGATGACCTCACGCTTTCATTATCTATTCTCAGTTGCTCAGATTGTCTCCTAAATCGCATGTAATGATAAGGAACAGCAGAGGGCCTGTAACACTACCTTGGGGAGCGCCAGAAATCACTTCTGTTTTACTTGATGGTTTTCCATTAGTTGCTACGAACTGTGACCCCTCTGACAGGAAATCACGAATCCAGTCACACTACTAAACGATAGTACATAATCACGCAATTTCACCACAAGCCGCTTGTGACGTACAGTGTAAAAAGCCTTCTGGAAATCTAGAAGTACGGAATCAATTGGAAGTTCCTTGTCAGTTGCATTCAACACTTCGTGTGAGTAAAGAGCGAGCAGTGTTGCTGTGTTTCACAATAACGATGTTTTCTAAATCTGTGTTGATTGTGTGACAACAGACCGTTTTCTTTGAGGTAATTCATAATGTTAGCAAAATGCTGCTGCATATCGACGTTAATGGTATGGACCTGTAACTTAGTGGATTACTTGAACATCGGTGTGATCTGTGCAACTTTCTAGTCTTTGGGTACGGATCTTCCGTCGAGTGAGCGGTTTTATATGATTGTTAAGTATGGAGCTATTGCGTCGGCTTACTCTGAAAGGAACATAATTGGCATACAATCTGGACCGGAAGACTTGCTTTTATTAAGTGGTTTTCGTTGTTTAACTACTCCAAGTATATCTAACTACTAAGTTACTTATGGTGGCAGCTGTTCTTAGTTAGAATTCTGGAATATTTACTTTGTTTTCTTTGGAGAAGCATTTCGAAAGGCTGTGTTTAGTAACTCTGCTTTGGTAGCACTGCTATCGCGCAGAGAATGCATTGACTGTGTCTCGCCGCTAACATGTCTTACATACTAGCAGAATCCCTTTGTATTTTCTACCAGGTTTTGGGACAAAGTTTTGTGGCGGAAAGTATTATAATCATCTCGCATTAAAGTCCAGGCTAAATTTCGAGCTTCTGCAAAAGATCGCCAGTCTTGGAGATTTTGCAGTCGTTTACATTTGGCATGCTTTTTTCGTTGTTTCTGCGACAGCGTTCTGACCAGTTTTGTGTACCAAGGGGGATCAGCTCCGTCGTTTGTTAACATATCTGGCACAAATCTCTCAATTGTTGTCGATACTATTTCTCTGAATTGAAGCCACATCTGGTCTACACCTACATTGTCAATTTTAAAGGTGTAGAGATTATCCCTCAGGAAGGCGTCAAATGAGATTTTATCCATATTTTTGAGTAAGTATATTTTTCGTTTATTTTTGGACGATTCTGGAGTTACAATATTCAGTCTCCCTACGACAATCCTATGTTCACAAATCCCTGTAACCGTTTTGATGCTCGTTATTAGCTCAGGATTATTTGTTGCTAAGACGTCCAGTGTGTTTTTGCAACCGTTTTCTATTGGAATAGGCTTATGAACTAACTTCTCGAAATAGTTTTCAGTGAATGCCTTTAGCACAGTTTGGGACGATGTTTAATGCGTACCTCCAGATTTAAACATGTATTTTGGCTAAAATATCGAGGATAAATTGAAGTCACCACCAACTATAGATGTATGAGTCTCGTACATGCTTGACATTAGACTCAAGTTTTCTTTGAACCTATCAGAACCTATCACCCGAGTTGGGAGATCGATAAAAGGATCCAATTACTATTTTATTCCGGTTGCCAAGAATGACCTCTACCAACACTAACTAACAGGAACTATCTTCGTACTTCAGTTTCACTACAACATAAACTACTTCTAATTTCTAGTCTACCCTTTCTGCACAGCGTTAGGTCCTTCGCAAAAATTTCAGCTTAACTTATCTCCGGCTTTAGCCAGCTTTCAGTGCCTATAACGATTTGAGCGTCAGTGGTTTCTATTAGCGCTCGGAGATCTGGTACTTTCCCAGCACAGCTACGACCATTTACAGCTGTTATACCGATGGTTGCTGGATCTACGTTCTTCCTGTGTTCGACCTGCACCCTTTGAGAGTGAAATCATTTTTGAGTTTCTCCCAGAGCCTTAGTATTTTGCGATGATATATCTACTATTGTTTAGAAGTTTTGTTCCAGTTCGTCCCCTTCCCTCATGGTCTCTTTATTTATCTCGTTAACTTGGCTTTCAATTCCCTTGTGCAGCGTTTTTGATCTGCTCGTCGCGTTTCTCCGTACGATGACCTACCTTCTGATTCACAGCCCATATTTTTTCATCTGTCTTTCTGCTTAAATTTTTAAACTGCCTCTTGTTCTCTTGAAAATCGCCTTACTTAGAAGTTTCGTCTCTTTCTTTAGTAAATTTTAGCTTTTTTCGAACCATTCATCAAAGTTTTTGAATTGCTCGTTACGTTTTTCTTTGCTTTTCTTAAACTGTGCAATCAGAAAGCTCTGCAAGTCGAATTCTGCAGGTGGCTGACTTGCGAGCTAGTAATTGGCATCACTCTATGCTATATTTTAATGGCCTATTATTTCTGAACTCTCCGCTACATGTGGAATTTCTCTCTCGCCCTTCTTTCCTAAACGCAACTTCGGACACATCATCAGAAACCTGTTCTTTCCCCACATTAGTTCCATTTTGTGATGCTGTTTCCCACAACTCGCTAAAATCGATATTCTGTACAATCTTATTCGGCACCTCCATCCCACAAAAACTCACTCGCTAATTTGCTGCTTCTTGTTAAACTTGTAGCTCGCGACCTCGTGAATTTTGTCATGCCCTAACAGAAACTCTAAACTTGGGAGCACATAATGTTGAAGTAAATATATTCACCCCGCAATAAAATTTCTCAAATCTTGTGTACATGCTGTAATTGAATCCACTTCTAGCAAAAAACACGCAAAGTACTCAGAAAACGAGTAAAATCCCCTCTAAAATCTCAACTATGATTTTTCAGCAGGACAGTAATGGACATATTTCAATCTCACTTTGCTGAAGAAGAACATAAAATAGATACAGCCCGAAACGTCTCAACATTCCTATTTTGGTTAATTTAATGATTTCTGTGGCGGCAAACGCGAATCCTTCTTTAGAATTTTAGTTTAAAGTGGACAGTTTTACAGACCTAACTGCGGCATCAGAAGTTTGCAATTAAAAGAACCCTGATCAGAGTCAGAAAACCGTAGGCAGTCGTGGTTGCAGAATGTTCGTAGTGTTAATCGTATATGTGAAAGGGGCTCTTTCTTTCTGATTTAATTAAATCGTTGCCATGCAAAGTAATGGTAATGGAATTCGTAAGCTACAAAATTAAACAAGAATCACAGTTAACTCTATTATTACATTAAAAACATGATAAAAGGTTTGAAAAATGTTGACAATGATAAGCTAATTCCGTGGCAAGCCTGGACAAGGGATCTGGTATGTGACGCAAATGAATTTGTATCAGAATAGAACAATTATGTTTGTGGCGGTCGTACTGAGGTAACCAAATTGTTATTGTTTAAATACAGAAAGCGCCACAAAAGGATACACGTTTGTATCTACTGCCTGAGTTGCAAGCATATTGAACCTTTAGCTACAGTACTAAATCCTAGTGACTCGAATTTCCTTATATTTCATATTACTGTTGTGGTTACATCTCACCATGTTAATCTGCGGGTAGAGGCTGTAGTGGTTGAAAAATCAGTCATTGGTTTCATACCAACAACTTCAGTTGGCATTTAAGTTTAAGTCAGTCAGCAAAGTTCCTAAGTCGCCTGCTCATCAAGGTTGCTCGAAGAGGCGCCTGATTGTGGAGACACTCAACTGAAGAGATGGCTCAAATGGTTCAAATGGCTCTGAGCACTATGGGACTCAATTGCTGTGGTCCTAAGTCCCCTAGAACTTAGAACTACTTAAACCTAACTAACTTAAGGACATCACACACATCCATGACCGAGGCAGGATTCGAACCTGCGACCGTAGCGGTCGTGCGGTTCCAGACTGCAGCGCCTTTAACCGCTCGGCCACTCCGGCCGGCTCAACTGAAGAGACACAGGCTATAGAGATGCTCGGTTTTAGAGCAGTTTTGTGCCGTCTGCTTCTCACAAGGAAGACTTGTGACTCAGCGTTTTTCTGTCCTCAGTATTCATTACATTGGCTGAAGGATAAATATTCTGAACGTCGACCAGTAAGAAGTTGTCTTGTAGGACAATAGCGTCCATCACTCACTCTCATTTCAGGTGGTTAGCCAGCAACGAGCTTCATAATACATGGCGCTGAAACACTGTGTTCTATGCCCAGTAGAGCTGGACCGCCGTGAATACAGCCGTGTTTCTCTCTCCCACTTCCAAATTATTTATGTTTCCTAATTATAGTGGTTTTTATGTTGAGTTGAACATTTTGTCTCTCAGGGTCTGAGTCTGGTGGAGTGTCCCACTTACTTCAAAAACGGTATCATGAACTGCGCTATTCTGTTTTCCACTCTCAAATGTTATCTATAACAGTCCTTGTATTTCGTCGAATTCATTGCTTTCTACCATTTTGTCCGCAATAGCGTTCTACGAGATCTCTGCCAAAAATGGCACGAAACCCGCCCCCCCCCCCTTTCCTCACACAGCTCGTTAATAGCAGACTTTGTCGTCCTTACATAACCTGCAGATACCATCTGTATTGTGACCTTTAACATCCCTAGCCTAGCCTTCAAAGTAATGCCAGTGTGTCCACAGGGCGTTGACACTTGCAGGTAACAAAGTCCCTTCCGCAAATTCTCCTGGGCCGCCCGCGTGCCAGCTTTTACGGCCAACTGCACATCCGATCACTTACTGCGCAGTGCAAGATGCTTTCATTTTTCTTCTGAGTCATCAGTCTTCCGACTGATTTGATGCGGCGCACCACAAATTTTTCTCCTGTGCCAACCACTTCATCTCAGAGTAGCACTTGCAACATAAGTCTTCAATTATTTGTTGGATGTATTCCAACCACTGTCTTCTGCTGCAGTTTTTGTCCTCTACACCTCCCTCTAGTACCATGGAAGTCATTACCTTGTGTCTTAACAGATGTCCTATCATCCTGTTCCTTCTCCTTGTCAGTATTTTCCACTTAACCCTTTCCTCTCCGACTCTGCGCAGAATCTCCTCGTTCCTTTCTTTATCAGTCCACCTGATTTTCAACATTCGCCTGTACCACCTCATCTCAATTGCTTCGATTCTCTTCTGTTTCGGTTTACCCACAGTCCATGTTTTACCACCATACAATGCTGTGCTCCAAACGTACGTTCTGAGAAATTTCTTCCTTAAAGTAAGGCCTGTTTTTGATACTTCTCTTGGCCAGGAATGCCCTTTTTGCCAGTGCTAGTTTGCTTCTGGTGTCCTCCTTGCTCCGTCCGTCATTGGTTATTTTCCTACCAAGATCGCAGAATTCCTTAACTTCATCAGCATCGTCGCCATCAGTCCTGATGTTAAGTTTCTCGCTGTTCTCATTTTTGTTCTCATTACTTTTATCTTCTTCGATTTACTCTCTATCCATATTCTGTACTCATTACACTGTTCGTAGATCGCGAAATTCTTCTTCACTTTCACTCAGGATTGCAATGTCATCAACGAATAGTATCGTTGATATCATTTCACCTTGAATTTTAATTCCACTCTTGCAGTTTCCTTTTATTTCCATCACTGTTTCTTCGATGTACAGACTGAACTGTAGATTGGAAAGACTAAATCCCCTCCGTACATCCTTTTCAATCCGAACACTTCGTTCTCGGTCGTGCACTCTTATAATTCCCTCTTGGTTCTTGTACATATTGTATATTACCCGTCCCTTCCTATAGTTTGCCCCTATTGTTCTTGGAATTTCGAACATCCTGCACCATTTTACATTGTAGAACGCTTTTTCCAAATCGAGAAATCCTATG
Source organism: Schistocerca serialis cubense (assembly GCF_023864345.2). Lineage (NCBI taxonomy): Eukaryota > Metazoa > Arthropoda > Insecta > Orthoptera > Acrididae > Schistocerca > Schistocerca serialis. Next base: position 525,212,693 of record NC_064641.1, read on the forward strand.
AAAGTGTCTTGATTTTTTTTAGTATTGGTTCCATTATCAACCGCAACGTCAGAAACGTCTGTCTGGTATCTTTACTTTTCCTAAAGCCAAACTGATCGCCATCTAACACCTCTGCTCTGACAGGAGGACATTTGAAGCAACCAATTGTTGTGTTTGGGGGCATGGGACAAAATGGTTCAAATGGCTCTGAGCACTATGGGACTCAACTGCTGAGGTCATAAGTCCCCTAGAACTTAGAACTACTTAAACGTAACTAACCTAAGGACAACACACACATCCATGCCCGAGGCAGGATTCGAACCTGCGACCGTAGCGGTCGCGCGGTTCCAGACTGTAGCGCCAGAACCGCTCGGCCACCAGCGGCCGGCGGCATGGGACATTTAAGTCTATTTCTTGTGACCCGGGGGGGGGGGGGGGGCAGTCGAGGGATGAAGTCACATTAATTGAAGTATAAATGCTTCTCCAGCTATATTAGAGGCTGCTGGTGCTCAGAGTACGCGAACTCGCAGCACAACATAAAACGTAAGGCGAGTGTTGGACGCTGGATACCGGATGTGGACATTGTATGTTTATTGCTTGAGAATAATGACGTAATCGAGTTTAAGACATCGTGTTGAGTAATATTGAATGAGCAGGTAACAGCGAGAAAACAAATACTGTAGTGGTTCGCCGGCCGCAGTGGCCGAGCGGTTCTAGGCGCTGCAGTCTGGAATCGCGCGACCACTACGGTCGCAGGTTCCAATCGTGCCTCGGGCATGGATGTGTGTTATCCTTAGGTTAGTTAGGTTTAAGTAGTTCTAAGTTCTAAGGGTCTGATGACCTCAGATGTTAAGTCCCATAGGGCTCAGAGCCATTTCAACCATTTCTTTTTCTTTTTTTTGTTTTGTAGTGGTTCTCGCCTATTTTCTACTGCAACACCAAATGAACGTCTGTACAAAAAACTAGATCAGTACTACAAGAGAATTATAAGGAAACTCTACGGATCTGTTAGACTGTCAACACCTGGTTCATCTGAATTCTTAACTACCTTCCAGCATAAGTCTCCTAGTGTTCGCCGTGCGGTGTGGCCGCGTGGTTTGAGGCGCTATGTCATGTACTGCGCGACCCCTCCCGCCAGAGATTAAAGTCCTCCCTCGGGGACGTGGGTGTGTTTTGTTCTTAGCATAAGTTAGTTTAAGTGGTGTATAAGTCTAGGGACCGATGACCTCAGCAGTTTGGCCCCTTAGGAATTCACACACATTAGAACATCTCCTGGTGTTCATGGTGTCTCTTTCAAACACAATAGCCTACAGTAATTTACCTTTTACTCGCCGTCTTCTTCGTTAACAACAATAAACATTTATTGAGAGGAACTGCACCGAAAAACTTCGGTACCTAAGAGTATTATTTCCTGTTATCTGTCTCGGAAATATATAAAAAACGGTTTGCACATTTTTGAGCACATTACTTGGTAAGCGAAACATCACATTTCTATTTAAGTGACTTTCGACTCTATGATTATATTGAAATATTCACACCTTTGGGTGCCAAAGTAAACAGTTCACACTCAGTACTCACTCCGCTAGTATCGTACAGAACGTTAATATGAGGTCTGATGACTTCGCAGGCGATCCTATTCGATAACATTAACAGAGCGATTTCCGCGGGAGTGCCAGATGGAGACCCACACTCCAGGCTAAATCGTGACTCATTTGTAAACAGACGTACAGAACATAGGTGATATCTTTCCCGACTCACATTGCCTTCGGTTGCTACTAAAATGTTAGTCATTCAGCCACATGTAATGTCTACTAATGTGCTCTATGTGGCTTACTAACTCTCCGTTTTCCCAACACGCGTAACCCTCAAACACAAACATTATAACCAAAGTCCCTATACACAGACTGTCGCTGACACGGTAGGTAGCCCCAAGTGTGTGATGAGGTCTCGTGTTGTTCCCCGCATCTTGATTTTGTTGGAAGGGCCAAATGTAACAACCTTGAATGTCTTTTGGCATTTGAGGAATTCTTAGTCTTTCCGATGAAAACCTATGAAGTAGTCATTTTGATTATAACAGAGATCCTTTTCAGAACCGAAACAATTATCGTGGCCATGGTAACTGTCGAAGACGATGGTTTCGGACAACGGTATTTGATGAGTGGAGCAAATTCCTGAATTTGATGTGCAGTATTTTTTTAGATGAGAGGGTAAATTACTATTGGAGTTTATTAACTAAAGAAAGTAAGAAAGCAAATTTAAGTGTACAAACTAACTACGAAAGGGACATTTGTTGGCCCCAAGAAACAAATATTGTGAGCAGTCGGATTAACGTATCAGTCGCACATGGCGTTTAAGGAAACCACAATGAAAATTCAGAAATGATGAATCGCATAAATGATAAACATAGGCTTCTTAAGCGATAGTAAATTAGTTATGAGCATGAGTTGTATGTAGGGTTCATAGAGCAAAACTAAGTGATTTTGTTGTCCAAGGCTGTAAACAACTACGCCTGGAAGGTCTCTCTAAAGGCTTGGCAGCAGAACACGATCTGTTGGCAGATGCATTGTGTACTGTGACCGATGGGCCTCGCTAACCGCATACAAAATCTGCTCTTTAAAAGAAGAAAGGTCTATGAATCTGACACATCCCCTTCAAAGTTTGCCGTTGAGTTCTTTTTAATCCAAGACACAACTTACAGAACTGCTGCGACTTGTCACTGATTTCAACTATTTTTCGTTTAACAATAATTTTTGCATTCAGAAAAATGTGCTGGCTATGGGATCGGGCATTTCTGGCAATTCCGGATGTTTTTGTTAACAATTTAGAAGACAGCATTCGAAAATCTGGTAGTACTTTAATGAAAAATTTACGTGTGTTATAAAATCTGTATTTATGGTATGGTGTCGCCAGTAGATGTAGCTATGGACGACATAGCTAAAATCGTAAATTTAATCGGTTTCACGAGAGAATTGACTTAACTGTAAAACTAGCATGTAATAAACGCATTCAGGTTGTAGACCTTTAGGGAATGAGGTAAGGCAAATTCCATGCCTTTAAGATATCTAGAAAGGAAACGGTTACAGATGTTGAGATTCCTAGCCAGTCACGCCGTCTGTGAAATAATACAGAAGCTGCGTTTAGAAGTTCAGTGCACAGCGCCAATAGTGTTCCAAAGAGTGCAGCAGATAGACTAAACGATGTCTGACCACGGCGTGCCAAACATCATTGCGCTCCGGATGTGCGAGCAGCGACTCGGTCGGTCTCGGGTATCCACGTTCCTTGTTGCAAGTGCTCCTACAGCGCGATGTCTTACGCTTAGTTGTGTAAATTGAAGGGGAGTAGGGGGGAAAGGAAAGGGAATGCTATTAGCTTCATCAGTAGTTTGTGAGGAACCAGCGACGACAAGTGAAAATGCATGCCGGACCGGGACTTGTACCTGGGATCTCCGGCTACTAGACAGTTGCGTTAACTATTGCACCACCCAGACATAGTGTTGATTACAAATGGGCTCAGTTTCTCGGTATGCGCTCATTGAATATGTCCGAAGGATCAGAGACCACACAGGATTTGCAACTGAGATACACGTCATAAATTGAAAGGGAAGAGGGAAGAAAGCTGATGTGATATCAGTTTCTGGTATGATTTTTAGTAATTTAATTGAAAGCTTTGTTGCTTTGGTAAAAATAAAATTGTTCTTTTTGTCGTGACAGAATAAATTACTATTAATCACACCAGATTTGTCGGAGAACAGCAGCAACATGTGTAATTGATCCAGCTTTAAGAAATTCTATTACCTTTTAGCGGAAAATTCGTGCGGTACTCTCCGACGTTAGAAAAGTCGTAGTGTTCCGTTCGGAGCAGGAGGCGGCTGTCTTTTCTCCTTCGCGATATCGAAAATTACTAAAAAAAAAAAATGAACAGAAATTTTTCTTCGGAGGAAGATCGCGCGGAGAAAACAGACAGAAGTTACATGAAAGAAACCTAAGGGACCAACTAATTGGATTTGTACGAACATATAAACGGAACTGAAAGAACTTGGAATAAATACTATAACGATGTCACGACAGCCTCCTGTTCCGACAGAACACACGCTGGATCATAAGCTGCATAAATCTTTTAAACAGAAAAGATTATCACAAGTATAATTAATGAAAATAAGGTTGAGAGATTTTCTTTGAAATTAAATAAACTTCAAGGCTTCAAGTATTATATTATGAAACGGAAACTTACATTAACATGGCCACCCATTGTGGCGGTGGAGAGAATTTTTCACGATATACGTTCTGGGTGGTTGTGGCTACATATATTTTCAATCACTTAAACTCTTAACTTTACAATAAAATGATTATATCAGTATGGAGCACAATACTTTTGCGTCCGACTCGCAACACATTCACAGAACAGCTAGAGAGCGGCGCGGCTCCCTGCAAAAGTAAAAATTGGCAATTGTTATTTTGAAACATAGGTGCATCGTTTTTTTACTGATCGATAGCAGCGTATAACAGTTTATAGCTATCGTGATATTCTGCGCTTTTCAGGAGCGCGGCAAAGATACCTGGTTACAACATTCATTGGTATATGTTAAAAGTTCGCACATACTGACGCGAATACAGAAAAAAACTTTTACATGTTAAAAATCGCAGTGATAAAGGCTGTAATGTCACAATGCCTCCCATGTGTGGCATGATGATTCCGGAAGGATCATCAGGACTCACATGTAGTTTCAAGACATTACTGTGTTATATCATCTGATTACTTTCGTTCTAACATAAAATTGGAATGAGTTTGTCATCTAGTTATTTTATGCTTCCAGTACAGTTATGAAAACAAATAGTATTTCAGTGTCTTTTGTGCACTTTGGCTCTTCTATCAGTTCATTGTAAGGTGTCCTTGCACTGTTATCTTAATTGCTGTTACTGTGAAACAAAATATGACAAAAAACAATCTTAAGTCTAACACACACAAAGATAAATGAATAATACTCTATATAGAAAACAAAACATGTCAGTAGACAAACATACACAGATACATTGAAATAATTACCTAAACAGTCCTCTAAAATTGTCTGTGACCTGTTTGGTCTCGTAATGTTTTTTTTTATCCGTTTCATTAGATTCTTTTAGAATGTCGTTGTTAATCAGGACGTTTCACTTGACACTTCACTGTACACTTTTATTTGTCACACGCTCACTTAACCGGAGTCTGCAACGTCTATTCTCGTTCGGTGAGCGGCGTCGTCCGAGAGGTCACGACCCTGGGTAGCGTCTTTTTTGTGTTCGCTCGTGTTGCCTATCTAGTGTCTCGCATCAAGCGTCATGTCGTTTACATGCAAATAAACAGAAAGAAACCTGTGTTAGGTTCGTGCTATAATGTAGACTTACAGGTAAAGGTTTTATAGGATTCTGGACAGGATTGATAACCTTCCCCTCCAGTTAACGTTTCAGTGTTCGGTAATGCCTTGTCTTTATTTAACTATCTATCGCAAAATATCCGACGTGACTGATTAAATGGAAATTAATTTGAAGCTAAGAGTTCTCTTTTTACAGAATAAATAAAGTTCATAATTAAGTTTCACTGTGATAGCTTTAGCAATGTCTCTTGCGCAGTTGTGAGACGGAAAACATTCTAAGGTCAATGACACGCCTCCACAGCGCGCGCGTCGGTTGTGTTTCAAATGTTAATTGTTGAGTCCAACTGCACGCAGCTCCGCGCTGTTGCCGGTTACTAGTCCAGTGCAAGACGCGCTCGTGTATGCTCGTATGAAGTTTAATGTGTGTCACTCGCGCTCTGCTAAAATGAGAACACGCGGAAAACACACGTCTAGTGTCCTTTCTCCATCGTCGATCGGCGTATCGAAAACTTGGGTAGAAAATACCACCGTCTGTTTCGAGGATTTCACACGACAGTCCCTGCGACCTGCCATGCTGCTTACACACAGGTAAGTGAAGCCAGCGTTTTACATATAGTTTGCAAAATGCTTTGCTGTGATCGCTGTCACTACCTGCACTTGCGTGTACACATGTCACTGCACACGTATTTTGTACACTTTATCACTCGCATTTTGTTTAGAACGTCTTAGAGTGTCTGCAAATTCACATCCCCCATCTCACATTGTGATTTCAAAGTTCACAGTTCAAGTTACTCACAGGTAAATACATTACAAGATTAAACAATGTCCATAAATTACATACATACATACATTTCTTAAGTTTGCTTACAGTCACAAAATTCTGTTAACCTTTTCAGTCACGCCACGCCGGATTAGCGTATTGAATACCACTACTTGTGCATCAAGGCACGATTATTTCGGTTATTCTCTCTCCCTTTTACAAAGGTAATTTTTTTTTTAAACAAATCTTTTAAGCAGCTTGTTATTTCGTTTCTCTTCAAAATTTAGTGTCACTGTTTATGTAGAGCACAGATTGAACAAATTCTGTCTCTACTGGTCGAGCATACTCATGCATTTCTCTCCGGAAGATTCATGCTTCATAAAGTTCCTGGGTGCAAGTACTACTCGCGGAATGTATTATAATCTCTCAACATTGCTATTCGCGATACGCGATTAGAACAAAACTTTCGCTAACGGATCTCTCCCACAAATTTCGTTTCCACTTCAACCGTCTAAAGAGCACTCAGATGAGCCTGTCAAATTCTAATCCTCACTTTTTTTTAATGGGATAGGATGGGGAAGTGGAAGAGGAGAGGATCAAATATGAACATAAATACACTATATACATATACAAATTCTAGCACAGCTACACTAGGATATTTTTGTGACCTTAGATGCATGACATGCGTCACGTGTGCCTTCAAGTGGTTATTCTTTAATCTAATATCAGATCTTAGTTTTATTATTATAATGTGAGTCATATCTGGTGACAGCTTTCTAGTTTCTCACGCTTCCTTCTGGGCGATTGTCGGGCTTGGCTGTGAAATAGCTAATTACTTTAGTGCATCTTACATGTTTAAAGAAGAAACGTTTACCATCAGGAATACTTCAGACTTGTCAGTACGACGCATATGTTTCCATGTAGTGGCACTCTCGACTACATGACCTAACAGCTGTTGTAAAACAGAATAAAGGAAATGCTTTGTTGCTTAGCTATTAAATCTTTATGAGGCTTACTGTTCGTAGAGGATACTTTGAATCTGAGATTGAATCTCCTGAAAACTATCAAATACTACGTGATACTCTCACTCTCTGTTATTTACTGCTTTTGACAGTTCAAACACTTGGCTACACAAATCTGTTTAATTCTGAAGATCGCGCTAACAAAAGGTATAGTTCATGGCGGTGTTACAATAACGCACAGTTTACACGCAATAGGCTATACTCTGTACACTTTAAGACTAACATTCCACCTTGAGGGCTGAAAAAGAAATTGCTTAACCTAATATTTCACATACATATATATTCATTGGAGTTGGAACGTGGCAATCTGCTACTTCCTTCCGTATCTCCTTTCACCAATAACGGCATTCCTCAATGCCGACAGCCAACTTGGACTGCTTACACCTATGACTAACTTAAAACTAACTGAGAATCTGTCATCTCAAATGGAATGTGCTTTCCTTTTCGTACGCCATAATAAATCAAATCTTCAATTACCTCCATAGTTTTTCGCCAAAGTGTGAGTACTCGTATTGGTGTGTTTGAATACCGAAGTGTTTCACAGGTTAAACCTTAGGCTAATGTTCCTTTGCTTGTTACTTTGCCTCGTTATACTTCTTGAGATCCTGGTGGTGATACAATCCTTTAATTCTGCCAGATGCTGGATCCGCTATTAGATAACATCCTGTATGTGGTTTTCTAATTACTACAAATGGTCCGTCGTACAATAGCCTCCATTTCCGATTTCTTTTCAACAACTTCGATGGCTTAAAATGTGTCCGTAAAAGCACCTTTTCATTAATATCATATGTAAGAGCCTTAGATACTTTCTTGTCATAAGACTTCTTGCGTAGATTCGCCTGTACAGCTAAGGATACCAATGCTTGCCTAAGTTTTGCATCTAAATCTAATTCTGGTTCTACAATTTTAGGTATGGGATCTAACCATTCATTTCTTTCCCGATGACTCGTCATTAATTCCGCAGCATCCCCAAGGAGGCGAAAAGGTGCCGCCTTTAGTTTTCCGCTTTCTTGTGATGCGACTGATTTGATTCTTCTGTCACATCACTTGACCATTCTCGCTGGTTTTTTACCCATTGTGTGTGTTGATTTGTATCAAACCCTTGTTGGTACTGCACTTGATTACCAGGCTGAAAAATCGGTACATTACTTGCCTGCGTAAAATATACCGGTGGATTGTATTGTTTTCTTGGTTTATTGTTATTGTATCTAAAGTCCTGTTGTGGTGGCGTGTACTGTTGTTGTTGTTGCATGAATGGTTATTGCTGAGGCGTGTATTGCTGTTGTTGCTGATGTTGTGGCTGCCCATAGGGTTGTGGTGGAGGTAGCTGACCTCTGCAATTTTGATTGTTGCAACATTTACCCTTGTATTTGTTCCCATTCTGGTAGAAGTTACTACCGTTATTGTTTGATTGGTATGGGGCATTCCCGTAATACTGTTGTTGCGTGTTGTATATTGGATTGTACCGTTGGTTGCCGTAATGCTTGTTTTTGTGTTTACCATTACGGTAACCATTGTTTCGGCCTCTATTTGTTTCCGTATTGTGTTTCGTGTGAACCATTTCCATTACTACCGTTTCCATTCGAATACGTGCTTGCGTTGTTGTTCTTACGGTTAGCATTCGCACGCGCGTCTTCGTGTATAAGATCGAGCGAATCAAGGACGGATAAAAATGCGTCCTGATCTTCCTCTGACACGTTCACTAATTTTTCGCGTATGGAAATGGGTAGTTTTGACTTAAGAATCATAATAACATCTTTTGTTGTTATGGGAGTGTCCCAATATTGTATCTTTCTCAAGTACTTTTCAAAGTACCGGCGAAGTCCGCCACTGTTCGAATGGAAAGGTTCGGCGTTGTAGACCTCTTTGCGTAGGCGTTGCTGAACACCTGCGCTCCAAAATTTGCTTAAAAAGTTCTTCTCAAACTCGCTAAATGTTTTGCACTTATCAACCATCTCGGTTCCCCATATAGCACTTTCTCCTTGTATATATCCGGTAATGAATTGTATTCTCTGTTTGTCATTCCAGGCAGCTGGAAAGACTCCTGAAAAGTTCTTTAGGAAAACGACTGGATGAATATTTCGCTTTTCCGGTTGTAATGGTTGAAAAACTCTGTGTTTCAATACACTCTCCTCTTTCATGAGGGTTGTGAGTGTCAATTGTTCAGTGTTGTTGTTGTGTGGATCGTTAAATTCATTTTTCGGTCGCGGAATGTACGGTGGTGTGTTGTGTTGTTGTGTTGTCTGGTATTGATGTTCATCTGGCTCAGAAGGTAGTGAGTGTTTCCCGTCACTCTGGTTATCATACTGTAGTGTTTGAATTTGCTGTTTCAGGTCGGATATCTCATCTGTTACTTGCTTCCGCCATTCCGGCAAATCCCGGGTAAACACTCGTCTAATTTGGCCTAGTTCAGTACAAACAGTGTCTCCTGAACTGCCGGGTGCAGATAATATGTCTAAGGTTGCGGATTTAACAACATCTTTCAAGTCACGTGTAACCTTCTCCTCAACAAGCTTCTCTTGTACATCAATCCATTCTTTGTAATGTTCGGTAAGTGCTTTAGTGTGCGAAGCAACACTACTGTTAACTCTTTCCTCAATAGTTCGGTCCGAAATGTCATTCGCCATTGCACTTACTTTTGATTCTACAGTGGCTACCGCTGTCGCTAACTCGTCTACCTGTCGTGCAACTGTTTTATACGCAAGTTTTACCGAATCGGTTTCTTTGCGACACGCTTATATTTGAGTTGTGAGATTCTGACCAATGTTATCAATTTTGTTATTCAGAGTGCTTATCTGTGTTGTCAAAGTGGTTACTTGTGCCGTGACGTCACCCTTAACCGAATCTATCTGTGCTGTGAGAGAGCCTACTTGCGTAGTGAGGGTACCTATTTTCGCTGTGAGAGAGCCTACTTTCGCATCAATGGTGGTATTTACGTCATTCCTAACTGAGTCAATCTGTGTTCTCATATCCGTTTTCAACTCTGATAAAAACTTGTCTCTGTCTTTCTCACGTTGTTCCCTCTCCTGTCTGTCTAGTATCAATTCCTGTAACATTTTGACAATGTCAATTGATACCGTTATCGGGGAGGTGGGTGTTTCCTGCTGAGTGTCGTCCACGTTAGCTATCTCTTGTCCGTCGTCTGTCCTGGCCGTCGTTCCGCGTGAGCGGAGTCGGTAATGTTTGTTAACAGTGCCGTCGCTTTCGTCTGCAGAGTTCGCGCTCGATTGTCCGTCCGCCATAATGAAATTCAACTATTGCCAACTTAAAATGGGTACTGCCAACTGAAATTCTGACTGTCAATTATTCTTGCCGCGCAAGTTAAAGTCGCGGCGCGTTCGTCAAATGTCTAATGTTACGTGGGTAATAACTGACACACGTCTGTAGCAAAAAGACAAGATAGAGTCAACGCCATTGAAACAATTGATTGCCAACGCTGTTACACAGAAAAGACTGAAATGGCATCCATCTTGAACTTACACAAATAGTCCAAGCAAAAGATTACAGAAAATGTTCAAATATTTACGTAGGAAAAAAAGTGGTTTTTTACGTTAAGCTACAGAAAGGATAGAGTGAGGTCGAATTTGAAGGTCAAATGGGCTACTCTTTAGACAGAACTATGGCAAACGAAAATTTGGTACTCACTCGGCGTTGTCTTCAAAACTGCAAATCTGCGTCTTATTAAATCCCAAGATTTTTGTGTAAATACCGCGTCCTTCAATATTGCGTATATTTATTGTTCATCCGTAATTTTATGCAGCATTGGGTTCCAAAGAGCGATACATGAAATAAGACAATCATATATTAGTACCATGACACTTTCAATATTTTTAGTCAAGTCCCTGTCCGGGCGCCAGATCTGGTATGATTTTTAGTAATTTAATTGAAAGCTTTGTTGCTTTGGTAAAAATAAAATTGTTCTTTTTGTCGTGACAGAATAAATTACTATTAATCACACCAGATTTGTCGGAGAACAGCAGCAACATGTGTAATTGATCCAGCCTTAAGAAATTCTATTACCTTTTAGCGGAAAATTCGTGCGGTACTCTCCGACGTTAGAAAAGTCGTGGTGTTCCGTTCGGAGCAGGAGGCGGCTGTCTTTTCTCCTTCGCGATATCGAAAATTACTAAAAAAAAAATGAACAGAAATTTTTCTTCGGAGGAAGATCGCGCGGAGAAAACAGACAGAAGTTACATGAAAGAAACCTAAGGGACCAACTAATTGGATTTGTACGAACATATAAACGGAACTGAAAGAACTTGGAATAAATACTATAACGATGTCGTCACGACAGCCTCCTGTTCCGACAGAACACACGCTGGATCATAAGCTGCATAAATCTTTTAAACAGAAAAGATTATCACAAGTATAATTAATGAAAATAAGGTTGAGAGATTTTCTTTGAAATTAAATAAACTTCAAGGCTTCAAGTATTATATTATGAAACGGAAACTTACATTAACATGGCCACCCATTGTGGCGGTGGAGCGAATT